>NC_136471.1:95531696-96179196 GCF_902686455.1 Sciurus vulgaris | reverse complement strand
GCCACTAAGATTGCTATTTAAACTTAAGCTAAACAAAATTAAAAATTCAGGGCTGGGGATGGAACTCAATGGTAGAGCACTTGCTTAGCTATACAAGACCCTGTGTTCAATCCCAAGCACCACACACACAAAATATTTTATTTCAGTGTCTCAGTCACCTAACTACTTTTCAAATGCTCAATAGCCACATATGGTCAAATGGCTACTGTATTGGATGGTGCTATATATGAAACATTTCCATCATTGAAGAAAGTTGTATGGACAATGCTGAGGAAGAGTATTCAAAATAATGTTGAATAATAGATATGGTAGAAAACATCCTTCTTTTGTTTCCCATGTTAATAGAATTGATTTAAACATTTTACCATTTAGTATGAAGTTTTCTGGTAATGTTTGGAAGATTATATTGTCAATTTTGGGATTTTTTTTTTTTTTTTTTTTTTTTTTTTTTGGTACAGGAGATTGAACCGAGGAGCACTCTGCCACTAAACTACATCTCCAACCCATTTATTTATTTATTTATTTATTTATTTATTTATTTATATTTATTTTTCTTTAGTACCAGGGATCGAACCCAGGGCACTTAACTACTGAGCAACATCCCCAGCCCTTTTTAATTTTTTTTAAACTTTAAGACAGGATCTTGCCAAGTTGCCCATGCTGACATTGAATTTGTCATCCTCCTGCTTCATCCTCCCAAGTAGCTGGGATTTACAGGTGTGCACAACTGTACCAGTGGTGGTGTCAGTTTTAAATAGCTTCCTTCTGTGGTTATTTTATCTCCATTTTTATCATGGATACAAATACTCAGTTTTATACTTTATACTTTTTATATTAATTAAATTTTTACATTCTTTGATTTATACTTTTTATATTAATTAGAATAATATTTATGTTAATTTATATTTTATGTTAATTGATAGCATTCTGTGGTATTTCTAAAGGATTTGTATAAGAAATTATGTTGATTGACTTACACATATTAAAACGTACTTGCATTCCTGGAATCATTTTAATGTTTACAGTATGTTATTTTCTTGAGGTGCATCTGTATTTGATTTGCTAGTATTCTGTTTATAATTTTTTTTATCTGTATTGTGACCACAAAAATTTGCTGGTATTTTATTTATATTTTTTCATCCATATTTTAACAATGAAAAGGTCTGGTTCCCCTACCACCACATGAATCTAATGACTTGAAAGACAGAGTAGCTGGAGAAGAAAAAGCTTTATTGGCAACAAACCAGCAGGTGGAAGATGGAAGATGGTCATCCAAAATTTCATCTTACAGGTGCAAAAACTTATATGTGGTTTCTGGGTAGTCTAGATTTTGCCATAGCTAGATAGTACCAGAATGGTTATTAATTGTTGCAGCAATCAATTCCCTTGATATGGTTTTGTTGTTGTTCACAGATCACCAGACATGCCTATAAGCCTAAAGAAAGATTAAATCAGGAGATTGTATGACTGGTGGTGTCTTGGATGTTTTCCTTTATTCTGCTTTTCAGACAAAGTTGGATTTATCAGTTAATTATTTGGGGAGTGAGAGGTAGGAAAGTGAGGCAAATCAGAAACAATGAAACACAGGCTTGGTAGTGCTCAGAGCAAGTTAACCCACTTATTGACTTCAATATTAGTGAAAGATTATCTCCATCTTTTTTATAGCAATATAGTTTAGTTTTGATGTAAAGGTGATTCTTTTATAAAATAAATTGGGAAATCTCCATCTTTCTCTATAGACTATAAGAATTTATATAATGTAGACTCATTTAGTCCTGATTATTTTAGTAAAGTATTCCTTTTTTTGAGGGGGCAGGGTACCAAGGATTGAACTCAGGGGCACTCAATTATGAGCCACATCCCAAAGCCTATTTTGTATTTTATTTAGAGACAGGGTCTCACTGAGTTGCTTAGTACCTCGCCATTGCTGAGGCTGGCTTTGAACTTGAGATCCTCTTGCCTTAGCCTCCTGAGCTGCTGGGATTATAGGCATGCACCACTGCGCCCAGCAGTGAAGTGTTCCTTAACTTATAACTGGTTTAGATATTTTGGTAATATATTAATTTTTCTGCTTTTGTTGAATGTTAAAGCATGTCAATTAGCAAAGCCCTCCCCTCATTTTTTTTTTTTTTTGCAGTACTGGGGAGTTTTAGGCAGTTTTTTCATTGTTGTGACCAAAAGACTTGGCAAGAACAGTAGAAGAGAGGAAGTTTATTTGGGGCTCAAGGTTTCAGAGATCTCAGTCATAGGTGACCAAGTCTCTTACTCTGTACCTGAGATAAAGCAGAATATCATGACAGAAGAATATGGTGGAGGAAAGCAGCTCAGGAAATGGCAATTAGGATGCAGAAAGAGCTCTGCTCATGAGGGACAAGATATGAACCCCAAAGTCAAGCACCCAATGTCCTACCTCCTCTAGTCACACCCTACCTGCCTGTAGTTACCATACAGTTAATCACTCAGTGCATTAATATACTGATCAGATTAAAGCTCTTATAACTCAATCATTTCACTTCTAAACTTGCTTGTATTGTTTCACACATGAGCTTTTGGGGGATACACATAGCTCCTCTTTCAGGGGAGGGGATTAAACCCCCTTTCAGCAGTGCTCCACTACTGAGCTGCATCCCCAGCCCTATTAGTCTTTATTTTGAGACAGGATCTCCTTAAGTTCCCTAGGCTGGCCTTGAATTTACAATCCTCCTACTTCAGCCTTCTGAATAGCTACTATTAAAACACCATACTCTTAAAAATGTATCAATTATTTTTTGAAGGAAAGTTAACAATTGAATGTTTTTTAATGCCGGAAGGGTATAAGAATAGAAATTACATAGTTGGCTTGTAAGTTGCAAAATTCTTTTTATATCTCTTATCAATAGCCTATTGGTTATAATTTTAATTTTTTTAATCAGGATTGAACCTAGGGGCACATTACCACTGTGCACTAGCCCCAATCCATGACTCCTGTTGGTCTACCCCAAAAAGACTCCCAAAGACTTTTTAAAAATAGTTTTTAGTTGTCAATGAATTTTTATTTTATTTATATGTGGTGCTGAGAACTGAACGCAGTTCCTCACACATGCCAGGCAAGTACTCTACCACTGAGCCACAACCCCAACTCTCAAAGCTTTTAATTCCTTGATGATCTCAGGCTTGTAATTGATCAATCACCTTCTTAGTGCCCTAATCAATAAACTCATGGACTGAATTAATGACCTTAGATACTTAAATCTCCAATTCTTATTCAATCTCAAGAATTTCTACAGAGGTCCCAATCACTTACCCATGTATGTCTCAATTATTTCCCTTCTAGGATTCTTCCCAGTTGTCACTTACTACCCCCATATGAATGACAGATATAGGCCCTGGATTATCCAATTCTGTTGGATCCTAACTCTTTTATCCTCCCTCACAGAAATTCCCCCAAACGTTGACTCCCAGATGAACCCAAACATCCAACCCCAAACTTGGATTGATGTTGAATTGAAATGATAAAAACATAAAACACTTCCAGATAGAAACAGCATGTTATTTGCAGTACAAAGAAATTACAAAGGCACTAGAAGCCATATTAGAAGAAAACATGTACAAATTATTGAGAACTGAGATCCAAGAATGTGAAACTCAATCTGGCTAGATATCATTCTTCTGTCAGAGCAGAAGAAACACACTTTTAGACACAAAAACATTTACTGCATAATATGACAATTATTCCTACCTCAGAATGTTCAAGGGAATAGTCTAATTATAAGCAGAATAGTAACAGAAAGTTCAAAATAGAAGGAAAGTAGTTTTGAAAAATGACTTATAGGCCTGAGGTTGTAGCCCAGTGATAGTGTGCTCATCTGGCAGGCAGGAGGTCCTAGGTTCGATCCTCAGCACCACATAAAAATAAAACAAAGGTAAAAAAATGACTTGTAATTTATATATATATATATATATATATATATATTACAAGTCATTTACAAGTCATATATATATATATATATATATATGGATAAAGATGAGGCAATTGAGTATTTATTTATTTTTGCAGTGCTGAGCATTGAACCTAGGGCCTTGTGCATGCTCAGCAAGTACTCTAGTACTGAACTCCTGGGCTTAGGCAAGCCTCCTGCCTCAGTCTCTCAGGTAGTTGGGTATACAGGTATGTACCACCAGGCCTGGCTTGAGGGCTTTTGATACTGGTCTGGGGTATGGACAAGTCAACTTTTAAAAATACTCATTGGTATTGTCACAGGATCTGACTTCCTGAAGAAGACACCTAAAGCACAAGAAAGAAAATTTTAAAAATCAATAAATGGGATGGCATCAAACTAAAAAGCTTCTTCACAGCAAAAGGAACGCTCAAGAGTGTGAAGAGAGCCTACAGAATGAGAGAAAATCTTTGCCACCTGTACCTTGGATAGGGCGTTAATTTCCAGGATATACAAAGAATGCAAAAAGTTTAACACCACTGGTAAAGTGGCACTTTACCACTGAAGAACATACCCAGCCCTTTTTATTTTTTAGTTTAAGATAGGGTCAGTTTTCATTCTTTTTTACTTTTAAATTGGTTTTATTAGGATGGTGCATCATATTCTGAAAAAGGTATACTCTCCCACTATAAATTATGATCAGAAGATTTTATTATATTTCTATGAATTTTTGCTGGTGTTTGCATAAAGGTTTATGTGTTTATCTAATTCATCTAATGTGTACTTTATTATGATGTAGTATGTATTTTTTAATCTGTTGAATGCTTTTAGCCTTGGATTTCAACTTGAACATATTACTAGCCCTGCTTTCATTTTGCATATATTTGCCTGAGATATTCTTACACAGTGTTTAGTTTTGCCTCTTAATTTTCAACATATTTCTAGTATATGATGCATATCTTTAAAGTTTTTATTTTACTTATTTAAAACTTTATTCTTTCATTAGCAACCTTGTAAAGAGAAATTCACATCAGGACTAAGAGCAAGGCAGAGACCCCAAAATATCTGTTTTTTTCCTTAACTCCTTTGGCTGTAGAAGTTACAGCGGAATTTAAACCAAGCCAGATCCACTCCAGCTCTGGTCACAACCTGATCGCTACATCCTGGTCCCAGTCATATTGACTGAAAACTGACTTCATTTCTTCCAAGGGCCTAGTTCAAGAGCATTCATGGCTTCCTCAAGTGTGAGCATTCCTCGCTCCTGCTGCTGGCGGTGCCACTCAACCATGGAATGAAACTTCTACTTGGTACTGAGCTTAAACAAATAGGAGCCATAAACCATGACTTCAGTGAAATCTGAAGATTCCAGAGCCTTCAGCGAGAGGATGGCCTTGCTTACTTGCTCAGTGTAAGGGATGCGAAATTCACATGGGCTGAACAGGGCTTCCAGTACTCATGTCTGGACATGTAACACCCCTGGGTCTTTCAGGTTTTTTGGAACTTTCACCCATGGTGGGATATCTCTACCTTCTGGGAGCTTTCCCATCTTGTGTCCCTGGAAACCAACTATTCTCCAGTGGAGGTGAGTCTTAATGTCACAGGAAAGCAGGGAGCTGAAACTTCAAACCTCACATCTTGTGTTCTGATGAAAGAAAATTTAAATTCAGACACAAAAAGCCATGCAGGAAAACTTTATTATAAGTGAAAGTGAGTGAAAGCAAAGTACAGCTTAAGCAGAGAGCACTCTCAAGAGAGAGTGGGTTGACTCCAAGCAGAGAACAACAAAGGAGACAATACTGTCTCCAAATTTATTACCGTTTGATGTTACCAGGAGAACCAGGGACCACCTTCTGTACTCTTTAACAATCAAGTGTTCAACTCCTTCATGTTGGGCAGTGGAGTTTTTGACCTTAGTTGATCCTCTCTGAAACTGTCATGGTGGTCATCCTATTTAGGGGAGCTACATCTACAAGTCAGTCCCATGTTAATGTGGGCACTGGGATCGATAACTGGTCAAAGGTTACCCTAGTGTGCCTGCACTACTAAAGAACTCTTCATTCCCAGACAAATGGAGACACCTATAGTCATAATTCCTAGCTTTATGTTACCATCAATGGACCCTGTCAAGAGTTAGTCCCATTAGTCCTTTTCTTTTGGTAAATTCTCCCATTAGCTCCTTTGCTTCTGCTTTCTTATCCACTTTGAAAGTGGTTTCAAGATGACCCTAAAGTAATTTAAAGAACACTTGACCTCGCCATGTATTCCACGCTCATTACTACCTACTATCTAATACTAACAGTATAACTTTTATTTTTTAACCCAATTTCATAGTCTGTCTTTTATAGGAGAACCAAATTCATTTAATTTATCAATAGTATGCCCAAATTTGTGCCTACCATTGTATTGTATTTCCTATTTCTATTTTGTTGTTTTTTCCCAATTCAATCTCTTTATACTTGATGACTCTGTCAAGTTTCTGTTAATTACCCTTTCCCTTCTGTTTTAGTCAGCTTTTGTGTCACTGTGACCAAAATACCCAACAAGAACAACTTAGAGGAGAAAAAATGTATCTGGGGCTCATGGTTTCAGAGGTCTTGGCCCATAGATGGGTGACTCCATTGCTCTGGGTCCAGAAGGTTAGGAAAAACATCATGGGGGAAGGGCCCAGCAGAGAAAAGCTATCAGCTCATGACAGGGTCAGGAAGCAGAGAGAGAAAGAGAGGGAGGGACCACAGGAAGAGCAACCTTTCCAGGGCATGCCCCCAATGGCCCACCTTGTCTAGCCACACCCCACATACATACAGTTCTATCCAATCTGTTCAAACTAGGTGGTTGGATTAGGTTTTAGCTCTCATAATCTTATCATTTCTACCTCAGAATATTTCTGCATTAACAGGAGCTTTGGGGGGATACCTCATATCTGAACCATAACATTCCACCTCTGGCCCACAAAAGCTCATGTCCACCTCACAATGCAAAATACATTAATCCATCTGCAAGAGTCCCATAAGCTTACTAGCTCCATATTTGACCACATGTTCAAGTTCAAAGTGTCCTGTAAGACTCAAGGCAAACTCTTTAACGTGAGCCTCTGTAAAAATCAAAAGCAAGTTACATATATCTACTATACAGTGGGACAGGGTAAACATGCTCATTCCAAAAGGAAGAAATAGTGGCATAGAAGAAGGGATGGAACCAAAAGAAGACTGAAACTCAGCTGGACAAACAGGTCCTATAACTTCACATATAGCATCTGGGATAAATGGCCAAGCAATGTGTTCTCCAAAGGGCTTAGGTATTCCTTTTGATCTTGCTGGTTGCAGTGCACACAGGCTCTCTTTTAACCTATGTGAGAAGTAGAAAGTCCAGTGGTCCACTTTCAAAAATAGTATTAAGCCTTAATCAGGATGTAAGATCCAATTGTATAAATTTTGACCTCCCCAACCTGCATCTAATTGTAGCCACTTTAACTAGGTAAGATGATTGGATTCTGAGAGCTGTAACCTAATCAGCCCATCTTGTTTGAATGGATTGGCCGGGTGGTAACTGTGGGTAGATGGAGTGTGGCTGGAAGAGGTGGGACACAGGGGTTGTGTCCTCAAAGGTTTTGTCTTCCCTGAGACCCTTTCCCTCTCTCTGCTTCCTGGCTGTCATAAGGTGAGTAGCTTCCCTCCACTATGCCTTTCCACCATGATGTTCTGTCTCATCTTGTTTCCAGAGCAATGAACTTGGTCCACCATGGACTAAACCTCTGAAACCATGAGCCAAAATAAACTTTTCCTCCTCTAAGTTGTTCTTGTCAGTTGTTTTGGTCATAGTGATGAAAAGCTGGCTAACACATATAGTTACCTTTACTTCATTAGCATAGTAAAAATTCCACCCCAACACAGAGACCTAAGATGATAGACATTCCTCCCATGAAGAGGCATGATCAGGAAGAGAATGCACACAGCTGAAACTCCACCCCTACATCTTCTACATGCAATGACATCAAGAGACTGAGTCCCTGCTTAAGAAACTCAATAGAATTTTGCTTGACTTGCTTCTTGTTTGAGTCAGCATGGGATTTCTGTTCCCCACAGACTACTTTCTTTGTGCTAGAGCATGACTAAAGAGACTGTTCCTGTGCCGGTGGAGTAAGTAACCGTATTTCAAAGGATACAGATGAACAGCCAGATGGAAGAGATGAATAGGGTGAGGTATGGGGGAAGGGTACTGGTCCCAGCCCTCTAATCTTACCTTGGTCTTTCTGGTGACTGTCCCCCATTCTGAAGCTGTGGAGGGATCAACAGTCACAAATTATCCCATTAGCATATAAAAGACAGTCTGATCTCTCTGTGATCAGAGGGATTCAGGAGCTTTGTGCTAAGAAATAGGAATGGAGATCAGATAGGTAGAGAGATGGTAGTTGATAGATGTTGATAGGTAGAGAGAAAATAAATCACAATATCACAGGGGTACAACATGACGATTTAAAATGTGTATATGTGGTGGAATGGCTAAATAAAGCTACCTAACATATGCATTTCCTCAACTACTTATTTGTGATAAGAACATTTAAAATCTATTCTCTCAGCAATTTTCAAATGCACAATATGTTGCTATTAACTATAGTCACCATGTTGTATAACACATCTCTTGAACTTGTGTATTAATTTCCTGTGGCTGCTGTAACAAGTTAATTTACACCTAAAAGGAAGGAAGATAAAAGAAAAAATTAGCTCAAACTTGGTAGCTTAAAACAAGAGAAATTTTTTCTGTTATGGAGGCAAAAAGCCCGAAATTTGCATTGCTGGGCCAAAATCAAGTGTTAGCAGGGCCCTGTTCCCACCAGACGCTGCCAGGATACTTGGCTTGTGGCTACATCACTCCAATTTCTGCCTCTGTGATCATATTTTTTTCTCTTGTGTCTTTTCCCTGCACTCTGTCCTATAAAAACATTTGTGATTGTATTCAGGGCCTGTCTTCATCTGTTTTCTCTGCTGTAACAAAATACCAGAGACTGGGTAAGTTTACAAAGAAAAAAATTCTCTCACAGTCCAATATCATGGTTCTGGCATTTGAGCAAGGTCCTTTTAATTGCATCGTAAGATAGTGGAGGGCATCACATCACATGGTGAAAGGGCATGTGAGAGGGAGAACTTGCTTTTAAAACAGCCAATTCTGTGACAACTAACTTACTTTACAGCAAGATTTTTAATCCATTTATGAGGGAAGAGACCCCATGATTTTATTACCTCTTGGAGTTCCCACCTCACAACATTTTGATAGTGGGAATTAAATTTCAACATGAGTTTTGGAAGGGTCTTTCAAACCATAGATGGGCCCATCTGGACAATTTGGATAATGTCTCCATTTTAAGATCCTTAATTTAGCCAGGCACAGTGGCACATGCCTGTAATCCCAGCAACTCAGGAGGCTAAGGCAGCAGGATCATAAATTCAAAGCCAGCCTCAGCAATTTTAGTGAGGCACTAAGCAACTTAGTGATACCCTGTCTCAAAATAAAACACAAAATTGGCTGGGGATGTGACTCCATGGTTAAGTGCCTCTGGGTTCAATCCCTAGTACAAAAAAAAAAAAATCCTTAACTTGATCACTCCTGCAAAGTTTTTTTTTTTTTTTTTTTGCCAAATAGGATAGCATTTCACAGGTGCCAGGAATTAACACATCAGCTATCTTGGGAAGCCTTATTCAACCTACCACACTCCACTCTCTGGTTTCTAAATATTGACATCCATTTCACGTACAAAATACACTCAACCTATTCCAACACTATCAAAAGTGTCAGCTCATTACAGTATCAACTCAAGTCCAAAATCTTATCTAAATATCATCAGCTCAGAAGTTCCAAACCTCAATGGGTACATCAGACATGGGTCAAACACTGAGTATGCCAACCTAGGGCAAAATTCCTCTCCATCTATAGACTTGTGAAACAAGAAAATAAGTTATCTGTTCCAAAAATGCAATGGTGAAACAGGCTTAAGAAATGGTTATAAAAAAATTCCCAAAAGGGAGAAAATAAAGAAATAAAGAGGCCATTGTTGAAAGGCATTTAGAAATCTAGTAGACAGATTCCATTAGGTCCCAAGGCCTGGAAATAATGCTTTGTAGCTCAAGGATCACCTTATGAACCCAAGATGTGAGCCATAGACACTGTCCCTTTTATTGAAGGGAAACACTGTTTGAAATTTATTATTTTTGTCACCCTGTTTCTTGCCTGCAGAATTTTTGGAAGATGAGAACTTTCCTTGATTCCACCTAGCCTCTATCCTTTTCAGTACAAGCTGGCAATATTTTGGCTGCCATAATATTTTCAAAAACCTTAAAGATCTCTTATATATGTCACAGGGATTCATACCCTTAGGCAAGAGATATACCTACAGATCCTTCCTTTTTAAACCCACTTTTATCCTGGCTTCTACTGTGAAACTTTAGGAACTCCATGAATCATGTAACTAATCTCTTAAGAATTAGCAAGAGTTACCAGGCACAGTGGCACATGCCTGTAATCCCAGCAGCTCCAGAGGATGAGACAGGAGGATTGAGAGTTCAAAGCTAGCCCTAGCAAGTTATCGAGGCCCTAAGCAATTTAGCAAGATCCTGTCTCTAAATATAACACAAAAAGGGCTGGGGATATGGCTCAGTGGTTAATCACCCCTGGGTTCAATCCCCAGTTCCAAAAAAAAAAAAAAAAAATTAGCAAGAATTCCTAGGCTGGGTGCAGTGGCACATGCCAGCTCCGGAGGCTGAGGCAGGAAGATCATGAGTTCAAAGCCAGCCAGAGTAATTTAGCAAGGCCTTAAGCAACTCAGTGATACCCTGTCTCTAAATAAAATACGAAAAGATCTGGGGGTGTGGGTCAGTGGTTGAGTGCCCCTGGGTTCAATCCCTGGTACCAAAAACAATTAATTAATTAATTAATTAAAATATAAAAGGACTGGGGATATGGATCAGTGGTTAAGCATCCCAGGGTTCAATCCCTGGTACCAAAAATAAATAAGTAACAGAGTTCTCAGTCATACCTTTGTCCTTCTCCCTAGCGCATGCCTTCCTAACAATAAATCTCCTAATTTTAGCACATTTTACAATCCAGATAAGCTGAGAATTTCTCAAATAAGTCCTGGTTCCTTTCTGCTTACCAGTTCTTTCCTCAGTTTATCACTCCTCCTTTCATATTTTACTATAAGCAGCAAGGAAAACAACAGGCTGCACTTCAACACTGCTTGGAAATCTCCACTAAATATTCAAATTCATGCTTATAAATCTGCTCCACCTAACCATAGGACACATTTATATTTTCTATCACTTTATAACAAGGTTCATCTTTCACATGGTTTCCAATAACATTTGAAGGCTCATTTCCTTTTGATGAGCCCCACACTTTAATAGTCATATTTATACCCACATTCTGCTTATGACGATATGTGTATTGATGAATGTAACATAGACTTTCTCTACACTAGTCCCCATTTTCCTCTTATTCTTCACCCCCAATGCCTTTAACATCTATGTTTCTACCAAGTCTATTTTAGGTAATCTAGGATTTTTCTTTGTTTTAAAAATTTTTAGCTTTTTCATTTGTTCTTTTTAGATACATGACAGTAGAGTATATTTTTACATATTATACATACATGGACTATATCTTATTCTAATTAGGATCTCATTCTTGTGGTTGTACATGATGAGGAGTTTCACTGGTCATGTATTCATAGGTGAACATAGGTAAACATTCTACTGTCTTGGAAGCTAAGATTTTTTTATCAGATTTTTCAACATTCTTCCAGCATATTGTCCAGTTACCCCATTTCAAAGCCACTCCTTCATTTTGGAGCTGTTTGTCACAACAACACCCTTCTTCTGGTACCAGACTCTGTATTAGTTTCCTATTGCTACTGTAACAAATAACCATGAAATTGGTGGTTTATAACAACAAATTAATTTTATCCCAAGCTTGTTGCCATAGATCCAAAATCAGTATTAAGGGACCCGGATCAATATATTGTCAGGCCATGTTCCCTCCAGAAGCTTGCCCCTTCTAGCTTCTGGTTGCTGCTGGAGTTTCTTTGCTTGTGACCACATCACTCTAATCTCTGCCTCTGTAGCCAGATTTTCTTCTGTTCTTCTATTTGTGTGATCTCCTTCGCCTCCCTCACATAAAGACACTTGCAATAGCATTTAGTGCCCATCTGGCTAATTCAGGATAATCTCCTCATCCCAAAATCCTTGATCTAATCACAACTGGAAAGTTCTCTTTTGCCATATGGTAATTTTCACAGGTTGTAGGGGCTAGGACATAGATTTTTTGCGGGGCAGTTATTATTTCAAATTATCTTGGCAAGAGAAGAGAATGTCCAGATACAGGTAAGGGCACAGAGCCGAGGAAGCTCAGAAATAAACTTTAATACTTTTAGCACTATGCAAAAACAACAGAAGAGGGAGCTCTGACATTTGAGAAGCTACCCTGAACCCAGTCTTCCAAAAGTCCAGGAAAACTAATTTGACATAAAGAAGAGCAACAAAAATGTACAGAGGGCAAGTCTACTATTATAAAATTGAATGAAAGAAAAAGGGGTAGAATACCATTGTTAGAGATAACAAAAGCATGCCAGAAACATGCTCCCAGAACAGATCCAAACTATAGCCAGCTCTTTTGAACAAGACATTAAGAAAATGATATAAGACAATGAAAGAATAATATAAGAACTACTAGCTAGTACAGTGATGCCTGCCTATAATCCCAGCGACTCAGGAGGCTGAGGCAGGAGGATTGCAACTTTGAGGTCAACCTGGGCAACATGCAAGGCCCTAACTCAAATAAGAAGTAAAAGGGATGTAACTCACTGGTTAAGAGTTCCTGGGTTTAATTCTTAGTACTGGAAAAAAAAAAACAGTTCTAGAAATTTCAGAAATAAATGTAGGTCACAGAAAATATTCATAAATAAAAGAAAAATCATTCCAGAAGAGAAGATTAAATTACAAGGAACACAAAGCAAATAAACAATACACAATGGCTTGAGAAATGGAAAGCAGAGGGCTGAGGATGTGGCTTAGTGATAGAGTGCTTACCTAGCATGCACAAGGCCCTGAGTTCAATTCCCAGCACCACACACACACAAAAAGGCTGAACGAAGAAGGATTTGAGAGCAAAAGGAGGAAATATCAAAAGTTAGAAAAAGAAGATTCACTTCATATACCATAGGAGTCAAGGACTAAAGGAAGAAATAAATACCCAAAACTACAATTCAAGAAAACTTTCTGGAATTAAAAAAATTAAAACTAAAAGCAGAAAACATTTGAAGATACATATTGAAAGAGTGCACCAGACTTCCTTCTGCTTTGGGCCAAGACAAAGTAACAGGAGCCAGATTTATCCTCCCCCACACATAAATGATAAAGTATATGAAACAATGGTCTTCAAGACATTGAATATCATTCACTGAATATCATTGAATATCACAATGAAGAACAGTGATCCTTGAGAACAGAGGAAAAGATGAAGTGAGTTCTATAATGCCTATAATGCCTCATTCTGGGTAGTCACAGTGTGGAGAGGAAGACTCCAGAGAGAGCCCAGTGCTTCCCGAGTTAAAGAGATGGACCTGGGAGTCCAAGGGAACCAAAGGTAAATGCAGTTCACAGGGTTGGGCACCAGGGAGAAGAAAGCTACACAGAGAGGGAAAGAGCTCCAGAGCTCTGTGTAGGGGCCCATATGAGTCTTCAGTAGAGTACTGCCCAGTTCATGCATGTGAGAACTCAAGGCTGGACAAAATAACTACCAGAAAGGATTAGACAGAATAATCCTGAGATTTCACAGCTGACTAGAAAGAGTTTCTGTCCCTAATACCTAGAATAGAAAGTCTCAAAACTGACAGCGAATTGAGGAGAATACATAGAAGTCTTTTACCTCAGTAGTGGGGACAGAATTAGCCCTTAACTGCTAGATTACATTTGTAATCCTAGTGACTCAGGAAGTTGAGGCAGGAGGCTCACAAGTTCAATATCAGCCACTGCAATTCAGCTAAACCCTGTCTCAAAATAAAAACAAAAAAGAGCTGGGGATATAGCTCAGTGATAAAGGGCCTCTGGGTTCATTCCCAAGGACCAAAAAAATTAGTCCTAGACTAAAAGCTTTTCTGGTTCTGCCTAATAAAACTCAAAAGCAACATCTGAAGGGATCAAGCTGTTTTCAGATAAATTAACTCTGTCTCAGAATACAGCATAATGATATTTATAGGCATATCTAAATATCCAGCCCCAAGCAGGATAAAATTCACAATGGTTCATATCCAATCAAAAATAAACTGGCATACAAAGAACCAGAAAAACCTTACCTAGGATTTGGATAAAAATTAATTGTTCAAAACTGGCCCAGAAATGACATAGATTTTAGAATCAAGTCAGGAATATTAAAATAGTCATTATAACTCTACTCTGCATGTTTGAAAGTCTAAATTAAGTATATTAAGTAGAGATATGGATGATTTTTTAAAGGCCCTATGAAAGTGCATTGGATGGTATTAATAGCAGACTAGATGCTATAGATGAAAAGATTAGGGAACATGAAGACATAGTTATATAAACTATCTCAATTAAAATACAGAAGGAAAAAAATGTACACAGTATCAGCTGTGGGATAAATTCAAGCTGCCTAATATATATGTTGGTGGTTTCTCTGAGTTGTGGCAGAGACAGAAAAAAGCTTTGAGAGAGTATACCATATACCTGGGAACATTCACCCAGAATGACCCACAGGAAGTCATGTTCTCATAAATTACTTGAAAATTAGATCATTGACCACCAAGCATGGTGATCTATGCAAGTATTCTCAGTGACTTAGGAGACTGAAGCAGTAGGATCACAAGTTCAAGGCCAGCCTCAGCATAGTGTAACCCTGTCTCACAAAAAGGAGACAGTCTGAGGAGGCCTCTTATGTATTCCTCTAGATTCTGTAACTTTTTCCTTTGCTGATTCTGTTGCATATCCTTTAGCCATTATACTTGTAGCTATGGTTCTAGCTCTGTTGCCCAGGCTGTCCTCAACTCCTGGATTCAAGTAAACTTCCTGCCTCGGCCTCCTGAGTAGTTGGGAAAACAGGCATGCTGGCTCTTACCTATGGAATTTGAAAATGATAAACCCAGCAATGATAGTCGACGTGCCAGATCCCTTAGCTGCATTTGGCCATGTTGGCTAATAGGAGAGAAGAGTGCAGCTCAAACGATGACTTTGATTTTGGTTCTTTTATCCAAGTGGGAGGAGAAATGGGCCAAACATTGCTCCAAAATGAACTTCCTATGAGCTAATGACAATAAAATTGTGTTTGTAGTTGCTTTCTTCTTCTGGTGGGAGGGGAAAAGGTCCAAAAATCCCTGAAGGCAGACTTTGGATGGATAAAAAATGTTGAAAGCTTACTTACATTGCTTTCCCCTCTAAGTGAAAGGAAAATAGTTAAATCCCTTCCCAGGACTGAAGCAAGGCTTTAGAAAAATCACAAGGGATAAAAAAAGCAGGAGGGAACAATCAAAAGGATTTGAGGGAGGTGACCAGGTGCTGTGGAAATCCTGGGCACTGGTCAGTTGTCCTAAGGCATGAGGGACTGTTTCCCTGTTCTCTAATTCAAGTACAGGTAGGGAAAGGGGCCTCCCAGGCTTGGTGGGAGGTGGCAAAGACACACCTGGGGGACCAGGACCCTGGTCAGGCCTGCGAGTACCTGCCAGCCAAAACTTCCTCTGCCTCTCCTCCCACTCCCTGGGATCCTTCTAAATATTCACTGCACTGAGCAGTCCCAGGCAGATCAGGATTCTGAGTGGACCCTCACATCCTGAGAGCCCAAGACACTGATTGGAGCAAGCTGAGCCACATGGGCAGGTGTCCTGATACATCTGAAAATGCCTGCTGTAGCCATTCCCTTAACACTTAAGGATCTTACTAACAAACAAAAAGTATTGTAAAAGGACTGTAACCAAACACAATGTGTTCACCCCTTAGGGTTTGTGAGCCAGTAAGCACAATTAGAAGATCTGAGAGTGAAAGAGGTTATTTACAGGGGGCTGTCCGATCTTCTTTTGGAGATTGGCATCAATGTTTATTTCCCTAGTAGGCCTTCTTCCTGTCTTTGACCCTAATAACAAACAAGGGCCCCAGACCCACCACCAGGCTGCAGACTCACAGAGGCAACAGATTCTCAAACCTTTCCAAGACTTTCCAACTTCACATCCTCAACTCAAGGAGTCACCTGAGCTCCACTTGGGCTCCTCCTCCCTGTTCTGCAAATCTGGAAACTTTCTCCAGACAGTAAACTTGGATAGTCCTAGGTTCACAACCACAATCGTGCCATGAAACACTTCATTACCATTATTCTGAAAACCTTACTGGGTCCCTTTGCAACCAATCCTGGTCTTTGGCAGCCATTGGTCTGCTATCACTATAGTTTTGTCTTTTGTTGGGAATTTCATATGAATGAAAATTTTGTACAGTATTTGGTTATGTTGCACCTGGTTTCTGTCCTTCCGCATAAGGTGTTTGAGATTTATCTCTCTGTTTGTATCAGTAGTTTGTTTCTTTTTGTTGCTTAGTATTCCATTGCATGGATACATTGAAATTGATCCATTTGATGGACATTTGAGTTGTTTCCATTTTGGGCTGCTCTGGATATTTTCATGCAAGCAAGTCTTTGGGGTAAACACCTAGAAAAAGAATTGCTACATTGTACGGTGTTTGTTGAACCATTTAAGAAATTGCTTAACAGTTTTCCAAAGTATTTATTCTATTTCTATTCCCAGTAGCAGTGTCCAGGGGTCCTGGTGTTCCATGTCCTTGCCAATACAGACATACATTGTATTGCACTTTATTGCATTTCATGGGTATTGTATTTTGTACAAATTGAAGGTTTGTGGCAACCCTGGATTGAGCAAGTGTATCAGCACTATTTTCTTTCCAACAATTCATATGATTGTTAGCATTCTTTAGCAATAAAAGTATTTTTAAATTAAGATACAATTTTTAACATAATGCTGTCACACAATTAATAGATTACAATAGTGTTAACTTTCTTATGCACTGTGAAACAAAGAAAAAAAATTCGGGTGACTCGCTTTATTGACATATTTGCTTTATTGCAGAGATCTGCAACCAAACCCACAATATCTCTGATATACACCTGTATTTGATATTGTCAGGTTTTTAAAAATTTAACCATTCTAATTTGCAGTACTGGGAACTGAACCCAGTAGTACTCTATTCTTGAGCTATATCGCCAGACTTTTTAAATTTTTTTTTATTTGAAACAAAATCTGGCTAAATTGTCTAGGCTGGCCTGGAATGTGCAATCCTCCTACCTCAGCCTCCCCAGTTGCTGGATTACAGGCATGTGCCACTGTGTCTGGGTAAGTATTTTATTTTGATGAAGTCCAACATATCATTTTTTTTCTTATAATGATTTGTGTTCTTTGTGTCCTAAGAAATCTTCGCTTACCCAAGTGTCACAAAGGTCATTATGTTTTCCTTTAAAAAGTTTATAGTTTTTGCTTTTATACTTTTATGTTAATGGTACATTTTGAGTTAATTTTTGTATATGGTAGCAGGTAAGGATTGGAGTTCTTTTTTCCCCCATAAAAATATCAAGTTATTCTAGCACCATTGTAGGAAGACTAAATGCCTTGGCACCTTTGTTAAAACTGTTTCCCATATGTATATGGGCCTATTTCTAGCCCCTCAATTCTGTTTCATAGATCCATATGTTTATCCTTATGCCAAAAGCACGTTGTCATGATTAGTGGAGCTACAGAGGAAATATTAAAATTAGTATGTATAAGTCTTCCAAATTAATTTTTATTTTACAGAATTGTTTTGAGTATTTTCACTCCTCTGCTTTCCTATATAAATTTAAGACTTGTCTTCAATTTCTACAAAAAAAAAGTCTGATGGGATTTTGAATGGGATTGCATCAAGTCCTTAGATTAATTTGGAAAGAACTGATGTTTTAGTATGGAGTCCTCCCAACCCATGAACATATTATATATCTCCATTTTCTTATTTATTTCTCCATTTAAGTTCTTCCAGCAATTATTTTAGCTTTCAGTGTATAAGTCTTGCAAATATTTTGTTAAATTTATCCCTACATATTTTTCTAAATTTTAATGTTATTAAAATACTTTTAACATTCAATTTTTCATTGCTAGTATATAGAAATGCAATTGTTTTTAAGGGACTTTATATCCTGTAACTTGATAAAGTCATTTATTAGTTCTAGTAACTTATTTTTATAGATTTTTAAAGAATTTTTTACTTACACAATCAGGTTTTCTGCAAATAAAAACAGTTTTACATCTTTCTTTCCAAAAAATAAAACACTACTTCCTGAACTTGGGGCTGTAGTTCAGTGATAGAGCACTTGTCTAGCATGCATAAGGCTCTGGTTCAGTCTCCAGCTCTGCATAAAGCGAAAATGCTGGGCATGGGGGCACACACCATTAATCCCAGTAACTCAAGACTGAGGCCAGAGAATCACAAGTTCAAGGACAGCTTCAGCAACTTAGCAAAGCCCTGTTTCAAAATAAAAAAATAAAAAAGACTGGAGGCTGGGGTTGTGGCTCAGTGGTAGAATGCTTGCCTGGCATGTGTGAGGCACTGGGTTTGATTCTCAGCACCACAAATAAATTAATACAATAAAGGTTCATCAACAACTAAAAAATATTAAAAAAAAAAAGGCTGGTTATGTAGTTCAGTGGTAAGGTGGCCCTAGGTTCAATCCACAGTACAAAAACATTGTTTCTGCAGTCTTGTAGCTGCCTCTGCAACGCAGCAGCCCTTCCCTTAAACTGCAACCTGTATCTCATTGCAGCTATAACATTAACCTTGTAAATGTTGATTTTGTAGCTAAGGTTTGAAGAGAAAAGGAAAACATTTTAGAGGTTTCGCACTTTGTGGCTCTTCCATCAGGATGTATAGTAAAACTTGATGTAAAATGTTATATGCATCATTTTGTCAATGCAAGATGCATCGTCCTGAAGTAAAAATGCCAGCATTACTGGCTCTGATCAGAGAGCATCTTTATTTTTCGGTGTCTGTGGGAAGATTACAATTTCAATTCTTCATGTATTGGAAACATAGTTAAACTCCATAACTAATGTTTTTTGTCCATTGGAGCCTCTGGAAAAAGGGAGAGAACATAAAAAGAGAGGCAATCTCCAGGTAGAAATGCAGTTTTGGAATCTTCCAAAACAACTTTTAGTCTGTTAATGTGCTCTTGTTGACAAGAATTGCTTGGTTCTGGTCCAGAGGGGCTGATGGTCTTCCAGCCTGATGTACATCTATTTTGAGTGGGTCTATTTGGACTCTCAAACTGACAAAATAAAAAAGGACTTTTAGGAAAGCCTGGCTTGTCACTTGGACTTGGAACAAGGCTGTCTGGCCCTTCTTTGTCTCAGCTTTGCTGCTGCTGAAGAAAGACTGCTGTTTTTTTCAAAATCTTGGATTCATAGGTCCAACTTCCTGGCCTGAATCAGAGCTGAAACCTGATACTGTTTTCTATGCTGTTTCCACCCCACTCTAGGCTTTGGGGGAATTAAAGACTCATCTCCAAGAATAGAACTCAGCTTACGACAGCTCCTGTGGGGCCATAAACAAAGAAAATATGGATGCTGACAGGGCTGTCTGGGTTACAGAAAAATGCTGATGGGAGAGGGCTTATTTTCAGGATACATTCTGAAATTGCACTGCTGAATGACTCTAGATTTCTGATACAGAGATGAACTGCATTCCTAATTAGTGATTCCTCATGAAAGCTGCAGGTTGCAGGAGGACACATCACAGGGAGTGTTAACCCTTCTCCTACTCCCTACAGATGGACCTGGGTCCCCTCATAGATATGTCTCTTTGCTGTTGTCTTGTGTTCAGGTTTCTGGATTAGTTGCAGTTTGTACTCACAGACCAACAGCCTACTTCCCTCTACTCTTGCACACACCTTACTAGACAGTTCTGTTGTTCTATGCAGCTGTCCCCAGGAAAGGATTGGATGCTTTTCTATGCTGCTCACTGAGTAAGTGAGCAGGACAAAAAGAATGGAAGGTTATGAAATCCCATTTTGAAAAAATTCAAAAGTTCAGGATTCTTCCTGACCGATTCCTGAACATGATGAGTCTTTCTGGTTAAATTGCATAAAGATGTTTTCCTGGGAAAATATTTCTTGCTTTCTTGCACACAACCCTCCCAGGCTGATCTGGATGGGAGTGAAAGGATTGAGAAACGTGAAGTTATGATTACTGAATGAGACATGCTGCTTTTGTAACAATGGAGAAAGAAGAAAACCCCTGGAAAGGTGCAGGGGAGTAGAGAGAGAGCATTGATGACCTTTTTTTTTATTTCCCAGAACAGCTTTTGAAAGTTTTCTTTTCTTCTTATAGAACAAATGGCCCATGTTTCCTTTCCATGCTTGCTGTTGTGAGCACTTTGAATTCAGATTTTTTTTTTTTTTTTTTTTTTTGGTACTGGAGATTGATCCCAGGGGTGCTTAACCACTGATCCACATCCCCATTCCTATTTTGTATTTTATTTAGAGACAGGTCTTGCTGAGTTGCTTAGTGCCTTGCTCAGTTGCGGAGTCTGGCTTTGAATTCTCAATTCTCCTGCCTCAGCCTCCCGAGTCGCTGGATTAGACGCATGTGCCACCATGCTCTGCGTTGTGAGTGCTTTGAATTGAAACCAGCTGCAGAGCCTCTGGTCACCCCTGGCGGTGCAGACTAAGACAGCAAAGGTGGCACATACTCCTTGGAACACAGAATACCTCCAGATGCCACCCATACTCATGAAAGTGATGGACAGATGTTATGGATAAGCCAAACTGATGGAACCTAACCACTTTCAGGTAGTCCCTCTGAAACCAAGGACCAAACTGAACTATTTGGATTGTACTGGGCAGGAGACTCCACTGTAATCCCAGTCAATCTGTACTGCCTAATCAATGTACATCACGTGTAGGGTGCCTAAACAATTGTAAATTATTTGTTTCCAGGGGTATCACATGTGCCCTTCAGAGTTGTACCTGAATGTGACCCTGCCTATCCTGACCCAGTCTCATCCTCCAAAGGCATTCAGGTAAGCTTCCACTTACTGGCCAGAGTTGGTCTGAGCCTGAATGGATGCTGTGGGTCATGCAAAAAGGGTTGAGTACAGAAATTTAAGGAGGAAGTCACCTGGCTTTCTAAGACAGACTTTTGTAGTTAATGGGATTTGTTTTCACAGGCTAAATCCAGGACCCCTGGAGGATATAACTGAGTCCAACACTGTAGGCTGGTCTCACCCTGCTGCTGGGGTCTTACTGACAATTTTGCTATAAAGATGCTTTGGCCTTCCAGGTGTGGTGGAGCCAGCCCGTAGTTGCAGCTACCTAGGAGACTGAGGCAGCAGGATCATTTGAGCCTAGGAGTTCAAGGCCAGCCTGGGCAACATAGCAAGATCTCCCTACCCCTGCTTTAAAAAATGGTGCATTGGCCAGTGCCTAAGGGGCAGACCGTATAGAAGGGAACTAAAAGCAGTCCTATGATGGTTGTCCTTCAAAAAGTCAGCCCTCAGCTGGCAGCTGGGATCTTGGATTTGGGGACTATTCTCAGTGTTCCTTCACTGATAAGGATGACTCACTTTGCCTAAACTATGGGAAATGGTGGTTTATGCTGATCATCACTTTTCATTCTGGAAATTTAACATTTTGGTAAACAATAAGCAGAGGGTGCCTAGGAACCAGGCCCCAATAAAACCCTTGTGCACCGAACTCTAGTGGAATTCCCTGGGCATGAAGCACCATATTGCTGCAATGTCATTGCTAGGAGAGTGCTCTGTCTCTGAGCCTTCCTGGGATGGGGACAGCACAAGGAAGCCTGTGTGGGCATCTCCAGACTCTGTCTGCACATTTCTCTATATCCTTTTGCCAGAATAATCCTTAGCTGTGAGTACAACTATACACTTAATGCTGTGAGTCCTAGAGTCACCAAAGGAGGTGCTCTCGCAAGAACCTGGACACAATAGGATAAAGTAAATGAGTAATTTTGAGATACTCCAATCCTATTGTGCCCAGCATCTTTCTTTTTCTCCTTTTTTTTTTTTTCCTCAGTACTAGGGATTGAATCCCAGGGGTGCTCTACCACTAAGCTACATCCCCAGCCCTATATCATTTGTTATTTTGGGAAAGGGTCTCACAAAGTTGCCCACACTATCCTTGAATTTGTGCCCGGCACCCAACATCTTTGAGGACCTATATTTTTGGTGTGGAAGAAAGGAAATACAGATTCAATTCACAGACCAGTGTAAGTTTTTAAAAAGAAAGAAAGAAAACGCACCAGGTGTGGTGGTACATAACTATAATCCCAAATACTTGGGAGACTGACGTAGGAGGAGAACAAGTTCAAGGTCAGCTTGGGCAAATTAGTGAGACCCTGTCTCAAAGTAAGAATTTTAAAAGGATGTGGATGTAGCTCAGTGGTAAAGCATTTGCCTAGCATGTTCGAGATCCTAGGTTCAATCCCCAGTACCACAAAAAGAAAAAGAAAAAGAAAACCGTACATTCCTCAGTTTGAGTTGGAAATATCAGTATGAGCTCATAAGATTGTTTATTTTGTTTAAAATATATGAGTGTGTGTGTGTGTGTGTGTGTGTGTGTGTGTGCGCGCGCGCTCACACACTTTCTAGCCTTGTCTGCTCAAGAGGCCTAGAACAATGACTGACAAGGTGGTAATTAGAAACCCTGGCACCCAGATCGTGAACTTAAAATATCATCTCCCACAAAAAAAGATGAGTGTTTCCTGAAGAAATGGCTGACTGAAGTCAGGGACTTGAAATATATAAGGTGATCCTGGAATATCATAATAGGAAGCTGTCAGAGCCTGCTAGGTTCATGTCAAAGGAACTCAGGAGCCAAATCTTGGGTTTCTCACTGACTCTAGAAGAGATTATTTGAGCTTCAAGAGGGTAATAATTGCAATTAGACCTAAACTCACCTAATATGTTAAAATTCACAAGTTCACAATGATTTTTTTTTTTTTCAGTACCAGGGATTGAACCCAGGGGTGCTTAACCACTGAGCCACATCCCCAGCCCTTTTCATTTTTTATTTAGAGACAGGGTCTCATTGGGTTGCTTGGAGCCTCACTAAGTTGCTGAGTCTGGCTTTGAACCTACGATCCTCCTACCTCAGTTTCCCAAGCTGCTAGGATTACAGGTGTGCACCACCATGCCCAGCCACAATGATCTTTTAAGAAATAGTTACCTGGGCTGGAGTTTTAGCTCAGTGGTAGAGCGCTTGCCTAGCAGGTGTGAGGCACTGGATTCAATTCTCAGCACCACATAAAAATAAAATAATTAAAGATATTGTGCACATCTACAACTAAAAATTATTTAAGAGAAAGAAGTCAGTGGGGGATGAGAAGGATGGTAGATTGAGACAGATATAATTACCCTATATACATATATGAAAATTTAAAAAAATATTTATAACTGTCAAAAAATGTTAATAAAATAAATAGAAGTTAAAAAATATATAAATAAAAAAGAAGTCACTACCTTTGAAGGATGATAGGGAACTAAATCATTGTCTTCAAAACTATTAAATAAAGGAAAAAGAATAAAACATTTATCCAACTTTTCCTAAACAAACTATAGCATCAGTAACCAAATGATAGATGAACAAAAGCATCTTTATAAAAAGTGTTGTAATTAATTACTGAATAAGAATAATTAGAAATAGTGTATCACCATTTTGCATCCACCAATGGAGTTAATGGATTTTCTAGGCATTGGATATCACTGCTACTATCACAAAGGGTGATAATCAGACACTCTGTGCACCCTGATGAGAGGATATGCCACCACCTGTAGTCTTGCTAAAGTAATCAAGCCTGTACCAGATCTGGCCTCTGAATCTAGCTGCCAATTTGCAAAAAACACAACAGAGTAGAGAGAAATACGTTGCCCTGCACCACATACATGCAATCATCCAAAGGTTGGGGGAAATCCAGACCTGAGTGACAAACTTGAAAGTAGGAAATTTAAAACCATAAACATTTTTTGGTGGGTGAGTGGTCCTAGGGATTGAACCTGGGGTTGCTTTACCATTGATCCATGTAAAGGTTAATTTGAATTGTCAACTTGATTGGATTAAGAGATGCAGATGATTAAGAGATTTCTGGGTGTGTCTAGGAATGACTGGAATGTGGGATAGGAACTGAAGTGGAGACCCTCCCTAAGTGTGGACAGCACTGCCCAATAGTCTGGAATAAAAATTGGAAGAACAAGGAAGCAGATGCAGATTCAAGCTTGGCTCTTCTTGAACAGATTCTTGATCACTGCTTTGATCATCTGAGGATGTTGGACTCTCACTTCTTAACTCTTTCAAAGCGGACTCTGCTAGTGATTCTCCAGGTATTTTCCAGAAGCCTTGGTCTCGGACTAGGGTAGCACTGCTGATCCTTCTTGTTCTTGGACTTCTGTGTCTTGGACTGTGCAGCTGCTGATTCTTCCAGTTCTCCAGCTGCAGACGGCCATTGTGGACTATTCAGCTTCTGATCATGTAAACCAATCTAATAAATCCCTCTTTTGTAATCACACTTCCTGTTGATTCTGTTCCTCTAGAGAACCCTGACTAATACAAGCCACATCCACAACCCTTTTTTAAAATTTTGAGACAGGGTCTCGCTAAATTGCTTAGGGCCTCACTAAATTGCTGAGGCTGACCTTGAACTGGCAATCTTCCTGTCTCAGCCTTCCAAGCTGCTGGGATTACAGGCGTATGTCACTGCACCCAGCTAAAACATAACCATTTGTTAATGGGAAGAACTAATCCATAATATTTAGGAATGTGCAGTTGGATAATGTTACTATAAAGAAATGTGAGGAATTAATTATTATAAAGTTAGGGTAATGATGTGTGGGTTGAAATTAGGTAAGTACTATGGTTTGAATGTGTCCCCCAAAGTTCTTGTGTTGGAAACAATTCCCAACACAAAAGTGTTGAGAGGTGGGACAGCTAAGAGGTGATTAGGTCATGAAGGATCTGCCCTCATGAATGAATGAAGGCGATTATCTCAAATGTGAGTTAGTTATCCAAGGAGTGGGTTTTTGATTAAAGAATGAATTCATTTGGTCCTCTTCACCCCAACTTGTCCTTCTGCCTTCTACCATGTATGACACAGCAAGAAGGCCATCACCAGATGCTTGGACTTCTGAGTCTCCAATACTGGGAGAAATAAATTTCTTTTCTTTATAAATTACCCAGTATCTGGCATTCTGATATAGCAGTAGAAAATGGACTAAGGCAATGGTGCTTCTGGAATGGCTCACAAAGTTTAATTCCATGGTTGTTACAGGGTATTTGCCTTATAAGAAACTATTAAGCTTTATTTTGGTATTATGTGGTTTTCAGTAACTTTTATTTTACTTTAATAAGAATATTAAAGTCCTGCTGGGCGCAGTAGCAAATGCCTGTAATCCCAATAACATGGGAGGCTGAGGCAGGAGGATTGCAAATTCAAGACAGCCTCAGCAACTTAGCAAGGTCCTAAACAGCTTAGGGAGACCCTGTCTCAAAAAAAAAAAAAAAAGGTGGTAGGGCTGGGGATGTAGTTCAGTGTTAAAGCACCCTGGGTTTAATCCCCAGTACCTCCCCCCCCCAAAAAAAATATATATATATTATATATATATATAATATATATATTAAAATCCTGGTTTTTCCCTCACAACAGAGAATAATAATAATAATTAATTATCTTAAATGACCAGTCATCATATGCTTAGATGTAAATTTTAAGCATATGTTGCAAGAGTCATTGCTTAATACTGTTTTCCTCCTCCTTCGGTATTTTTGTTCTAAAGTTGGAGAAATTTGCTGAATATTTATCTCAAGTCCAGAACATTGGGGGTAACAGCTCTATATTCTTTTTCAAAAAATATTTTTTTGTTGACCAATAAAATTTTCATACTTATCTTTAAGATGAGCTAAGTGAAAATGAAGCAACTTCTTCATATTCTCCTACCTAAAAAAGGAGAACTGGAATTGAAACTGTCATTAACTTCACCCAGAATTTCATTGGTATTTCCAGTATTTCATCATGACGAAAATCTACAGTCAGTTCTTACTGACCTTTGCAACTGTGTTGTTCTGGCACAGTATCTTCTAGCAAGTGATCCCAAGATATTTTTTCCAGTTAAATTTAAAACATTAAGATGTTTTGTTTGTAGTAAAAGGCACGTAACATAAAATTTACCATCTGAAGCATTTTTAAGTGTACAGTCCAATCCTGTTAAGTATTCATCTTGTAAAACTGAAATTCTATACTCATTAAATAACAAATGCCCATTTCCTTCTCCCTCATAGAATTGGTGATCACAATTCTATGAATTTGTCTACACTTGGTACTTCATTTAAGTGGAATCATATAGTTTGTCTTTCAGTGATTGACTTATTTCACTTAGATTCATTCCAGTAACAGATTTTTGAGGGGAAGGGGGTACTGGGGATTGAACTCAGGGCACTCGACCACTGAGCCACATCCCCAGCCCTATTTTGTATTTTATTTAGAGACAGGGTCTCACTGAGTTGCTTAGCACCTTGCTTTTGCTGAGGCTGGCTTTGAACTTGAGATCTTTCTGCCTCAGCCTCCCAAGCCACTGGGATTACAGGTGTGGGCCACTGTGCCAGGCCCAGTGAAAGGTTTTTAAAATCCTTATACATTGGAAGATTTCAAGCATACAAAATAAGAGAGGAGCATAAAAAATTCTTATGAACTACCTGATTCTAACAATTATCATCAACTTGCCATTTTGTTTCATAATATTTCATAAATTATTTTTTATCAGGGTTCCCCCCCAAAGTTTTGTTATGAAAAATTTCAAATATATGGAGAAGTTCAAAGAATTTTCCAGTGAATATTCAATGTACCTATCATCTCTATAATTAACATTTTGTCATATTTTCTGTCTATATTTTGCTTCATCTGTGTGACATTTTGCTACATTTACTTACATCTGTCCATCTCTCCATCCTTCTATCCACCAATCCATCTTATTTATTGATACATTTCAAAGTACGTTGCAGAAATTCGCATACCTTGCTCATGCTCAAGTATTTCTAAGGAAATTCTTCTTCTTCTTCTTCTTCTTATTATTATTATTATTATTATTATTATTATCATCAGTAATGTGGATTGAACCCAGGGATGCTGAGATACAATCCCCAGTTCTCTTTATTTTTTACTTTGAGACAGGGTTTTGCTGAGTTGACCTCAAACTTGTGATTCTCCTGCCTCAGTCTCTTGAGTAGCTGGGATTACAGACATGTGCCACCACATGTGGCCCAGACATATTATTTCACTTATAAATATTGCAGCATAATCTGGGCAAGGTGGAATGTACCTGAAATCCTAGTGACTCGGGAGGCTGAGGCAGGAGGATCTCAAGTTCAAAGCCAGCTTCAGAAACTTAATGAGGCCCTAAGCAACTTAGCAAGACCCTGTCTCTAAATAAAATACAAAACAGGGATGGGGATGTAGCTCAGTGGTTAATGTCAATTCCTTAACCAGTGGTACCAGGTCAATTCCTGGTACCAAAAATAAATAAATACTTCAGTATATATCTTTAATAGACAAATACTATTTGTTTTAATACAGCCACAAACCATTATCACACCTAATAAAGATAATAATTCCTTGATAATATCTCATATCCAATACATATTGAATGTTTGTATGGTGAGTGCTGAGTGACTAACCATGTGGACACTGGATTTCCAGGTTTCTTAGAGTGTCTGTAGGGTCCCTGGGCCAGACTTCTTAGTGAAAGCTGTAGGATCTTTCTTCTGACTCCAGCACCTTGGGTTGAGTCCACAGACCCCACCAAACTTGGAGAACCTGGGAAGAGCACAGAGCTGTCAGCAAGAGATTCCCAGGGCTGAGGTCCAACATGAACATGCAAGCCAATGGTGACTCTCCCCAGAGATTCCTTGATCCAAAGAAACACAGTGGCTCATGGGCAGTGAGGAGGAACCCAGGGGCAGTTCATGATAGGAAAAGATACCTTTGACAGGGCAGATGAGTCACAGGAACTGAAGCAGATCCTCTGCTGGGAGTGAGCAACACATGGCTGCTGTTGTTTACATGGACAGAAATGAACAAGTTCCTGGTGAAGATGACATCAATGAGGAAATATGTGTTCAAATTTATTGCTGAATTTCTTAATTGGGTGGTTTGTTTTCTAGCTGTTGAGTTGTGAGAATACTTTGTATATATTCCCAAGAACTCCTCTGTTGCATAGATGATTTGCAAAAATTTCCCCCAATCTGCATTTTGTCTTCATTTTCTTTCTTTCTTTTTTCGTCCCAGCTGTGTTTATTGTCCAGGAAGAACTCATTATCATATTTTATTCTACAATAAGGGAGGTAAATGCAGTATCATTTTCTTAAAAATATTATTGAGGTGAAATTTACATAACAAATTAATCCTTTTAAAGGAAACAATTCACTGACGTTTAGTACATTTGCAATGTTATATATCCACCACCTTTACAAAATATTTCCATCATTACGAAGTAAACCCTTTACCCAAGTAGTTTCTCCTAATTTCTCCCTCTCCCTAACGTATGATAGTCACTGATATGCATTCTGATTCAATGGATTTGCTTATTCTGGACATTTAGCATAAATGGAATCATAGAATGGGCTGACTTTTTTATTTTGTACCAGGGGCTGATGCAGGGGCACTTTACTACTGAGTCACATCCCCAGTCACATCCCCAGACCTTTTATTCTTTTATTTTGAGACAGGGTCTCACTAAGTTGCTTAAGGCCTTGCTAATTTGCTGAGGCTGTCCTCAAACTTTCCATCCTGCCTCAGCCTCCTGAGCTGCTGGGATTACAGGAATATGCCACTGTGCCTGGCAACAGGTTATCTTTTGTTTCTGGTTTATTTTACTTAGCATGATATTTCTGAGGTTCATTCATATTGCAGTATGTAACAGTGTTTTGCTCCTTTTATGGCTGAGTAATATTCCATTGTATGGACATTTTACATTTTGTTTATCCATTCCTCTTTGGGTGTACATTTGGACTGTTTCTACTTTCTTGCTCTGGTGAATAGTGCTGCTATGAACATGCACGAACACAAATGCACGTGAGTACCTGTCTTCAATTCCATTGGTATATACCTACAAGTAGAATTTTAGAGTCACATGGTAAGTCCGTTCAACATTTTTTAGGAACTATCAAATGATTTTCCATAGTAGCTAAACCTCCTTGCTATAACATTTTCTTTTCTTTTTTTAAATTATAGCCATCTGAGTGGGTGTGAAGTGCTACTTCATCGTAACCTGCGTTTCCCTGATGCTTTTGCACATCTTCTCGTGTGCTCATAGATCATTTTCATACCTTCTTTGCCCATTTTATGCATGGATGAATATATGTATTTTGTGATACCAGGGATTGACTCCGGAGCATTTTATCACTGAGCTACATCCCCAGTCTGTTTATTTTGAGGCAGGGTCTCACTAAATTGCTGAGGTTGGTTTGAAACTTGTGATCATTCCTCCTCAGCCTCCTGAGTCATCAGGTTTACAGGTGTGCCCCATCAAGCCCAGTTTCTTAGCCCATTTTTAAATTGTGTTGTTCATGTTTTTGTTATTGAACTGTAAAAGTTTTTCATATATTTGGGGTTCTAGACTCTTATAGGATATGTTGTTGGCATCGGATCTGCAATTTTGCTGCCGCCATTATTCTGCTCCCCCACACCACTTTACAACCCAGATTGTTAGCCCTGAACTTCCTAGCTAGTAACTGGCCCAGATTGTTAGCCCCCCCCCCCAAACCTCCTCGCCAGCCATTGGACCATTGTTATTAGCCCGCGAAATTCCACTACTTAAGAATAGCTTCCCCCCCTCCCCCCACAGGGAGACACTCTGCCTGTTCACTTAATAAACTCACTTGCATGACTTCTGGAATCCGGAGTGGTTTTTGGGTGCTTTCATATATGATTTGCAAATGCTTTCTCTTATTCTGGAAATTGTTTTAACTTTCTGATAATGTCCTTTGGTACACAAAAGTGTTTAAATTTGCTCCAGTCTAATTTACCTATTTTTGCTTTGTTGATCATGCTTTCGATGTCATATCTATGACTTCGTTGTCAAATCAATTCAAGAAGATTTACCCCTCTATTTTCTTCTAAGAGTTTTATAGTTTTACATAAAATTCCTGGAGAAAAAAAAAACATAGGGAAATAGCTTCTTCACATTGGTCTCAGCAATGATTTTTTAAAATATTTGTTAGTTGTAGATGAACACAATACCTTTATTTTATTTATTTATTTTTATATGGTACTGAGGATCGAACCCAGTGCCTCATATGTGCTAGGCAAGTGCTCTACTACTGAGCTACAACCCCAGCCCAGCAACGATTTTTTTTATGTGACATCAAAAGCACAGGCAATGAAAGCAAAGATAAACAGTGGAACTATATCTAACTAAAAAACTTCTACACTGCAAAGAAAACAATCAACAAAACTAAAAGACAATCTATGGAATGGGAAAAAATATATTTGCAAACCACATATCTGATATTGGGTTATTTTTATTCTTCAATCTATATTATTATTATTGATACTGGAGATTTATCACAAGGACACTTAACCACTGAGTCACATCCCCAGCCCTTTTTTATATTTTATTTAGAGAAAGGGTCTTGCTGTGTTGCTTAGGGCCTCACTAAGTTGCTGAGGCCTTTCATGGCAGAAAGGTGTGGAAGAGAACAGCAACTGGGGACAAGGAACCTGGAAGCAGAGAGAGACAGCTCCACTTTAATTAAGGACAAAAAATACCCCAAAGCATACCCCCAGGGACCCACTTCTCCAGCCACACCCTATCTGCCTACAATTCCCAGTTAATCCCTATCAGGGGATTCGTGTGCCAATTAGGTTAAAAAAACTCTAATAATCCTATCATTTCACCTCTAAACTTTCTTGAGTTGTCTCATACCTGAGCTTTGGAGGACATCTCATATCTATGTACTGGGGATTGAACTCAGGGGCACTCAGTCACTGAGCCACACTTCCAGCCCTATTTTGTATTTTATTTAGAGACAGGGTCTCACTGAGTTGCTCAGCACCTGGCTGTTGCTGAGGCTGACTTTGAATTTGAGATCCTCCTGCCTCAGCCTCCCAAGCTGTTTGGATTACAGGCGTGGGACACTGTTCCAGGCTCATAACAGATATTTTTAAAGATGATATAAACATTGGTAAGGTATAGGTAAAAGTGTCCAACATTATTAATCACAGGGAAACGTGAATCAAAACCACAATGAGATATCTTATCCCAGAAATAATGGCTGTTCCCAAAAAGACAAAAAATGCTTGTGGGGATGGAGGCAAGGGGGAACTCCCATACACAGTTGGCAGGAATGTAGATTAGGATAGCCATTATGGAAAAACAGTTTGGCGATTTCTCAAAAAGCTAGAAATACAACTGCCACATGACTCAGCACCAAAGGAAAGGAAATAATGTCAAAAAGATACCAGCATGCCTGTGTTTATTGCAGCACTATTCACAATATCCAAGATATGGAATCAGCCTAGGCATCCATCGACCCATGAGGGGATAAATGGAATGCTATTCAACCATAAAATAATGAAAACATAATTTGCAACATGAATGGAACTGGAGATCGTTATGTTAAGTAAAATAAGCCAAGTACAGAAAAGACAAGTACAGAATGTTCACACTTATCTGTGGAAGCTTTAAAAATTAATTTCATAGAAGTAGAGAGTAGAGTAATGGTTACCAGAAGCTGGGAAGGGTGAACTAGATATGCAGAGAGGATGATTAATAGGTACAGATGTGCCACTGGATATGAAGAATAACTTTTAACGTTTGATAGGACAGTAGGGTGACAATGTTTGATACAATTGCATATTTCAAAATAACTAATAGAGTGGATTTTGAATGTTCCCAATACAAAGAAATTTTAAATGTTTGAAGGGATGAATATGCCAGTTACTCTGATCTGATCTTTACCTATTGTACACATGTGTTTAAATGTCATACTGTACCCCAAAAATACATACAATTATTATGTGGTTAATTTTTAACATTTATTAACGAATATATATACACAAAGTTTTTCTAAGTATTGCTTTATTATCCTTTTAATATATGCAAGGTATGGAACAATATCTTCCATTTATTCCTGATATTAATCATTTGTGTCTTCTCTCTTATTTGCTCTACTATCTAGATGTTTATTAATTTTATTCATCCTTTCTAAGAACCAGGTTTTAGTTTTTTTCTAATTTCAATTTCACAATTTTTACAATACTTTTATATGTTAACAGGTTGGAATGTGCTTGCTACATGTTAACATATTTCCTTTATTCTACTTTTTTTTTGGCAGGGGGTGTACCAGGGATTGAATCAAGGGGTGCTTAACCACTGAGCCACATCCCCAGTCCTTTTGTGTATTTTATTTAGATACAGGACCTTAGTTGCTGAGGCTGGCTTTGAACTTGCAATCCTCCTGCCTCAGCCTCCTGAGAAGCTGGGATTATAGGCATGCAGCACTGCTCTTGTCCCTTCTACTTACTTTGTGTTTATTTTACTTTTCTTTTTCTAATTTTTTAAAGATGAAAATTCAAGTTATTGATTCTTGATTTTTAAAGATGGAAATTCAAGTTATTGGGCGTGGTGGCGCATGCCTGTAACCCCAGTTTCTCAGGAGGCTGAGGCAGGAGGATCACGAGTTCAAAGCCAGCCTCAGCAACTTAGTGAGGACCTACACAACTCAGTGAGACCCTGTCTCTAAATAAAATACAATAAAACAGACTGGAGATGTGGCTCAGTGGTTAAGCTCTCCTGAGTTCAATCTCTGGTACAAAACAAAAACAAAAACAAAACTTTGTTCTTTTCTATACAAATATTTAGTGGTATAAAATTTCTACTAACCACTACTTTAGCTGTGTGTTAGTTTCTCTTGGCTTCTGTGAAAAAAATTACCATAGAGCTGGGGATGTAGCACAGTGGTAGAACAGATGACTAGTATGTTTGAGGCTCTGGGTTCAATCCCCAGGACTACAAAAGAAAAAAAAAAGAAGAATTAAAAAATTGTCATGAACTTGATGACTTAAAACAATTGTGCTCATTTTCTCACAGTGATGGAGGCCAGAAGTCTGAAATAAGTATCACTGGGCTGAAATCATGCATTGCAGAGCCACACTCTCTCCAGAGTCTCTAAGGCAGAATTCATTTCTGGAATCTTCCGGTTTCTAGTGCCTGCTGATATTCATTAGCTCTAAACTCATCACTCCAATCTCTATCATTATGGTCACATTGCCTTTGCTTGTGTGTGTGTGTGTGTCAGATATTCCTCTGTCCTCTCCCTTTTAAGGGATGGTATTGCATTTAGGGTTCATTCAGATAATCCAGGATAATCTTCCCATTTAAAATTCATGAATTGATTAACATCTGCAAAATCTTTACAAGGCAACACATTCTAAGGATTAGATGTTGCTTTTTTAATTCTTCTTCTGGTACTAGGGATTGAACCCAGGGCATTGAGTATGCTGGGCAAGTGTTCTACCACTCAACTACATCCCCAGCACTTTTTATTGTTTGAGACAAAGTCTCACTAAATTGCTGAGGCTGGCCTCAAACTTGTGGTTCCTTCTGCCTCAGTCTCCAGAGTAGCTGATATTACAGGTGTGAGTCACCATACCTGCCCAGCTCTGCTGATAATTTCCAACTTTCCATTCATTTCAAGAATATCCCCTTTTATTCTTTTGGAGCATAAAAAGTCTATATCTGACAAATCTGACATCTGTGTCCTCTTGGAGTTGGCGTGTGTTCATTGTTTTCCCATGTAAGATTTTGAGATTTCCTTGTTTCTTCAAATTTCAAGTAATTTTGCATTATAGCCCCTAGATTTTGAATATTATCAGACTCTGGATTTTATTTACATCTTATATAAGATATTGAATTTTTTAAACCAGGCTATAATCCAATAATTACTAACTGTTACTAATAGTCATCCCAATAATACACTTTAGGTTCAGGCTGCGAATTCCTACCACCTTCCATGGATGTGGTTGCAATGTCAGTTCAGTTTCTGAAGTTTTTGCAGCACTCTGCAGATCAGCCCTGTGAATGCACCACCCACTGGCCAGTTCCCGATTTAGGTGGTGATCTACTTACTCCACAGTTCAAATCTCATATTCTCTGACAGTCTTTAGTGTATCCATGCAGATGCAGTTCGTGGATGGACTTGGGGATTGTTTTCTTGAATTCTTGTTTCCTTGAATTCTTTCATCTCTGCAATGTCCCCGGCACTTTCCTGCTTATCGTGATCTCTCTTCTTTTCTTTTATTGCACACTTTCTACAATTTGGCCTTTTAACCAAGTAGTAAGACAATATAAGGGAAAGAGAAGTTACAGGGACCATCCCCATGTTTGGAGGGACATAGGTTCCTCCACTCATAGAGAACAGTTAGTTCCAAGGAAGGTGTGATGGCACATATCTGTAGTCCCAGCTACTCAAGAGGCTTGGGCAGGAGGATCTCAATTTCAAGGGCAATTTATGTTTGAAAACATTAAAAAGGGCTGAGGGTGGAGCTCCGTGGTAGAATGGTAGAGTGCCACTGTGTTCAATTCCCAGTACCACTACGAAAATAAAAAGGTTTCCCTGTTCTAAATCCTCTTATATTAGGCACCTCTCCAGCCATTGCTGCTACAGCATGGCTGCTGTATTGCCTGGGTGGAAACAAAGCTCCCTAAGAATTTCCCCTATGTTCTATGATCAACAAGGGCCCACTTTCTGACCCTTAAAACTATGGTGGAGGATTTCTCTTGGAGCTCTTTCTATCTGTCAAGAAGATGTGTACTTCCAGGCCAAGAAAGTCTGGAGGAAAATAAAAATAGAACTCCCAGATAATTTGGTCTTTATTGTGATTTTTTAAATTTCCCCAACATGCCCACAGCATTTCCTTTAAAGAGTCCTTAGGTAATTACTACATCCCTTCCATCTGGAACTTTAAGCTGCATTCAGTGGGAGAGTGGAGTGTGTTTGTACATGTTAGTTGAAACCAGAACATATCACAGTGGTTTGATACCAGTAGGATTTTTATTTTGGGGGTGGGTACCAGGGATTGACCTCAGGGGCACTCAACCACTAAGCCACATCCCCAGCCCTATTTTGTATTTTATTTAGAGACAAGGTCTCACTGAGTTGCTTAACACCTTGCTTTTGCTGAGGCTGGCTTTGATCTCATGATCCTCCTGCCTCAGCCTCCCGAGCCACTGGGATTACAGGCGTGTACCACTGTGCCCAGTTCCACCAGTAGGAGTTTAACAAATTTTAATTAATAAATTTCTAATTTAAAATGTACAGTCAGATAACTGTATCTGTGCAGGCATGGTTCTCAGCCCCCCTCTCTGTTTTAGTATGTGTGTGTGTGTGTATGTTTTTGCAGTGCTGGGGACCAAACCCAAGACCCTAGGCAAGTACTCAACCACTGAGCTACACCCTCAGCCCTCTGGGCTCTCTATTCATTGTTCTGTCTGTTTACTATTGATCCCTTTACCTTTGAAGTATAGTCTTGAAATGTTGTAGCATCAGTCTTCCTTGTTCTTCAACATACATTTTGTTGGCTATTTTGGGTCTTTGGATGTTCCATATGTATTTTAGAATCCATCTGTTGATATCTATAAAATAACTTTCAGGAATTTTGACTGGGATTATAGATCGAGTTGGGAAGAACTTGCATCTTAATATTGAGTTATCCTATGAACATGGAATCTCTCTCCATTTATCTACTCCTTTGATTTCTTTCATTAGAGTTTCACAATTTTCTTCAAAGGAAATTTGTACACATCTTGTTAGTTGTACATCTAAGTATATCCTTTTTTTGGTGCTAATTTAAATTTTTAATTTCAAATTTCAATTGCCGATGTATATAGGAAAGCAACTGATTTTTGTATATTAACCTTCTTTCCTGCAAGTGTGCTGTAATTGCTTACTAGTTCCATGAGTTTTTTGTCAATTCTTTGGGATTTTGTATATAGATAGTAATGTCATCCATGACCAAAAAAATGCCCCCTTTTTTCTACACGTTATTTAATTGGACAATTTCTATTTATGTATCTTTGTGTTCACTGTTTCTTTCCTCTGTTTTCTCCATTATGCTACTGATTCACTGAATGTATTTTTAACTTTGGTTTTTGTATTTTTCAGTTCTAAAAATTCCATTTAGTTCTTATCCATATCTTCTGTTTATTTGGTGATACTTTTTGTTTATCACTTGTTGCAAAAGTGTTTATTAGTTCATATTTGTTTAAGTATTTTTATAAAATTGCATTAAAGTGTTTGTCAGATAATTCCAACCTCTGCAGCATCTTGTTATTGGTATCTGTTTATAGTCTTTTACATTTCAAGGAAATATTTCCATGGTTCTTCCATGCTGAGTAATTTGGGTTGTAATTCTACACATATTATATGATATTAAAATTTTTTATTGGTACACTATAATTATACATAATTGTGAGATTATTACATATCTGTACATATGTACATAATATCATACTGTACATATATTATGAGACTCTTATTTAAGTTCTGAGAGGTTGTTGGTATTTTTGTCTTAGCAGGCAATCAGAGTCATTAGGTTCCGGTTTCAAGTTCCAATCCACTTTCTGCAAGCCACAGGTCCAATGTCAGTTCGTGTTTCACATTCTTTGCAGTGTTCTTCAGATCTTTCTCTGGTGTATACCATTCGTTGGTCAGTGTGGAACATAAATGGTGGTCTGTCCTAGTCATTTTCAAAAACTTTGATGTAGTAATCAGGAATAATATCAAGCAGAGAGAAGATGAGCCCTGGAGTTCACAAATAATTTTATTGGACTCTTTTACCAAGTTCTTCCCTTTAAACAAGAATGTAGGGCTCACCTTCCTGGAACCACAGCTCCACTGACTACAGAATACGTTTCTCCTGAGTTTTGGCTCCTATGAAGTCTTGTTTGGCCACTACCACTGCTACATGAAATTGTCAAAGGGCCCCGAGCACCAGATAAAATTAAAAAGAAAATAAAATTATGGGGGATTTCCATATTCTCTCTGAGCATTAGGAGTTTTGTTCCCCTTTGAAGTGCTGGGGATGGAATCCAGGACCTCACATAGGCTAAGCAGGCGCTCTGCAGCTGAACTATATCCCCAGCCCCAGGCATTCTCTTTTTCCTCAAACCAGAACCAGAGGGCTTCTCCTGGATATCTTTCCCTACCAATAGTGCCCGCTTCTGGGTTCTAACCTGCATTAAGTTCAGGTTGAAGGATGGGGACTGTAGCTCAGTGGTAGAGTGCTTGTCTAGCATATGTGAGGCCCAGGTTCCATCTCCAATAACACACCACAGAAGTTCAGGTTGGAGAATATTTCAATGATACTGCAAATTCTGGTCTTCTTTTCCGGTCCTCTTGTTACTATATAGTTTTTGGTTCTGGGTACTGGAGATTGACCCCAGGGATGATTTCCCACAGAGCTACATCTTCAGCTCTTTTGATTTTTTATTTTCAGACAGGATCTTGCTAAATTGCTGAGGGTCTTGCTCATTTTCTGAGGCTGGCCTTGAACTTACAATCCTCCTGCCTCAGCCACCAAGTTGCTAGGATTACAGGTATGAACTGTTATGGGGCGCAACTTAAGAACAGACCGATCACCACTGAGAAGTCCAAATTTGAGAATCTTTATTAAGCTGGTCGCTGACTGTCTCACACAATGCCCCACAAATGGCTGTTGGGAGAACAGCCCCGACCATAGGGTTGCAGGGGTTCTTATACCAAAAATCTCATCAATCATAAGTGTCTGTTGCTATGATTCGAAATTACAAACTAACATCATGAGATCATCAGCAGAGGGAGAAGTGGGTCAAAATGACCCTTACCTAGGTATAAACTAAAGAATGGTTACTAACATCACATTGTTTAGGAGCAACAGAAATCAAAAGAGAGCAATTTTTCTTTACAGAGGAATTGTCATTCTGTGTTGTTAAACATGTCACGCTAAGGAACTGATGATGGGTACAGAGGTGGGTGTTCCCATGGGAGAAGCTTATTTCCTACATAACATGGAGTCTCAGAGCAAAATGGAGTCTGTTTAGTCATTTCCCTTAGAGTCTGGCCTATAACATCCTCATGGAACCAGATCTGTCAGCTCATCACAGAACCATGGTGCCTGGCTTAACACTGGCTTTCTAGGGGTTACTTACCCCATGACTCTACACATTTTGTGTTCAGCCAGAGATTTATCAGAGGTTGTGCTATAACATGTCAAGCCATATTTGACTTGGGAACACATTTCAAACTTCAGGCCTTTTGGAAACCTGAGCTGGATTTTACATATCACTGGGCTTACTTGTGCCTCCCCTGTGCATATGCAATTTCAGTAGATCAAGGGTAGCTGGGCAATTAGTGTCTGCTGTTATCTCTGCCACCCATGTACATAGTCTCTAGTTTGCCCAAGATATTGGGAGAATTTATCAAGGCCCCTATGGATATCTCACCTCCCAGCAGACCAGTCTAACACTTGCCCCAAACAGCCTACAAGTTCAGGTTAAGGGCATTGCTGACTCTCTATTGCTTGTTGCTGAGACAGTAACTGACCATGCTCCAAATCATGCTAGCCATCTCCAGCAGCAGCAGCAGCAGCAGCAGCAGCAGCAGCAACAGTGAAGCTCATTCCCATGTCTTGTCCGCCCTACCCTGGTTAAATGATGCCACAAACAGAGCAGGAGGAAGGATGAAAAGCATGCTAGGAAAAACAGCAACAACAAAGAAAACAGGACAGACTGCACTGTTCAGAGCCAAAGGTGAGTCATTTTTGATGACTAAAACACTTCTCGGTTTGTAGTATGAATTTGGTCAAATTCCAGGATGCTGAAACTGATGCTTTTGACAGTTCCCCCCCACCCCCCAGCTTTTAGGATTGCTTTTGGGGAGAGAATTTGCCAACCTTCCCTCTTCATCATGCCAGAAACAGAGCTGCTTTAAGTTTTCTACAGGCAAAAATAATAGAAGAATGTAGTTCATCTGCTATCAGCCCCAAACTTCAATTTAAAATCAAGACCGTTTCTGGGTGCAGCAGCGCATGCCTGTAATTCCAGCAATTTGGGAGGTTGAGGCAGGAGGATTGCAAGTTTGGGGCTGGCTTCAGCAACTTAGTGAGTCCCTAAGGAACTTAGTGAGACCCTGTCTCAAAATAAAAAATAAAAAGGACTGGGAATGTGGATCAGTGGTAAAGTGCCTCTGAGTTAAATCCCCATAACTGCCCCATCCCTGCCTAAATCAAGACAGTCTAAAGGAGCAGGGTTTCTTGTTTTTTCACAGACATCCTCAAAATGAAACCTCAATTGTCAGCTAACAGCATTAAGACTCTATACTTTCCCATAAAACACACACTCTTCCTGAGTACTATACCCCACCATTTTTCTTCTTCTACGTTTCCAAATTAAAATCCTATGACCTTTAACCTTTGGAAATCCATTCACTTCCCCAAATTGGAATATGAAGAGCAAGAGTAAAGTGCAGATCTAGACCCGGAATGCTTTCAAAAACGTCTTTTTTTTTTTTTCCTTTTTAAGAGAATTTTATTTGAGTGGTTCTTACAAAGATTGTTGCAATATGAAAGTCATTTGTTTGATAGAAATATCAAGCTGTCTTGTCAAACACACTGAAGTAACCCAAAAATATATTTCAGAGCTCACAGAGCTTAAAAAGAGCAAAGATTATATGCAACCAGACAAAACCTATTTCTGCATTTCCTATTTCTTGCTGAGACTTCTTTGCCTTACCAGACTCTTAACTAAACATCTTCAGGAAATGCAGTGATCATTTTGTTTGGAATCTTAAGACACACCAGAACACATAATATTTACAAAGAAACTTTTACAGATATATTAATTGAAAAGTTACCATCAAGAAATATAATTTTGAAATCTCCCTTTCTTGCCAAATGATCAAAATGCAAGATGAGATGCTAGCCAAACAGCCCTTTACCTGGCTTGAATTCCCATACACTAAATGTGTATTCCAGAAACCTCTGCTAAACCATGAGTCAAATATCAACATTAGTGAAATGTGAAATGTAACCTGTGTAAAAAGTTAGGCTTCTGAAACATTAAAAACATCATTACATACCTGTCTGCCTTTGTACAGAAAGCACATTTGTTCCCCTAGAGCTATTCCTATAGATCCTTAATATAATTTTCTACATGAACATTTTAAAAGGCAGAACGAGAACAGCTTTGTATACAGTGGGATTTGCTAGTTAGGGAGAATGAGCACACTGCATTCCTGTTAACATTTTTATTTTTTCAAGGTAACAGGAATTATATACAAATGACAGTAGACCCTTGCCTCTTTATTTTTATCTAAATAAAAGATAACTCAAGATGAATTCTCAAGGAAAAAAAAAAAGCTATGTACATAAGGGACTATATCTTCCTTCATTGTCTACTTGGAACCAGTAGTTGTGTTGCTGTCATAGAATCAGGGAAGAGGTTGTGGTAAGTTGGAAGAGGTACATAGGCTGCTGTTATCATTTTACCAGCAAACCACCCGCCATGCAATGCATTGACGGCAGCAATAGCTGCAGCAATTGACGGGCACTTCACATACACATTGCCCTGAGCGGAATTCTTGTCAACATAAATATGGATGACTCCACCATGTTTATTACATTCTTCAATCACATCATCCTTAATCTCTGTATCCCATCCAACTTCTTCTTCTGTTTGAGGGTTAAACATGTTAGAAAGTTGGAAACACTGTGTTGCAAGTGGTTGAACAGAGGCAGCTGCAGCTAAAGCTGAAGCTTCAGTCTGTTGGGAAAGTCGTGTTTGCAAATCTGCCACAGCACCAAATGCCAAAGAGCCACTCATTTGTAAAGCCTGCTGGGCTGCTGGTGGAATCTGCAAACCTGTACCCTCAGCAAGTCTTGCCATTAATTGGAGACAACCAGTAGTTCCCAGGTCAATTCCAGTCCTTTCCAGTTCGTCACTGTCCAAAAATGAACTAGCACTGGACGCATCAGTACATTCAGTAACATGACCAACTTTCATTGGCCTTCCTGCTAGTTCAAATCCATTAAGTTGTTCCAAAGCCTTTTTGGCACATTCTGAGTCAGAAAATGTAATAAATCCATAACCCTTAGAATGACCTGTTTCACTATCCATCATAAGCTGGATACTTTCAATTCTTCCAAAAGGCTCAAAAATCCCCCGAAGCTTATCTTCAGTTATGTTAAAGTGTAATGAGCCCACATAAAGTCTCATAGGTCCTGCACTTCCCTTTTGTAAATTGTTTGCCATTGCTGCAGCTCTATTTTTTTCTGCCTGTGATGCCTGTACTATGATCGGCACTCCTAAAACTCGCTGGCCAGTTAATCCTATTGCTAGAGGCACTGAGCTAACGTCAACAAACTCCACATAAGCAATTCCTTTGGAACGTCTTGAATTTCTATCAGAGATCATCCTCACATCTCGAACCTTTCCTACTGTGGAGAAAAACTCTTCCAAATCTCTTGGTCGAATTCTTGCTGCCAACTGCATGCAGAAAACTGTTCTTGCATCTCTTTCTTCAGGAGTTAGATTATCAATAGGTTCCCTCACAGGGCTCTTGTCTTTTCTGAATGGACTTTTGCTTCGGGAACGTCGTCTGCTTAATTTGATGCTATGAGGCAACCCAATCTTTCCTCGGATGGCACTGTTAAATTTTGGTCCGGAGTAGGGACTTCTGTAGCGTCCTCGGAATCTTCGATCTCGACTTCTTGAGCGGCTTCGTCTCCTTTCTTTGCTTCTACTTCACTTCTGTTCCCGACTTTTGCTCTTTTTCCTTTCTCTATCTCTACTTCACTTTCGTTCCTTACTTTTGCTTCGTTTTCGTTCATGACTGCGACTTCTGCTCTTGCTTTTTTTCCTCTTTTTGCTACGTTCTTCATGGCCGTTAGCACTGCTCAACTTGTTCTTAGCCTAAGCAGGGTTGATAGAAGAACATCATGAGGACGTAGTGGTAACATTTCAAGTTGTCAAAGGGTAAAGGGAATAGGAATAAGAAAATACAAAACAATTTTAAAACTAATTACTTATTTATAGTTTAACATGGAAGGCTATAAAAAAATTTAGATGGTATAACCACTTTGTTGCTTACAATTAAGTCATCAAGATACAAAATTAAAAATCTCTCCACATTAACATGTTAAATTTTACTTTCTTACATAGTTTAGGTATTAAGTTATCCAGATTTACAATGCTGAAGTGGTTAAATATAATTTCTATAAAATATGAAGTCTTGTTTTGAGTTTTATTCCAAGTGCTATGGTCCCTTTCATCGGTACCATGGCTCTATTTCTGCCTAAGCCCCAAGTGGCCATGCTAGCAGCCAGCCACTATCGATTTCCTGTGACCGATGCTATTCCTGAGCTCTTCGCCCATTTCCGTTGGAGGGTTGGGACTGTAAGAGCTTGATGCCACCGCTGTCACACATCTCGCCCTTATGATTGACAGTTCACACTGGAATCAAAGGTGAATTCGTGGGAGTAGAGGTGAGATATCGTTAGGCAAGTCTTCTTGTAAGGAGCCTCAAGCATTGCTTCAATATCAATATCGTCTGCCATTTTCTCTAAACGCCTACGCGGGCTTTGGGGCGCCTGTAGTACTTGTCCCGAGTCCGCTGCGCTGCTACTACTACTACTGCTGCCGCCGCCGCCGCCGCTGCCGCTGTTGCTACTGTTAAGCCCCTAGGCCCAGGCCGGTACCGCCCAGCCCGTATATCGGGCTCCGAGGTGGACTAGGCCCGAGCGAATAGTCATTAACACACATACACACACACAAACACACGGGGTCTCCTAGAGCTCTCGGCAAGGACTCTCGCCTCAAAAACGTCTTTTATTTTATCATTTTCAACTTTTCAATTTCATTTTATGTGTTTCCATTCTGAACTGTATTTCATTTATATATCCAATCTGAGATTCTCTATCATCAGATGAGTTTAATCATTTATAGTCTGTGTGATGCTTTGGTCTTATTTTGAGAGCAGTGAGTTTTAATAAGTAGCAATTTTGATCCCCCCTGCCCCAGGGATATTTGGCAATGTCTGGAACATTTTTGGTTTTCACAATGAGACAGTGAAGTGCTATTGGCAGCTAGTCAAGAGATCTAGGCCAGGGAGACTGCTAAACATCCTTCACTGCACAGTTTGGACCACACAACAAAGAAGTTGTTCTAGATGGTTTTTCTTTTTTTTTTTTTTTGATACCAGGGATTGAACCCAGAGGTGCTTAACCACTGAGCCACATCCCCAGTCCTTTTTGTATTTTATTTAGAGACAGGGTCTTACTAAGTTGCTTAGCACCCTGCTTTTGCTGAGGCTAGCTTTGAACTCTTGCTCCTCCTGCCTCGGCCTCCTTGCCTCTGGGATTATGGACATGCACCATTGCCTGGTGATATTAGAGAATTTTAAATTATGTTTCTCAATTACTATCTCCTAGAGGTGCAATCATTGACATTGACGCACTTCACACTCAATAAATGACCTTTACAGAGTGCTCTGTTTGCTCACTTCCAAAGGTCTCATTGCATCACAGGCTCAACAATACTTATCCCAGAATCTGGTGTTGATTAATAAATACCCATCCAGAATAACCACCATCTACTGTCCTCCAGGAATTCCACTTTCTTGTCCCACAAACCCCTTAATGATTGATGCTTATTCACTAAGAGGCATAGATTTTCATAACACTAAGGGGCCCGGGGTTGTGGCTCAGTGGTAGAGTACTTGCCTAGCATGTGCAGGTACTGGGTTCAATTCTCAGCACCACATACAAATAAATAAAATAAAGGTCCATCAACAACAACAAAAACTATTAAAAAAAAAAAAAAAAAACTAAGGCCTTGCTGTAGTGCATACCTATAATCCAGCCACTTGGGAGCCTGAGGTAGGAGGATCGCAAATTTAAGGCCAGTCTCAGCAACTTAGTGAGACCCTGTCTCAAAATAAAAAATAAAAAGGGCTGGGGAAAGTAGCTCAGTGCTAGGTAGAGTGCCCCTGGGCTCAATTTCCAGTATCGGTTAAAAAGAAAAAAGTAAAATTAAGGTTGTACACAGAACGCACAGAGCATAAGTCACCCTATAGTCCTTAGTCCCATAGCCCCTAACCATTGACCCAAAACTTACCATACACTACCTTGCAGCTTCAGAGTTGTCACTTCCACTCTCACAACAACAAAAAAAATGCTGAGCAAACCAAAAAACAACAACGAAGAATTGAGGTCACAGGACAAATCGATGCATTGAAAACTGGAAATATGGACAAATACAGAGAATCATAATTTACCAGGAGCAGAAGCCACTAGTGCCAGGAATGTGTAGGAAAAGTTAAACTATAACGGATGAACTGCTTAAGTCTGAGCTGTTCTCACCTGCTGGGCAAGGAGTTCATGGGTCCCCTCATCTCTGCCAAAACTTGGCATGTTCCGGCTCTCCAGTTGATGATAATCTAGTGGATATAAATAATATATCATAGTTGTTTTAAATTGCATCTCTCTAATTATTAATGTGTTCAAACATCTATTCATGTTTCCTAGCATTTCTTTTGGGAACTGCCTGCCATATTTTGTGTCTAGTTTACTACTGGGGTTCCTACATTTTTGTTGTGGCTATACATTTGCAAGAGTTCCTTGTATATATTAGATATAACTCCCCTCCCAGTTTTTCATGAGTCTATTATTAATTTTTATGGTTTTCTTCATTGAGCAGGCATCCTTCTATAATATAGTGATATTTATAAAAATGTTTGCCTTATATTATGCATTTGTGATTTTCTTTAGGTCCTTCTTCCCCGCTCCACTCTTTTTTTTTTTTTTTTTTTTTTTAGCGGTTCTGGGGCCTTGTGCTTGTAAGGCAAGGACTCTACCAACTGAGCTATATCCCTAGCGCCCCCTCCACTCTTTAAGCAAAATTTTACAGTATGAATTTAGTTTGTGTGAAATACACATTAAAGACATATATGGAGACTCAGCATCTTATACCACTTCCCACCCCCATAAAGTCACTTTCGTTTGATGACAATAGAAAAGTCCTCCCCTATGTAGAAAATGCCAGGCTTGTAACATAGTGGATAGTCACAGTATAGGCATAATGGGGGACAGTTCTGTAGTGAGAACAGGATCACCATTGTCCCTCTGGGTTCATCTCAGCTTGGATGATACATTAAGAAACACAAGGGCTGGGACTGGGGCTCAGTGGTAGAGCACTTGCCTAGCATATATGAGGCACTCAGTTCAATGCTCAGCACTACATAAAAAATAAACAAATGAAATAAAGGTATGCTGTCCATACACAACTACAAAAGAAATTTAAAAAGAAACAAGGACACATCCAGGATCTTCTCACTTCCGCCACATCCTTACCTAATTTTCAATGAGTTTGATTTCCTGTGGTCCTAGAGACAGAACCACAGTAACTTCTCTGTACTGAGCTCCACAGATCCAGGACCACAGGGGAAATATCCTTGGAAATAAGGATTTGGATTTACGGTGTAGCTCAGTGGTAGAGCACCTGCCTAGCAGACATGAAGACTTGAGTTTAATTTCATTTACTTGCTCTGATAATTCAAATAATAATATGTGATATCCAATCATTGTAAATGATTAGAAAGGTGAAAAGATCATTTTACAATCCAATCTCCTAGACTTTATCACTCAATGTTTTTGTGTATTTATTTACGGTCATGATATTCGTTTAAAAACCCTAAATTGTTCCAAAAATCACTAGTATTATTTTGATGTCTACTTTTAGAAGTGTTTAGTTTTAGCCAGGCATGGTGGCACATGCCTGTAATTCCAGCAACTCAGGAGGATGAGACAGAAGGATCACAAGTTTGAGGCTAGCCTGGGCAACTTAGACCCTGTCTCAAAATAAAAAAGTAAAAAGGACTCAGGATGTACCTCAGTGGTAAAACACCCCTGGGTTTAATTCTCCATACTAGAGAGAGTGAGAGAGATAGGAAAGGAAAAAAAGAAAAGATAAGGAAAAAAGAGAAAAATATCAAGAAATCGATTGGAGCCGGGTGCCATGGGACATGCCTGTAATCCCAGGACTTGGGAGGCTGAATCAGGAGGATTGCAAATTCAAGGACAGCCTGGGCAGCTTAGCAAGGTCCTTAGCACTTTAGTAAGACCCTACCTCAGAATGAAAAATAAAAGGGCTGGGGATGTGGTTCAGTAATAGTTTCAATCCTCAGTACCCAAAAAAGAAAGAAACAAACAAATGGGGAAGGGCATAACAATAATCACATGTTAGATTCCTTCATTTAAGTAGATGGGCCTCAAAAATACCATTTCTTTCTTATCTTTGACAATTAGAGAAATATTATATGTTCTCGGTTCTAAAACACATATTTCATATTCTAATGTATTCTGGATCAGAATTTGATGTACAATAGAATGGAATGGAGAGAGAAATGCCGGAAAGGACTAGGTCAGTAGGGCTGGGTGTCAGGGTGGCCTGGGACATAGGGCAGAACTAGTCACAGACAATTACAGGAAGGAGGGAAAGTGACAAATGTTGTTCTTGGGTCACCATGCTCCTCTCTTCCCAGTCACCAGTCTAGTAGCTGAAGGCGGGGATCTGACTTGTCTCCTGCCTGGCTGCCAGGAACAGGAAGTAGTAGAGACAGAGGCCCAGTCCCTCCCTTTGGTCCCTGAGTCACTGCCAGATCCTGACTCATCCCTCCATTTAGTCCAGTCACAGTGACAAGCAGAAAGAGAAAGGACAGGTCAGATGCAGAGAACACAAGAGGACAGCACTTTCCAGGGGAGATGAAATGAGTGGGGGGAATTGATTAAGGGTAGCTTCCATTTCTCACCTATGCTCTCCCAGTTTATTTTATTGCAGGTCCATCCCATCCCTCAGGGGACCCAGGTCTCCACTCACCTGAAGTGTGTTCCGTTGGGGCGGGGGGAAGGCTGCTCTTCCACCACCTTCAATGTGGCTCAGCCCTGCTGCAGCCAGAGCTGGCTAAATCAAGTTCCTGGTAGAACAAGAGAGCACTCTTTCCCTTCCCCAGTCAGTTAGAAGGGTAGAGACAGTGCACACTTTACATTTGGACAGAAGAGGCCACATCTTCCTCTATATGGTGCAGTCTGCCAAGTTTTTCTTTCTGCATCCCGGTGGGGAGCACATGAAAGCAGATAGCTTGCTTCCCACCCTGGGCCCGATATAATCAAGTGGGAGTTACTTTCAGAGGCTATAACGTAGATAGTGCCTGAAAGTGACTATAAAGTGTATTATACACTTCAAAATGAAATGTGTATTTTAAAACTTTCCTTGTCAGTTTGCCAAAATTTTCACTTAAACTGGTGACTTTTTTTTTTTTTTTTTTGTATTAGAGGTCAAACCCAGGGTCACTGAGCCACATCCCCAGCCCCCTTTTCATATTTTATTTAGAGACAGGGTCTTGCTAAGTTGCTTAGGGCTTCTCTAAATTGCTGAGGCTGGCTTTGAATTCAGTATCCTCCTGCCTCAGCCTCCAGAGTCACTGGGATTATAATGTGCCACCATGCCTGGGTGGTGGCTTTTTAAAATGAGATGTGGTCTCACTGTGTTGCCAAGGATCCTCCTGCCTCAGCCTCATGTGTAGCTGGGACTCCAGGCATATGATACCATGCCCAGCTAGGTCACAACTTAATGACTATTTCACAAAGAGATATTGACCACCACATGTGTGCATAGTACATGTTATCTGTGTGTCTCTTTATTTCCATTCCATCTACAATAACACAAGCTTCTACCATGTGGGTACTCTTTGCTCCCCACCAGGGCACTTGAACTCCCCTGATGGTGCCCAGGATTCAGGAATGGAAAATTTGCATTGTTTTTCTGATACATATACATTTGGGAAAACTGTAGTTGCCAGGAGATTACTGGGAAATCAGAGCCAAAATGTGCATGCTTCTAATGCATTTATCAATTCATTAGGATAATTGAGAGACACTTTAAGTAGAGAAATGTCAGTAGGAGACTATTTAAAGAGGTATATATAGTAAGATTCTAGGTTTGGTGTGTTGCGGGGTAAGGGGTGGGGATTATTAAGGATAAGGAATTGCTGGGCACCAGCAGAAGGGGAGCAGAGATGTATAGACTGTGACAGCTGGACGTGGCTTTAGTAGGGAGTCCTGCCCAGGCTCCCTTTCTCAACTGCCACAGCTCAGGATGCTTTTTTATTAGTAAAAAAGAAAAACTTCACTTTATTTTAGTATGAATTTATTATTATTAATTTACTCTACAATTCAAAAGATCTGCAAAAGCATTTCCATACCTACAGAAAAACCATTGTTCATATTTGGGGGAGTTTTATTGTCATTCCTTTGCTGTGTGTAGTTGACATTTTTACATGGAGATTCATGTGTAGCCTGTATTTCCCCCTTTTTAATAGTATATGAAATTCATCATGAAATTCATGATGTTACAGAGTTGATAAACAATATTTTAAAGGGTTTCATAATATTTTTAGGGAAACTACCTGGGTTTCCTTAATTTCTTAGTTCAAATGTTTCCCTTTGTATAAACAACACTTGGATTCAAATGTTTCCTTTTTTACAAATAATGGTTGGATAAATATCTTCAGACACACATGTCTGTCTATCATCCATCTATGGAGGGAAGTTGAGGATAGAGAAGATGGAGGAGACAGGGAAGAGGGACAGAAGAGGAAGGGAAGGCTACTCCTTCGTATGGCGAACCCAGCCAGTTCAGGGTTGCGGAAACCAGCGACGACCACTGGGACCTTGGAGGAGGCGCGAGCTTGCAAGGTGGCCCCGCCCCCGGACTGCGGACGGTGCGGAGGCGCCCTTGCCGCAGTGGCGCTTGCCCTTGGCCTCCGGCGGTCTCTGGCGCCTCCTGCCGTTCACGCTGTAAACCTGCGCCGATCCGCCTGCCGCCTCCTCCATTTTGCTTCTCACTACCTCTCCCCTCGCACCTCCCTCCCTTTGCAGTTCTCTACTTTTAAATTTAGGGGTCCCAGCCCGAATAGCCCCTTGCAGAACTAGCTGCTGTCGTTAGGGCCAGGGGGAAATGAGCAGACAGAGAGGGGCCCCAGCGGACCGGGACAACAGGAAATAGAGGCCCAGCTGGGTTCCAGGCTCATCTAGGCGCCGCTGCAGAAGAGGAAGCTAATCTGGAGCTGTCGCCCCGCCCGGGCCAAACCATCTTATTGGGCTTTCTGGTGTCATCTCCTGTGGTCCTAGGAAGAAGTGCCAGAAACGACAGAATCTGGGTGCCTCAGGGTCGTGAACCCGCCATCTCCTGTGGGCAGTGGAAGTGAAACCCGGGGCCCCAAGTCTCAGGAACGGGGACTTATGTTTCCCGACCCAGGACCCCAGAAATGTCCAAGAATGGCGCCTTGGGTAGGCAGGACAACTGTTCAGGAGCGGACAAGAGGGGCTTGTTGGCAACAGGAAACAGCCACCTCCCCACCTCCCCTTTGCACCCTTTAGAGCGCTCCAGAGCTTGGGCTGCTTTGGACAGACACCCTGCACTCACCACTTTCCATCCCCTTCCTCCTCTTCAGAATAAACTAAAATCCTATCAGGGTTTCTAGTCACAGAGCCTTCTGTTTGTCCAGCCCCCAGGCAGCATAAATCCAGGAAGCACCTCTGTGATCCTCCACAAACCGGTGCAAAGTCACCGCAGGTAGGATCCACTTAGCATTTCAACTCACCCAGAATCCCAGTTTACCATGCCTGTGTGTACCTCTGCTCCGATCAGGCTGTCTTCTGCTGTCCCAGACCAGGAGCTATCACCAGGGGCATTCTGAGGAGGTCCTGGAGAAGGGGACCTCGATTCAGGGTGACAGGGTCCTTGAAAAAGAATTTCTAGATGCTTCAGATATTGAGATATAGGTATTTATTTAGGAAACAGAAGAATACACATTCAAGAGAAAATGTGGGCCACCTCAAGAGTAAGAGGCATTTTGGAGTTTCTTGGGCTCTTATAAAGGAAATTTGGTGAAAGGTGGGTATGGGAAAGTATGTGGGGATGATATCAGTCTGATGGTCACAAGATGTTTTATGGTGGTCTGGCAATTCTTAGGATCCTTAGAGTGACATCTAATCAATAGATAACATTGGGAAAGTGCCCTACATTATAGTTTTCTAGGGAAGTACCATATATTATATAGTATCTCCCTTTGCTCAATCTGTTCTAAAAATGCATGTATTAGTAGGTCATTTATCAGTATACAGGGCAATTTTTGTAAGTGGGCGAATTTCTAGTAACTTTATGACCATGAGTGAAGATTTGTAGATTTTCCAGAAATTTGGGAATGACAGGCCTGAGAGAGACAGAACTAGCTTGGGTGCAAAGGTATGAGGATCTTTAGCACTGGGCTTTCTGATTAAAGTAGGATTCTCATTGTCCTTCCTTTTGTATCTTTTTTTAAAACCTATCTTTTGTTTCTTTTCACTTCTATCTCAGGACTGAATGACCTGATCCAAGACTTCCAGGAATGGTTTTCAGGCAGGGGATGACCTCAGCAGCCAGATATGAGAGCTTATTCCAGAACCCATCCAGCTGCTGCCCCAGAGACTCCACAGACTTCCCAAGTAAAGCCAGTTCACCTGGAGGGCTTCCTGGAGGAGAAGAGAAGCTGGAAACACTGGAGCAAGTGATCCCCACAGGGACACTAATTCATTTATGCCGCTTCAATCTTAGAACCTAGACCATTGACTGAAGCTCACAAAGTCTCAGGATCCACACACATTTTCCCATTTATTCTTCTGTCTACACATCCACCATTCATGTGCAGAGCTCCCTAGCAGTTGAGATGCAAGAGCTCAGGGGATGTTATGGTTTGGATATGAGGTGTCCCCCCAAATCTGTTAATGCAGGAATATTCAGAGGTAACATGATTAAACTGCAAGAGCTGTAATATAATCAGTCCATCCTAGTTTAAATGGACTGGGTGGTAACTTTGGGCAAGTGGGATGTAGCTGGAGGAGGTGGGTCACTGGGGGTGTGCCCTGGAAGAGTTCATCTTCCCTGCAGCTCCTCCCCGCTCTCTGCTTCCTGATACAGTGAGTAGGACAGCTTCCCTTTGCCATGCCCTTCTGCCATAATGTCCTGCCTTATCTTGGGTCCAGAGCAATGGAGTTGGTCATCTATGGACTGAGAAACTGTGAGCCCCAAATAAACTTTTCCTCCTCTATGTTGTTTTTATAAGGCATTTTGGTCACAGCAACACAAAAGCTGACTGAAATGGGAGGAAGGAAGGAAGATTTCATTACAACCAAGTGCAGTTAGGGACCACAGTGTGGGGGGACCTTGGAAGTATGGGGGTAGAAAAGGGTTCTTTCCTGGCCAACACCCCTATAACAAAAGACAAGTTATTAAGAGAAAAGCATAACAAGTTTCTTTGATCATAGTTTTACATGATATGGAACCTTTGAATTAAAGACCCAATGAGTCAGGGTAAATAATCCATTTTTATGCTTAGGTTTGAAGAAACAAGGACAACCATCCAGATAGAAAGGTGATGGGACAAAAAGTATATAAACTAATGATAATAGACTGGGGGAAACTCCAGCAACAATTGTTCAGATTCTTATTGACTCCTCAGTTGTAGCATTGCCTCCTTTTGGATGGCGGGTAGGATCCCTCTGGATGAGGGTCTTAATTTCTTTATGGCCAGCTCCCCCAGAAAGGTGAGGGGAAATTAAAGTAATAACTGTAGTTTTTGTGGCTGACTTTGAATGAACGTGTCCCTAGTTCTTTTTCAATTTTTAAATTTTATTCTTTTTGGTTACACATGACAGTAGAGTCTATTTTGATATATTTATGCAAACATGCAGTATATCTTATTCTAATTAGGACCCTGATCTTGTGGATGTACACAATGGTGTGTGTGTGTGTGTGTGTGTGTGTGTATGAAAATTTTGTCAAATTTGTTCCTATCCCTCTTCCCTTCCCTTCATTCCTCTTTGTCTGCTCCACTGAACTTCTCCTCTTCCCTTCCCTCCTTATTGTGGGTTAATGTCCATGTATCAAAGAAAACACTAAACGTTTTGGTCTTTTAAGATTGGCTTATTTCACTTAGCATAATAGTCTCCAGATCCATCCATTTACTGGCAAATGTCATTGAAAATCTTTCTTCTTTATGGCTGAGTAATATTCCATTGTGTATATGTACCACATTTTCTTTATCCATTCATCTGTTGAAGGCCACCTAGGTTAACTCCATAGCTTACCTATTGTGAATTATGCTGCTATGAACATTGATGTGGCTGTATCCCTGTAGTATGCTGATTTAAAATCCTTTGGAAGGGTCTCTAGTCTCTATGGGCTGCCTTGAGGAAGATTTCTAGTTTCTGTAATTTACCCCAAGAGAAGAATGAGAGGTGAGAGACAGAAGGACCAGAGAGTCAGAGAGAAATTATGCTTCAAAGGCTGCTTCTAGGTCTTCACTTTGGGGTATCATTTTTTGAGCCCCAACAGAAGTATGTTCAGGGGAAACTCGATGTTCTGGGCAGAATTGACCAACTCTACCAAAGGGACGAGAGGAAACCAGAAAATACTGCTACTAAGAGGTTCTTTTAAAATTAAGCTTTGGGAATTGAGAAGGAATTTATTTACCAAGAAGACAAAGAAGGGCTGGATTTTCTTGACAGATAAAGCAAGTGTAGTTTGAAGTGTCCTCAGAGTATGTCCCAGTTGATTCAGTCCAAAGCTGTCTTGGAGCAGGGAAGTTGGTGGAGGTGGACAGGAGTCAAACATTTGAGCCACATGAGGAATAGAGGAAACATTTACTCAGATTTGTGTTTGGCAAAGTTGACCACTGGCAGTGTGCAGGGGGAACCACAAGAGGAATGAGATTGGGTTGAGTTAAAGGTAAGAGGAGAAGCTGGGCATAGTGGCTCATGCCTGTAATCCCTTCAGCTCAGGAGGCTGAGGCAGGAGGATCACAAGTTCAAAGCCAGTCTCAGCAACTTAGCAAGGCCCTGTGCAACTTAGCAAGACCCTGTCTCAAAATAAAAAAATAAAAAGGACTGGGGGTGTGCCTCACTGGTTAAGCGCCCCTAGGTTCAATTTCTTGTACCAAAATAAAAATAAAAACAGATAAAGAGGAGAGTTAAGACTACTGTTGATTATTGATCCCTGAAACAGAAATCAATGATATTTCTGCCTTTTGATGATTGAATTTCACCATGTTTCTCTCCACACTGCAGTTCTGTGACAATTTTTTTGTACATTTGGCAGTGCTGTGGCCATGACACTAGGCAAGCACTCTAGCACTGAGCTGAACCATCATAGCTCCATGACAATTTCTAAATATTCCAGTGCTCCATGAATCTGAGGATGACTCATTTCTGCAAAAGTATTCGTTGGGGTTCTTTGTTTGTGGTACTGGGGATTAAACCCAGGGGTGCTTTACAACTAAATTACATCCTCAACCCTTCTTATATTTTGTTTTGTCCTTGACTTTGGCATCTGCATGTGGGGGCAGCTCAGAGCTGGAGTGCATTCCTAGCATGTGCAGTGCCCTAGGTTTGATCCCCAACACCACAATACAACAAATATTTACATAGTATTTGCATTGTATCAGGTATTATACGTCAACTAGAGATGATTTAAAGTATACAGGAAGGTATGTGTGGGTTCTATGCAAATACTGTGCCATTTTATATAAGGGATTTGAGCCTTTGAGGACTTTAGCATCTGCAGGTTGCGGGAGGATATCAAGGGATTACTGTCCCTTGCAAACTTCTTGTGAACTTTGAATTAGATAACCTAGAGAAAAGCAGCCACCAAGGAACCTGGTATATATTAGGCATCAAATAAGTGCTAGGTTGCCACCCTTTCCCTCCCTGAGGCAGGTTTGGTGAAAAAGCAGGCCCATGGGTGTTCTCTGTGGAGTTGGGCCAGGAGGAAGGCCTCGTTCCAGCTCCTAAGACTAAGGCGGAACTGAGTTCATAGCCTAGTGTGGCTCAGAGAAGTCATGAGGTTTGACCCCTCCTGTCTGCCAGGAACTCCACCATTGTAACTGGCTCTGGGCCTTCCTGAGCACGTTGTGAATGACCACAGCCTGGGTCAGGCTGGCAACTTGGGGTCCTCCTTTCCTCTCACAGCCAAAAATCAGCCTGAAGTTGGATCACTGTGGCAATGTGAATGGCTTCATTCTTGCCCTCTGTCCTTCATGTCCCTACTCACCAACCCCCAACCAAAAAGAAAGGCCCTGTGCATTCACTCCATGTATATTTCCTGTCCCACTGTCCCACAGAGAAGGATGCAGGGATATTGATGTGACCCTTGCTCCAGGTGCACTCCCAGTCCACAGAGGAGACAATTTCTCCCCACACCATCAGCTCTACAATGGTCACCCTGAGTTCCTGTTACTCTTTTGCCCCCAAGTCCAGGGTCTCATTGTCCCAGGCAGGGATCAGTCTTCTGAGGCTCTGAAATCAGAGGGAGGGAACAGCAGGCTGGTCTGTGTCTGAGGGCTCTATGTCCAGGTGGCTCAAGACCAGGCCAAGACATGAATACTCAATGACATAGCCTTTTGGAGTGGGCTGGGGGTATAACTTGGTAGTAGAGTGTGCATGGCATATGTGGGGCCCTGAGTTCTATCCCAACACTGAAAAAAAATTCTTGTTGAAAGATTTCCCTATCCTGCCCCTCCTACCCCCACCCCACCAACTGGGCTACATGGCTTCAGCAGATGGATTACTAGGTTCAAAGATACAACTCCCCTTAGGGTTTTTTTCATTGTTGCTGTTGTTTAACAGATAAATTTATTTCCAAGCAAGTCAGTTGTTTTATACTCCCAATCTGCATTATACTCCATCTTCAGTACTGGGTGTCATTATTTCAAAAAGAAATTAGCACTGAAGGAATAAGAATGAACCAATAGAAGAAAATGCAGGAAAGTTTTACAGAGAGAACAGCGGAATCAATGCCCTAGGACATGAACCAGCACCAGCTAGAGCAGATCAATGAAAAGGGTGAAATGGAGCCCAGGGCCATGGCACATGCCTGTAATGCCAACTACTCTGGAGGCTAAGGCAAGAAGATCACAAGTTTCAGGTTAGCCTGAGCAGCCTAGTGTGTCCCTGTCTCAAAAATGGAAAAAAAGAGGACTGGGGATGCAGCTCAGTGATAGAATTCCCCTGACTTGAATTTCCAGTACTGAAAAAGAAAGAAAAGAAAAATCTAAAAAGGAATGGGGGGGGGACTTAAAAGATGGAGCCAGTTTGGAGAGGTCAGAAAAGGAACAGCATCAATCTTCACTTAAAGAACTTTTCACCAAAGCTGTACATGATGGCACATTCGTGTAATCCCAGCAATTTGGGAGGCTAAGGTAGGAGGATTGCCAAGTTCAAGCAATTTAGTGAGACCCAGTCTCAAATTTAAAAAAAAAAAAAGTGCTGAGGATGTAGCTCAGTGGTAGGGAACCCTTGGGTTCAATCCTCAGTACCAAAAAACAAAAACAAAAAAAGGTGGAAAATCTGTTTGGGCTCCCAGTCTCAGAGGTCAGCAGTTTTAGTCCGTGGTTACTTGGCCCTGTTGCTTTGGACCTGTAGCAACACTACATCATGGTGGGAGCACATGGCAAAGGAGGCTGCTTGCTTCATGATGGCTGGGAAGCAAGAGAGAAAGGAAAAGAGCAGCATCCCAATATCACCGTCATGGGCACACCTCCAGTGACCTAACTTCCTCCCAGTGGGCCTCACCTCTTAAAAGTTCCACCACCTCTCAGTAGCACCAAAGACTGGTGACCAGGCCTTTAACACATGGGCCTTTGGGGACACTTCCAAAACATATCAGCAAGCATGTAGACAGAAGTTTAAAATACTGAGCAAGGAGGTAGTTGCATAAGTTAAGAAAGTAGAAAGAAGACAGAGTCAAAAACAGAAGTCCAGGGAACCCCATATGTAGGGACTATGCTTAATAGAATAAATTCTTTTAAAAATTCCAAGAAGCTACATTCCATGGGAATGAGAACAGGAACTCTGTCTCATTTGCTCACTGCTGTGTACTCAATCACCTAGAATAGTACCTGGCACAGGCTAACAGTTTAATAATTCTTTGAAGAATGAAATGTCAAATGAGTGACTCAGAGAGGTGTGTGGTAAAACAGGAACTCAGTATCTTAGGAGCCATGGGAGCGATTCCATCACCTTTACCATGCCTTGCTTGAAAGATATCATTCTTGGGCCTGGGGGTGTGTCTCAGGGTCAGAGCTCTTTCCTAGCTTGTTCAAGGCCCTGCGTTTGATCATCAGCACCACAAAACAACAACAACAAAACATATATACATATGTGTGTCATTCTTATAAACATATTAAAAAACATGTTTTTGACTATAATAAATGAGCTATTTCACCAGGTGCAGTGATGCACACCTGTAATCCCAACTACTTCAGAGGCTGAAGTAGGAGAATCTCAAGTTCAAGGCCAGCCTCAGCAACTTAGCAAGACCCTGTCTCAAAATAAAAATTGTAAAAAGGCCTTGGGATGTAACTCATTGTAGAGTGCTACTGGGTTCGATCACCAGTACTGGGGGAAAAGAGCTATTTCTAAAATATTTAAAATATATAAAACCCTTTAAAATAGTTTAGATAAAAATATCTAAAATCCTTTAAAATTTTTATCTAAAATATTTTATCTGAACCAAAACGAGTACATAGTCTCAGAAAAAGGTGTTATAAGTATTGTCCTTCAAATTCAGAACCTTACATGTCAACCCACAAGAATGATCAGAGAATTGAAACTACTGTATACCATTCATACATAAATGTTCATAACACCTTTATTAGTAATAAGCAAAAACTGGAAATGACCCAAATGTCAATGAACATGAGAATGAATAAATTGTGACATAGCCATACAATGGAATACTATTCAGAGAAAGAAAGGAATAAATACTGATACATGCAATGACATTAATGAATGTCAAAATAATAAGACTCTATGGAAGAAATCACACAGGAAAGTGTACATAGTATATGATTCCATTGAGATTAAACACTAGAAAATGCCAGCTAATCTATGGTGACAAAGAGTAGTGATTGCCTGGGGGTACAGAGTGGAGAGAACAGAGGGGAAAAGAAGATGGATTGCAGGGGGGCAGGAGGAAAAGCTTTGGAGTGAAAGATAAGTTCACTATCTTGAGTGCAGTGATGACGTCACTGAGGCATACATCAAGCTTAGAAAATAGCACATTTTAAACATAAAGTAGTTCTCCATTATCTTCAGTTTAGCTTTCCATCATCCTGTTCACACCTGATCAAGTCAGATTGACTTCTTTCACTTAGCAATATGCATCTATGATTCCTTCATATCTTCCCATGAATCAATAGCTCATTTCTTTCTAATGCTGAATAATACTCCATTGTCCAATTACTTGAAATTCTGGAAAAGGAAAAAAAAATCAGAGACAGTAAAAAGATAAGTGGTTGCCAGAGGTTGAGGAGGAGGGAGCGCTAAATAGGTGGAGCACCGAGAATTTTAAGACATTGAGACTATTCCGTGTGATACTATAATGGTGTATACATATCATCAAACACCAAGAGCAATTCCTAATGTAAACTGTGTACTATGAGAGAGAATGATGTATCCATATAAGTTCATCAGTTTTAAATAATGCACCACTCGGTGGGGGACATTGATAATGGGGAAGGTTGTGCATGAATAGGGGGCAGGTTGTTCTAAGTCAAGGCTGTCCCACATGTTTCCTATCTTCTGCACACACCCACTTGCTCTTCTGTTCTTTTCCATGAGTCGAGGCAGCACAAGGCCCTCACCAGAAGTGAATGTCATATCTTGGACTTCCCAGCCTCCAGAACCATGAGCCAAAACAAACCTATTTCTGAAATAAATTACCCAGTCTCGGGTATTCAGTTACAGCAGATCTGGGTGTCTCCTTTGAGCCAGATGCCTGAAATCCCCAGCCCTGGAAGCCTCTGGTTCCTTAGGGGTTTTGTCACTGGAAACCCAGGAGGACCCAGGGACAATGCAAGGCCATGATGATCTTGCTGGGAGCAAAAGGCCTCAGCAACTCCAGCAGGTACTTTGTTCCTTCCTGCCCTCCCTCCACACCTCCCCATCTAGCCAGAGAACCACCTGCTGCATCCTACAGGTATCCAAGAAAAATCAGAGCTGGACAGTCATTGAAGGTAAAAACCATTTTATTCAGGACTATAGCAATAGGGGGAAAGAAACCTCAGTATAGAACTAGGTTAAATTTCAAATACAACATGAGCAAGTGGGAATTTAGAGAGCCAGAGCTTAGAACATAGCACCTCAAAGTATGGTGCTTGGCACACTGAGTACTTTGAACTGTAGGCAGGTGGTTCAGAAGCAAGGTCTTTCTGACCTTCTCCTGCCCTTCTTTCTCTTGCTCCCCTTTCTCCCCAAAGGTAAGTCATAGAAATGAGAAGCCCTGTCCTTCAAAGCCAGCCATAAAACCTAGAGACATCATTCTAATCTTTCCCCCACCTTTCTGTGTAAGAGCTGGCCGTAAATTCTCTGACCTACCTTTGAAAGGTCATAAGACCCTCATTCCAGAGGGGTCCTGCCTCTACTGGGGAGAAAGGAGTGCCACAGAATGCCAGCTGAAGAGACAGGCCTATTACATTAGATCATTCACCTTTTTTGTACAATCCCATTGCTACAAGACTGTCCATGCTGCTTCTAACGTAAGCATAAAAATGGAAAGTTTTCCCTGGGCCTTTGGGTCTTCATGATGGAGGCTCCCGTGTCACATAACATTTTGATCAAGCTTGGGAGGGTGAGACAGGAGGATCGCAGGTTCAAAGCCAGCTTCAGCAACTTAGCAAGGCCCTAAGCAACTAAGCAAGACCCTGTCTCAAAATAAAAACTATAAAAGGGCTGGGGATGTGGGTAAGCACTCCTGGCAAGTTTTGATAAAACTTTGATCAAATAAATTAGTATGCTTTCTCCTGTTAATCTGTCTTGGTCACTTTTATTTCAGAGCTTATCAACCCTCCTAAGAGTGTTGAGAAAACTCTTCCTCCCCCAAATTAACCAAGGAGCAGGGTAGAGTGCCTGTAGATAGAAATTTTCTAGAAGGAAACATGAGGGGGTAGTAGAGATTTTGACTAATGAATCTAACAGGAATCTTACTGATGACAGGCCAGGTTGATATGTATCACCTTGGGGGGGGGGTGGAGGATTAGGAACCTGATCAGAAATAGAGTGTTACCTTTTTTGCTGCTATGATAAAATATCTAAGGAATTTAACTTAAAGGAGGAAAGATTTTTATTTGGCTCATGATTCCCAAAGTTTTAGTCTACAGTTTGGTCAATCACTTTTGGGCCTGTGGTGTGGCAGTACATCATTGTGGTAGAGCATGTGGTGGAGGACACTGCTCACCTCATGGAGGCCAGGAAGCAAAGAGAGAGGGCAGGAGGGCCTGGGTTCCACTATCTCCTTCAAAGACACTTCCTCAGTGACCTAACTCCCTTTCGCCAGGCCCCACATCCTAAAGATTCTTCTACCTCTCAACAGTGCCACAGACTGGCGATCAAGCCTTTAGCATTTGGTTCTCTTTGGGGGACATTTAAGATCCAAACCACAACTGAGGGGAATCAGATATGAAGGATGGAGTGTTCTTGCTAAACTGACTAAGCAGGATCCTTGCTAAAACTGGATTTTATAAAGAAATGTATGGGCTGGGGATATAGCTCAGTTGGTAGAGTGCTTGCCTTGCAAGCACAAGGCCCTGGGTTCAATCCCTAGCACCACAAAAAGGAAAAAAAAAAAAAAAAAAGAAGAAATGTACAGATGGATTTAGGAGAACGTTCAGGAGCCTGACTTAGGTCAAGGAAAGAATCTTTGTCAGGGGGGCACCACGTGCACACCCAGACCACCTAAAGGGAGCTCTCCTGAGCTGAGTTTGCCAGGAACTATAAGACCTTTAGCTTGTCTCATTTCCAAAATGCAGATGATTGTATGAGATCTTAAAGGACAGGACATGGACTGCTGCCCAGATGGTGGCTGGCACTTTCTAAGACTTCAGTACTGACCCGCCCTCCTTGTAGCGCCCTTGCAGCTCCAGAAAAGCCAACATCTGTCCCCAAGGGCAAAAGTACCAAGAAGGCTGTGCTGCCAGATACATCCCAGGCCCTTCTCTGGGGACAGGCGGCACAAACAAGGAGCATCCCCCTCAACTTGATAGGGTGTGGACCCAGAGAGAGAATAGTCTGCTAGGGTGCTGGAGGCAAGGGGCTAGGCTGGAAGAGAAAGGGGCTGGGATGATAGGGGGACGAGAGGAAAGGTGCTGGAGGAAAAGAAATTGGTGCCCGGGAAGGGTGCAAGTGAGGGCAGAGTAGCAGGAGGGAGGTGGTGAGGGGTCTTGGCTGTTCTAAGACACACCCCTCGGTTCTCCACACCAGGCAGTGACTTGGCAGAATGCAAGAATGTCACCTGGCACAGCAATCACACAAGCAGGTGCTGAAACCTGCACAGCCATTAATTCAGGCACCAGACAAGGGGCAATGAGAGGATGAAGAAAAGACAGATACAGAAATAGAGAGAAAGCTGGGGTTCTGTGGTTCACTAAAATCCCTGGTAGGGAGATAGTGACCCAGAACAAGCTCAGCACATCTATTTCATAGGTTTTATCATTAGAAGAGTTATTGTGAGAGTGGGGCACAGTGACACATGCCTGTAATTCCAGCGGCTTGGGAGGCTGAGGCAGGAGGATCGCAAGCTTAAAGCCAGCCTCAGCAACAGCAAGGTGCTAAGCAACTGAGTGAGACCCTGTCTCTAAATAAAGTACAAAATAGGGCTGGGGATTTGGCTCAGTGGTTGTGTCCCCCTGAATTCAATCCCCAGTACCTCAAAAGATAAAAAAAAAGGGTCATTTTGAGATAGTTTCTTCAAAACAAGCAGAATCAAGGTCATAAGTATGAACAGTCCAATTGTGATTATCACCTTGTGCCCATAAATTTCGACCCCTGGGCAGCTGGTGTCTGAACCTCAAGGTCAATAACTGATAGCTCCGTGGTTGTCACAGAACCTCCTGTTGAACAGGGCATCATCACAGCAACTGGGCAATCTTTGGTCAGCACCTTTGTAGTGCAAGTTCCCAGGAGAGGCCTTGCCTCTGTCGCAGGACAGTTCAAGGACCCTAATTCAGTCACTGCTCCCAACAAGCAGGCTCCTTGCTCATTGGCAGAACCTATGCTTGCCTTGCGTAGACCAAGATGCTCCTTGGTCCAGCTCTGAGATCTTTCACAAACCCTCCAGCTATGTCAGCAGTTGGTCAAGTGTAAGCCCACCTTGGGGGGTGCACAGGTGCTACAGAGATGAATTTGCTGTTACTAGAGAGGCGTCCAACCTTGTCTTTCGTACACTATTAGGAAAAGTTGTGTTGCTACCTGAGGGGCATGGAGAGAGTATCTGCTAACCCACATCATGATTTCTAAATACTAGCAAAGGATATGGGGCTCTTCAGAGAAATGACTGATTCCAGGGTTGGGACAGGGGAAGATAAAGATGAGCCTCGAACATTTTGTTCCAGAAAGTAAGGAAGTGCTCTAAAAACCATGGAGAAGTGTCAAAATGATTGAGAAGCCAGCCGGAAGGGCCTCACCCTGAGCCTACTCTGGACAGTTCAAGCATCAAAATAAATAATACCAGGAATTTTCCTGTACCATGGTACACACTTGTAATCCCAGAGACTCGGGAGGCTAAGACAGGAAGATCACAAGTTTGAGGCCACCCAAGGCAACATAGTCAGGCCCTATCTCTAAAAATAAAAAGGACTGTGGTTGTAGCTCAGTGGTAGAACATCACTGGGTTCGATTCCCAGTATCATCAAACGAACAAACAACAAACAGGACTTCTGGTCCTGGTCATGATGGAGTAATCCATCCTCCAGACTCCTTCCTCTTGCAACAAAAAATCCCTTGGGGCTGGGGTTGTGGCTCAGTGGTACAGTGGTAGATCACTTACCTAGCACTGATATATATCATTCATATATATATACTACCATTATGGTTTGGATGTGCTCCTCAAAGGCCCACTATATCTTGTCTGTGGAACTATGGGGAATGACAGAACTTTTAAGGGGGCCCAATTGCAGGAAGTTAAATCACTGAGATTGCCCTTGAAGGATATTTGGACCACAGCCCCTTTCCCTCTGTCTTTGCTTCCTGGCTGCCATCAGGTAAAGTCTTCCTGTACACATGCTCCTGCTATGACATACTGTGCTGCCACAGGCCCATGGCAACAGGGCCATAAGTCAAAGTAAAACTTTTTCTCCTTATAAGTTGTTTGTCTTAGGTATCGTCTCACAGAGACAAAAAGCTGATGAATACAGTTATGCAAAGAGAATATAGACTGGAAGCCAAAAGCACAATTCATGAATGAAAAATCTCATAATTAAGAAAATATTTTTGTGTGTGTGGTATTGGGGTTTGGACACCAGGGGCACTCTATCACTATATCCCTACCCCTTTTTTGTTTTGCTTTGTTTTGTTTTATTTTGAGACAGAGTCTCACAAAGTTGGCCAGACTCACCTTGAACTTGCTCTCCTCCTGCATCAGCCTGTTAAGTAGCTGGGATTGCAGATGTGAGTCACCATGCCATATGATTAGGAACTTTTGCTCTGTGAAAGACCTTGTTCATAGGATGAAAAGGAAGGCTACATATTGGAAGAAAATATTTGTAAACTACATATTTAACAAAAGTATCTAGAATATATAAAGAACTCTTCAAATCCAACTATAAAGAAATAAGCACTGTATGAAGGGACATTCACTGAACAGGACACATAGATGACCAAAAAGCTCATGAAAATATATTAAACATGACTAGCCATTGAGGAAATGCAAATTAAAACCACAATAGGGAGTGTAGCTCAGTGGTAGAGCACTGGCCTAGCATACACAAGGCCCTGAGTTCTATCCCCAGCACCAAAATAATTAATTAAAAGCATGATAAGCCATTACTATATTCCTATTGGAACATCTAAAATAAAGAGTAGTGACAATATTTAAAGCTGATGAGGATGCAGAAAAATTGACTCACTCATACATGGCATGTGGGAATGTAAAATGATACTTTCTGAAAAACATTCTGGCCGTTTCTTATAAACTAAGCAGGCAATTTTCATACAACCCAGCAATTTCCCAGAGAAATGCAAACTTCTGTTCACTCTAAAACCTGTACATGAATGTTCATAGCAGCTTTATTAAGAGTCAAGAAGTGGCCAGGTGTGGCATCACAGGCCAATAATCCCAGTGGCTCAGGAGGCTGAGGCAGGAGAATCAGTCGTGAGTTCAAAGCCAGCCCCAGCAACTTAGTGAGGCCCTAAGCAACTTAGTGAGATCTCGTCTCTAAATAAAATACAAAAAAGGGCTGGGAATGTGGCTCAGTAGTTAAGCACTCCTGAGTTTGATCCCAAGTACCAAAGGAAAAAAAAATAAGAGTCAAAAACTGGAAACAACATGTCTTCAGCAGGTGAATCAGTAAGCTGTGGGACATCTATGCTGTGGAATATACTCAACAATACAAAGGAACAAAATGTTGATACATGCAACAACTTGGAAAAATCTCCAGGGAATTGAGTGGAAAAAGTCAAACATAAAAGGTCATGTGCTTATTTTTCCATTTAGATAACTGTATTGAAATGACAAAGTTCTAGAGACAGAGCAGATTTGTGTCATGGGTTAGGGACGTGGGGAGTAAGGATAATGAGCATGGTTATGATAAGGGCAACAGGAAAAATCCTGGGGACTGTATTCATGACATTATCCTGGTTGTGACATTTTCCTTCAGTTCTGGAAGGTGTCATTATTGGAAGAAACTGGGGAAAGGTCAAATAGGATCTCTTTGTATTATTTCTTACAGTTGCATGTAAGTCTACAGGATATCAAAATCAAAAAATTTTAATTGTGGGGGGGTGCTGGGAATTAAACTCAGGGCCTCAACCATGCTTAGCACATAATCTTACCACTGAGCTACACCCCCAGCCTCCAAATTTTAATTTTTATGAATGTACAGTTTTCCCAGGATGGTTGTGCATCTGCTTTAGATCATGGTTACATTGTGCTAACCAGAGGATGATGAGCATAAGATGGAGTAGGAGGGAATCTTCTGGAGACAGAAGAGAAAAACAAGCAAGAGATGTTGATGAGAGCTATGTGGCCTGGGGTAGAATCTTGCTTGCCACATGCTTGTTCTGCAGCCCTGGTTAACTAAGTAATCTATGTATATTACTTACTGCAGCACCTGACAAAAGTCAGCACTGAAGGCTTTGCTATCACAGCGATTCTTTTATTTCCCCCAGGTAGTGAAGTGCTAGGAAGTGCTAGGTTGGTATGTTCAAGTTATCTGTGAAGTCGCATGGCATGAGGACTTAACTCATGAGAATTTCACTCTCCATGCTCTGGGTACAGCTAATTTATGCATGGTATTATGTACAATCATTTGTATGACTATTTAAAGTGCCGTTTTCTTCTTGTATTAATTCATTCTTCATCTTTATTCTAATTTGTGTAATGAAGATAATATTACAAAATTAAAATTAAAAATGATCATCATAAGAGATTTAACTCATAGAATGAAGTAGGAGACCATGAATTCATATCAATATAAATAAATAAATTAAAAATTTGATGAGGAAGAGGATATTTACCTGACTTCAAAGCCTCTCCACAAACTACTTGTGAATTACAAAGGAAAAAGAGCAACTTTGTAGTGGAGAAGCCTAGCAGACCTGCTTTTATCAGGTGACCATAGTGACCGCTAGTGGGACGGGCTGATATTAGAGGCCACCTGAACAGATGCGCTGAGGATACAGCATGGCTTCTGTGACATCTCTGACAAATATAAATAACCTGAATCTAATCATGAGGAAGTTCCAGGCGTCTCCAAATTGAGGGTCATTCTGAAAACTGCCCCGTAATCTCCAAAGGGTTACAAAAGACCAAGAAAGACAGAGGAACACTTGCTATTGAGGAAGACGAACATGATGCCAGCACTGCCCCCCCCACAAAAAAAAGTAAACGAAATTCTTAGAGAAGATATTTTATGCATATAATAGGGAAAGGAGAGTATCCCAAATGTAAATATTATTAAGAGAAAAGATGGGGAAGAAATTTAAACGAGCAATTAAAAAGGGGGGAAATAATCACATAAAGATTCTCAGCCTCACAATAAAACCACATGGCTGGGAGCGTAGTTCAGTGGTAGAGCACTTGCCTAGCATGTGCAAGGCCCTCGGTTCAATTCCCAGCACTGTAAAAACAAAAGAACAAACCAATAAAACCTCATGAAGAACCAAGTGTGGTACTAATTATGTTATACAGCCCTTACTGGAGATTTTCCAATACTGCAAAATTTATTTAATGAGGAAGGATTATTTCCTCATCATATATGTATATTGATTTATTGTCAATATACTCAATGTCATATATGAGTAGATGTAGTTGAAGTATCTAAGAATATCTTAATCTTTGTAATGATTCAAAACTGTCCCCCTGTATTTTCCTGTCCAATAGTTTTACCCAAGAGGTGGGTAAACACACTACAGTTAGCTGCCATCCATTGTGTTGGCTCAAAGGCAAAAAGCAAAATTTACTTGCATTATGATGAAGATGAAGATGATGATGATGATCTGATGATGATGACCACAATGATGAAGACAAGATATGTTTCCCAAGCTGGCCTTGAACTCCTGGGCTCAAGCCATCCTCTTGCCTCAGACTCCCAAATAGCTGAAGCTACAGGTGCCTGCCACCACACCCAGCTATACTATTATTTTAAATGGCTCTTACCAACTGAAGAAGTAGGCAACGAAAGGCTTTTTCTGCTTGGAGCTTTCTTTCTTTTTCTTCTTTTCTTTTCTTTTTTGGTACTGGGGATTGAACTCCCAGGGTGCTCTATCACTGAGCTATATCCCCAGCCCTTTCTATTTTTATTTTGAGATGCTATCTTGCTAAATTACCTAGACTGGCTTCAAACTTTATTTATTTATTTTTTTTAGTTGCCGATAGACCTTTATTTTTATTTACTTACATGTGGTGCTGAGAATCGAACCCAGTGCTTCACACATACAAGGTGAGTGTTCTACCACTGAGCCACAAACCCAGCCCTAGTTTCCAACTTTTGATGCTCTTGCCTCAGCCTCCCAAGTTACTGGATTACAGGTATGTATCATTGCACCAGATGACTGAGAGCTTTTGATACCAAAATAGCATGTATCAGAATGTCAAGTCGCTGCACCTTTTACCTATTCAAGTAATGTCCTGACATGATTCTATTTTTGATACTAATTGGATTAATTGCCTGTTCTATGACCTTTTCTTCCACATCTCACCACTTATAAACGCAGATATTTAAAGGGTTCTAAAATTTTTCTTCCATTAAAAGTTTACCATTTCCCAGATGCACTATTTTACTGAGAAATTCGAATAAATTTCAAATATTTCTAGGGTACCCTAGGAAATACTTGGGGAAAAATAGGAAAACAAAACTTGATATTTATCTTACTTCTCACACCAAAAATATTCCACCTGGGTAGAGGCTTTAAATGTAAAACAAACAAAAAAAATCCAAAGTAAAGCAAAATAATTTGAAAGTATTAAAATAAAGGCAAATATTTTTATAATTGACAAATTAGAAGTCATAAAAAAAGGAAATCAATGAACTAGGCCCACTCAAAATTTAATTGTAGCCAGGCATGGTGGTGTGGGCCTGTAATGCCAGTGACCCTGGAGGCTGTAGCAGGAGAAATCTTCAGGACCAGCCTTAGCAACTTAGAGATACTCTGTCTCAGATTTTAAAAACAAAAAAATAATTTTAAAAAATTTAATTGTTACTGGGTGGTAGTGCATGCCTATAGTCCCAGCAACTCAGGAGGCTGAGACAGGAGGATTGGAAGTTTGAGGCTAGACTCAGCAATTTGGCGAGGCCCTAAACAACTCAGCAAGAACCTGTCTCAAAATAAAACATAAAAAAGGACTAGTGATGTGACTCAATAGCCCTGCCCCCATTCAATCCCCTGTACCAATAAATATTGTTTGTATATGCTTATATGCAAGATGTAAGTGAGATACCAAGATAAATTTATAACAAGATAATTTTTTAAATGAAAATGAGATCAGTGAGCACTTATTCACTTGGCAATAAAATAATGGCTTTTTCCCAAGTTTGTGCATTCCTTTTAATGAATGTATTAGTATCTCATTATATAGAAGTCTATACTGTGATGTATTTAGTTATTACTCTCTTGTCTTTTACTAATATCTTAAATAAATAGGTTATATGAGGAGCAAGAATGAAACTACATCAACTTTAATATTGTCTTGAAATTCTTATTCAAGGGTTTCAAGCCCTCAATCCAATAGGTTCATGACATTCTGTGCTCCAACATGTGGCTGGAGACAAGTGACTCAGAGAAGAAATATAAACAAAGTTTAATACTTCAAAAATCCAGGGACCAGGGATGTGACTCAGTGGTAGAGTGCTTGCTTTCCATGTATGAGGCCCTGGGTTCCATCCCCAGCACCTCAAAAGACAAAAGAAAAAATAATTCAGCCTGGTGCTGTGGCACATGCCTGTAATCCCAGCAACTAGGAAGGCTAAGGCAGGAGGATCTAAATTCAAGGCCTGCCTTGGCAATTCAGGGAGACCCCTGTCTCAAAATAAAAAATAAAATGGGCTGTGGATGTAGTTCAATGGCAAAGTGCACCTGGGGCCAATTCCTAGTATCCATAAAAAATAATCCACAAAAGCTCATTAAGATTCTGAAGATAACAAAGTTATGGATGTTGAAAATTACATAGTTTGCTTTCCAGAGTGATGATGAAAATACACCGTTTCTGTCATACACTTTCAAAAGAAACTTACACCTCAGGTATTGCAAAAAAGGAGGGATAAATGAGATTTCTAATTTGATGGGCTAAATATGTCTTCCAAAATATATTTTCCAAGCTGTTTCCAACTTGCATACAAACTCAAATGAATACTTGGCTGTTTTGTCTCTCAGAATTTTGCCTTCTGCACAGCGTGTTTCTTTCCAGAAAATTCCCTGGATGGAGTTTTGCACAGAGCCCAGCAGAGGGCTATTTATTCAGAACCATAGGCATACACAGGCGACACTGCAGACAGCAATCAGCAAATCAGGAATGGAGACTTCTCTCCTCCCACACTCCACCCACAGGGCTATCAGGTTCCAGTTCCAGCTGGTCTGCTAAGGACAGATGGTGTCTGCACTTCCTTTTAGTCATGGAGGCGGTAGAAATGGTTTCTAAGAATAACTAGTGGCTCAGGAAAAGATTCCCATTATGTGAATTAGCATGAAAGTATTTTATATTACAGCTTTTATTCCCTGAGATTCCTATTCTCATTTTTAAATGTATTCAAAAGATAAAGAGATATATAAATGCTCAGGGGAAAATATATCAAAAAGAATCACATCACAATGGTAAATGATGATGATTACTAGAGAGATTCTGGCTAAGTTTTTTACCGTTTTTATTTCCCAGAAATTTACACAGTTAGCATGTTCTTTTGTTTTGACTATCCTATTTTCAAGAAAATAAAATATAGAAGTAAAAAAAGCAAGAGATTCCAAGTAAATAAATGCTTAAATCGGGGCAGAAAGACATGATCCCTTTCCTCACTCATCATAAGGGTCATGACAACACCCCTATAATAGAAGACAGGCTAACAAGAGAAAAGGATAATAAATATATTTAATCAAAGTCTTATGTGACATAGGAGTCTTTGGATTGAAAACACAGTGACCTGGAGAAAACTCTGTTTTTGTGCTTAGGTTCAATGAAGAATGGAGAGCTGTGTAGAAACTTAATTGTACCAAAGAATATGATCTAATGATAATAAACTGCTACAGTTTGAATTTATGTGTGTGTGTGTGTGTGTGGTATTGAATTGGGGGTCTTTGTCACTGAGTTACATTCATAGCCCCTTTTAAAAAATTTTATTTCCACAGTCTGGCTATTGTGAATTGAGCAGCTATGAACATTGATGTGGCTGTATCTCTGTAGTATGCAGATTTTAAGTCCTTTGGGTATAGGCCAAGGAGTGGGATAGCTGGGTCAAATGGTGGTTCCATTCCAAGTTTTCTAAGGAATCTCCACACTGCTTTCCAGAGTGGCTGCACTAATTTGCAGCCCCACCAGCAGTGTATGAGTGTACCTTTCTCCCCACATCCTCAATCACAATAGCCAGACTGTGGAACCAACCTAGATGCCCTTCAATTGATGAGTGGATAAAGAAACTGTGGTATATATATACAATGGAATATTACTCAGCCATAAAGAATGATAAAATTATGACATTTGCAGGCAAATGGATGAAATTGGAGAATATCATGCTAAGTGAGATAGGCCGATCTCAAAAAGCCAAAGGACGAATGATATCGCTGATAAGTGGAGGATGACACATAATGGGGGGGAGGGAAGGGTTAGAGTTAGGGTTAGGGAGGGGGGCAAGTATGGAGGAAGGAACTACTGTATAGAGGGTAAAGAGGGGTGGGAGGGGTGGGGGGAAGGGAAAAATAACAGAATGAATCAAACAACATTGCTCTATGTAAATTTATGATTACACAAATGGTATGCCTTTACGCCATGTACAAACAGAGAAACAACATGTATCCCATTTGTTTACAATGAAAAAAAAAAATTTATTTCGAGACAGGGTCTCACTAAGTTGCCCAGGCTGGCCTTGAACTAGTAATATTTGTGCCTCAGCCTCCTGATCACCTGGTATTATAGAAACGCAACACCATGCCCAGTTTATAGTTTGGACTGTAAGTATCCCCCAAAGGCCACATATTAAAGGCTTGGTCCCTACCTTGGTGTTATTACAATGTGGTAGAAACTAAGAAGTGGGCTCTAGATGGAGGTTTTCCAGAAAATGGAGAGCATATGCCTGAAGATAATGTGACCCTGCCCCTTCATGTTTCTTTCTTTGCTCCCTGGCCACCAAGAAGGGAGGCCTTCCTCTGCCATGTGCTCCTCCCATGATGTGCTGACTTGCCACAGGTTCAAAAGCAATAGGCTAACTGACCATGGACTGAAACTTCCAAAACTGTGAGTCAAAGTAAACCTTCCTCTTTTTCATGTGATTATCTCAGGTTTTTGTTTGTTTGTTTGTTTGTTCACCATAACAGAAAGCTGACTAATACATATACCAACTGGGGAAACCCAGCAAGTCTTCTCTGTCCAGATTCTTCCTGGCTTCTCCATGCAATATTCTTGCCTCCCAGATACAGGACCTTTCTGGAATGAGGGTGATACTATCTACTATTAGATAATGTACATCAGAGAATTTATGGCCAGCTCCTATGCAGAAATGAAGAGGAGGGTTAGAGTAAAATTTCTAGGTTTTACAGTTTGGTTAGAGGAAGAGGAGTTCTAGTGTTTATGGTTTGCTTGAGAGAAAGAGAAGCCAGAAAATGAGAATAGGAGAAGATCAGCAAGATCTTGCTTCTGAGGTCTTTTCAATTTCCTTAAGCTCAGAGCACTCTGCATACCAACACATCATACTTTATGATACTATGTTCTGAGCTGGGACTGTAGTAAGAAATTTCTTTTTAAACAAACCCACACCAGGCACAGTAGTGCATACCTCTTATATCAACAACTTGGGAGGCTGAGTCAGGAGAATCACAACTTTAAGGCCATCCTGGGTGAACTTAATAAGACCCTGCTCAAAATATAAAAGACCAGGGATGTAGCTCAGTGGTAGAGCATCCCTGAGTTCAATCCCAAGTGCCACAAAACAAAACAAAATAAAAACCCAACATTGCACATATTAAATAAACATGTGATTTATTTTACTGTATTAAGAGATTTTTATTCATCCGATTATAGTATACCTAGAATAAAGAGAGAAGCCAAAGAATGTGAGAAAAAGATGATATTCTTATCCATAATGTAAAACTGCAAATTAATATAAAATGAAGAACCCAATGGAAAAGGGGTAGTTTAGATAACTCATAATTGAAGAAATTGAAATGGCATATTGCTGTGGTTTGGATGAAGTTTGTGTGTGTCTCTCAAGCATTCTTGTGTTGAAATTGAATCCCCATTGTGAGGTATGAAGAAGGTGGAAACAACCTGTGTATAGTGGTTAGAGGTAGGACCTTAGGGTTAGGATTCAATTAAGCGATGAAGGTAGAGAGCCCCCATGATTGAATACTCATGGCTCATATAAGAAGGTGGAGAGAGGCCAGAAGAGATACATGTTACCTGTCTCTGGTCACATAATGCTATTTGACACCCTGGCAATCTGCCAGCGGTAGGCCATCACCAGGTGTGGCCACTTAGCATGAACCTCCAGAATCACAAACCAAAATAAACCTCTTTTCTTATTAACTACCCAGTGTCAGATATTTCATTCTCTTAGTGAAAACAAACCAATACACCTAAATATATAATATGCAGCTAATATATATTTAGATCAAGTTGCAAAACTTTAAGCTGGGTTGAGTGGCACATGTCTGTAATCCCAGCAGCTCAGGAGGCTGAGGTAGGAGGATCAGTTTTGAGGACAGCCCCAGCAACTTAGTGAGGCCCTAAGCAACTTAGTGAGACTCTTTCTCAAATTAAAAAATAAATAAATAAAAAGGCCTGGGGATGTGGTTTTGTGACAAAGCACCCCTGGATTCAATCCCCAGTACAAAAACAAAACAAAACAAAAACTTTGGTCTACTATAAAATGTGTGTCTTTTGAATGAAGGTATAAAAGGATCAAATTCTTTAATTCATCTTAGATTTCTATTAGATTGTACAAATTCTAAGGCACTAAGACTGTTGGATTAAAACTGAAAATATAGCCATTGATTGTAAAAAAATGGTGCTCTAAAAATGTACAGATTTTATCTGAATTAATATCCCATATTGAGTGTAGTGGTGCACTCCTGTATTTCCAGTTAGTCAGAAGGTTGAGGCAGAATAACAAGTTTAATGCCAATCTAGGCAACACAGGGAGACCTTGTCTCAAAACAAAATAAAAAGGGCTGGGGATGTAGCTCAGGAGTAGAGCACTTGCCTAGCATGTATGAGGCCCTGGATTCAGCACCCAGTACTGCCAAAACAAAACAAAACTCAAAATAAAAAAACAAAAAATAGTTCTTTATCTAAGTTGTTTTGTATCTTATACTTTTGTATGACACAAATTTTATGATTAATCTGAACAGAAATACTTGATAACCAAGTAAAGTATTTGTATCTTTCTGAAATAGAAATGGTTAGGGCAATATAAATAACTAAATCTCTATTGAGATCTTTCAATAATGCCACTAGAGGGCCTGAACCTTAGGAGACATTTTGTAAAGGCATCTATGTTTAGCAATTGGCAGATTTTAAGGGCCTTGAAAAGTTTAAGATAGAAAATAACTTGGAATACTGGGCATGGTGGCACACACCTGTCATCCCAGTGACTCTGGAGGCTGAAGCAGGAGGATCGCAAGTTTGAGGCCAGCTTCAGCAATTTAGTGAGGCCCTAGGTAACTTAGCAAGACCCTGTCTCAAAATAAGAAAAATAAAAATGGTTGAGGATGGGGTTCAGTGGTTAAGCACCCCTGGGTTCAATCCCCAGTACCTAAAAAAAAATGAAAGAAAGATAAGAAAATGAAAAAGTGAGAGAGCTATAGAGATGAACATTCACAATAAAGAACAGTTGTACACTGCATAACATTTCAAAGACAGACCACATATATGACAGTGGTCCTAGAAGATCACAACGGAGCTGAAAAATTCCTATGGCCTAGAAATGCAGCTGTCAAAATGTCCTAGTGCAATGTGTTACTCATGTTTTTGGTGATGCTGGTATAAACGAATCTACTTCACTGCCGGTTGGATAAAAGTATAGGACACACAGTTATGTACAGTGCATAATGCTTACTAGTGATGATAAATGACTGTTCCCAGTTTATGTATTTATCATAGTGTACTGAATTATTTATCACTAGTTTAGAGTGTAGGCCTACTTATGCTAAAAAAAATTCCTGTAAGACATTATATATTGGCAGCAGCCTCAGACATCTCAAGTTTACTGCTTGTTGATTGCAATATTTTGTCTGGTGCTTAATTTAATCTCATTTTTTTTCACTATGGCTATAGGAACCATAGGCTATTGTACCCCCTCACACACACACATACACATGCACACACACATACACACACATCATATAGCTTAGGTGTGTAGTAGGATATACTTAGGTTTGTGTAAGTGTGCCATATGGTGTTCACACAGTGATGATCCCTCTTAATGACACACTTTCTCAGAACTTCTCCATGTCATTAATCAAAGTGTAACTGTTATTAGGTAATGATGGGCTACAGAAAGGATCTTAAAAGTCCAAGGTCTAGCCAGGCTTGGTTCATACATGTAATCCCAGCAACTTGGGATGCTGAGACAGGATGATAACAAGTTCAAGGCCAGCCTGGACACCTTGACAAGATCCAAAATTAAAAAGGCCCGGGGGAGTAGCTCAGTGGTAGAGCACTTGTCTAGCATGCATGAGGCCCTGGGTTCAATTCCTAGTACTGCAAAAAAGAAAAAAAATAGAGGTCCCATGAGAAATAGCACTTCCTAATTCTGAAGGGGAACATTGGCACGATTAGGCTCCTGGACTTTCTTTTTTTTTTTTTTTTTCAGTACCAGGGACTGAACCCAAGGCTTCACCATGCTAGGCAAGTGCTCTACCACTGAGCTACACCCCAGCCCATGGGAGCCCTAAGTTTTTTGTACTGGGGACTGAACTCAGGAGCATTAAACCAGAGCCACATCCCAGTCTTTCTTTATATTTTATTTAGAGACAAGTTCTCACTGAGTTGCTTAGGGCCTTGCTAAGTTACTGAGACTGGCTTTGAACTCACAGTCCTCCTGCCTCAGCCTCTTGAGTTGCTGGGATTACAGGCATGTACCACCATGCCTGGCTGGGAAGCCTAACTTTTATTTTTTATTTTTTTATTTTTTGTGGTGCTGGGGATCAAACCCAGGCCCTTGTGCATGCAAGGCAAGCACTCTACTGACTGAGCTATCTCCCCAGCCCCAATCCTAACTTTTAAACAGAAATTTTTAGGAGAAATTCACCCTTCTGTGACATTTTTTTAAAAGTCTCACTGTGTTACCCAGGCTGGCCCCAAACTACTGAGCTCTATCCATCCTCCTGTCTCAGCCTCCTGAGTAACCGGGACTCCAGATCTCCATCACTCTGCCTGGCTCTGTGGAATTCTTAATAGTTTTAGCAACGTATAAACTTTAGTATCAAAGTTCTTCTCATAAGAAAAAGTAGGTCCAAATCTTCAACTTGTTGGCTTAGGATCAGACTTCCTTAACAGGACTCCCGTAGCACAAGAAATAAAAGCAAGAATCAATAACTGGGATAGATTCAAACTAAATAGCTTTCTCTCAGCAAAGGAAACTATCAGCAATGCAAAGAGAGAGCCTACAGAGTGGGAGAATATCTTTGTCACACATACTTCAGATAGAGCGCTAATTTCCAGAATATATAAAGAACTCAAAAAACTCTACATGAAGAATACAAATAACCCAATCAACAAATGGGCTAAGGATATGAACCGACACTTCACAGAAGATCTGCAAGCAATCAACAAACATGAAAAAATGTTCACCATCTTTAGTAATAAGAGAAATACAAATCAAAAGTACACTAAGATTCCATCTCACCCCAATTAGAATGGTGATTATCAAGAACACAAGCAACAAGAGGTGTTGGCGAGGATGCGGGGAAAAAGGTACACTCATACATTGCTGGTGGGGCTGCAAATTAGTGCAGCCACTCTGGAAAGCAGTGTGGAGATTCCTTAGAAAACTTGGAATGAACCCACCATTTGACCCAGCTATCCCACTCCTAGGCCTATACCCAAAGGACTTAAAATCAGCATACTACAGAGATACAGCCACATCAATGTTCATAGCTGCTCAATTCACAATAGCCAGACTGTGGAACCAACCTAGATGTCCTTCAATTGATGAATGGATAAAGAAACTGTGGTATATATACATACATATATATATATATATATATATAATGGAATATTACTCAGCTATAAAGAATAATAAAATGATGGCATTTGCAGGCAAATGGATGAAATTGGAGAATATCATGCTAAGTGAGATAAGCCAATCTCAAAAATCCAAAAGGCGAACAATCTCACTGATAAGCAGATGACGACACATAATGGGGGGTGTGAGGGGGGCAAGAATGGAGGAAGGAGGAACTGTATAGAGGGAAAAGAGGGGTGGGAGGGGTGGAGGGAAGGAAAAAATAACAGAATGAATCAAACACCATTACCCTATGTAAATGTGTGATTATGCAAATGGTATGTTGTTACTCCATGTACAAACAGAAACAACATGTATCCCATTTGTTTACAATAAAAATAAATTAAAAATTTAAAAAAATGCCTGGGGCTGGCTACTTTACAAATAAAAGGGGTTTGTGTGGCTCATGGTTCTGGTGGCTGGAAAATTCAAACAACATGGTACCAGCATCTTGGTCAATTCTCCCTGACTGTGTCAAAACATGGTAGGGACGCAAAGAGGAAAATGCCTGGGTATCGAAGAGGCCAGGCATATGGTGTACTTTGCTTTATGATGTCTCACTCTTGGGAGAAGTAACACAGTCCTTCAAGAACATTAGTCCCATGTTCAACTGCAAAAATGGTACCCTAATTAGAATGTTACATTCCATGTATGTATATAATATGTCAAAATATACTCTATTGGGCTGGGGCTGTAGCTCATTGGCAGAGTGCTTGTCTAGCATATGTGAGGCACAGGGTTCGATCCTTGGCACCACATACATATAAACAAATGAAATAAAGGCCTTCTGTCCATCTACAACTACAAACAAATTTTTATAAATACACTCTACTGTCATGTATATCTAAAAGATAAAAAAAAATAACATCAGTCCCTTGTGAGAGTGAAGCCCTGGTGACATAAACACCTTCCACTAGGCTCTATGTCTCAAAGATCCACCATCTCAATACTGTTACATTACAGACCAAGCATCTGCCACATGAACCATAGTTCAAACTGTAGCACTAACATCATCTTTGATTATGGAGTTAAACTGTTGTGCACTGTACAGGCAAGAAATGTTTCTAAATTCTGTCCCTGAATGAGAAATATGGTATATTAGTCAGCTAAGGCTACCATAACAAAATGCACAGACCGAATGGCTTAAACGTTTCAAATTTATTTTCTAACCATGCTGGAGGCTGGAAGTCCAAGATCAAGTTGCCAGCAAGGTAGACGTCATTCTGAAGCCTCTTGGATTTTAGACAGCCACCATCTTGCTGTGTGCTCATCTAACCTTTTTGTGTGTGCTGAGAGAGAGTAGGAGCTCTCTGGTTCTGAGGACATTAATCCTTTGGATCAGTACCCCACCTAAAGGTTTCATTAAACCTAATTGCCTCTTTAGAGAAATAATTTCCTAGTATAGCTATACTGCAAGTTAGAGCTTCCACATTTCTCTCTCTCCCTCTCTCTTTCTCTGTACTGGGGATTGAATCTAGGGATACTTTACCAATGAAATACATTCCCATCCTTTTTTAAATTTTCAGATAGGGCCTCACTAAGTTGCTGAGTCTGTCCTCAAACTAGTGATCCTCCTGCCTCAGCCTCCCAAGCTGCTGGGATTACAGGCATGCACCACCAAGTCCAGCTTCTTTCTTTCTCTCTTGTATTTGTGTGTGTGTGTGTGTGGTGCTGGGAATTGAACCCAGGGCCTTGTGCATGTGAGGCAAGCACTCTACCAACTGAGCTATATCCCCAGCCCATTTCTCTCTTTCTTTATATTTCCCTTCCTTCCTTCCCTCCTTCCTTCCTTCCTCAGTACTTCAGTACTGGGAATTGAACCCAGGGCCTCACACATGCTAAGCAAACTCTCTTCCACTGAGCTACCTCCCCAGCCTTTTTAATTTCAAGAGAAGTTCTCACTAAATTGACCACACTGGCCTCAAATTTGCCATCCTCTTGTCTCAGCCTCCGGAGTAGCTGGGATTAAAGGCATGCGTCACTACATGTGGTTGGCTACATTTCCTTGTCTCTCTCCATGGTCTCTCTTCCTGGTTTACAGATGGCTGCTTTCTCATTCTATCCTCACATGGACTTTTTTCTACATGCACATATCTGTGGTGTTTCTTCCTTTTCTTATGAGGACACCAATCTTATTGCATTAGAGGCCCACCCTTATGACCTCAATTAACTTGAATTAATTTTTAAAGGTTCTCTCCAAATACAATCATTGGGGATTAGGACCTTGACATATGGTTTTTAGGGGAACACAATTTAGTCCATAACCAAGACTACTAACCAATGCTGGCTCAGCTGGGTAACTCAGGCCACCAGGGTTGCTAAAACATCTGTCAGTTCTGGGACTTAGCCTTCCAAAATGAAACTAGCTTTAATATTGGATTCTTTGGGGTGTTTAATCTCTTGTAATCCCATCAATGTCCTTGAACTTGGATCATACAACAAATTTTGCCAAGGAACATAGATTTTTGCTTTGATATTTTAGTAATATCAATGGTGATCACAGTGGACAGCAAGGATAGCTATTAATGCACAGTCATTATGCTTCAGGCACTGTGTAAAGATTGATATAGATTAGGCCTATGAGAGTAGAAATTTATGATCCACATCCTGCCCATTATAAAGGATCATGGCTTGGGGCATAGCATGAGTGAGGTCCTGAGTTCAATCCTCAGCAAGACGGACAGACACACACACACACACACACACACACAGGATTTAAAAAAGGATCATCGCAAACAAAAAAAAAAAAAAGGCAGATTAACAAAAGCAAAGCACAACAAATTAATCAACCTGATGTTAGTTTTACATGATACAGGACCCTTCAGGCTGAAGACCTAAAACTTAGGGTAAGTGATCCATTTTTATGATTAGGTTTGAGGAAGCAGGAACAGTTGTGCAGAAATATGATTGGACAAAAAGGGTATGATCTAATGGCCATGGACTGATGGGGTAAACCCTGTTAAGACCTGACTGTTTCTTCATGGCCTCTCTATGGTATTCCTTCCTCCTAGTACATGGCAGGACCTCTGTGGAATGAAGTCTTATGACAAAGTAGGTCAGAGAATTTATGGCCAACTCTTACACAAAAAGGCAGGGGGAGGGTAGACTATTTCTAGGTTTTATGGCTTTTTTAATTTATTTATTTATTTTTTTTTATTGTAAACAAATGGGATACATGTTGTTTCTCTGTTTGTACATGGAGTAAAGGCATACCATTTGTGTAATCATAAATTTACATAGGGTAATGCTGTTTGATTCATTCTGTTATTTTTTCCCTTCCCCCCACCCCTCCCACCCCTCTTTTCCCTCTATACAGTCTTTCCTCCATTCTTGACCCCCTCCCTGGTTTTATGGCTTTTGGGGAGAGGACTTCCAGTTTCTATGCCTTGCCTTAGTAGAGAATGAGGGTGGGAGATAGGAGGATAAAAGAAGATCAGAGAGAAACTTTGTGAGACCTTCACTTTGGGGCATCATTTTCTGACCCCCCAACAGTTCACAGAAATTTACAATCCTATGGTGAAAGTACTTTAAAAAATATTAAAAACGATGGGGTTGGAGATGTGGCTCTGTGGTAGAGCACTTTCCTAGGATGCTTAAGGCCCTGAGTTTGATCCCCAGCAACACACACACACACACACACACACACACAATTAAAAATAAAGTAACTGAGACACTGAGAGGGTAAACAACTTATCCAGGGTCATACATGACAGGACATGGGGATACTTACATACTCCTCCTAAATGAATGGTCAAGTACTTAGGTATTCTGGGTAACAGCAGAATAGATTTTCATATACCACAAGAAGTACACAACATTTATCTAGGTGGCACAAAATACTGTTAGGAATTACTTTCATATGGAAAAGAATATAAACAGATAGATATTGTGTCAATAATAATATAGCAAAGACCTCATGTAGTTCATTTAACCAGAAAATTATTTGGAGTATGTTTGTCTGAAATCCCACTTGCAATCTTTTTAGAAATTGAATAGGTATTTGCTAAATACGTGTGATGTAAACCAACAGATGGTAAACTATTTTTTTCAGCTAAGACAGGTGGTGAAACCCACTGTGGGTTGGTGTGTGCATACTTGAAATAAATGTGTTAACCTCAAGAAAATTTGTCACAAAAATGCATTTCTGATCAAAACTGAAAGTACGCATTTCAGAATCATTTGCTTTTGGGAAATTACTTTTTGGAACTTTAATTGATTATTATTTTAAAATAATTGCTGAGTGTAGGGCTTGCAGTGAGCTACCAGGGAGAACCAGAGGTCTCTGTCACTGGTCACAGCCTATCAAAGATGGTCTCCACTACTCAGTGTTTGTAGGTTTACATTGATCTCTTTACTTATCAAATATTTTCATAATTGAAATTTCTTCTAAGAAATAATCATGGGCTGGGTATGTATCTCAGTGGTAGAGCACATGCTTAACATATGCAAGGTCCTGGGCTCCATCCCCAGACCAGAAATAAAAAGTAAAATAAGCTGGGGTGTGGTGGCAAATGCATGTAATCCTAGGGGCTCAGGCGACTGAGGCCAGAGGATCCCAGTCTCAAAGCCAGGCTCAGAAAGTTAGTGAGGCCCTAAGCAACTTAGCAAGACCCTGTCTCAAAATTTTAAAAAATATATATTAAAAAAGGGCTGGTCTCAAAATTTTTAAAAAATGTAAAAAAGTTGTTATGTGCCCCTGAGTTCAATCCCAGTACCAAAATAATAATGATAATAATAATAATAATAATAATAATAATAAAGCAGAAGTATGTGCTTATCAGAGTAAACCTTTAATAATAAAATTATAAGGCTGCTATTTGGCTTAATTATTTTTCCCACTCATCTGATCCTTGGGTTTAGAAATTGAACATATAAAATCTGCACTTTTGGGACTGGGATTGTAGCTTAGGCACTGGGTTGAATCCTCAGCACCACATAAAAACAAATAAATGAAATAAAGTTATAAAAAATACAAATTTAGTGACTTGGGGTCGTGGCTCATTGGCAGAGCACTTGCCTAGCATGTGTGAAGCACTGGGTTTGAATCTCAGCACCGCATATAAATAAACAAATAAAGGTCTATCAACAACTTAAAAAAATACAAATTTAAAAAAAACCTGAACTTTTAATTTTGTGAAAATATGAAAGTTCTCTAAAAAACATGTAATGAACTTTTGTAACATTAAAACAAAAGAACCCTTTCTGTTGGTTTAATGGTATGTTTTTCATCAATATGGAACATAAATAGGAAATTTAAATTACTACTCAATGCATTTCATTAAGATTTTGGCCTAGTGACTCAGAGGCTGAGGCAGGAGCAAGGGTCTAAACAATTTAGTGAGACCCTGTCTCAAAATAAAAAGGGTTTGGGATGTGACTCAGTGGCTAAGCACTCCTGGGTTCAATCCCTGGTACCAAAAGAGAAAATAAAAGAAAGAAAAAATAAGAAAGACCTTTTTCATAAGGAAAATTAAAGTTAAAAGTAATGGTTAGGTTCGTTTGTAAATGTCCTACACCTCTGGCCCCAGGGTTGTATGTTTTAAAAATCTCTTCAAGGAATATCCGGAAATAGAAAATTTCATACCCTCTCTTCATTAAGGCTTCAGACAGAGCAGTTGCAGTTGCCTTACCACTAATTAAAAAGTAACATTAAGTGCTGGTTTGTAGCAATGCTCAGGCCCGCACCACTTCTTATTGGCTGGGACGGTTCCAAAGCTCACCTCCTGTGCGTAGTTATTGGTCTGTCAGTGGACTCAGGGATGAAGCAGAGCCTATCAATGCCCGCACTAACCCAGGCCTGCCTTCCATTGCGCTGCCATTGGTTGAGCTACCTGCCAGTCAGGGGACTCGAGCGGAGAGAGGCTCCATGAATGGCTGCGTTGGTCCAGGAGTGCGGATTGTTTTGGTCGCCAAGTCAAGCGCCTCAGGGAAATGTGTATGCACAGTCTTCTTCTCTGAAATGGGTAGTGAGAGGGAGGAAGACGATCCTATGGGGTCTCAGAAATGGCGCTTTCCAGGCAGTGGCCGGGCGTTGGGAAAGAGAGGGGCATATTTTGGAAGAAGTCCTCTAGCACGCAGGACTGCTAGGGTTGATCCGAGATTCCTTAAGGAGGTGCCCCTGGGCTGCGACCTTTTAAAACACTTATCAAATTTGAATTCCTGGAGCACTCTCTTCGTCCCTCTAAGTAGGGCAGCCTGAACCTCAGTTTTCCTGAGCTGTAAAATGGGTAGCATTACAAGAGCAGTTGGTGACCATTTCCAATTTAAAATTTTCAGACATGTTTCTGAGAATTTCAAATTAACAATAATATTAAAAAAAAAAAAAACAGCAACTATCTGGGCATGGTGGCACACACCTGTAATCCCAGCACCTGGGGAGCGGTGCTGAGGCAGGAGGATCATGAATTCAAAGCCAGCCTCAGCAATTTAGTGAGACCCTAAGCAACTCAGTGAGACTCTGTCTCCAAATAAAATAAAACAACCCAGCAGCCATTTCTTTTAAATATCTGAAAAATTTTAGGTGGATAATTAGGAGGGGGTGGTCGGAAAACTATATTCAGCTAGTTTGGGTTTTAATTTTTGTTTTAATACAGATGGCCTCCACTTAGATGGTTCAATTTAGGAGTTTTCATCTTTAGGATGGTGCAAAAGGGATATGCATTCAGTAGAAACAGAACTTCATTTCTTTATATTTATTTATTGTTTGTTTTGGTTTGGTTTGGTTTTTTGTTAGTACTGGGGATCGAACCCATGGGGTGCTTTACCACTGAGCTACATCCCTGGCCCTTTTTAATATTTTTAAATATTCTTTAAATTTTGAGACAGGGTCTCTCTAAGTTGCTGAGGCTGGCCTGGAACTTGTAATCCTCCTGCCTCAGCCTCCTGAGTTGCTGGGATTATAGGCATGCATCACAATGCCTGGTCCCCCCACCCCCGCCTCTCTTTCTCTAAGTACTGTGGATTGAACCCAGAGCCTTCTGAAAATCTGAACTTAAAATCTTGCAATTGGATTTTTTACTGAGCTAGCAATGTGCTGTCCCATCCTCTTTCACAATGCTGGGCTGTGGCAGCAAGCCACAGCTCCCAGTCAATCCAGAGCCATCAGGAAAGGGAACAGGGAGATTACAGTGTGCTGTACAGTATTCAATAAATTACATGAGACACTCAACATGTTATTATAAAATAAATTGTTAGTTGATTTTGCCCAACTGTGTTGTGAGCAAGTTTAAAGTAGGTCAGGAGAAGTTCTGATGGTCTGTAGGTTAGGCATATTAAATGCATTTTCTGCTAAAGATATTTTCAATTTTCAGTGGGTTTATCTGCATGTAAGTGGAGAAGCATCTGTACGTGGTACTTATGAGTGTTTTCTGGGTTTTTTATTTTTTGTACTGGGAATTGAACCCAAGGGATGCTTAACCACTGAGCCACATCCCCAGCCCTTTTAATTTTTCTATTTTGAAACAGGGTCTGACTAAATTGCTTAGGGCCTTGCTAAGTTGCCGAGTCTGGCCTCAAACTTGCCTCCTGCCTCAGCCTCCCAAGTCACTGGGATTACAGGCATGCACCACTATGCCCGGTGTAATGGTTTTAATGTAATGATGAAGATGCTGATGATAAAACCCATGTCACCTTAAAAGGCCTTTATGTCTTGACAGGTACCTGTGGGGTCCTTGGCTGAAGTCTCACCAGTTGTGATGGGGTTGGGGTGAATCCATGAGATAAAGGATTGCCCTTGAGTCACTTGTGCCTCTAATCACTACATCCTATCTCTGCCTTCCCTATCTTTACCTCCTTCTACAGCACACATGCAGTGAGCTTGAGAGGGGATTTTACTCACCCTTTTGTAGATAACGGGCAAAAGAGTCAGAAGTCTGTCCACAAATTTGGTCTAGAAATTAAAGTTTTCAAACAAATTTAGTAATGTTTAAGTGATTTAAAATTAGAAATACACTCCACACCACTGGGAGCCTCTCACTGAGCTCCAACAGCAGTTGTTTCCTAAGCTTATATGGTACTGAGGTGGCTCTGCACTGGGAGATGGAGATTCATGGGTCTGGGCATTCAATTTCAGAAAAGAGAATTGTTTAGAAAGATTCTAACCACTAAGAATTTGCCAGAAGTCAAAATGTTTAGAATTATGCTTGAAGCCATTTTTTGCCATGCATTTTTATTGAAGTATATTTTACATACAGTAAAATGTATACCCATTTTCAGCATAGAGTTCAATGAGTTTTGATAAATATATACAGAACATTCCAATCACCTCCCCAAATTCCTTCATGTCTTCATCTGTTCTCTGTTGCTATAAAAGAACACTTAGGCCTGGGTAATTTATTGTTTTGGTTTTTTGTTTTTGTTTTTGGTTTTTTTTTTTTTTTTGGTGTTGGGGGTTGAACCCAGGGCCTTGTGCATGTGAGGCAAGCACTCTACCAACTGAGTTATGTCCCCAGCCCCAGGACAGGGTAATTTATAAAGAAGAGAACAGGACAGGGTAATTTATAAAGAAGAGAAGTTTATTTTGGCTCATGGTTCTGAAGGTCAGGAAGTCCAAGAGCACAGTACTGGCATCTGCTTGGCTTCTGCTGAGGGCCTCATCATGGTTGAAAGCAGAGGGGAAAAAGGTGGGTGGAGAAGAAGTGGGGGCAAAAGAAGCCAGATGCTTTATAACAACTGATTCTCAAGATGGAGAAAGATATTAATCCCTGTTAAAGGCCCCACTTTCCAACCCCCCTACATGGACAACTAAATTTCACCATGATTTTTGGTGGAGACAAACCACATCCAAACCACACCAATGCTCTTCATATTTCCCCCCCGCAAGACAGCAATGAATCTGATTTCCTTCACTATAGATTAGTTTTGCCTGATATAGAATTTCATATGCCAAAATTTCTCTTTTGTGTCTGGCTTCTTTCCCCAACCTTAGGTCTAAGAGATTCATCTATGCTGTTCCATAGCTTGTTCCCTTTCATTGCTGAGTAGTAGCCCTTTATCCCATTGTGTTTCTTAGTCAGTTCTTCTCTTGGATACCTAGGCTGTTGTCAGTTTTTTTTTTTCTAATATGAATACAGCTACTCTGAACATTTATGTAGAAGCTTTCTTGTGAACATATTGCAGTAGCATACTGTGACCGGCTCATCACGACCTATTTTGTGTACCTCTTTTCAACTCTGGTTCAGTGAGGTAGCTGATTGGTGGCTTGAAATAGCCATGGTGGGAGTCTGAATGCCACAACTGACAAATGCTACGAATAAGAGCTTTTTTTCTTCCGGGAGAGCTGGCTGCTAACACCAGCACACCATTGCACATATGTTTGCCTTTCTCTGGATTAAATACATAGAAGTGACATGGTAGGTTTATATTGAACTTTATACAAAGGTGACAAACTGCTTCCTAAGAGGTTGTACCATTTTACATTTACATTCCTGATGTATGAAATATTTCAGTTGTTCCACATTCTCTTCAATCCATGGTAGTGTCATTCTTTCTAATTTTAGACATTAAATGGTGAAGATCTGCATGAAAAGGGGGAGATGGGAAATGGAAATTATATTACAGCCTGGTAAACAGAACTAACTTTCTTTTCTTTCTTTCTTTTCTCTCTCTCTCTCTCTCTCTCTCTTTTTGGTGCTCGGGATTGAACCCAGGGGCACTTAACCACTGAGCCACATCCCCAGCCTGTTTGTTTTATATTTTATTTAAAGACAGGGTCTCACTGAGTTACTTAGGGCCTCACCAAGTTGCTGAGGCTGGCTCTGAACTCACCATCCTCCTGCCTTAGCCTCCCAAGACGCTGGGATTATAGGTGTGTGTCATCGCACTCGTTTCAATTTCTTTTAATAGAGAAAGTACTCAGTGAAGTAAGTTGAGGCCTCCTCACTAAGTGGCCTTTCTTCTTTCTCATCTAGAGCTAGACACATAGCTGAAACTCCTAAGGAGACAAGGAGATAGGGATATTATTTTCATTGTTTTACATTTCAAAGAGATGGTTCAGATGTTCTTAAGGAATTAAAGAGTGATGCTGAATCTTTAAACAGGAGAATGTTGTCACTTCAAAGACAAAAGGCCATTCAAATCATTGGGGAAATAATTAAAAGGAAAACCTCATGACAACCCAGTAAAGACTTTCCACAAAGATAGAAAAGAATGAAAGATTTCATTACTGAATAAGCATTAAACCAGACTGTGAGGTGCATCACAACAAATCCACTAAGACATTTCAAAGACAGAAAGAAATCTCATCCTTTTATGTCGCCAGGCAGATACAAATCATTACATGCATGTTTTCAAAATAACTAATAACTTGTCCTCAAGTAAGAAACTTGACAGCACCATTTGGGACACATAGTTCATCCCAAATTCACCTAGTAATTGAGGTTGCAATCTGTTAATTCATTTCCTTTATCCAAAGGAAAACTAAGACCCTTATCTCTATGACATTCGGATAACAACTTGGAGTTAAGAATGTAGGTTGAAATCCCTACAGCAGCAGGGAGATTAGGGATGTTATTTTTATTGTTTACATTTCAAGTAGATGCCTCCAAGGCTCTTACGAAAACACAACTGCTTTTATCCAAAGGAAAACTAAGATTTATATCTCTATGACAAGCCTGTTAACAACTTGGAGGCAGGAATGTAGAACAAAATTCCTAAGGAGATAGGGATGGTATTTTCATTCTAAACCTTTCAAAGAGATGGCTACAAGGCCCTTAAGGAAAACATTCTGCAGTTGTAAAACTGACAAGAGATCTACTTAGATTTTGAAATTATTTACATACATCTCAAATGGTCAGAGAACATATTTATATTTTTTTTTCTGAAGTAAACGATCCAAGAAAAGATGGGCAATGGGAGGGGTCTTTTTAAAAATTTGTTTTAGTTGTTGATGGACCTTTATTTATTTATATGTGGTGCTGAGAATCGAACCCAGTGTCTCACACATGCTAGGTAAGTGCTCTACCACTAAGCCACAACCCCAGCCCGGTCTTTCTTTTTTGATACCAGGTAAGGGTCAATTTAAATTTTTTAATTTATCCTACAATATCTCCACACACTGACTGTTGCAGTGCTCCATTCCAGATGCATGTTTCCCTCTTCATCTGTCTTTCAAAATTCTCATCAACCCCTTTCCTAAAGGAAGCCTCCCAGAACAGTAGATCACCTCTTCAAAGGCCAGACCCCCAGCCTCAGTTACTCCAGAGACCCACTGTTATCAAAGCTATGACTACAGGTTCCTAGAGCTGCTAAAAATTTCACATCACTTGGTCTGAATTCAACCCATTTCAAAGACGGTAAACCTGAGACACAGGAAAATCTTAAAAGGAGGCTCAGGGTACTGCCCCCAAAGTGCACTTAAGAATTTCACCACCCAAATTCCCAAACCCCTAAGAGTAGCCCAAAATGACCGGGAGTGGGGGTGGAAACCCTTAGTTATTCCGCGGCACAATGGAGAGTAAAAACCCTTCGCACGCAGTTCTCGCCCCGATTGCGCCTGCGCGAGTCAGAGCGTGCGCGTTTGCCCCAGACCTTGACGTTTCAGGCCGCCCCTCCTAATCCGGAACACGACCAACATTCCGCTGGTCCTGCCTTGACGGGCGTGGCCATAATCCAATAAGAATGGAGGGCTGAGTCCCTCTGAGCCAATGGCAAAAGTTTGAGGGGCGGTGGAGGTGGACTGTGAGAGGAAACAAGAAGACAGGCCCAAGATGGAGGCGGTGGCGGCAGTAGCGGCGTGACAGGTGAGGGCGGGCCCGGTAGATTTCGGTTTTTGGAGCGGCCGCCAGGCACAGGCACGGAGCCCGGACCAAAAACTCAGCTCCAGGATGGCCGCGCCTGGACCCAGGCGACCCCCGCCCGGAACTGGAGGAGTGGTTTGACCCGGGGCGAGACCATCATCAACAGCGGGGGCGGGGTGGGTAGACAGGAATAGGCGGGCAAGGCTGTGGGATGGTTTCGCCCGCAGCGAGTGCCCGCGCGCCTGCGCAGAGCCCAAAAACCTGCCAGAGGCGGGACCTGGCCGAATAGGTTCTGGGGCATGAGTGTATGTTTCCCAGATACAGTCTTGAACCCCTTAGTGTGTGATGATTTTCTTACTAACTCCAGGGACTTCGTGGAGATGCCTCTTGCTCCCTGGCCTCCTTATTCTGGATAAGAATTTTCCCTTAGGAAAATATCTGAGTATTCCATTACCCCTCTTCACCCTCCCTACCTCCTTCTGTGATCCCCCACAGAATTTACACCAGTAATCTGTGACCCCCCTCATTTATTGTCAGGGAAAATTTTGGAGATTCCCTACCCCCACCTTACTTCCATTTTCTCACATCTACACCATTATCTTCCTTTTCCTTTCCCCGTGCCAAATGTCTGGTGAGCCACCATTACCACCCACATTTGGCTCAATGTGTGGTGACCCCCATTATCCACCCTTTTCCCCATTACAGTCCCTAGTGGCTCCTATTAATCTCTCCAGGATATCTGGTGACCTCTATTAACCACTTATAAAAATGTCTGTGATCCTCCCATCAACTTTCTGTCTCAGGGCTCAGGGATGCCCATGGTACCCTTCAAGAACACTGGTGGCAACCTCCATTTCCCAAAATTAAGGACAATATCTGATAATCCTCCCATTTCCTCTCCTCCCCCTGTGGCTACTTCCTTACCACAGTATCTGGTCACCCCCTGCTCCATTAAAAGGCCAGGACAGCCTGTTCATGTCCATTATATAACTGATACCCCCCAGGGCAGTGCATGCTGACTTCCCCATTAGTCCCTGGCGCAAAGTCTTGTGTACCCCTGTACCTTCCAGGACAGTGTGTGCTGCCTCCCATTGTGTCTGCCTCCTGCAGTGTGTGCAGGACAGTGTGTGCTGCCTCCTGTGGCAGTGAGTCTGGAGACTTTGGCACCCAAGAATGAGACAAACAGCAGGAGATTCTGAACAGAGGAGGGACTGAGTAGACATCATATGTTAACAGGATCCTTAGGCTGTTGCATGGAAATTAGGCTGCAGAGCACAGTGGGAATCTGGAGATGGAATATTTTTTATGGTACTGGGGATTAAACCTAGGGGCACTAACACTGAGTTACATCCTCAGTCCTTTTTGCTTTTTATTTGAGACAGGGTCTCACTAAGTTGCTGAAGCTAGCTTCAAACTTGTGATCTCCCTGCCTCAGCCTTCTAAGTCACTGGGATTACAGGCATACACCACCATGCCAGGCTCGACATGGAATATTATTTATTTATTTATTTGCAGTACTAGGGATTGAAACCTGGGACACTCTACCACTGAGACCTATCTTTAGCCTTTTTTAAATTTTGAGACAGGGTCTTGTTAAATGGCTGAGGCTGGCCTGGAACTTGCAGTCCTCCTGTCTCAGCTTCCTGATTCAATGGGATTATAGGCATGGGCTACTGCACTGGGCTAGAGATAAAATTTTATATTTCCTGATACTTTGCTTCTAGACAATCATTATTTGACCTCTGAATTTCTCCTTTGTTTACTCTCCCCTAGGAGCCTCATGGCACCTGCCCAACCTCACCTCAGGTCATCTTGACAAAGTCTTAGGCTCCATGGAGCCGCCACGGGGCCCCCCTGCCAATGGGGCTGAGCCATCCCGGGCAGTGGGCACCGTCAAAGTGTACCTACCCAACAAGCAACGCACAGTGGTGAGTCACAGAAAGAAAACTCTTAGGGGTTATGGATGGACCCAGTTACACATTCTGGGATTGGAAGGGTGATAAGGGCTGGGGAGTGGCCATTGCAGAGGAATGGGATTATCAACAGGGGCTGATTCTGTTGGGCATGAAGACCCCTACTTCTGCATACACACTTACAGGTGACTGTCCGGGATGGCATGAGTGTCTACGACTCACTAGACAAGGCCCTCAAGGTGCGAGGCCTTAATCAGGATTGCTGTGTGGTTTACAGACTTATCAAAGGGTAAGTGTGGCAGTAATAATAAGTAAGTGTGGCTAGGCACAGTGGTGCACACCCTGTAATCCCAGTGACTCAGGAGGCTGAGGCAGAAGGATCACAAATTTGAGGCCAACCTGGACAACTTAGCAAGACCCTATCACAAAATAAAAATTTAAAAGGGCTGGGAAGGTGCCTTAGCATGTGCAAGATCCATGGTGTTATGCTCAGTACCACAAAAAAGTGACCGCCATGCCACCTACTTGCTCTCCAGAATCATCCCATTCCTTCACGCTGTTGTGAAGCCTTTCATTAGTTCATGTATCCCATGAGCTCATCCATCTTTTGTTTCATTTCTTCATTGGTTCATTGACCTACAAAGTCTGCAACTCATTCTGTCCTTGGCCCCAAGTCCTCACGCTGCTATGACCTCCTTACAGAGTTCATCTGTTTTGCTTTTTCATGAATTCATGAACTCATGAGCTCTCTCCTTCCTGAGCTTCCCCATTCATTGCTGAATTGGGCTTTGTTGATGTTCGATATATTACTCTTTTCTGGAGTTCCTTAATTTTTTATGCTGTTCATACATTGCATTTTGTTTCTTTAATGCCTCATTAGCCCCTTTCTCAGGCTGACTTGGCACCTCTTAGATAGTCTTATTGCCTCTTACCTTGTAGTTAAAAGAATGGACTCTTCACACAATCCCCTGGTGGCCTTGGGCAAGTCACTTTATCTAAGTCTGTTTCCCTATCTGTAAAATGGGGACAAGGATAGTGACTAATTAAATGAGAATTAAATATGTCAGATATTAGTCCATAGATAGGGGGCTTAGAGGGACTTTTGGGGCTTCCCTGCCTCCTATGGTCCCTACCTCCCTTCCTACTCATTGCCTTCCATGTCCCCTGCAGGCGAAAGACAGTCACTGCCTGGGACACAGCCATTGCCCCCCTAGATGGTGAGGAACTCATTGTGGAGGTCCTGGAGGATGTGCCACTGACCATGCACAATTTTGTGAGTGAAGTATGAACAGAAGGGGCAGGACATGGGGGTGGGAAGGGCCCTTGACCAGGCCTCAACCTTCCCAACTGTGTGGCAGCAGGTACGGAAGACATTCTTCAGCCTGGCGTTCTGTGACTTCTGCCTTAAGTTTCTGTTCCATGGCTTCCGCTGCCAAACCTGTGGCTACAAGTTCCACCAGCATTGTTCCTCCAAGGTTCCCACAGTCTGTGTTGACATGAGTACCAACCGCCGACAGTGAGCCTGGCCTGGGTGGCTGGGGGGATGGGAAGGGCAGAGACCAAGCCATAAGGCCCTTGCTTGCAGACAACTTATTTGTGTTTTCTTGTTTTACACCCTTAATACCCTCAAGGATCTACCACAGTGTTCAAGATTTGTCCGGAGGCTCCAGACAGCACGAGGCTCCCTCAAACTGCCCCCCGAATGAGCCACTAACCCCCCATGGTCCCAGGTAGAGAAGCCTTAGGGGCACTGGGGAGAAAAAAATTGGGGAGGGGGGTTCCTGCAGACTGCCGACCACAGACCATACTTTTATTCATTCATTTACATGGCAAACATTTATTGAGCACCTACAAGTGGAGATTATGGAGCTATGGGATCTTTGCAATTCACCTAATCTCTCTAGGCCTCAGTTTTCCCATCTGTTAAAGGGGAATAATACTTTTTACCACACAGGGCTCTAGTGAGAATTCCCTGAGTTCGGATGTGTACAGTGTGCAGAGAATGATCTAGTATAGAATAAATAATCATTTCTTATTATTAATTATGAATATATAAGCATCTACTACATTCATTCTTCCAGTATAACCTTATGCAAACCTTTACATTTTGAAATACATATTACTTTATCATAAATTACTTTCCTTTAATCTTTTAAGTATTATGATACCTATACAGCTATATGTAATATATAGATGTATATTTTGTGATGTTCATAATTATGTGGCTTATTTTTATTTTTTTATGTGTTATATTATGGAATATTTTTCTATAATGTAAAACACCATATATTTTTTATAATACATAAAAGGGTAGGTTTAGGGTATTATTATTTTAAATTTTGGATGTATGTGTATTAATTACCTTTGAATTTAATATCAGGATGGTGAATAAACATTAGAAAATATTTTTATAGCATTATAATTTGTATAATCCATATATGATATATGACATATAACATGATAATACATTTTACATTACCATTTTAATACAGTGTATAATACATGTTTGGATAGTATATGTCATTATAGTATATAATTATTACATTCATATCTTACCTTTTCCCCTACATTTTTGTCCCTCACTGTCCCTCCGTTTTTTTTTGTTTGTTTGTTTTGTTTTGTTTTTTTGCGGTGCTGGGGATTGAACCCAGGGCCTTGTGCTTACGAGGCGAGCACTCTACCAACTGAGCTATCTCCCAAGCCCTCAGTGTCTCTCCTTTAGGCCTTCAATGTCACTTTCTTTGAGAAGCCTCTCCTGACACACCCAGCGCACTTTCTGTCCTCTTATTTTGCTTTATTTTTCCCATTCTTATTCCTGTCACCTGTGAGCACATTTTATATTTCTCGGTTTTTTATTCCTTTCTCCCTCTGCTGGAATATTGGCTCCACAAGGGCATTTATTTATCTCGTTCACAGTTTTATCACTTAACACCTAGAATGGTATCTGGTTCATGGCAGGCACTCTCAATAAGGGTTTCCTGAACAAACAAATACGAGCATAACCAGTTGGCATTTGCTCTGTATGAGCCAGAGGCATATTTTGGGTGGCAGGGTGGGCTCTCTTGGTTTTCTGCTTCATTCTACAGCAATTTCACAACCTTTTCCCTGTCAGCCCCTGCATTCAGCACCAAGACCGGGAGCACTTCCCCTTCCCTGCCTCAGCCAACGCCCCCCTGCAGCGCATCCGCTCTACGTCCACTCCCAACGTCCACATGGTCAGCACCACAGCTCCCATGGACTCCAGCCTCATGCAGGTGGGTGCCAAGGGGGGCAGTGATGAGGGGAAGGGCCAGAAAGCATTCCTATTAGCCTCCACGTGCTCACCTTGACTTCCATCCCCCATCTTTCAGCTCACTGGCCAGAGTTTCGGCACCAATGGTGAGAGCCCACCCTACCCCACTCCATGCTTACACCCTGAGCCCTGGGCAGAGGTCCTGCTGACCCACTTGCCTCCACTCACACCCTCTCCACAACTGCAGCTGCTGGTAGTAGAGGTGGTGGTGATGGAGGCCCACGGGGGAGCCCCAGCCCAGCCAGCGTGTCCTCGGGGAGGAAGTCCCCACATTCCAAGTCACCTTCAGAACAACGGGAGCGGAAGTCCTTGGCCGATGAAAAGAAGAAAGTGGTACACTCAAGGGGGAATCTTGGGAAGGGGGCACTACAGTCTGAGTGACATGGGCTGAAGGGTGTGGGCAGGCCCCTCAGATGACGCCCATCTGGCCCACAGAAGAACCTCGGGTACCGGGACTCAGGCTATTACTGGGAGGTGCCACCCAGCGAGGTGCAGCTGCTGAAGAGGATTGGGACGGGCTCATTTGGAACCGTGTTTCGTGGGCGGTGGCATGGCGATGTGGCCGTGAAGGTGCTCAAGGTAGCCCAACCCACTGCTGAGCAGGCCCAGGCCTTCAAGAACGAGATGCAGGTGCTCAGGTGAGGTCACATGTGTGTGGATAGGGGTTGTGAGGAGGGGCATGGTTTAGTTTTCTGCTTCGTTCTACAGCAATTTCACAGCCTTTTCCCTGTCAGCCCCTGCATTCAGCTCCGGGACCGGGAGGAAACCATTTTCCTCTCTGGGAAAAAGCCATGCTTGGGGTAATTCTTGGATGTCATCTACATTTATATCATATTGGAACCATAGTAAGAAGTCATTTCTCTCTTAAGGATGCCCTTTCCATTTTGGGAAATGACCATGTTTAGATGGTCTCCATAATTAGAGAAAAAAAGTACACACTTAGATGACCTCTGAGGATGCTAATATTAATATGGATATTAATTAATGTCTCTGTTTCCAAATTGTGGGTCTTCTCATTTGCGTACTTTGAACTGGATCTGGGATAGTCTTTCATTGCCATGATCATGGGCATGGAGGTGAAGAGCATGATGTTAGGTAACCGCAGCTCCAGGAAAGCTCATGACCTTCCTCCCTGTTGTGCAACATCATTCATGTTATACTTATTGTGTTGCAGGCTTTGTTTTTGTTGTTTTGGTTCCAGGGATTGAACCCAGGGGCACTTAATTACTGAGCCACATCCCCAACCCTTTTTATTTTTTATTTTGAGACACAGTCTCACTGATTTGCTTAAGGCCTTGTTAAGTTGCTGAGGCTGGTTTTAAACTTGCGATCCTCCTGCCTCAGCCTCCTGAGCCTCTGGGATTACGGGCATGCTCTGCCACACCCATCCAAAGGCTTACTGTTAATTATCATAATTCTTTAATGCAAAGAAGAGTATTGTTAATTATAATCATAACCATAACCTAGTCATTAAGATTATGATTGTTGTGATTAATATGTATTAACGTCATATTAGTTCATTCATGCCGAGAAACTCAGGTGTTCCCTTTTTGTGTTACATAGAACTATATGCCTGTGTTCTATATAAGCAGGATGGTATCCTTTTTTTGCATGTGTGTAGTGCTGGCGATGGAATGCCAGGTAGGCACCCAGCCAGTGTGCTACACCTCCAGCTCCTAGGACTATATAGTTTGTGCCACTCTTCAGGATGCCAGCATGGCCCCTCTGTCAAATTGACACAATTATGTTACAGAGTTGATGTCATCATGATTACTTGTTCCTTATTAATATTTACGCTAACAATAGATGGCACAGTAAGAAAACTTTTATTCTTGGTCTCCTCCGTGAAATGGCAATGATTGGTGCAGGTGTTAATTTGTACTTTATTTGTATTTTAACCATAGACTTAACACTATTAAGAATCCTCTGCCGGATGTGGTGGTGCACACCCGTAATCCTTGCTACTTGGGAGGCTGAGGCAGGAGGATCACAAGTTCAAAACCAGCCTCAGCAATTTAGCAAGGCACCTAAGCAACTTAGTGAGACCCTGTCTCTAAATAAAATATAAAAATGGCTGGGGATGGTGCTCAGTGGTCAAGTGCCCCTGGGTTCAATCCCCAGTACCAAAAAAAAAAAAAGAATCCTCAGCTGGGTGCAGTGGCACACGCCTGTAATCCCCACAGCTCACGGGGCTGAGGCAGGAGGATCACGAGTTCAAAGCCAGTCTCAGCAAAAGCAAGGCCCTAAGCAACTCAGTGAGACCCTGTGTCTAAATCAAATACAAAAAGGTCTGGGGATGTGGCTCAGTGGTTAAGTGCCCCTGGGTTTCATCCCAGTACCAAAAAAAGAATTCTCATGTGGTAGGCCAGAACTATAGTCCATTGACAGAGCATGTGTTTAGCATAGTTCAAGCCCCAGAACCAAAAGGAAATAAACAAAAATAAAACCAAAAAAGAATCCTCATGTGCTCTGTTTTTCTCCCTGACACAAGCAAAATTGTAGAGCATCATCACAGCTATCTGTGTTCGTTTTGCCATTTCTGTGGTTAATACTTTGATAAGGAATGAAGCTTTTCTCATCGACAAGGGTAAAATGATTTTTGCCTGATAGGTTTTCTGTGAGCTAGACCCAGGTACCCAGGAGCAATGACAACAAGGGCAGAGACATTTTCAGAGTGCTTACTATGTGGTCAGCCCTGTTCAAAAGCACCTTCCAGGTTGTTTACTCACTCACCTACCCATCATAAATATAAAGTAGCCACTGTAATGATTGTGGTTTTACAGTTAAGGAACATTAGGACCAGAGAGGTTAAATGTCTTCCCCAAGGTTGCATAGTGAGGAACTGGTGAAGCCTAGATTTGAACTGAGGACATGAGTCTATACTCCAAACTCTTTACCTCTAAGCCTCTCACAGCAATTAATAGGCTGTCATCATTACATGATACGCATATTTTGATTCGACCCTGCATTTGTCAATGTAATGATGCCCTATCAATGAGGAAGGTTGGTGCTCCACTTTCTCATCTGTAAAATGGTCACAGGCCCAGGCAGTAGTCCCAGTCTGAGGTATGGAAGGTGTTAATGATCAGAGATACTGCTGGTAGGCAGAGGGGTAGAAGCATTAATCCTTCCCTCTAGCTTTGGTTGGGAGACTCCCATGAAGGAGCTCAGAATATGAGGCCCTGGCAGAGAACCATAGCCTAATAAGCATTTCTCACAAATTCATGGAATCTGGCGACAGTCTGACCCTGAGCACCCAAAAAGATGGCACAATGAGTGGCCCAGTAAGTGTATAACGGTTGCTCTTTGTCCTCCCCATCCCTGAAACTACCCTCCTACCTGCAGGAAGACGCGGCATGTCAACATCTTGCTGTTCATGGGCTTCATGACCCGGCCAGGATTTGCTATCATCACACAGTGGTGTGAGGGCTCCAGCCTCTACCACCACCTGCATGTAGCTGACACGCGCTTCGACATGGTCCAGCTAATTGACGTGGCCAGGCAGACTGCCCAGGGCATGGAGTGAGCCTCCTGTCTCGGGGACTGGGGAGAGGAAGCAGGGAGGAGGGTAGAGGGGATGAAGTAGCCTCCAGCCAACTCACTGCCTGCCTCCACCCCACAGCTACCTCCATGCCAAGAACATCATCCACCGAGACCTCAAGTCTAACAGTATCTACCTGTCTCTGGGCTGGGATTGGGGTGGGACATTAAACAGGGGCAGGTCTTAAGGGAATGGCTCTTGTGTGAGGATTTCTGAGGATGGAGTGGGAGGGGTATGTGTTGCATGGCTCCTTTCTGCATGTCAGAATGGTGGCTGGTGAGAGGGCCTTTAATGGTGCTCTTGCTTAGGAGTCAGAGGTGTGGCTGGTTCAGTACTGTGCTTGGGGACTGTGGTCAGGGTGTGAGATGTAGCAGTTGGCAACACTATGGGGAGTTTCTGATCAGGGTTATAGGTATGATAGATTCAGGTGCCATTCAGGGGGCTTCCTGGTCAATAGTCACAGTGTGACCAAGTGTGGAGGGCATTAATTATGCATAATTTTTATGACATTGGGAGCTTCTGGTCAGGGTCAAAGAAATGACATTAGTGGCACCCTTCCAGTCAGGGCGAGTGGCTTGGCTATTGGGAATCTCTATAGTGGCCCTTGACCCCAGTGGACATCTTCCTGCATGAGGGGCTCACAGTGAAGATCGGCGACTTTGGCCTGGCCACAGTGAAGACACGATGGAGTGGGGCCCAACCCTTGGAGCAGCCCTCAGGCTCTGTGCTTTGGATGGTGAGCTGGGCCAGGCTGGATGGAGGGTGGGCATAGTGAGACATGTGTTCCTGGATTGGGACATATAGAGCCAAATGGAGACAGGGATGCCTGAGACAGGTGTGGGTGTCAGGTTTCATCTTGTGAGGGTGGCTCCAAGTTATATCCAGTGTTGCCAGCCAGATGTGGGACTGTGGGCCATCCATTTGCTGTCCCTCATGCTTCCTCTGCCCCATTTGGCCTATCAAAGGCAGCTGAGGTGATCCGTATGCAGGACCCGAATCCCTACAGTTTCCAGTCAGACGTCTATGCCTACGGGGTTGTGCTGTATGAGCTCATGACGGGCTCACTGCCATACAGCCACATTGGCAGCCGTGATCAGGTAAGCCCTACACCTTACCCATGGTTTCCCTCTTTGTCCTTCACGTCCCATATCCCCTCCTTTGCACAAAGAATGGTACACTTCACCCAGAAACTTAGAATTTTCTGGAATGAGAAGTCCCAGAGTCAATTCCCTAAGGTATCCCATGCCAACTTCCCTCCTCCTACATCCACAAACCTTTGGGACAAAAACCTCAAAACCCAGAATCCTTAATTCTATACCCAGAGTGCTCTAGGCCCCAAGATACTCAGAAGCCATCCAGAGATCCCTGGACAACTTCAGTCTTCTGCTCTGGGTATTCAAAATACCCCAAGTTCCCAAAACCCAGAATCCTGTTTCTCTGAGAAATAAAATCCCCCATGCTTCCAGAATATTCATGGATACTCAGAATCACCCAGGCTTTAGGTATCTTGCAGGCTCTGTGGCCCTGGTACCCATAATTCTGTAGGCCCCAGACTCTCATAGTTCTTCAGGTTCAAGGCCTAGCACCTCCCAGGCTCTCTGAAACCCAGAATCCTCTAGGCTCCAGATACCAAGTGTCTGGACCCTGAATGCTTAGAGTCCTGCAGGAAAAGTGTACTCAGACAGTTAGGTTCCAGACTTCCACAGGAATACAAGTTTCCCCAGATCCAGAACTGCATGTTTCCCCGAGACTCAATACTTTCCAGGTTCTAAGCCCCCTAGACAACTGTGGACTCTGTCCTCTGGACCCTATATACCTACAATCCTCAACACCCCCAAACTTAAATCCCTCTATTTTGTAGGCAGAGAAACCTCCCAAGACTTCAGAGACCCATAATCAATTCTCTGGGCCCCAGTACCTGGGGTTCCCCAGTTCCCCCAAAATGAGCCTTCCACATCCCTCAAGACCCCAAATTCCCTGCGTCTAACAGCTCAAACCCTAAAACTATCCCATTCCTGCCCCTCCCTCAGATCATCTTCATGGTAGGCCGTGGCTATCTGTCTCCAGACCTCAGCAAAATCTCCAGTAACTGCCCCAAGGCCATGCGGCGCCTGCTATCTGACTGCCTCAAGTTCCAGCGGGAGGAGCGGCCCCTCTTCCCCCAGGTGAGCTGGGTGGGAGGACTGGATACCTTGACTGGGGAACTCTGAGATAGAAGACTTGAGATGGAGGCGGATGTGAATGTGAATTGTGTCGAAGGCTCAGATGTACTGTGTGTGTGTGTGTGTGTGTGTCCCCATTATGCTGGGGCCTGGGGGTGTTGGGATGCCCATGGAGCTCCAGACACTCCTCCTCACCCCCACCTGCCCCCAGATCCTGGCCACGATTGAGCTGCTGCAGCGGTCACTCCCCAAGATTGAACGGAGTGCCTCTGAACCCTCCTTGCACCGCACCCAGGCTGATGAGTTGCCTGCCTGCCTCCTCAGCGCAGCCCGCCTTGTGCCTTAGGCCCTGCCCCCAGCCACCGGGGAGCCCACCTCAGTCTGCCACGCCATGGAGCCCTGCCCACCAGCTAATCTGTGTTCCATCTCTGCCTTGATACTGCCTCAGGATCCCCCATCTCCCACTTTGGGAGATGGCGGCAATCCCTTTGAGCTCTTCAGTTCCTCTGGAATTGGGGGACCCCCAAAGACTGAGACCCCTGCCTCTTCCATAATTTGGTTTACTCTTGGCTTTGGGGATACTTCTAAATTTGGGGCACACCTCCATCTCCAATGGCTGGAATTTGTGGCAGGGATTCCACTTAGAACCTCTCTGGAATTTGTGCCTAATGTGCCTTCACTGGATTTTGGGGTCCCCAGCACCCCATGTGGATTTGGGGGTCTCCTGTGTCCCCTGCCAGTCAAGGACTCCCCTCTTTCTTCACCAAGAAGCACAGAATTCTGCTGGGCCTTTGCTTGTTTATTTTGTTTCCCGACTCTTCTCTGGGGTTCAGAGCCGCTGAGGGGAGGGAGTCCAGGCAAGGAGTGGAGGTTGGGAGGAGGTGCAGACCACACAAACAGCGTCACTGCACGCATCACCACAGGCGGCACGATGAACGAGGACCACATATGCCAAGCACGGCACAAGAGGAGGCCACGTCAGTCACAGACACAGACATCACGGCAAAGGTGGGGAAGTGGGAGACCATTGGCCTTCCTGTGCAAAGGATTTTGGGTGGATGGGTGGAGTTTGCATATTTAAAGACAGCTGTCAGAGGCAGGAAACTAGGGAGGGGGGTCCCTGGGGGAACCGAGGGGTCCTAGAAGTGGGAGAAGCTCCCAGTATGTTGAATGGTGTTGAGGGGAGAGGGTGAAGAGAGATCTTTGTGAAGCTGTGGTGGGTGGCATTTGAAGATTTGGGTCTCCAGAGGTGAGAGGTCCACAGAGAGGGTTTTAAAAGTAGGGATTTCTTGGAATTGGAAAAATTTGATGAGGAACAAGGTGTGCTGGAGAGATTCAGGACCAGGGATAGGTTTTTCCAGGATTTTAGGACTCAAGGGGATTCAGTGGTGTTAGGACCAGAAACAGGTTGTCTGGTATTTGGGAGCTTCCAGGAAGGAAATATCCTTTGGGTTTACCAGGAGTGGAGGTCTCAAGGAATTTGGATGTTCTAAAACAGTAGATCTTGAGGTGACCAGTAGCAGGATTCTAATAGGACTTGGGGATCCCAAACGTGAGAACTGGATTTAGGACCAGGTGTCACAAGAACTTGGGCATCTTGAGGAATGAGAAGTGGGATGTTGGAGAACCAGGAGAGGAGTTCTCAAGGAATTTAGAGATTCCAAAAGTGAATAATGGATTCAGAGCCCAGAGAGGGTTTGCCCAGGGATTTGGGGGTTCTCGGGGTGGGGTGTCAGTCGGAGAAGAGGCTGGCGAAAGACTTCCTCAGGCTGCGGATGGTCTCAGCTTTCACCTCGTCCTGGCTAAGGCTGGGCCTGGGCGGGGCTGGCTCTGGAAGGTTGAAGGCATTGGTCAGAGACTGGGATTTGCTAGAGAGAGACAAGGTGGAGGCGTGGGAGGAAGGGGGAAGAGGAAGGGGAGGAAGGGAGAGAAACACAAAGTTACCCCAGGCCCAGCCCCAGCCCTGCCCCTCTGATCCTGGGGCTGTGCCTCTGACCTTCCCACCCACCACCTCGGGCCTGAACCCTGATGGATTCTTGAGGCTGGGAGGACTTGGGTGGGCGGAGCCTAGGGACAGGGAGCTGGGATGTGGGGCCAGCTGGGAAGACTTGGATGCAAGGTGTAGAAGAGTGGGATTAATGAGCGAAGTCCTGGGCTGAATGGCCTCTGAATTCTAGGCTAGTTTGATATCAAAGGGGAGATGAGATTTTTGAGCTAGGGGAGGGGGTTTGGAATGGACCAGAAGAAGCAAAGAGAATAGTGTGATGATTTGGGAGGAGACTGAGTTGGGCCAAAAGGATTTGGACCACAAATGAGCCCAGAGTTTTGGGGAAAGTATGAGGCTCAACTGTTGAGTGAAATGATACAAGGACTCTGAGTCAGCCACGAGGTGTTTTAGGGATCGGTTTGGGGGAAGAGGCAGGGAGTTTGGCAGGGAAGTCTGAGTTGGCTGGGAGGAGATTTGCTGGGCAGGGAGGTGCTCAAAGTGGGTCTGCCAGGCACCTGGGTTGGGCCAAGGGCCTGGAATGGGGACTTTCCTGTTGGGAGGAATCTGAACTGAGAGTGGAATTTCTCTGGGATTCTGGCACCAAATCCCTGGAATGGAGACAAAAGAATCTGGGGAGGGGTTTGGCTTCAACTTCACAGAGTTCTCCCACCGAACAGGTCAATGGTCTGAGGAGCATGGGAACTAGGCCTGCCCTACTGGGGCCGGACCCCGCTTTGTGAGCAGCAAGGCGAAGGCTGCTGTAGGAGTCCCCTTACTTGAGCTGGGGGTGTGGGGGTCCCCCGGCAGCGGCGGTGGCGGGTGGCGGCACGTCCTGGCTGGGTTTCTGGGCCAGCTGTGGTTTGGCAGGACGTCCAGCAGGACCCGGGCCGCTAGGCCTGGGCTGCTGCGTGGTGGGTGGCCCAGTGCGGGGTCCTGGACCTGCCTGGCTTGCCTGGCGTGTGGGGCCAGGAGGGCCTGGGGGTTTCTGGGGAGGGCCTTGGCGCTGCTGCCCCGGTGGGGCCCCTGAGGCCTTTGGTGGAGCTGGACCAGAGACAGATGTCTGACGGGTAGCCTGTGGGGGGCCTGCCTGGCGCTGGGGAGATGGGGAGGCAGGTGGGCGGGCTGCTGGAGGCGCTCCAGGACCTCCTGCCACTGGCCGGGATTGGCGGCCTTGACCCTGGGTCATTGGTGCAGCCTGGGACACGGGCTGCTGGGGTGCTGATGTGGGACTTGGTAGGCGCTGAGGCAGAGGGCTGCCAGCTGGGGGTCCAAGGCCCGAAAGGTGCTGCTGGCCCTGTGGTGGTGGGCGCTGCTGCAGTGGGGGTCCCTGGCGCTGGGGCCCTGGGCCCGGCTGTTGAGGGCCACCTGGGGGACAGAGAGAGAAGGCACATATGAGAGGGAGCCAGTGAGAGGTGGGGGCTGCTTGGGACCTGAGGAGCTGAGAAAGTCTGCCCTCACTTACCCTGGGGTGGGGGTCTTTGCTGAGCTGGAGGTCCTGCAGGCTGCTGGGAGGTCTGTCGGCCCAAGGGCAGGGCCCCTGGGGATGGAGTCTGTGGCAGAGGAATGGAAAAGAAGCGGTTAAACATAGTTACCAGCCTGTGGAGCACCAGCCAAATCAGAATGACATTGGTTCCCTCTTCACTGGGTTTTGCCCCGTCTGTGACCAGCTGAGGAGATATGAGGTTGTGAGTCCCCCACACCATACTCAGGGGTCGGGAAGAACTCAGGGAAGTCAGGGTAGCAGTTATTTATCATTTTTTAAACAACTGGCAATTGCAGCCACATGTGCGTTAAGGTGATGCCAGTAGCCTGCTGATTATGGGCTCAATGGTGTGCTTTGACCAAGGGCTGGCCTCCCCGCCAGTAGGTCAATGCCAAGGGCCTGACCTGGCTGTGGGAGCCCCTGCCAGGGGAGGCATCCCGCTGCCGCTGCCGGGGCAGGGCCTGAGCCATCTTGTTGACCACAAGCTCCACGATGAGTTGCTTGTCTTCATCCTGGTGGTCACCAATGAGTGGCATGGAGGATCCTACCACCTGGGGATGAAAAGGGATCCAGTGAAGGGAGAAGCAGGAAGTGCACGTGAGGTGATGGTGAAAACACTTTGGCTTCACAAAAGGCAGGGCACTGCGAGGAAATGAGCCCGAGATTCTAAGTGGTACGGATTATGCCCTATGAGGAGGGCTTGTCTGTTATAAGGCACCTGACAGCTTCCCAGGTACATTAGAGCAGGGTCTGCAAATCAGGGTCCATGGGCCAAGTCTGGTCTGCTGCCTGTTTTTGTGTGGGCTTTGAGCCAAGGATGGGTCTGCTATCTTTTTCTTTTTTTCCTTGGGTACTGGGAATTGAACCCAGGAGTGCTTAACCACTGAGCCCCATCCCCAGTCCTTTTTTGTATTTTATTTAGAGACAGGGTCTCCCTGAGTTGCTCAGAGCCTTGCAAAGTTGCTGAGGCTGGCTTTGAACTCGCAATCTTCCTGCCTCAGCCTCCCAAGCCACTGGGATTATAGGTGTGTACCACTGTGCCTGGTCTGATAAGTCAACAGATTTTATGACATGTAGAAATAAGAAATGTAAATTTCAGTGTCCATAAACAAGGTTTTGGACACAAACAATACATTGTATCCCAAAACACAGTGTACTTAAGGTGTTTACATATTGTCTTTGGCTGCTTTTTCAGAGTCAAGTCATTGCAATAGACTGCATGGCCAACAAAGTCCAAAATATGTAGTCTGGTTCTTCACAGAAAACGTGTACCAGTCCCCACTTTATAGTTTGCTTGGTCTTTTACAAAGTGCTTCACTATTGGCCCACTTTCACAGAACACTTTCAAGGTAACTAAGTGCTTTGTCATTCACCAAGATGTCTTGATTCACTGAGCACTTTCCAGTCTAATACATTTTACCATTCATCAAGGATGTCTAAGTTCACAGAGCAGGTTAGTTTTTTTGTTGTTGGTGGTGGTTGGTTGGTTTTATGGTGCTGGGGATGACCTGGGACATTATGCATGCTTGACAAGCGCTCTACCTCTGACCTACAAACCCCAACCCCAGCTTAGAATTTAAGTGTTTTGCTATTTTGCTAGGGATGTCCCAGTTCACAAGGTAGTTTATGGTTTACCGAGCACATTGCCATTTGCTGAGGACTTTCTGAGCTGCGGAGTCCTTCACAGTACTGTGTGTTGATGCTATGGACTGGTTTCTCCCCCTGTGCCCCACTGATCCCTGGGTGCTCCCACCTCAATGATGTGATCCCTTCCGTCCTTTCCGTGCAGTGCTTCCACTGCGCAGATGTCCAGTCCTCCGAAGATCTCTGAGCATGTGTCCACCCACAGCTTGTACCTGCCAAGATGAGGGGCAGGGCAGCCTATCAGCACCTTGCTTATGTGGCCACACTCCTGCCCTCCCCTCCTCCCCTGAGTTCAGGCTCCCCACCTGTCAGACATGGCAATCTGCTCAAGCATCGCAGAGCCTGTGTTGGTCTTCCAGTTCCCTGACACTGACGTCCTCCTGGAGGATGAGAGGAGAGATGGTCAGGGGGCTCTGGGCTGCATGGGACAGAGCAGGTGACCCCTTCCTGAGCTCCCATCTCTCCACTCACATATAAGCTTTGTAGTTCTGCCCAATCTTCTGAACACGCACGTCATATTTGGCATCAATGAAGGGCTCGGCAGTGGCATATGTCTTGGTCAGTGCCACAACACTTGCAATGTCCTGAAAGTCGTGCTGGTTGTCCACTTTGACCTATGGGTGTAGGGGTGGGGATCAGGACAGCAGTGGGGAGTGGGGGCTTCTGGAGTGGTGTGTACACATGACACACAGTACATTAAAAATTAGGTGGGCACACCAAGGCACTTGAGCATGCATAATTGTGGGTCTCCTGTTTTGTCCATGTACACAAACACAGAGTTGGGTATATACAACTCTGTGAGCATACTAAAAATCACTGAATTGTCCACTTTAAATGGGTAAGTTCTATGGCATATGAATTATCTTTCAATAAAGCTGTAAAAAACTTTTTGTATATACAGTATACACATATGGGCAGCCAGACACAGGCCTGCTTGTACACGCAATATACAAACATAGAAGCGGGATGCACTCAAACTTACTAATTACAAGTCTGCTTATACACACACAGACAAAATCAGCAGGATGGCAAGCATACTGGACCCCAAGACCCTGGAACATAAAAAAATGAAATGATGCATGTTCAGCACAGAGGCATGCACATACACACAGACACAGTGCTGGAGATGCTAGCATAATAACAGGACTCACAAAATTGGCTGAATGCACAATAAAAAATATAGGCTGACAAAATAGTTGAATATGAGAAAGCAAAAATCCAAATAGATGAAGACATCCCAGGACACACTGTCAAACACAATTACTGGTGTGCACTGTATACACAAAGACACATACCTACATGAGCACAGTGCTGGGAACATTCACTGTGGATACGTGCACGCATGTGCACACACCCCAGCTGGATACTCACCTTGCCCATCCCCGAGTGTGCATGCCCCATCTTCACAACCACAGGGTACGTTGTGCTACTAAGCTGGTGGGGACAAAGGCAGAAGAGGAATGGTCAGGGGAGGAGTGCTGACCACCAAGAGTGGGTCGATTCAGTGACCCCATCCAACCTGAGCCACAGTATGAGCCATTTTGCAGAAAAGGCAGGTTAGACCCAGGCAGGCAGCAGCTGAGAGTCCCACAGCATCTCCAAGCCCAGAATCAAACCCAGTCCTGCCAGCCTGTCCCTCCCTCCACCCACTAAGTCCCACATTTCCTGCCCCTGCCTTCCCAGGGCAAGGCATGGGGTGAGGGTGGGGGACTTTCCCAGAAAAGTGAAAGTTTGTTTTTATAGTGAGGCGAGTGTGTGTATGGGGGTGTGGTGGTGTATGTGTAGCAACTGGACCTCTCAGCCAAGCCTTGTATGTAAGCCTCATCCACACACATACACAACTTAGAGACACACACAAACCTGCAGACTTGATCTACCCAGCCAAAACAGAGATGCTCATGCATGTTGAGAAGAACAACTAACAGGCTCAAAGCACACCTAGCTCTGGGGCTGCAGAAACCCACACGATCATTCCCAAAGGCCATTCTGTCATCCAGGTGCTCATAACATGGACAGGAGCCAGTACTCCTGGGCAGCACACCACACTCAGACACACATAAGCCCCTCCCCTTGCCCCAACCCACAAGATAGAAAGGCATAGAACCCAAAGGATCGCTCATGTGATACAGAGGCACACACGATTTTACAGGCACATGCAACAGAACTGGGCACGTATTCAACATTCACAGGTGCACGTGCCACGCTCCTAGTCGCATGCACAACCAATAGAAGGATCTACATAACAAACAGGAGGTGCATGCGCTTCTAGGTCTTCATATAATCACAGCTCCATAACACAAACCCACACCACACTCTAGGGCACGCAAAAAGTATATTGAGACACACACACACACACACACACACATACAACACGCCTTGCCATATGTATAACACAGATTTATGTACAACTAGAGATGCCCACAACTCTCCCAAGTATACAGACAACACTTCTAGTCATGCACACCACACATTCAGGCAAGGACACCACAGCACACATGCACTTGTGCAGAGCCCCTGCCTCCTGCTGACAGGGTAGAGGTGGCATTCCCGGAGGGGCTGCTGGGGCGGTGGTGGTTCCTGGTTCCCGACAGGCACAGGAAGCCCGCAGACTCGGTGACCAATTGACCTTCAGGCTTCGCCCTCCCTCTGCACCCCTCCTTCCTCATTTCCCAAATGACTGGCGTCACTGCAGGGGGCAGGAGAACTCAGATGCATGGTGTTGAGAGTGGGGGTGAGGGGGTGGGGGGAATCCTCCAGGCATGGTGCCAGAGAAACCATCAGGCGCCTGCATGACATTCCACTGGGATAGACACATAGCACGCAGAAGTGGACGACGTATTCATGATTGCATATGTGACCTACAACTCCCAGAAGCAACAGCAAAAAACACTCAGGCACACACCCAACTCTCAGGGATGGACCTACAACACACAGAGGGACTCCCAGCAGCAGAAACGTAGCAGAGAGCTGTGTGCCCACACACATACCCACCCCTACTTGCCGAGGTTTCTAGGTGCTCTTCATAAACCATCCTTGCTTCCCCTGGACCTGAGGCTGAACACAACACTGTGGATATGTGTAATGTGTCCTTCCAGGTGCGTGTGCAGAGGACTTTGGATATCCAGGACAGCCCTAGATTTGAATACTAGGGATTGAACCCAGGGGCACTTTACCACTGTGCCACATCCCCCAGCCCTTTTAAAATATATATATATATATTTTTTTTTTTTTTTTTAGAGACAGGGTCTCGCTGAGTTACTAAGTGCCTTGCTAAGTTGCTGAGGCTTGCTTTGAACTTGCAATCCTCCTGCCTCAGCCTCCCATACCACTGGGATTAGAGGTGTGCACCACCACACCTGTTTTCTGTTTTTTGTTTTTCTTTTTGAGTCTTGCTCTGTCGCTCAGGCTGGTCTTAAACTCCAGGACTCCTGTGATCTCCCAGCTAGGTGTGATGGTGCACAGCTGTAATCCCAGCTACTCAGAAGGCTGAGGCAGAAGGATGGCAAGTTCAAGGCCAGCCTCAACAATTTAGGGAGCTCCTGTCTCAAAATGAAATTAAAAGTTTGGGGCTATAGATCAGTGGTAAAGCACCCCTGGGTTCAATCCCCAGTACCACTAAAACCAAAACCACACAAACCAAAAAAATCAAGGGATCCTCCTTCCCACATCAGCCTCTCCAGTAGCTGGAACTTTCAGGTAGGCACCACTGGACCCAGCTCCTAGACTTGAATCTTGGCCTCTCCTCTGCCTACGGCCATTTGAGATCCCAGATAGGTCACTTTAACCCTTCTGGGACTCAGTTTCTTGTTCTGTACAATGGGCACAATCAGGTCAAGCATTTGGTACATTGTGGGGATCATCTCTTCTATACATGGCAGTTGGTCCCTTTGGGCTACCACACTTCTCCAACTCCCCAGATGGTCACAGGTCTAGACACCCCTCTGCAAAGTTCACACCCACCCCATTTCAAGCCTGCACAATAACCTAGATCCATACAACTCCTCACATGTAAACAGTTGGCAAAATCGAGTGCTGACTCAGATTTCAGAGATAAAGAGCTGGCGTCAGAAGCAGTGTCTAGTGGGGTGCCGAGACAGGACTTTCCCTGCCTTCACTTCTCTGTCAGTTCCTCCGCAGAGTTAGTCAGCCCCCTGTCTCATTCACTCTCACTCCCCCACTTTCACAATCAGTTTCTACAAATTTTTGCTTTTCTTCCCTTCCTCCTTTGATTTTGCTCAACGGAGTCATTTCTTCACTCTCATTCCTGGGCAGATGGCTTGACCCCTATTGTGTCTCAGTTTTCTCCCTGTGTAATGAGTATGTGAACCTTATCTAACTCACTGGGATGTCGTAAGGAGTGTCAGCTAGCATTAATGAACAAGGAGGTAGGTCATCAGGACTGATTGAAAGACATAATGTACATACAAAGGCTTTAGAGCAGTGCTAAATGCACGGTAAACACTCCATAAGTGCTGATAGTGGTTTTTATTGTGTGGTTGTGGTTATTGAGCAAACCTCCCTAAGTTAATCAAGCTTAATTAGCAAGGGGGTCGTGGAGAATGAATGAGATAATTTATACTAAGTTCTAAACCGAGCACAGTAAGTGCTCAATAAGTGGCTGCTGTCGTCATCATTATCATCATTATTGGTCTATCCTCCCTCAATTAGCCAAGGACGTTAATCAGCCCTCAGAACTCTACCCCAAGCCCCCAGCAAATATTCCTGCATCATTGGGAAGCTGGTGGGCAGGGGTTGCCCAATTCCACCGGCCACCAGGGGTGTGGAACAGTTAGTGGGGAAGGGGCAGGGCAGGATGGAGTGGGGATAGTGTTTTTACTGACTCACTAACTTCCTTCACCGCCATTAATTCACCCCCCTCCTGATGCTCTCTAATGCTTACCAGCACCATTCCCTGCCTTCCAGTACTGTGCGGCGCCTGGGTTAGGATCCCAGAGCCAGTGAGCCTAGGTTCAAACTCCAGCTGTCTTCAGTCCCTTTATGTCTCATATTTCCTCATTTCTCAAAAGGGAATCCTACTTATTTCCACCTTCACAGCTTGTTGTGAGCTTTAAGTGAGATAAATAGCTATGCTGATTGCCTGGTACACAGTCAGGGCTATATAAATGCTATTTGCCTGAGTATGGGCTTTTATTTGTTTTTGTGCTTTCTGTGTGTTTTGTGGCACTGGGATGCAACACAGGCCTCATGCCAGCTAAAAAGCGCTTTGCCACTGAGCTACACCCTGTCGTGTTCATGTGTTTTTTGAGAAACTTTATGACCCAGGTTCTGGCTCCATGCCACTTGAGTTCCATTAGTCTCAGTTCTACCACTTATTAACTCTATGTTCTTGTATAAGTCACATAATTCCCTTTTATTTTTTTGGTGGTGGTGGTAGTGGTTCTAGGGATTGTACCCAGAGATGCTTTGCCACTAAGCTACATCCAGTCCTTTTTATTTTTTATTTTGGAGCCAGGGCCTTCCTAAGTGGTGGAGGGAGGCTCGGCCTCTATCTTAAGATCCTCATGCTCAGCCTCCAGGATCACTGGAATTACAAGCATATGCCACCCTGTCCGGGAAGTCGCATAACCTCTTGGTGCCTCAGTTTCCTCACTTTGTATTCCTCCCCCACTTGCCTGCCTTATCTCTCTCCACTCCTTCTACTTAATTTGTTCCCTCTCCACCACCCCCTCACCAGAACGTCAGACACACCAGGAAAGGAAGGGCTTTTTATGGGCTCAGCACAGAGTTGATGCACAATGTTGAAAGAATTAAATAAGTCGGGCTTCAGCCATGGGAAATTTGGGAGTGTGGGTGACTGGAGAGAATTTGGAGACTCCAGGGACTTGGGACTGTCTGTCGCCTCTCCTTGGAGGCCGCTAGGAAGGAATGCTCGCGACGTGGAGCTGGGGGAGGGGGTGCGGCGGGCGCGGCGCGGCGGGAGGGGCGGGCGGAGGGGGGTGGCTCTCCTTTGGGCTGCCCTCCGCCCGCCCCTAGGCTTCTGCACGATGGTGGGCGGATGAGTAATGCAGCCAGGAAGCCTGCAGGCCTGTGATTTCCGCGCCAACCCCGCCCCTCGCGTGGACATTTATCCTCTACCGCTCAGGCCCTGCCGCCATCGTCGCAGATCCAGCGCCTAGAGACAGAGCAGAGGTAAGCAGAGACCCGGGTGTCCCTGCGGGGCTGGAGCTGGGCTGCACTGGAGCCTGTGTGCTGGCTGCTGGCCCGTCCAGTCCGGTGCCAGATACCCGGCTGCTCGGCCTGGCCTGCGAGTACCAGGACCCCGGGCTGGTTGGAGAACGGCAAGGGGGCATCTGGAATTGTTCCCCCCAAACCGGCACTCCAGACCCCTAACTTCCCCAAACCCAGACCCCTTAATACCACAAAGGCTTCCCACCCTTCCAACTCCCTGGAATTCACTCATTACCCCACTAAGTCCCCACCCCAAATCCCTGCAATTCCCTAAACTCCCCCTATCCCCAAACTCCCCCTTCCCCAACTCCCTAAACCTCAAAACTTCCTCTGCCCTCACATCCCGCAAGCACTCCCATCACTTTTAGCTCCACCACCACTTCCCTAAACCTTTGGACCCCTAAACTCCCCCAGCTCCCCAAACCCCCAACTTCCTCCCAGTTCAACTCTTTAAAATCCCCTAGCCCCAATATGCATAACCCCTGACCTTCTTGAAACTCTTTTGGACCACAAAACCCAAATTTCTCACCCCCAAACTCTTCATCCTCTAGACTTTCCCAACCTCCCTAAATCCTCAAACTTCCAGCCCTCTTATTCACGAACTGACAACCTCATAATTCCCCAACTCAGTCCCCTAAATCACTTGAACTCCACAAAACCCTAAACTCTCCAAACTCTCTAAATCCCCACACCCCTCGGGGCTCCCCAACCCCTTTAAGATACCCAAACTTCCCAACATCTTAGGCCCAAATCTCAGTCCCATAATTCCCCCTCCCAGGCTGCCAGGGGTCAGCAGATCCGCTGGGCTGGGGGCCACCTGACACTCCTTTCTCTCCCTTACAGAATCCACCATGGCCCCTTTTGCACCCTTGGCCTCTGGCATCCTGTTGTTGCTGTCACTGATAGCCCCCAGCAGGGCCTGCACCTGTGTCCCACCCCACCCACAGATGGCTTTCTGCAACTCTGATCTTGGTGAGTCTGACCCCTTCTCTGCCCACATTCTCAGCTTAACTTTCCCTCTCAGTCTAGAGGGTCTCACAATGGTGGCTAACTCTTGAACAAGTCAACTCACCCCTGCATATCTCTGTTTTGGCCACAATAGCATCCTCAGATTTCCATGAGTACATCAGGTCAGACACCTCAGGGCCTTTGTGCTGGCTGCTCCTACTGGTACATCCTTCACCCCAAGTACCCAGATAGATGACTGCCTAAAAGTCACTTCTGGGGTGACTTTGCCTGAACATCCTGCTTAAAATGTTAGCTCCTGACGCCTAGTAATCCTGATCCTCTGTTAAAGAAAAATTATTAAATGATACTTGCTAAGACATAGTAAGCCAGATTATTCAGGACCATCCCAGTAGGAAAGGGACCATGGCAATGGGATTTTGCAGAGGGGAAAGAGATTGGGCTCAACTCCCAATACAGCATGGGTAAGGGGGAATTTATAGCTAATGATCAATTTAGAGACCAGTTAATGGAAAATCACTAAGAGAAAACATCAGGAGTGAGGGGGTGGGCTTCTGACCTAACAGTGTTCTTGCTGAAGACAGGTTAGTGTGTCAGATGTCATGTGGGGGGTAGGGGATTTGTGAGGAACCCCCATCAGATATTGAGGAGAGTCAAATGAAGGTGGGGTAAACTGACTTAGCAGGGTTCTTTCCTTAAACTGGATTTTACGACAAAGTGCATAGATGGGCCTGGGAGAAATTTCAGGAACCTGGCTAAAGTCTGGTCAAGCAAAGGATCTTTGTTACCTCTTTACCCAGCTCTGTAATTCCCAATCACCATTAACATCTTCTATTCCCACGAACTTAGTTTCTTTTTAGTCTGTCTCCTCCTGGCTAGAATGTGAGATCCACAGGGAAGGGACTTCAGTGTTTTGTTCACTGTTGTATCTCTAAAGTCCTGAATAGTACCAGATATGCAGTAGGCGATCTGAAATATCTGTTGGGTGTATGAATAGATGAATGAACAAATAAAAAAGACTTAAAGTGTTGCCTGGTGAAGAGTATGAATTCAATACATAGATGAATCAGTTAAGAGATGTATAAATCCCTTTGCACGCTGTCTAGCACTCATCAATCCCTATTTGTAGTTATGCTTTACTCGTATTAGTATGATAATTATTTTTATTGGTTCATGCTGTTAATTTGACTCATTTTCTTTCCCTTCTCTCCTGCAGTCATAAGGGCCAAGTTTATGGGTGAACCAGAAGTTAACCAGACCACCTTATACCAGCGTTATGAGGTCAAGATGACAAAGGTATACTCCTGCTCCCTCCCTAGCAGTCTCCAACATCTTCCTCCTCAAAACAGAAGCCTCCCGCCGCGGCGGGTTGGTGAGGGAATTGTGATCTGAGGAATTAGGTATATGACTTCAGGGAAGAACCAGCAGTGGGAGGATTATGTCAGTAAAAGAGACTCTTCCCCTCATCCATCAACAGATGTACAAAGGCTTCAACGCCTTGGGGCCTGCCGCTGACATCCGGTTTGTCTACACCCCCGCCACGGAGAGCGTCTGCGGATACCTCCACCGCTCCCAGAACCGCAGCGAGGAGTTTCTCATCGCGGGTGAGGCTCCACCCCTTCGCCCTGGGCCGCAACTACCCGTCCTCAAACGCTGCCTAGCAACCGGGGTGGGGGGTGAGGCTTCGAAGGGAATGGTCTCAGTTGAAATTGGAACCACCTATCAGAAGGCTGAGACTTTGCCGAGTGGGGTCTGTATGCCCAGGGCGCCAATCAGATGCCGTCCTGTCTCCTGACCCAACCAATCAAAAGCTGCCTGTTGCTTTCTCCCCTCCCTCCCAGGACAACTGCGGGATGGGCTCTTGCACATCACCACCTGCAGTTTCGTGGTTCCCTGGAACAGTCTGAGCTCAGCTCAGCGCAAAGGCTTCACCAAGACCTATACTGCTGGCTGTGAGGCATGCACAGTGAGTGTCTGACCCCTGTACTCCACCTGGAGCTTGTTGGGGTCTCTTCCCCAAACCGTGGGCTTGTTTCTTGCCCCCGCCCCCACAACGGCTATTCCCTGTCTTTGTGCCTGCTTCTCAAACCCAAGAACTGTCCCTGCTATCTCTTGCTATTTCCTCAGTAGCAAGAAATTCTGGTTTATCCTCTGCCCTGTGTCTGATGCCTTGGGACTGCCTGCTCCCTGACTTTTTTTTACCTGTCCCTCTAACTCTCCCTTTTTACTCTTCTGTAATCCCAGTTCCGGTTCATGACCCCTGGGATATATTTGTTTTTTACTTCCCTAGAACGTTCTCCACAACCCAAAGTGTTGTTCCCCATACCTACCAACTCTTTCCCAGCACATCTCATTGTTGCCCTGTAGTTGGCTGCTCCAGACACCAGGGGTGCATTACATTGACCTGGCTATTCTAAGACTGTTCCCTGATGCCCCTGAATGTCCTCTGATCCTGATGACTGTCTGAGAGGACCCACTACCTATTCCTATGCTTAAAATCGGTGCATGCCTGCTCTTCCCCACTATTGCCACTCATTCCCTGCCCTGTGGGACAATTCCCCAGGAGATCTGCCTGACTGATCCCAAGCGACTATTCCCTAACCACCTTTCCAGTACACTGATCCTTTCACTGGCTTCCTGTTCCCCCAAGGGGAGGGTCTGTTCCTGGGTCTCCAGCAGCTCAATGTTGCAAGCTGAGGAGGGGAAAGTCATCCACAGGATGGAGGGGGAGAAGGAGAGGCCCTCGAAGGTTGACCACCTCTCCTCTCTTTCAGGTGTTTCCCTGTTCATCCGTGCCCTGCAAACTGCAGAATAACACTCATTGCTTGTGGACAGACCAGCTCCACACAGGCTCTGAGAAAGGATTCCAGAGCCGTCACCTTGCATGCCTGCCCCGGGAGCCAGGGTTGTGTACTTGGCAGTCCCTGCAATCTCGGATGTCCTGAAGTCTGCTCCCAGTGGAAGCTGATGCCAGCATGGTTTTTGCCCCCTTCCCATTCCCAACTTTTTTTTCTCCAAGATGGTGAAATAAAGAGCTACCACCCAGCAGACACTGTCTCTGTGTAGTGCTTGGGACCAAACCCATGTCAGTGATGAATTGGTGGGAGCACCCTGGGACCAATGAGGTAGGGAGGGATGCAAGATGTTGAGTTTGGGGGCTGGAGGTGTAGCTCAATGGTAGGGTGCTTGCTTAGCATGCACAGGCCATGGATTCCATACCCAGCAAAAAATGTTGAGGTGCTATATTTTACATAAAAGTTTATGTATTGGTAATAATTTGGGGGGAGGTACTAGGGATTGAGCCCAGAGGCTCTTAACCACTGAACCACATCCCCAGCCATTTTTATACTTTATTTTGAAACAGGGTCTCACTAAGTTGTTTAAGGCCTCACTGAATTTCTGATGATGGTTTTAAACTCGCAATCCTTCTGCCTCAGACTCCTGAGTTGCTGGGATTGCAGGCGTGTGCCACCGCTCCTGGCAATAATCTCACCATTGGCATTAGAACTGCTGATCTGCAACATCAGTGATGGTTATTTAATATGCATTATCAATTCCAACTTAATATTTTCTTTACTCACCACTTTAAAACATTTTACTATAATGATTTCTAATTCCTATTTGCCCAGGACTCTCTAGTTAATAAGTTATCCCACAACTGTAAATTCCCCTATTCACACATCTCAGCAGTTGACAAACCCCTTGACAAATGCCCTATCAATTGGCAAACAGCTGTCAGGCATTGTCCTGATATTTGTTCAGTAGGATTCCCCACCCAAACCTTTGTCACTGTCCTCACTCTTAGGCGTTGTAGTATAAATATGTCTTGAGTGAAAGGGTCCCCCAGTGTAACCCAGCCAGGAACTTCATCCATGGCATGCACAAGATTCTTCATTTAGGGGTTATCTGGGGTATAGAAGAGGTTGGATGGAGAGAGGGTATGATCCTGAAATCCCCAAGCTCTGCTCTAATCTCCCCTACCCATGCCTCCTTCCCATACTCTTCTGATCAACTCTGGAGGAAACATTGACAGCAATTTTGTGCAGGTAGAGTTCACAATCTGGAACAACTAGGTTCATCAGCCCACAACATCTACACACCTTCCCCTCTGCAGCTGCCTCCTCATCCAAACTGGGGTCTCTGGACCTGACCCTCCCTTTTCTGGCTCATCTTCCCACATAGAACCTAGGTCTTAGTGATGCACACCTGTAATCCCAGTGACTCAGGAAGCAGAAGCAGAAGGATCTAATTTTGAGTCCAGCCTCAGCAACTTAGCAAGACCCTGTCTGAAAAGGGGCAAGGATATAACTCACTTTATGTGCCCTTGGGTTCAATCCCCAGTACTGCAAAAAACAAAAACAACAAAAGACAAAAGCCCGAGTGAGAGACCCTCCAAACACTCCCTTTCTAGGTCTTCTTGCTCCTGCAGCTGGGCTAGGCTCCGCCAAGCCCTTCCCAGTCCCAGGCCTCCTGCTTCTAAGTACTCCAAAGGTCCTGAGAAGTAAGGCCCTAGGAACCAGAATTTTAGCTTGGGGCAAATGCTCAGTGGAACACCAAAGTCGACCGGAATCCCCTTGAAAAAGTTGATAAGTTATCCCGCAGCTGTAAATTCCCCTATTCACAAATCTCATAAGTTGATAAACTCATTGACAACTGTCCTATCAATTGGTAAACAGCTCTCAGGCATTGTCCTGATGTTTGTCCAGTGAGGACTCTGGACCCAAACCTTTGTTACTGTCCCCACCCTTAGGTGAATGGGGAAAATATGTCTTTTTTGATGAAGAAAAAGACCCCCAAATTCTCTCCCATCCAATTATCTGTTGCTCCTAAGAACAACAATATGAGCCCAAGTCTTGAGCTGGGGAGTGCAGCTCAGTGGTAAGAGTGCTTGCCTAGCATGCTCAAGGCCCTGAATTTAATCATCAGCAGTTAAAAAAAATCCAGGTCTCCTCCAGAGTATCCTGAGTCACCAAGTATAGGCTCTTGTGTCCTCTGTGGTCTTGCCCCAGAGTTTTTTACACTCTTGGGAGGTTCCTGCAGGCCCAAATTATGCCCTGCATCAGGATGAGCAGATTTTAAGTACCCATTTGCCTCAGCAGGAAACATCCATTGCAGCAATAATGTCTGCTGTCAACATCTGTGCTTCCCCAGGGGACTGGACCCTGTCTGCTAAAAGGGGCAAACAGCAGTCTTTGCTGATTGATGTAACTCCAAGGGAAAGGCCTGGGTCCTGTTTGGCCTTGGTGACCTTGTTGCTATTCCCTCAGCTGCAATGAGACTTCAGTAGCTCCTGACAATTCACCAAACCTTAGTATCAATTCCCTACACTCTTGAGTTGCTCCCTGGTTTCAGGGCCCATTCATTGAGTCCTCAGCCCTGGGAAGGAAGGTACAGTAGAAGGTGGCAGGGGAAGAATGAAGGTCATTCTGAAAACCTGTTTTCCTCACAGGATGGACCCAGACCCAGCATGGGCATATCTGACCTAGTACTTCAGGGTACATGGAGATCAGAACAGCATACATAATTCTCCTCAAGAGAATTGACACAAGCTTCTGGCAGGATCTGCAGTCCTGGGATAATCACAACCCCAGTCACCCTTGTAGAAATTCCATTAAAGTGAACAGCCCCCAAGAATTCAGTGTGTCTGTGTGTGAATCTCTTTGGGAAAGACTATGATGGCCAAGAGGTAGTATGTGGAATCACAGTCATAAGAGGTGTGCAGTATGAGATCCAGCTCAGGGTAACCTGGGGAACTGGCCCTTCCCTCACCTGCGCCTCAGTCCTCCTTTTAAAAAAATGGGCATCACCAATCCCCAAAAACCCAAGGCCAAATTTCCTCTCTGATATGCAGATGCTAACACACAATGAGGGGAATGATAGAAGTTCATCGAATTAGACAAAGGTGAATGAAGGGAAAGGAGGGGGATGGGGATTAGGAAAGACAGTGGAATGAATCAGACATAACTCTCCCTTGCTCATGTATGAATACATGACCAGTGAAACTCCACATCATGCACAACCACAAAAATGTGAAATTATACCCCATGTACGTATAATATGTCAAAATACACTCTACTATCATGTATATCTAAAAAGAACAAATTCTTAAAATGGGCATCAGAGGTTGAAGGAGGATTATGAGGAGTTATTTTCCCCTTGGATATTTTTCAGGTCAAAACACATGAAACTCAGGCTGGGGTGTAGTTTTGTGGTAGAGTGCTTGCCTAGCATGGGTTCTATCCCCAGCACCACACATGCTCAAGAAAGAAAAAACAAATGAACTCTCATAGCAATAACTTAATGTGCAATATTACTAACAGTGACTTAAGTTTTAGATAGGCAGTGTAGTGTACTGATTAAGAACATGAACCCTGGAGGCAGGTCATCTGCACTTAATTCCTGTCTCTGCTGTGTCTTAGCTCTGTGTCCCTGGGGAAGTCATATTGCCATTTTATGCCTCAGCTATCACATCCGTAAAATAGGGATTAAAAAGCATGCCCAACTCATGGTGACAATGTGCATATTAAAAGAGGTCCTATATGTAAAGTGCTCAGAACAGTGCTGGGAACAGAGCTCTTATAAGTAGTAGTTATGGTAAATATAATTTAATGTGCAACATTAGTAGTGATAATTTTTTTGTGGTGCTGGATATTGAACCTAAGGGCATTCTACCATTGAGCTATAGCCCCAAACCCTTTTTTACTTTTATTTTTTTTGTACTGGGGATTGAACCCGGGGTGGGGGTTTAACCATGGAGACACATCCCCAGCCCTTTTTCATATTTTATTTAGAGAGGGTTCAGTGAGTTGCTAAGTGCCTTGCTAATTTGCTGAGACTGGCTTTGACTTGCAATCCTCCTGCCTCAGCCTCCTGAGTCGTTGGGATTACAGGCGTGCACCACCCACGCCCAGCTCCTGTTTTACTTTTATTCTGAGACAGAATCTCACTAAATTGCTGAGACTGTCCTCAAACTTGAAATCTCCTGCCTCAGCCTGCCAAGTCACTGGGATTACAGGCAAGTGCCCCAATGATAATTCTTATCAGTACTGTTTATTATAATATCACAAATAATATTTGATAATAGGAATAGTATATAAAACAGAAAATAATGTATTTTACTAGCAACAATTTAATGCACCCTAGAAACCTTAGTTTAACTAGCAATCATGATAATCTTGAGATGTTACAAATATTTAATATGCTCATTTGTAATATTATTATTCTTATTATGATGTTTGCATAATGCTTTCCAGGGTACAACTCCCTCCACCAAAAAATATCAACATTTTCAAAGACTTTGGGGGAAAACTGTCCCCCACCCTGTGATAATGTTTCCCACTATGCAGTCCTCACTGTGGACAAATCTCTCCTTTTATAAATCTCTACTATTGTCAAGACTTCAGATAACAAATCTCTAAGCCCTTGGTAAGTCCTTCCTTTGATTAGTTCTCTCTCCTCACTGAGACAAATCCCCTCTTCACAAATACCCCACTAAGAAATATCTTCTTATTCATAAATATTTCATTGCCATCTCCTTATTGATGTCCCCCACTGATGAATCTTCCCATTCACAACTTCCCAGCAGGAATCTAGTGCCTGCTGATGGATCCCAGCCACAAATAACTCTCTTCATAAATACCCACCTATTGTCATCACCCCAGTTGACAAATCTCTCTACTCATGAATATTTTTCTATGAAATAATTCCCACTGACAGCCTCTACTGGCAAATCTTCTCATTCACCCATTCTGACCCAGTGGTATCTCTCCCCATTGTCCACTAGGAATGATAAACTCCCCCATTCACACCTGCCCATTAAAAAGCTCTACCATCAACCCCCTCATCAGTGTCAAGACTTTCCAATTACAAAGTTCCACTATTGGTATTGATCGCAGTGATAAGCCTGTTTTAAAAACTCTACTCAGCCTGTCATGGTGGTGCATGTCTATAATTCCAGTGACTTGAGAGACTGAGGCAGAAGGATTGTAAGTTTGAGGTCAGACTGGGAAACTTATCAAGGACTTAAGCAACTCAGAGACCCTGTGTCAAAACTAAAGCATAAAATAAAAAGGGCTGGGGATGTGGTTCAGTGATAAAATGCCCCTGGGTTCAATTCCCAGTGCTAAAATAATAATAAATATAAACAAAAAACTTTCCATTCATAAAAACCTACCTATCCATATACTCCCTATCAGTTGACCCCCAGTGACACAGTACTCCATCCTTAGATATTTCCATTTGGATTATACCCCTGCTAGAAGAGCTCCAAACATATTACCCCATATGGTGAAACATCTCTGGCCACTACCCAGTGACAGATGGAGAGGTCAATTTATATAAGACCTGCCTTTCCCTTTTAATAATTCTGACTGACCCCGATATCTCACTATCCTGCTCTAGATACCTTCTATGCTAGAAGTAGTGGTAAAATCTGAGAAGCAACGCTGATTACATGTAGAGCTTCCACCAAAGAAATGGACAAGGGCACGAGTTCTTTCTTGTTGTGGGGGTGAAGCTTGAGTATTTTGTTTTTGTTTTGGTATGGGGGGTTAACCCCAGGGGCACTTAACCACTTTACATTCCCAGTCCATTTTTATTTTTAATTTTGAGACAGGGTCTCACTAAGTTGCTTAAGGTCTCATTAAATTGATGAGGCTGGCCTCAAACTTGCAATCCTCCAGGCTCAGCCTCCCCAGTCACTGGGATTATAGGCATGTGACAATGCACCCAACTAAGCCTGAGAATTTTTTTAAAAAGAAAGATTGATTGAAAGTTTATTTAAGAAGCTGTTAGAGCCCCAGATACATTCCCCAAATACCAATTCCCTGATCCAGTAAAAGGCTAGAGCTACCATTCCCTGAGAGGATAAGAGGGGGCTAGTTCCCGTGGGCAGGAATGCCTTAGCTGTACCTCCCAGGGTGGACTATTGCTGCTGAGCTCAAACCTCCTGCTAAGCCTTTGTAGAAAGCTACAGCTCTGACCTAAGGAGGGGAGTCCCCAGACTCAGCGTGCTTTTCCCCCGACACACCATGGGGGCCTCCCCGTGACCTTAGAAGAGCAATATTGTTAGGTAGATGCTCCCCAGCTATTCTCACGATTGGGAGTAACATGGGCCATGGACACGTCATGCTTCAATCCCCCATCCTTATGTTCTGCAGATCTCACTTTCCTGCTGGCCCCGTTTTGCTCGTGACTCTAAGACCACTCTTGGGCAGTGTAAAATGCATTTCTTGTGAAATGCAGGTTTCCATCCCTTGAAGAGTCTGGAGGGGATAGAGGTATGCCTCACTGACACCATACAGCATTATGAGGTCAAAATCACCAGGGGGCAGGGGTGAAGCTCAGTGGTAGTGTGCTTGCCTAGTATGCCTGAGGCCCTGGGTTCTGTTCCTAGCACCAAAACCCAAACGAAACCAAACAAAAACTACTGATATGACTCTAAGATCCCAACTGTAAATGCTCCTCCATCCCAGTGTCCCTGTGTCATTTCCCCCCAACAGGCTCTAATGAAGACCTGAATCTCTGATTGATAGAAGCACCCCAAATAAAGAGCAGTACTGTTTTATATGTGTGTGTGCATGCACATGTGTGTGTAAGTGTACATCTACCAAGAACAACTGCAGTGATATCCATGAAGAGAGGTTCCCCTTCAGGAATTTCTCATTGTGGGTCAGTCATTCTAACCCCACCCTGTATGAACTCCTTCACCAGCCCAGAACAAAGAATCTCCATGTCTGAGGGATTCCTGTCACCAGGTGCCCCATTGCAGGATACTGTGCTCCCAACTTCAGTGGACCACAGCTAATTCTGTTCCCAATCAACAATGTCCTTAATCTTTGAGATTGGCCCCTTGAGGATCACAGTGTGTCCTAGCCAAGGGACACCTGGTCACACCTTACTGACCCTCAGGGTATGACCTCAGTCTCCTCCAGGCTCTTCAGAGGATGAAAACCTGCACTGTACAAGATGCAGGGATGTTCCCTTGGAAGGGGCTCATGGAGAAGCATAAAGAGGGCTTGCTGAATATCCACAGGAAAGGATGCAACTGGGCTTCAAGTGGGTCCCTCAAGTGTTCCTGCAGTCGCAGGTATCCTCTGGCTGCTCAAGTTCATCCCTTTCTGCTGCCTGCTCCCATATGCAGTTCCCTACTTCCTCTTCTTTTTCTCCTGCTCCCTGCACCCTGCTCCTTCTGCATGGTCCCTACTCTGCTCCTGCTCCAGTTCTCTATTCCTCACTCCTGTTCCATCTCTGTGATTCCCTTTTATCATTCCTTGTGTGGTTTCACTGTTTTCTGGCCCCTCTGCCTGGCCTTAGTCCCTGAGGCCCTAATGAGAACAGCATGTGAAGCAATGCCATGCCTCAATCACCTCCAGGTCTTGGCCATCTCCCCAAAACCCAGTCTTGCACAGTGCCTGGAGCAGCATGTGCTTCTCTGAGCACTGGCAAAAAGAATATGAAACCATGAACTTGGCTGCCTTCCCTCGTGATCTGACGTCTACTATTGAGCCTTCACGCGCAACAGCTTCCTGCCTTGGACCCAGACTTCTATCTAACCATGGTGGGCTAGTGACTCTGCACCTTCCTCAGACTCAGATCTCTCTCAGACCATCAACCACTCCCAACTGCCACAATGCCTGGAGTCTCCTGAAGACCACCAGCTTCCAACTGTTCTGCTATGATGCTCAAGTACTGTTTCTTGATCTGCGTACAGGTGACATAGTGTGTTCATTGTGAAAATTCAACAAGTTGTACACTTAGGATATGTCCCCCTTTCTGAATTTGTCATGTCTCAATAAAACCGGCCACTCAAAAGAAACTTGCAGGGTTAGGGTGGGGCTCAGTGATGGAGTGTTTGCCTAGCATGTACAAGGTGCTGAGTTTCATCTCCAGTATTGCAAAATTAATTAATTAGTTGATTATTTTCCAACCCTATGAGAGACCATTTAAAAAATTGCCAGGCATGGTGTCCCTTGCTAGTAATGCCAGTTATTTGGGAGGCTAAGGTAGAAGGACTGCAAGCTTGAAGCAAGCTTCAACAACCCCTCAAAATTAAATTTTTTATTCAAAATTAAATTTTTTAAAAAAATATTTTTAGTTGTTGATGGAACTTCCATTTTATTTATTTATTTACTTACTTACTTACTTACTTACTTATATGTGGTGCTGAGAATTGAACCTAGTGCCTCATGCATGCTAGGCATACTACCACTGAGCCATAATTCCAGCCCAGTCCCTCAAAATTAATTTGTTACTAAAGGGCTGGGGGCATAGCTCACTGGTAGAACACTCTTGAGTTCAATCCCCAGTATGGTGCACACAGACACACAGACACACGCACACACACATACAAATAAGAAAAAAAGTTCTACCCCATTGACATATCTCCCCTATCCTTTTTTCTAGTTCTTCAGTCACTCTTTCCCTGTCTCCTTCACACAATTCTCATATCCTTGACCCTATTGGTTCTCACCTTTGGTCAATGGATCCTTCCTTTCTTTCTTTTTTTGTACCAGGGATTGAACCCTTGGGTGCTTAATCACTAAATTACATTCCCAGTGCTTTTTATTTTATTTTTTAAATTTTGAGACAGGGCTTTCTAAGTTGCTGAGGTTGACTTTGAACTTGAGATCCTCCTACCTTAGCCTCCTGAGTTGCAGGGAGTACAGGCATGTACCACTGCACCTGGCTGCATTCGTTTTCCTTTCCTCCACAGGGACCAGAACTTCTGGGCCCAGAGAAGGGACTAAACCAGAGAGGTCTTGGGAATGGATACGACCTGCCATATTGTGAGCCCTCCATAAATATTTCCTGCACCATAAATCACCCGATTTGAGATGACAAGGGAAGGGAATTCCCTATTTCCACAGCAGTCCCCATCCCTGGTCTGCATGACAAGGTTGATGTGAACAAATCACTATGCTAGAGAGCTGTAGTGAAGAGAAGTTAAACTGTGTTTAACAGGGTTCTTCTACATCTCCCCTGTTCATTGGTGACTATTTAGACACAACAGAGCTGAGCACCCTTCAGAAGACACCTAGTGGACTGCAACCTGAATAGAAATAGATGGACTATCAGAGCCAGAGTCCCAATATGTGACTCTCATCACAAGATGGAGACCGGTCAACCTTCCCACCAGAGCTTCAAGTACAGGATGGAAGAAGATTGCCTCTACAAATTCAGACCCAGCTTTTGTCCCTCCATAATTCATAGTAGGATGGGAGATGAAAGGGGAGAGAGAGGTGGTGGCAAGCTGGCCTGCAGGGAATATAACATCCCTGCCATTACCTACCATTAACTCTGTACTTTTTCCCAAACTCAGAAGTCCTGTTCTCTTTGCCCCTGGTAAAAATAGCTCGTTCATAACTACAGAACAGCCAGGAGGTATGGCTGCCCTTTCAGATTCAGGACTTAATGAGAAAATGTAACCATTAGGATGGTGCAGCATTAGTATAGGTATGGAAAAAGTGACCACTGGAACAGAAAAGAGAGTACAGAACTTTCCCAACACATATATGAGTTTTTAGTATATAACAGAGGTGGAATATCAGGACAGTGGAGAAAAAAGGGTTGCCTATAAGGAAAAATATGAATAGGATCCCTACCTAACTGCTATAATTTAGATATGGTTTGAGTGTATCCCCAAAATTTCAAGCTTCTAAGCTTGGTCCCAGTGTGGCAATGTTGAGGCATGGAACCTTTAAGAGGTGGGGTATTGTGAAATGTGGTTAGGTCACTGGGGCTGCAAGCCCTCAGAAAAGATTAAAGTTGTTCTCATGGACTCCAGTTAGTTCTCTCAAGAGTGGATTGTGATAAAAAGAGTGATCCTGGTCCCTGAATCCCTCTGGCTTCCTGACTTGCCATGTGATCTCTCCCTCATGCAAGCATTCTTACCATGATGACATCTACCATGTTGTGATATAGCCAGAACACCCTCACCAGAGCTGAGCAGATGCTGGTGCCATGCTCTTGAATCTCCAGAAGAGTAAGCTAAATAAACCTCTTTTCTTTATAAAATACCCAGCCTCAGTTATTTTGGTAGACCATACAAAACAGACTAAGATACAACCTTACACTGTATATGAAAATCAATTTCACATGAATGAAGAATTTAAATGTCATATATAAAGCTTTACTAAATTGTTCCTCTTTGACCTAATAACTTGAGTTGACCCTTTAATCATATACTAAATTTCCAAATGTTACATGGGTCTATATCTGGACTTCAAAATTTTGTCTCTTAAATCTGTCAAGTCTGTTTATGTGTTAGGATCATATTGTCCCTTAAATCTGTCAAGTCTGTTTATGTGTTAGCATCATATTGTTTAAATTATAAATGATGTGCTTGGTGATAGAGGTGTTAGACTCCTCATAGGGTGGTAGGGTTAGTCCCCCGCTCCCCAGCATTGCTTATCTTTTTCAGGGTTTTCCTTATTATTCTAACATGTTGGCTTTTCGATATGAACCTTACTATCAGCCTGTATAACCCCAGATAAAAGTTTGTAGGTGTATTTTGGGGAAATCATATTAAATTTTTAAATTAAATGAAGACATGAGGAGGTGAACTGACATCTTTATGATGTCAATTCATTCTAGCCAGGAATAGGGAGTGTCTTTCCATTTCCTTTTTTGGGGGGAGGGTGGGGTACCAGGGATTGAACCCAGGGTCACTTAACCACTGAACTACATCCCAGCCCTTTTTTGTTTTTAATTTTGAGTTAGAGTCTTAGTAAGTTGCTTAGGACCTCACTAAATTGCTGAGGTTAGCTTTGAACTTGCAATCCTTTTGCCTCTGCCTCCCAAGGGGCTAGGATGACAGGCATGCACGTCTACACCCAGCCCATTTCTTTAAGTCTACCTTTGTGTCTTTCAGGAGTGTTTAAAACTTTTCCTCTCATAATTTTGCACATTACTTGGAAATTTATACCGAAATATTGGGGGAGATATTGGGGATTGAACCCAGGGGCACTAAACCACTGAGCTACATCCCCAACCCTTTTTATTTTTTATTTTAAGACAGGGTTTCATTAAGTTGCTTAGGGCTTCACTAAATTGCTCAGGCTGACCTCGAACTTTCTGGGATTGCAGGAGTGACGTACCACACCTGGCATACTAAAATATTTTATCCTTTATTTTTGGTACTGGGGATTGAACCAAGGGATGTTCTACCACTGAGCTACAACCCCAGTCCTTTTAATTTTATTTTTAGAGAGTGTCTTGCTAAATTGCCTGGGTTGGCCTTGAACTTGTGATCCTCCTCCTCAACCTCCCAAGTTGCTAGGATTATAGCACTATGCCCAGCTTTTTTTTTTTTTATTATTGTTAATAATGTTTTCTCTTCTATTATGTCTTCTCTCTGGCTATTTGTGTATTTGAAAACTACTGATATCTCTATGTTGATTTTTATTTTTTTATGTTGCTAATTTTTTTAGTCATCTGAATTAGCTTTTTCATTGGTTCTCTGGGGGATTTCTAGGTATACTATCATATAATCTATAAATGCAGAATTTTTATATCCTCTTTATCCATTCTTATGCCTATAAATTGTTTTTCCTAGTCTAACTTCATTGGCTCAATCCCTCCAGGACAATATTAAAAAGGAGTTGAGAAAGTGGGCACTTTGCCTTGTTCTTGATCTTAGTGGAAATACCCTCAGTCTTATCCGATCAAGATGATAATTTTAGAGTTGAGATATACAGATTTATCATGTTAATGTGTTATCAACTGATTTCTAGTTTTGCATGCTTATATCAGAATGATATATATAATGTTGAATTTTAACCAGGCATGATGACACATGTCTATAATCCCAGCTACTCAGGAGGCTGAGGCATAAATATTGCAAGTTCAAGGTCAACCTGGGCCACTCAGTGAGATCTTGTCTCAAAATAAAATTTAAAGAAGGACTGGGGACGAAGTTCAGTAATAAGAGTGCTTCCCTAGGATGGACAAGGTCCTGTATTCAATCTTCAGTACTGGGGAAAAAAAGGATGGATATTGAATTTTGTCAAAGACTTTTCAAACATCTATAAAAATAATCATATGCTTTTCTTCTTCGATCTATAAATATGTTGTACTATATTAATGCATTATCTAGAATGAACCATTTCTATATTCCCAGAAGGAAATTCTCTTGGTCATGCTATATTATTTTCTCCATCTTTAAAAAAAAACTGTATTTTTTCTTAATGTGGTTTCAAATTTGTTTGCTAATATTTTATTTAGGATTTTTGTATTGATATTCATGGGTGAAATGATCTATGCTTTTCTTTCTGTGCTTTCAATGTTATAATTGCTCTAGAAAATAACACCTAAGTTTCTCCTCATTTTCTATTCTTTAGAACAATTTATATGGCATTGAAATAAACTTATCTCTAAGCAGTGAATATATTGATCATGATGGAGGGTAGGGTTTGGTAAAATTCCCCTGTGAAATTATTTGAACCTAATGTTTTATTATGGGGCAGTTCCTTAATAACTTTCCATTCTTTTTCAGTGCTGAGGATTGAACCTAGAGCCTCACACATACTAGGCAAATGCTCTACTACTGAACTAAACCTCAAACCCTTGATTTCTTTTATCGAAATTGATAGGATATGTTTTAATAGGGTCAGTCTTGGTAAAAGTGTTTCCCCAGGAAATTGCCTATATAAAATCAGCATGAATAGGAAAAAATCTAAAATTTAATGAAAGACACACACACTGAATACAAAACAAAATGAATAACATAACCATGTGGAATGAGAAATAAAATTAACCAATTAACTTTTGAATCCAGTACTTTGACTGCATACCTTCATTCTGAAGACATAAAAAGGGAAAACAAATGTCCAGCTTTACTTTAGCAGGGTTGTATTATACAGTAATATGGGTATTGCAATTCTAAAAATACTTCCTTTGTATTGTAGGGTTAACCAAATGAATGAATATATTTATGATGCTAGAGGCTAGAATTCTCACTGTTAGAGAAGAGAAATATAAATATAGAATGGAGGAAGATTAGAATGAATCCTATGATGTGTTCAATTTAAATTGGAGGTACCAGAGTGCACATTTTATATATAATTTCTGAGCTATGTACAATGAGAATACTTTGAAGTAAGGACATTCCAGAAAAAATGGATCCATCTAGCTCCAAAATCTTGGCTTTGGAATACCATTATTTTAGTGCTGGGATGAAGAAAGAAAAAGACATACCTGGAAGTGAAGTCAGCAGAAATGCCAGATAAGGGCCTATGAAAATCCTCCCCTTCATAAAAGCAAGGAGAAACTGACAAAAATTGTAAATTTAGTTTTCTTGCACTTTGGAAATTGACCAAAGGTTTAGAAATTGGAAAGCATTTATTCAAGAAAAATGACTAAATTTCTGCAAGAATCATAAACTTTAAGGCATTTGAACATTCATTGTTTTCACCCCCTTCTCCACACCTTTGCAAGAGACTTAAAAAGCAACAGTCCTACAATTCTGGTGAAATCCAGAGCCTAGTGTTAAATGAAAACAATAGGAGGCAATTATTTTGGACTAAGCTCCTACACTAGGCTCCAATAGATTAGGTTGAAAGTCAAAATGGTGTAACTCATTCTAAACTTTCCCATCACCAAATTGACACTAAGATGCTAGCTGATCTTCCAAGAAATCAGGAGAGACAACCAAATTTCACAAAGGCCATTCTCAGTTGGGATGATAATGAAGTTCCCTTTGTTTTTTTGTTTGTTTTTCTCCTCCTCCTCCTACTCCTTTGTTTTTTTTTTTTTTTTTTTTGGTACTAGGAATTTAACCCAGGGGTGCTGTACTACTGAGGTACACCCCCAGCTCTTTAAAAAAATTTTTTTTGTAGTTGAGATGGACAGAATGCCTTTATTTTATTTGTTTATATTTTTAGGCAGTGCTAAGGATTGAACTCAGTGCCTCACAAGTGCTAGGCAAGCACTCTTGTCATTGACCTACAGCCCCAGCCCTGTCCCAGTCCTTTTTATTGTTTTGATTTTGAGACAAGGTCTTGCCAAGTTACTTAGGGCCTTGCTAAATAGCTGAGGCTGGACTTCAACTTGCTATCCTCCTGTCTCACCCTCTGGAGTTGCTGGGATTACATGTGTGTGCCACCACACCCAGCTCCCTCTTTTAATTTTTTTTCTTTTTTTTGTGGTGCTGGGGATCGAACCCAGGGCCTTGTGCTTGCAAGGCAAGCACTCTAGTGACTGAGCTATCTCCCCAGCCACCCAGCTCCCTCTTTTAATCTGTACAAAAAAAGATTACCTGAAGTAACCTGATATTAACCAATTGGTTATTTTTCTATCATTCTGTATCCCTTTTCAAATAAAGTAATTTTGGAATGACCTATTCAATTTTTTTTATTTGCTTCTGCTTTCTTTAGCATTTCACATCACATAAAACCAATGTTCTCTGCTCAGCTCATCAGAACACTTATTCTACTGTATGGGAAGAAGTTGACTGCTTCTAGAATTATAAATAAAGCCAATTAAAGATTTTTAGGCTAAATTGCTGCAATTTTGTCTTTTGATACTAGCAATCACGGGATGAGATAGAACAGGTTGGATTTCCTCCAAAGCCCCATTCCAAGAGAAGTGTCTGACCTTGAAGCTCTGCACAAGGAGAAAGTGAAGGCTAAGGCAAAGTTGTAAATAACTTGACTGAGAATTAAAGGCATGCCCCAACATGCACACAGAGCTAGCTCATCAACAAAGGCTGGTGTTCTAAGTATTTAAAGAAATGTCTCACCAATCATTAGCTAACCACTAAGCTGATGGAGTAGAGCCTTCAATAGCCACACAAAGAATATAGACTTTACAGAATTAATTCAGGTAAGTCACTAAAAATAGAAGCAAAAACAAACCCTGGGGAGAAAAGAATCTGATTTCTAGATTTGCCACACTACATTATTAAAAGGTCCAGTTTTAAACAAAAACTTGTTTGTTTTTTTTTTAATCTAGGGATTGAACCCGGGTACTTAATCTCTGAGCCACATCCTCAGTGTTTTCTATATTTTATTTAGAGACAGGGTCTCACTGAGTTTCTTAGCACCTCACTAAGTTGCTGAGGTTGGCTTTGAACTCATGATCTTCCTGCCTTAGCCTCCCAAGCCTCTGAGATTACAGGTGTGCTCCACTGTGCCCAGTTAAACAAAAACTTTTGAGACATGCAAAGAAGCAAGACAGTATGGCTCAAACAGATGGGAAAATTAATCAATAGTTACTACCACTGAAGAAGCTCAGATGTTGGATTTAATGAACAGAATATAAATCAGTGATTTTAAATATTTTCAAACAACTAAAGGAAAGTTTGTCCAATGAACTAACAGAATTTATGACTATTGTCCTAATAGAGAATATCAATAAAGAGATACAACTTATATAAAAAATAGAAACTCCAGAAATGAAAAGCATAATAGCTGAAATGAAAATTCACTAGTGGAATTCAACAGCAGATTTGATGTGTCTGAGTAAAGAATCAACGAATCCAAAGGTCAGCTGAGATTATCCAATCTGAGAAACAAAAAATGATAAGCAAAATGAACAGAACCTTAAGAGCCTGTGGAACACCTTTTAAGCCTATCAACAAACACATAATGGGAGTCCCAAAAGGAGAGGTGAGAGAGAGAAAAAGGTGCAAGAAAGAATATTTGAAGGAATAGTAGCTCAAAATCCCCAAACATGATGAAAAACGATAATCCATGCATTCAAGAAATTCCACCAGAAAACTTCTAGAACTCATAAATGAATTCAATAAAGTAGCAGGATATAAAATCAATGCTCATAAATCTAATGCATGTGATGGGCTGACAGATCTGGCTCCATGAGAATGTTATAGGCCAGACTATAAGGCAAATGACTAAACAGACTCCATTTTGCTCTGAGACCCCATGTTATGTAGGAAATAAGCTTCAATCATGGGAACACCCCACCTCTGTACCCATCATCAGTTACTTACTGTGACATGTTTAGCAATACAAAATGACAATTCTTATGTAATGAAAGATTGCTCTCTTTTGATTGCTATTGCTGCTAAACAATGTACCATGTGAACAGTGATTGAGTGGATGTTAGTAACCATTCTTTAGTTTGTACCTAGGTAAAGGTCGTTTTGACCTACTTCCCCCTCTGTTGATGATCTCATGATGTTAGTTTGTAATTTCGAATCATAGCAACAGACACTTATGATTGATGTGAGTTTTGGTATAAGAACCCCTACAACCCTATGGTCGGGGCTGTTCTCCCAATAGCCATTTTTTGGGGCATTGTGTGAGACAGTCAGCTGGCCAGCTTAATAAAGTCTCTCAAATTTGGACTTCTCAGTGGTGCTCGGTCTGTTCTTAAGTTGTGCCCCATAACAATGCATTTTTATTCATAAGTGATGAATCCTCTGAAAGAGAATTTAGGAAAACTACCCCACTCACAATAGCCTTCAAAAAAATAAAATACTTGGGAATCAATCTAACAAAAGAGGTGAGAGACCTATACAATGAGAACTACAGAACACTAAAGAAAGAAATTAAAGAAAACCTTAGAAGATGGAAAGATCTCCCACGTTCTTGGATAGGCAGAATTAATATTGTCAAAATGGCCATACTACCAAAAGTGCTATACAGATTCAATGCAATTCCAATTAAAATTCCAATGATGTACCTCATAGAACTACAGCAAGCAATTATGAAATTCATTTGGAAAAATAAGAGACTCAGAATAGCCAAAGCAATCCTTAGCAGAAAGAGTGAAGCAGGGGGTATCACAATACCAGAACTTCAACTATACTAAGAGCAATAGTAACAAAAGTGGCATGATATTGGCACCAAAATAGACAGGTAGATCAATGGTACAGAATAGAGGACACAGAGACAAACCCAAATAAATACTGTTTTCTCATAGTAGACAAAGGTGCCAAAAATATACAATGGAGAAAAGATAGCCTCTTCAACAAATGATGCTGGGAAAACTGGAAATCCATATGCAACAGAATGAAAATAACCCCTATCTCTCACCCTGCACAAAACTCAACTCAAAATGGATCAGGGACCTTGGAATCAGACCAGAGACCCTGCACGTTATAGAAGAAAAAGTAGGTCCAAATCTTCATCATGTTGCCTTAGGATCAGACTTCCTTAACAGGACTCCCAAAGCACAAGAAATAAGAGCAAAAATCAATGATTGGGATAGATTCAAACTAAATAGCTTTTTCTCAGCAAAGGAAACTATTGGCAATGTGAAGAGAGAGCCTACAGAGTGAGAAAACAGAGCCTACAGAGAAAATCCTTGCTACACATACTTCAGATAGTGTACTAATCTCCAGAATCTATAAAGAACTCATAAAACCTTACACCAAGAATACAAATAACCCAATCAATAAATGGGCTAAGGAAATGAGCAGATACTTCACAGAAGAAGATCTACAAGCAATCAACAGATATATGGAAAAATGTTCAACATCTCTAGTAATAAGAGAAATGCAAATCAAAACTACACTAAGATTCCATCTCACCCCAGTTAGAATGGCGATTATCAAAAATACAAGCAACAATAGGTGTTGGCGAGGATGTGGGGAAAAAGGTACACTCATACATTGCTGGTGGGGCTGCAAATTAGTGAAGCCACTCTGGAAAGTAGTGTGGAGATTCCTCAGAAAACTTGGAATGGAACCACCATTTGACCCAGCTATCCCACTCCTTGGCCTATACCCAGAGGACTTAAAATCAGCATACTACAGTGAGGCAGCCACATCAATGTTCATAGCTGCTTAATTCACAATAGCTAGATTGTGGAACCAACCTAGATGTCCTTCAATTGATGAATGGATAAAGAAACTGTGATATACATATGCATATGGAATATTACTTAGCCATAAAGAAGAATAAAACTATGGCATTTGCAGGCAAATGGATGAAGTTGGAGAATATCATGCTAAGTGAGATAAGCCAATTCCAAAAAATCCAGAGGATGAATGATCTCTGTGATAAGCAGATGATGATACATAATGGGGGGTGGGAAGGAGGCAAGAATGGAGGAAGGATGGATTGTATAGATGAAAAAGAGGGGTGGGAGGGGTAGGGGGAAGGAAAAATAACAGAATGAGACAAACATCATTACCCTATGTACATGTATGATTACACAAATGGTATGACTCTACTTCATGTACAACCAGAGAAACAAGTTGTACCCCATTTGTTTACAATGAATCAAAATAAATAAATTATTTAAAAAAAGAGTTAAAAAAAGAAGCTCTCTGAACTCCAAGTAGGATAAATTCAAAGAAACATACACCTAGACACATCACTAACAAACTAATGAAAGTAAAAGACAAAGAGAGAATCTTGAAAGTAGTAGGAAAGAAGTTACTCATTATGCCCTCATCATTATTAGCAGCTGATATCTCATGAGAAATTTTGGGCTGGGCCCTGTAATCCCAGCTACTTGGGAGACTGAGGCAGGAGGACTACAAATTCAAGGCCAGTCTCAGCTACTTAGTGAGACCCTGTCTAAAAAATAGACAGGGTCTTGCTAATTTGCTGAGGCTGGCCTGAAACTTGCAATTCTCCTGCCTTAGACTCCAAAGTAGCTGTGATTTCAGGTGTGTGCCAACCCACCTGGCCTCTTTCCTGATTTAAAAGACAACCACATAAGTTGCAATTACATCATATGTTCATGAGTACACAATGTGAAAAGATGTCATTTGTTTGACAGTAATAGCACAACAAAGGGGCATAAGAATAAAGCTATGTAAAAGCAACATCTTTTTATTATTGAAATTAATTTGGTATTAATTCTAACTACAGTGGTATAAATTAAGTTGTCAATTATAATCTCCAGGGAAACCACTAGAAATAATTTATTATTTATTTACTTTCAGTGCTGGGGACTGAACTCAGGACTTTGTGTATGCTTGGCATAAAAAAAAATTAAAAAAAAAAAACCAGAAAAGTGTCAGGTGCAGTAACGATATAGAAGATCCTAAAGAAATTCAAGATAGAATGACTCTATTATCCAGCAATTCATCTTCTGGATATTTACCAAAAGGAAATGAAATCACTACCTCATAAATCTATCTTCACTCCCATATACATTGCAGCATTGTTCAAAATAGCCAGGATATAGAAGTAAGTGCCCAACAATAGATGAATGGACAAAAAAATGAGGCACACATATAAAAAGAATGTTATATGGTCTTAAAAAGGATATTTGCCAAAACATGGGTGAACCTGGAGAAACCCAAGTGAAATAAATCAGATACAAAAAGAAAAAAATTACATAATATCACTTATATGTGGGATTAGAAAACGTCAAATGTACAGAGAGAATAAAAGAGTGCTTATCAGGGGTCAGGGTGGCAGGAGGAAATGGGGAGATGTAACTCAGAGGATATAATATAGCAGATATATAGAATGAACAACTCTAGAGATCTAATATATAAAAAGAGGACTACAGTTATTAAAATTGTACCATATTTGGGATTTTGGCTAAATAAGTAGATATCAGCTAGTCTCCCTACAAATAAGGGTAAATATGTGAAAAGGGATACATTAATTTGTGTAACTTAGGGATGATTTTACTATCTATGTATGTATATATATCATATAATATCATGTTGTACACCTTAAATATGCATAATAAGGGCTGGGGTTGTAGCTCAGTGGTAGAGTGCTTATCTAGCATGTGTGAGGCACTATGTTCGATCCTCAGCACCACACAAAAATAAATAAATAAAGGTATCATATCCATCTACAATTCAAAATATTTTAAAAATATGCATAATAAAACTTATTTTTTAAAATGTGGCCAGGTGTGGTAATCCCAGTGGCTTGGGAGGCTGAGGTAGGAGGATAGCAAGTTCAAAGCCAGTCTCAGCATCTTAGTGAGGCCCTAAGAAATTCAACAAATCCCTGTCTGTAAATAAAATATAAAAAGGGCTTGGGGGGGTGTTGGGTTATGGTTCAGTGGTTAGAGTGCTTGCCTAGAATGTGCGAGGCACTGGGTTCGATTCTCAGCACCGCATACAAATTTTTTAAAAAAAATCTAGAGGTAACCTTTTTCTTAAAAAAAAAATGGCTGGGGATGTGGCTCAGTGGTTCACCCCTAAATTCCTGGTACCACCAAAAAAAAAAAAAAAAAAAGGGAAAGCATTGAAATCACACAGAATATCTGTGACCAAATGAAATGAAATTAGAAATCAATAACAGAAGAAAATTTGGGAATCCACAGAGATGTAGAAAACAAATACCACACTCCTAAATAACCAATAGCTCAAAGAAGAAATCACAAGGGAAATTAGAAGATATTTGAGATGAATGAAAATGAAAACACAACACACTAAAACAGGAAGCAGCTAATGTAGTGTTTAGGGGAGAGTCATAATTATGGACTTATGGATTTATGATGATTCAACTTACAATTTTAAACTTAACAATATGAATGTGATAAACATTCAGTAGAAAATTACTGCAAATTTTGAATTTTGATTTTTTTTCCTGGGCTAACAATATGTGGGCAGCAGCGTGAGCCACAGCTCCCAGTCAGTCATGTAATCACAGGGGTAAATAACTGGTACTCTACAGTGTTGCCAGCATTTTTGGATACTGTGTTCTGTGTTTTTTTAATCTTATCACACCTACCTACAAGATGCCTGTCTGTATGTACACGTGAGATATCCAATACTTTCTTATAAGCCTTGTGTTATTTGATGATTCCCAGCTGGAGGCTAAGGTAAGTATTCTGAGCATGTTTGAGGTAGGCTAGGTTAACCTATGGTGTCAGGCAGGCAAGGTGTGTTATATGTATTTTTGACTTATTATATTTTCAAATTACAATGGGTTTATTGGTATGTAACCCCATATGTATTGGAAGGGATCATCCGTATTTAAAAATAAGAAAAATATCAAATAAATAACCTAATCTTTCATTTTAAGAAATGAGGAAAAGTAGAGCAAACTAAATCCAAAGCAAGCAGAAGAAAACAATGAAGATTAGGGTAGAAATAAATGAAAAAGAGAATAGAAAAACAATAGAGAAATTAATATAACAAAAATTCGTTGTTTGAAAAGATCAATAAAATTTGCAAATTTCTAGACTAAGAAAAAAGGATTAAAAATTTGACTAAAATCAAGAATAAAAGGGGCTGTGGATGTGGTTCAGTGGTACAGTGCTTGCCTAGCACGTGAGAGGCACTGGGTTCAATCCTCACCACCACATTAAAAAAAATAAATAAAATAAAGGCATTGTATCTGCCTACAACCAAAAATACTAAAAAAGAATAAAAGAGTATATTACTACTGACCTAAGAGGAAAGAAAAGGGATTATAAGAATATACTGTGAAGAATTGTGTGCCAACAAATAAGGAAAACCTATTTTGAAATAGACAAATTCCTAGGAAGACACAAACTACCAAAACTAACTCAAGAAAAAATGGAAACTCTGAACAGACTTGTAACAAGTGATTAGACTGAATTAGAATCTTAGAAGCTTTCTATAAAGAAATATCCAGGACCTGATGTCTTCACTGGTAAATTCTACTAATATTTAAAAAATACCAATATTCCCAAAAATAAAAGAGGAAGAAACACTGTCCAACTCTTTCTTTGAGAGTAATACTACCCCAATACCAAAACCAGACAAAGATATCTTTAGAAAAGAAAATTACAGGTCAATATCATATATGAATATAGATACAAATGATCCTCAACAAAATACTAACTGAATCCCACAACACATAGAAAGGATTTATTCCTTGAATAAGTGAGATTTAGTCTAGAATTGCAAATGTCTACACCCAGACACATGATTAACAAGTGTACAAAACTGTCAACTTGCATGAAAATTAATTAGCATAATATATCTTTCAAAAAAATCACAACATGATCATGTCAACAAACACTGCATTTGACAAAGTCCAACATCACCTCATGATAAAAACAACCAAGTAGGAATAGAAGGGGGACTTCAACATTTACCAATTACTATATGCCAGATTCACTGTTCTTAGCACTTTACATTAATTTGTAATTTAATTTTTACATCAATTCTTTGAAGCAGGAACTATTATTACCTACATTTAGCAGATAGGTAAACTGAGCCACCAAGTGTTTAATTAACTTTTCCTGTGTTAAGTGGTTAATAAGTTGTGGAGCAAGGATTTCCAAAATTTTGGCTACAAAGTCTGTGCTCTTAATCACATTCTGCTATACTGTCTCTCAAAGAATGATAAACGAAATAATAATGATAAACAAATGGATTTCCTTAGAATAAATGATTTGATTCTTATCATAAGTAAATTTAATTCATAACACTGATAACATATATCAACAACCAGAATACGCATTACAGGCAAAGATTTGTGATATTAGTAGCAACATTGGTGATGCTAATGTGGCAATTTAAGTCATGAAATTGGTAATAATTATTTACATAAGTAAACATAATTTGTAACATTGGTAAAACCTTGCAAATTAGTTGTAAACTTTGATGGTGTTAGTAACCATGGTTCAATTTCTATTTGTATGTACAATTTGATTCATAATTATGGTACTCATAATTTATAATATTAAACAGAACTTTAATATGAGTAAGTATAACAGCAATTGGAATGTTAACCACATTATTATTAGGGAAACAATGTAATTCAAAATATAGGTAATTATGATTCATTTATTTATTTTTGGTGGCACTACAGGTTGAATCCTGGGGTGCTCTACCACTGAGCAATATTCCCAGCCCTTTTTATTTTGAGACAGCCTTTTGTTAGTCTGCAGAGGCTGGTCTTGAACTTGAGATCCTTCTACCTTAGTCTCTGGTGTAATTGGAATTACAGGCATGTGCCACCACACCCGGTTTCATGATATGTATTAGTACACTTTTTTTTTCTTTTTGCACTGCCAGGAATTGAACCCAAGGCCTTGCACCTGCTATTCAAGTGCTCTACCCCTGAGCTACAGTCCCAGCCCTTATGTTTGTAATCTAAATTTGTAACATTGGTAATAATCTACATCTTAAATCTGTTTTTTAAATTGTAGTAATAGTTTGATTTATTTTAGTAATCATAGCTTAATTCACAACACAAGAACTAATAATTTATACTGATAAACTTGATTGGTAATACTCATAATGAATTATAAGATCAGACATTAGATATGATATTAGTAATAATAATTCAATTTATATTACTGGGCACAGTATATTATAAAACTGGTGCTTATAATTTTTTTTTTTCATACTGGGGATTGAATCCATGGGTGCCCAACCACTGAGCTACATCCCTAGTCCTTTTTGTATTTTTTTTTTTTTGGTGACTGGGTTTCTGAAATTGCTTAGGGTCTCACTATGCTATTGAGGCTGGCTTTGAACTTGTGATCCTCCTGCCTCAGCCTCCCTAGTCACTGGGATTATAGGCACATACCACCACACCTGGCTATAATTTTTATTAGAACATAATTTGTACACACACACACACACACACACACACACACACACACTCTCTCTCTCATATTTTGAACTACTGGGGATTGTATTCTGGGATGCTCTATCACTGAACTACATCCCCAGGCTTTTCTATTTTTTGAGACAGGGTCTCACTAAGTCACCCAAGCTGGACTTGAACTTGCAATCCTCCTGCCTCAGCCTCCTGAGTCACAGGAATTACAAGCATCCACTACTGTGCCTGTATATCATAATTTATATGATTGATAATAATTTGTAGTAAAAGCTATAATTTCTGATACTTCTAATTATGATACTATGATTATTTGATAGGAGTTTTAATTTAATTCTTTGCATTCATGTTCATAATTTATACCAGTAACAAAAATTCATAATATAATGATAATTTAGAACATTAGTCATTAAAATTTATGATATTAATCACCAACAATTTATTTTTATGTGTAAACAATTTATAATATTGTTGTTGATTTTTTTTACAATCTTAATTTGAAATATGGGTAAAATTTCTATCAAGAGGAACATGTGATAATGGTAGTAACAATTACTTGATTTCTGTATGTGATATAATCTGATTTAATTACATTAATTCTGTTAATTTACATTAGAAATTCATTTTTCATACTGGCAAGAATAGATAATATGAACATCAGGATTTGATAAATATTGGAATTAATAATTTATTCCACACTTGTAACAATTAGGAAATTTATGGGCCAGGTTGAGCATCCCTAACCCATAAGTCTGAAATCTGAAATGTTTCAAAATCTAAAACTTTCTGAGCACTGACATGACGCCACAAGTGAAATTTTTCATACCTAACCTCACGTGATAGGTCTCAGTCAAAAAGCAGGCTCACGAAAAATATTGTATGAAATTACCTTTGAGCTATGTACATAAGATGTATCTGAAACATAAATGAATTTTGTATTTAGACTTGGGCCCCATCTCTAAGATATCTCATTATGCATATATAAACATTTCAAAATTTGAAAATAATGTGAAATCTGAAAAACTTTTGGTTCCAAGCATTTCAGTTAAGTGACACTCAGCCTGCATTAATAGACCCTATCATAAAGCAATATCACACCCCCAACATGCTTGCAATAGCAGCACTTTCTGATATCATACCATTGATAATGCACCCATCGGTTATACTGCAGTAGCTCTGAATCTTTTTCTTCCTGCATTCTACTTCCCCTTGACTTACCATTTCTTTGTGATTGGGGTAGAAGGTCTGATCTATCAGAGGGAATTCCTCTGTTCCCAGTTTCTTGTGTAGTCGAACCATCTGGGCAAACTATGAGAATCAGGAGACATGAGTCAGAGACATGGATCCTTCACCTTAAGGGTGTCTCAAGTACTACAGTCTGAATCTGGAATGTATTCCAGAGGCTTGCACTATTGGTAAGTGGTGGAAACTTTGAAAGACAAGGCCTAGAGGAAGGTTTTAAGTCATTGGGGGCATATTTAGGGGAGTGGCTTAATTCTGCCACGCTATTCCTCCATGATGTGCTTCCTCACTATAGGTTCAAAGCAACAGGATCAATCATCGTGAACTGAAGCCTCTAAAACTGTTATCCAAAACAAACCTTTTGACTTTGTACGTTGATTCTCTCAGGAATTCATTACCATACTGGAAAGTTGACTAAGTTTCTAAATGTCCTCAATTCCCATAAGCCACAGAGTGGCTTCAAGTTCCTGTATGCATGCATGAGCTATTCTCTCTTCCAGTTGCTACTTCCTTCCTGTCACTTACCACCCAGGGCTTGTCACAGAAGTTGTAGACAGAATGCAAAGAATTAACACTGGGTATTCCAGCATACTGCAGCCCAATGACCAAACTGCGGTAGTCTCCATTGCGTGCCATGCTGAAGGCATGCTGGCGGATCAGTACAAAGTCTGGCTTCAGAGACCTGTGGGAGGGGCAGTGGAAGAAGAGTCGTGGTCCACACAGAAGCTCCCTAAAACCCTTGAGTTAAAGACTGAATTTCTAAATCTTCACAACTGCCAGATATTGCAAAGTGGTTTCTTACCTCTGTACACATGCACAAGCTGTTCCTTCTGCCTGGAGCAGAGTTTCTACCTTTTTCCCATCTGTGATCTCCTGTTAGCCTTTCCTACCTGCTGCCTTCCCCAAGGTCAGCTTGCAGCTTACCCACTCAGCTTTGACACCCCCCACCGTCACAGTCTCTCAGACTACCAGCTGTCCTCAAAGTGTACAACCCAGAATAGATTCTAGCCTCAGGGACTCTGCATGGGCAGCTCTGTCTGAAACATTACCTCCGCCTACCCAGATACCTGCATGAATCACTCCTTTAGTTCCTTCAGGTCTTTCCTTAACTGTCTTTCATGCCACTGGGCCATCCAATCCAAACTGAAAACCCCACCACCATTTAACAATCCCTATATCTGCTTTACTACTCTATTTTTCTTAGCATTTTACATTTCCTATTTCTTTGTTTATTTTGTCTATCACATTGTAGACTGAAAATATCATGAGGGCAGAGGATTTTTGTCTTTTTAAAAATGTCTCTGCTAGGTCCACAGCATTAGAACAGCTCTTGGCACACAGAAGTTGCTCGATAAATGTTTGCCAAATGTAAAGACCCGGAAGCAGCACTTGGCATACAATAGATGCTTAACAAATTTTTGTTGGATGCATAATTGAAAAGTTTGACCTGTGACCTGCTGGGATGCTTGGCTCTTTTTCAGAAGAAAAGAAAAAGTTATCTCTCCACATTTCATGCCTAAATTCTTGCTCACAGAAGAATGGGTAGGGAGATGGGAATCTCTCAGTTATAAGGGAGTCCTTATACCTCTCCTGTAACACCATGGTCCCTTTTAATACTCACCGCACAACTTTTACCCCATTTCGCAGAACTTCCATGTCCACAGAGAATCCACCATTAGCATGAGCCACAAGGTTGAGATCAGAGAATTCAGCCTGGAAAGGAAAGAAAGTTGGTAATTTGCCCACATCATACAAAAATGACTACCCATGCAGGGTACAGAGGCACATGCCTATAATCCCAGAGACTCAGGAGGCTGAGGCAAGAGGATCACAAACTTGAGGCTGACCTTGGTAACTTAGTGAGATCCTGTCTCAAAACAAAAATAATAAATAAAAAGGGCTGGGGATATAGCTTAGTGATAGAGTGATCCTGGGTTCAATCATCATTACCCCCCACAAAAAAGACCACTCAGTTCACAGTCTGGATATAGTTGAACCCCAAGTCTAGCTATCTGCCCCAACTTACCTGTTCTACTTTAATGTCAATTTCTCCATGGATCTTTTTCCCTTTGAAGTACTTTGCCCTAGAGAGGAAAACAGAAGAGCACATCTGTTAATGCTCAAATCTTAGAAAGGAAGACAACATCCAGGCTTGTCCCTTGACCCCTTTGCCCCTTCAGTGCCACTACAGAAACCATAAAGTGCTTGGAATACTTTGAAAAAAAATTAGCAGTGCTTTGTAAACAATAAAGTCTCCTGTAATCCTTATGGAGGTGTTCAAGTGTCAAAGTATGTTCTTAAACCAATAGTGAATAGGTATTTTCCAAAATATCATCTGCTCATCACACTGCTATTGTAAATGTTCTTGAAAAGTTTTGCAAAATGCATAGTGCGATGCCAATTATAACAATTTTGAAATTGGATTGAGGTTTGTAAGTGACAAAAAACCTGAGAGTATATCTATATGAAGTGTGCCTCTGGTTGTGTGTATTTCAGTGTCTGAGTATGTCTTAGTGCCTATGTTTACTTGTGAGGCCTGAAGCATCTCTCTGTTCTCTGGCCCTTTCCCAAGGAGGAGCACCTTGACCATGGGTGTTATGTGCTATGAAGGACACAACAGCCATGGATGGACAGCTGCATCTGAAAAGGAGCAGCAGATTGAGTGGTGCAGGCTGGGGGTGGTTCTAAAGAAGCTGTAGCCAGCAATGATGGGGGGTAGGGAGAAATGCAGCTGAGAATGAGGGGAAGTCATGAGAAGGAGGAGGAGCAGCAGCGGTAGGCACATCACAAACTGCTATGTCATTGTCCCTAGCCCCAGCCCAGCTGAGCCCAGCTTCTAGTGGCTTCTTTCCCTACAGCCAGGATTCCTACCTGACAGGCTTCTCCAAAGATGAAAGCTCATTTCTAAATAGGTTTCTCATAGAAGGGGAATGAGGGGAAGAGACACACTAGTCACTGGCAAGTATACAGTCTGATCTCTGCCACATATACACTTGCACGAATGGGCCCTGACATATACTAGAGACTCCAAGTACAGCTATTTCCTTTTCCCTTCTCTATCTCTGTATCTCTGTTACCTTCAGTCTGTCTCTTTCTCTCATATACACACAAACATACACATCTTCACTAACACTGTCCCCTCACAAGTATCTGAAGATAATTTCTCTCAGATATGCACATCTTTCATCTATAATCTGATGTTGTATGAACATGAGTGTGTCACTGGTTTTCAAGCTTTTCTGCCTGTACTTGTGGGAGATATTGGGGCGTTCTGCTCAGGCCTCCTCTTCAGGGCCAAGGTATCTCGAATATCAGTTGCTGGCTTTGCCCTCTCTGGGAACTGTCTTCTGTCATAGGGAACTGCATTGGTTAAGTTTAGACCTACTTCTGAGGGCATCCCTTAGTCATATTCTGGTCTCTGAGTGGGTACAAATCCCAGCCTTCTTGCCTCATTCTGGATCAGCTCTGAAGGGCCATTCTGGCTCCAGAGCCCTTCCCTTGCCTGGGATCAACTGAGGCCTCCAAATCAATCACATGGTGGCCTAGCCTCTACTTTCATTCAACTCTATGTTTCTCACAGGTGTAGAGCCTAAAATACTCCCAATAAACCTCCAGCATGCAAATCTCCACCTGGGGGGTCCATTTCCAGGAATCCAACTTAAAACAATGGGCCAGAGCAGTCAAATTCCAAAGAAGACACTAATATGATTCTGGAGCTGGGTCAGTCAACAGCCAGCTGGCAGTGAGGATCTGTTAGTGATGGGAGGTGGAGCACAGATAGCCCCTGACATGATGTAGTCACACAAAATACTCTGTAGCAGGTCCAGTCTGCATTGCAAGTTGGATGCCACTTAGGCCATAGGTGGATCTTATGAAAGTGGAAATGTGAGTAGTGGGAAGAGTAGTAGCTGTGTAGCCCATCCTTCTAGGAGGAGACTGACAGCACAGGACCCTGGGGTTTGGGAGCAGCAGTGACTTTTCCTGATGATGGTCTGTAATGGAATCTGAGGGAAGGGAGAGAGCCAGTTGGTGAAATATCCCTGGTACTTGAGAGATATGAGGGAAATGGTAACCAGATTTGGATGACCAATAGATGCCATTGATTAGCTACAGAAATATCTGATATGCTCAGGGTGAATAATCAACAATTCAAGGCAAATTGTGAAAGCTGGAGGATCTCCCAGACTACATTTAAGGAAATCTTAATCTGCAGCCAGGGCAAACAAAGGAGAGTACCAAGCTCAAGATTTAATTCTAAGTGTGGAAGACCTTCACAGAAGGTTAAATTTTCAGACCTAGCAATATCTTATGTTAGGCTCAGATCCCTAATAAGACAGGAATGGGACCCTGAGGTTTGGGATAGGGATATCTGAGCAACAAAATTAAACACCTTGAACTTATAAGACTCACCTGAACTCATTGTGCCTAGAGCAGTAGCTCACATTCCCATGTGAGAATATGGATCTTCTCTCTGCTTAAAGATGCCTTATAAGACAATGCCATCCCTCTCAGAATCTACCCACACTTCCCTTCCTGGAGAAAAGACCAATAATCAGGCCCTGTGCAAAGTGGGTCCCCTGGATGTAGGGACCCACCCAGTAGTCACTCCCCCAGTTCACAAATGCATAATTGGAATGACATACTTTGTAGTTGTTGGAACCCCTATATGGGTGCCTTGGCCTGTGGGATAAGAGCAATTGTAGCAGGTTAAGTCCAAATGGAAGTTTCTGAAATGGGAATGCCCCAATCAAATCAGAAAATCAGGGCTGTAACTCAATTGTGAAGCACTGGCCTAGCATGCATGAGACCCCGAGTTTGAACCTCAGTACCATCAAAAAACAATAAAACAGATAAATGGTAAATCAAATGCAAAGCTATACACATCTAGGGATGATGGCCACTCAGAAAGATCTAGACAATGCAGGAGTGGTGGTTCCATCTTATCTATCTTAACCAATTTGGTCTCTGAGGAGGTTGGATGGATCTGGGGAATGCTTGTAGATTTCTGCAAGCACAACCAAGTAATATCTCTGATTGTAGTTGCCATACTGGACATGCTATCATTGCTACAGCAGATTAGTAAGACCTCAGGTATGGCAGGTGGCCACTGCTTTGCTGAGTGCATTCTTTTCGATTATAATTAGAAAGAGGATCAGAAATAGTTCACATGTGGGATGGACAAAAATATTCATTGATGGTCTTGTCATAGGACTATGTTATCTCTCTTACTCTATGTCATAATATAGACAAAGGAATGGACCATCTGGACATCCCACAGACTATCACGCTGGACAATTATATCAATTACATCATAGCGATTATGCAAGATGAGAAAGATATGATTAGAATATTGTCTTGATAAGACACATGTGCTCCAGATTGCAGGAGAAAAACCTTACAAAGTCTCCTTAGTAAAATTTTTAGGGATCCACCTGTCCAAAGCATGCCAGGGTAACCCCTCCAAAGGACAGAGCAAATCATTTCATCTTGCAACTTCTACCATGAAGAGCAAAGCAAACCACCCAGTAAGCCTCCATCAGTTCTGAAAGCAGCACATTTCATACCTGGAAGTAAATACTACTCTGTATTATGTTTCAGGTGACATGTAAAGTTGTCAGCTCTGAGTGGGGGCCAGAGCACAAAAGGGCTCTGCAGCAGATCCAGTCTATGGTGCAAGAAGTTCTACCACTTAGGCCATATAATCCAGCAGATCCTACAATACTGGAGGTGTCACTAGTGAGAAAAAATGTGTAGAGACTATGAGAAGCCCAACTGGGAGGTCCTTGGGGTTCTGGAGCTGGGCCATACCATCTGCAGCAAAGAACTATATGCCTTTGAGAAAAAATCCTACTGAAAAACTGAGGTCTGATAGAGAATGCTTGACAGTGGAGCACCAAGTGACCACACACCAAAAGCCCATTATGAGCTGGGTTCTTCCAGGCACACCAAGTAATAAGGTCAGATGGGACCAGCAGCTAGGATTGAGTCCATGCAAGACCAAGAAATCTCATGAGCACGGAACCCAGATCCCCACATCTTCCACAGTTGTTATGCTGGTGCCTCCCTCTGCTAAGGGACTGCTAACAACAAGCTAATGAAAGATGGAAAAACCTATGATTGGTCTTCAAATGGGTTGTCTTAATCTGTGGGTGGAATCTGTGCCATTTTGAGTGAAAGACAATGGCAGTGATCCCAATGGCAGATCTTTGGGCCATCCACCTGTCACTTACTTTGTGTGAAAAAGAGAAATGGCTCAAGATTAGAATACATACATTCATTTTTGGGCAATGGTGAATGGCTTGGCTGGTTGCTCAGGGGCCTGGAAAGGAAAAGGTTGGAAGATCAGGACAAGGAGGTGTGGGATACAGAAATGTGGGTTGGCATATGGAAGCGGGCAAAAAGGGAGGAGAGAAGATCTTTTTATTGTGTGTTAACACCCACCAGGCAGAATCCACCATGGAAGTGGCACTAGGCAACCAGGTAGACAGGATGAGTCAGCCAGATGATGTCAGCCAGCCTCTCTAATCAGCCGCCCCAGTGCTAGCAGATGGGCACACAAATGAAGTGGCAATAGCAGCAGAGAAAGAAGCTATGTGTGGGACCAACAGCATTACAGCTGAGTGTCCAACCTGCCAGCAACAGAGATCAACATTGAATCCCTGATATGACACCATCCCTTAAGATGACCAACCAAATACTTGGGGGAGAGCTGACTACATTGGGCCCCTTCCACCCTGGAAAGAATAGTGATCTATTTTAACTGGAATATTCTATATATATGGTTTGCCTGTTCTGACTAAAGGACTTCAGCTATCATCACTGTCCAAAGGCTTACACAATGTTTGATCCAGCAGCATAGGATCCCACATAACACTGCATCAAACCAAAGGACACATGTTACAGCAAAGTAAAGGAGGTGCAAAAGTGGCCTGTGATGCCAGGCATGGTGTCACATGCCTGTAGTCTTAACTACTTGGGAGGGTGAGGCAGGAGGATCGCAAATTCTGAGGCCAGCTGGGGCAACTTGGTAAGATCCTGTCTCAAAATTAAAAATAAAAAAGGACTGGACATACAGCTCAGTGGTAGAATACTTTCCTAGTATGTTCAAAGCTCTGGGTTCCATCCCCCATACTGCAAAAAAACTAAAAAAAAAAGTGGTCTGTGACCATGGCATCAACTGATGAGCTTATATACCAATCACCCAGAAGCCACTGGCCTGATAGAATGACATTGCTTCTTGCAGTCATAGCTAAGACCCTATCTTGGAGATGATACCATGCAAGAGTTGGTACCATCCTCCCAAACACAGTAAACCCTAAATCAATGACCATTATATGTGCTGTGTTCCTAATAGGTAGAGTACATGAGTCTGGGAACTCAGATGTTAAAGTAGGAGTGGCCCAGCTTACCATCAATCCCAGTGATCCACTTTTGGAATTTGTGCTTCCTGTTCCCTCAGGGCTCTGCAAGGTTAGAGGTCCTGCTTCTCCAAGGGGGAACACTGCTACCAGGGGACACAGCAAGAATCCCATTAAACTCTAAGTTATGATTACCACCTGGGCACTTCAGGTTTCTCATGTCAGGTGAAGAGAAGTCACTCTCTGGCAGGGTGACATGACCTTGATTGTTAGGAGGAGGTAGGGCTTCTGTCCTACTGGGGGCAGGGAGGAGAATGTTTGGCACCCAGGTGATGCACTTGGGTATCTGTTAGTATTCCTTGCTCAACTTTAATGGTAAGTGAACAAATACAACTGTTGGAGCCTTAGAAGTTATGAGGACACAAGGCTCAGGGATCCCTCAAAGATGAGGGAATGTATCACCAATCAAATGAGCCTCTGGGATACTAGATGAAGGGTCTGCTTCCAGGGAAGTCTATCTAAGAAAAGAAGCCACAATAAGAAATATAGTTTATATAACTCACTATATACATATTTACATAATAATACATGAAATACACACATTTATATATTATATAAGACATATGTTACACAGAAAATAGAATATAGGATATGTCTTATATAATTTATAACACACAAAATGCTGTATATTTTATGTGTATATGTCTCTAGAATGTATAGTAAAATGAATATGAGTATACATATATAATTCACATAAAATTTCAGGAAAGAATTACCTTACCATGTGCAATGCAGTTTTACATCTCCTATTCTGTTTTATTCCATTTTGTGAAGAAAAATATACACATAGATGTATTATACATCATAAAGTCATTATATAACATGTGCATTGTATAGTATATGTCATATATAATGTTATATATCTTATTGGAATAACAGTTTTATCAAACAGCTCCACTTATTATGTGCAACATACTCTGTTATTTTCTACCTCCATTTATCCTCTTTCATGAAGAAAGTGGCATGTTGGTCTTAAGCCAATATATAACCCATGGTTTGAAAAACACTGGACTAAGTTGTCTCTAAAAGGGAGAGGTGTCTCAACTCAGAGGTTGCAATTTTAAACCACACAGGAATTGAGACTCAGGAAGAAATGAGAGTGGTCAAGTTTTGGGGAAGGTGTCAGACTGTACTGAGGTGTGCATTTGTTATAGAGTTTGCAAAACTCCTCCTTTTCCAGGTTGAAATCCCCGAAGCTTTCACTGTTCTGAAAGTCTGCAAGTTGGTGTTTCAGGGCTCTGTTCCCATGCTGAGCATGTAGTAGACACTAAATAAATATTTGCTAGATGACTGGAAGTAAATATTGGAGGAGCTGCTAGGATAAAGGGGGGCTTCTTGGATGCAGAATGGAAAGGAAGGCTCTTTCATTGAATTCAGCAGGTGCTGGCTGGACAAATTAGAAGAAAAAACACATTGGAGTTGTTATGGAGAGGGGAAAGGACTTGTCAGTATTTAGTAGATAATAAATGTTTGATGGAATGCAAGTAAAAGCAATAAGGAACCTGTCTGGAAGGTTTGAGAGGAGAAAGGAAGTCTAAAGAAGGGGGTTACCAGTATTCAACAGGAGACTCATTAATGTTTGTTAACTTCAATGGATCAAATTTAGCCAGGAGGATAGCACCTTGGGGAATGGACCTTGTGAAGGAAATATTTCATGTGCTCAATAAATGCTTTATGAGGTAGATGGAGAAAATAGTGAAACAGTCTGCTGCAGAATGGGAATGTGTTTATTTGAACAGAATACAGTAGGAGATTAATAAGTTTTTTCTGGGTTAATAGGAGGGGAGCACAACTGGAAAGATGGCAACTAAGTGGGGGAGGAAATATAGTCAGAACAAACGGGAAATAATGCACATTATGAGCTTTTAGGATTGTGTAGTGTGAAAGGCAGGATAGAGATTGTTAAAGGAGTGATTAGGACCACAAGAGGGGAGGAGAATATGGGGTTCTTCTGAGTATACAATAAGTGCTCATTAAATGATTGTGGGGTTGAATGGAGGAAAAGCTACAGTGAAGCCAGCTGGTGATTGGGATTAGAAGGAAGGGGATCTGAAGGAGGGTTCTTCCTAGCATACAGTAGTGCTTTATAAGTGCATCTCACACTTTGACAAGTGGAAAGTATACAATAAATATCTGTAGAACAAATAAGAAAGGCTGTAGGGTAAGAGCTCCTGGGGCAGGGAGTGATCTAAATAGCAAACAGATGGTACTCAATAAATTTAGGCTGAAGTAGATACTTGGAGAGTGAGCTCTTGAGGTAGGGGCAGGAAATTCCAGAGACTTGGAAAGAGATTATTGAGAATAACTGATAGAGTAGGTGCTCAGTAAATGTTTACTGGCTTAAATTGACTAAAAGGCCCTTTGGGTTATGGACTTAAGGCTGGGAGGGGGAATCCTAGGGGTACTGGAAAAAAATGGGAAGATGTAACCCTTATAAAATGGGCTCTGGATTTACTGAAGAAAAATAGCTTGGGGAGAAGTCTTACGATTGGGGCAGGTTCTCCTAGTGGTAATGAAGGGGAATGTACTCCCTATATGCCATAGGCATTGCATATGTGCTCCCTGGCTTCACTGCAAAAAAAGGACTCTGGGGAGGAGGCATGAACATACAGAAGGCACCCCATAAATGCTCATGGGAGCCATTGGTCTGTGTGGAGAAGTCTAAGGTTGGGTCATGCAGAAGGTGCTCAATTCATGCTGAGAGAAACCACTGAAGGAAAAGGCCCTGGGCAAAGGGTTTGGGGATGGGGCTCACGTTTCAGGCAGTTGATCAAAGCTAAATGGGTCCACCAAAGGAAAGTCTTCTAAAGAAGTGGTTTGCGAATGGAATACAGGAAGCACTCAATAAATACTTTCTAGATTAACTGTAGGAAAAGATCTTTTAGGAGAGAGTCTGATGATGAGTCACACACAGGGCTCAAAAATGCTCATGGAATTCACTGGAAGAAAGTGATTTGCTTGAGAGGGGCTTTGGGGATGGGACATACACTTAATACATGTTATCTAAATCCTTTGGAGAAAATGTGTCTCCTTGGAGAGAGAGCCTGGAGTTGGGGCATACAGAAGGCATTCAATCAAGTTTCACAGGATCCATTATAGGCAAAGTTTTGGTGAGAAGCTGGGGTGGAATACACACAGAAGACACTTCAATCAATGTTTACCAAATGGTTTAAAAGATCTCTGAGGAAGGGGACCAGGTGGGACACATTGCGCCGACTGGATACATGCTCACAAGACTGTTAGAAAGAAGGCCTGAGGGCAAGGGTTGAGGATAACATGCTCACAAAATTCATTGAGGCCAAAGGTCTTAGGGAAGGACTCTTCGGTGAGGCATACTGCAGGTACTCCATAAATACTTAAAAGATTCATTACAGGACTAGGCCTTTGGGGAAAGGGTTGGGGGGGTGGCAGGGTACATTTGACTCTTGAAGTCTCACAGGATATACTGAAGTCAAAGACTTTGGGGAGGAGGATTGAGGAAGACGTACACGACAGGCAAAGATAATTGCCCCCTGTATCCATCGAGAAGATTTTGGGGAGGCGAGGGCAAGACACATATGAGGCGCCCAGCATAGTAATTTACAGGAAAAGAAATTGAGTGAGGGGTCAGGTACCAGGCACATAAGCGGCGCTCGATAATTGCTAGTTCACCATGGAACTATCTGGGGACCCAGGCCCACGGGAAGACTCGGCATTGGCTTACCAGTCTGTGTGCGGCTCATCGATGACCAGCAGCACCCTGGCGGCGGCGCCCCCGCGACCTGCGCCCCCAGAGCCGCCGCCCACCTGCTCGCTGAAGGTGGCTGCCGCGGCTGCTGTGGTCTGCTTGACCGCGTTGGACAGCGATGAGAAGAAGCCACCGCCCCCCGAGGACCCAGGACTAGGGGCTGCTGGAGAGGCCACGGGGGCGGCTGTGGAGGACCTTTCGGCTGTGGCAGTCGCGGAACCGGGCGGGGCTCCGGGGCTAGCGGCAGAGGGCGGCGGCGGGGGCGGCTGCGGGCGCTGCAGGTCTGTCATGTACCCATTCGGCAGATTGGCCATGAAGTTGCTGTCCGACAGGCGGCGCCGCAGGTAGTTCATGGCTGCGGCTTGGGGCAGGGGGTCCTAGGGGCAGTCTGGTCAGGAGCCGCGGGGGCGGACCACACGGGGCCCAGGAGCACTGCTGAGCTCTCAGGCACGACGCGACTCCTCTGCTGCCCGCCGCAGACTGAAGCAGCGCTGACTCGCCGCCGCCGCAGCGCGGATGGTCGCGCCCGTGACTCCCTATCTCGCGCCTCGCGTGGTGCAGTCCGGCTGGACCCACGGCGGCGCGGACGCGACCAAAACGACGGGGAAGGGGAGTTTGTAGAGGAACGGCGACTGACGTCAGCGCGCCTTCAGTGCTGGGGCGGTGGTGGCGCGCGCCGGCTGGCGGGGGCGAAGGCGCTGTCCGCGGTGCTGAAGCTGGCATTGCGCACGCGTCACGCCGCATCCTGTTTCCCCTCCCCCCTCCAGTAGGGGATGCGCAATTTGGGGACTGGGGGTGGGGGACTTCTCCGGAGGTCGGGATCGTCAGGTAGGCACACCCCCGCCACCTCATCCTGGTTCTTGTACCCACTTGCACTCATACACAAGAACCCCACCCCAAATACTTGGTTTCCAGTGTTGATATTCACGAGGAAAGGCATTTTGGGGGTGGAAGTGGAGTCATACTCAGAGACATAAAAGTAGAGAAACAATCCCCTCACAGCGAGGAGTGAGGTCACACGCAGTGTCCCACGCGGAGATCAGTCTCCCGTGTCCATACGGTCTCAGCTAGGTAGAGAGAAGGGCATGGGGGAGACGTAGACAGAATCAGACACTGGAGGTGGAGACTTGGGCGCTGTACACACCCTTGCTCCTGGTGGCTGAGGGCCTGGAGTCACACAGGAATGACAAACACAAAAGCAAAGAAACACGGGGACATGTACAGAGAACACAAACCCATTTAAGTATACAGACATAAACTCAGTGTAACTAACACATGAACATGTTGAGTACACACGTGTACATACGTGGACCACATACTGACACACAGAGACCCAGAGAAGCTCACACAAGCACGCAAACCCAGACAAAACAGGTACCCGCAGATGATCATGGAGAAACCAAGATATGCAATACAGACATATTCCTTGTAGCACTAGCCCTGATGCATGTCCACTCTCCCCTCCCCACATACAACACTCGGTCTACATTCCCCAACCCTCTGCTCCGGACACAGCTCAAACCTGGTGTCATCGGTATCCATGACTGTCTTCCCCTGAACTTGAAAACTTTCCACAGACACAGGTAGGATGCCAAATAATATCTACATGTGAGCAAATGAGGTAGACCAGACAGAGGCCAGATTTAGGAGACATTCTGTCAAACCTGTAAGACCCTGACTTCGATAAAAACACAAATGTTTGTCGACTGATTGTATCCAAACCTCACAACAACCCTATGGGTGGATAATATAATTTCCATTTCACAGATGAGGGAATCCAGGAATTCCAATTTATTCCCACAGGGTCATGTTCAGTTTATGATTTATATTTTTTTAAAAAAAGAATGTGTCAGGAAGCCGGGCATTGTGGAACTTGTCTGTAATCCAAGAGACTCAGGAGTCTCAGGCAGGAGGATTGCAAGTTCAAAACCAGCTTCAGTAATTTAGTGAGATCCTTTCTCAAAAATAAAAGGACTTGGGGATGTAGCTCAGTGGTAGAATGCACCTGGGTTCAATCCCCAGTATGGGTGGGGTGAGCGGAGGAAGATGGAAAAGCTAGCCCGTGTAGCTAGAAAAAAATGAGGGGTATTATGGTAAGAGACAGAATCAAAGAGGTTAGCAGGGACCAGTTTGTATAGTGTGTTAAACATAGTGAGCAATGATGGTGGACTAGATGAGGAGGCAGAAGATAATGCAAGTAGGCATATTTGAAGTCTTTTGCCTGCAGAATTTTCAGGTTAATCATTCACTTATTCACTTGTTCATTCTTCTTCATTCATCATTGACCTGTTTAAGCAAGGCAGTAATAGTGTGGGAACTGGAGTCGCAGTGCTCGAGTTCAAGACAGACTTTCACCATATGATTGGGAAAGTGACTAAATCCCTGACATTTAAAAAAAGTTTAGGTGTAAATGGACACAACACCTTTATTTCATGTATTCATTTCTATATGGTGCTGAGGATCAAACCCAGTGCCTCACACGTACAGGCAAGCACTCTATAAGCACTCTACCACTGAGCTACAATCCCAGCCAAACCCCTGATATTGTTTTTCCATCAGTAAAAAGGTGACGATCACCTGATCCACTTGTAACAAGGGGAGGGGAAGAGCAATCTCTGTACTTTAGCATGTGCTGTAACCTCTGCCAGGAATGCCCTCTCTCTTTCTCCCTCTCTCAGGGGCTGCCTTTGGACAGTTTCCAGGAATCATGCAATTCATATTCCATCTCTTCTTCTCTAGGTTCCCACAGTCCCCAAGTTAAACATTACCTAAATCATCTTTTTTACTGTCTCCTTCATCTCAGCCATCTTCAGTCCCACTTCCAGGCCTTTTCTTTGGCTGTGTCACCCTTCCTCCCTCCAGGATGCACTCTTTGGCATTCCAAATGGGAATTGCCCGCAAATTGGTTTCTTTGAATATTTTGAATATGTACTTCCACTACTAAGCAAAAACAAGCTGTGTGGGCCTGTTGTGACCTCTTTGGGGAACAGGTGCAGTTTCAGGTATCTAGACCTTTCTGGTGCCTCTGGGCCTAGATCTGGGCTCCTCAGGACTGTATTCAAGCTATCCCTCTCCCTAGGGACCTGGTTCCCAGGTTCCTGGTACTTGTGGCCAGTAGTTCCATTTTATTCCAGGTGATTTAATTTCCAGTATTATTTTTTGTACATTGTTTTCTTGTGGGATGTGGATTCCCCCCAGGAGTATTTCAACTCCTGGAGGCAAAGAGGTAAGGCTTCTCTACATTGTCTCCATCTTCTTCAGCAGGAATGGGCATATGGAAAGCCAAGAATGATTTTCCTTGTTAACTAGTGAGTAGCAGCTTCAACACACGGTCCTGACATACTCATATTTATAACACACATATGAATCTATGCCGTAATGTGCACATACTATTTCACAGTTAAGACACACACAGAGTTGTAACCTCACACCTTCATATATATTCAATATTCTTAATTCTTGCACAACTCCATAGATCTATAGCATATAGGCACTCAAAGAAATGTACCTCATAATGCACACACACAGAACTGCCATTTTCTTATAAACACATACCTCTCTCACACCCTGTGGTAGCCACCAGGAATCTTCATTTTGACTTAGTCTTGCCAAAATGACCAAGTAGTCAATGACTTGTCTTCATTTCAACCCATGAATTAGCCCATTTTACATAATGGGAAGTCAATCCAGAGAAGTCAGATAAGGGTACTGACAGACTCCAGGTGTCCCATATCTTCCACCTGGCACTTCCCACACAGTGGGTTCCCTTTACCCACTGCACAAATCCTGAACTCTGCTTCTGATATTTGAGGCTACAACACAATCCATCAGGATTCAAAAATGTCCAGTTGATAAGCTTTCTGTGGCTGTTTTCTACTTTGCAAAATAAGGATAATAGTGACCTTCATGGATTTGTTGTGGATTAAATGACTTCATGCTTATGGAAAGCCTTAAGACACTACTGGGCACACACTAAGTGCTTTCTAAATATTAGCTATTACCATCATTATTATAATGAATCCTATGCGGCTCATCATGAGGGGCTCAGCATTCAGTGAGTGGTAAATTAATGAGCAAGTGCTAAGAGCACTGGGGTCTGGATTTTTTCTCTTCATTGTGGAGGCACGTGCTGCTCTGATTCTTCTTCTTTTCTATGTCCCCCTGATGTCCAGCACTATTGTTAGTATACAGTAGGCGTTAAGTGTTGAATAGATGTTCGAACGAAAGGAATGCCTATTCTGAGTCTGTTCCCTGGTTCAGATGTCCTCTCCTTCTACCAGGCCCTCCTCCATCCCAGATGCCCAAACTTAGCTTTAGCATACAGCAGACACTTAAGTGTTGAGTGAAATGAACAACTGCGTGAGGAATATGTGTCTGGGTTTGTCCTAGGGGCTCCTCCAGGCGGATGCTGACTCTAACTTCTTTATACCCTCACCTCAGCTCAAAGCACATCATACCCACTTCCTCAGTCCGCCCCCAGCCTCCCATAGCTATTTGTCACGGGTAATTGTGGTGTTGGAACTGGGCTGCTGAGTGGGTGGGTGCAGGTGCTCGCTCGGCAGGGCGCCAACACTGGCCACGCCTCTGCCGCCAACACTGGCCACACCTCTGCCGCTGTTCATGGTAGATTGACATGGAATTGCCCCCCCCCCCCCCAGAGGATCTGGTGGGTGGGAACCCAGGGAGCTTCAGGAGGCGGGGAGATAACAACTAGCCAGAATGCTGGCCAATCAAGAAGTGCCTGCCAGAGGAAATAGTCAATCATGAAACCCGCAAAGGAGAGCTCTGCAGAGGGACGTGCTGGGCAGCCCTAGGGCACTAGAGGGTCCGAGACAGCATTTGGGCAGTGGCAAAGGGAAACTGGGGCTTCACACTCATTTTCACTCCTTCCATAAAGCAGCCACAGTGGAAAATACTGTTTTCCACCACAGGCTGCTGTGACTTTGCCCTAGAAGATGCTATTGCCCCACTTTGGAGGAAGGGGTCAAGTTGCTTTTCTTCCTTTAAGGAATCTTAGATGAGCCCAAAGAGACTGATTTATTTAAGTCTGAGAGGTCAGAGAAGCAGAATAGAGGAGAGAGATGCTAGGGTTTCTGTTCCTGAGGGTCTATGCAGGCAGGCACATGTAGACATGGCCGTTGTTCTTTCACCACCAGCTTCTGTCCCTGAAGCTCCTCGCACATTGGCCGTGGATTCCCCCAGAAGGTCATGTTCTTCTCACCTTGACCTTCGACCATGGAAACAGTGGGCCTGGGATGTTAAGGAAAATGGAAGAAAGAAGTTCAGGGAAGGCAAGAATGCATTCAATAAACTTTTTTGGGGGGATTCCAGGGATTGAACTCAGGGCACTTGACCATGGAGTCACATCCCCAGCCCTATTTTGTATTCTACTTAGAAAGAGGGTCTGACTGAGTTGCCTAGGGCCTTGCTAATTTGCTGAGGCCGGCTTTGAATTCACAATCCTTTTGCTTCAGCCTCCCGAGCTGCTGGTATTAGAGGTGTGTGCCACCACACTCAGATCAATAAACTCTTAATAAGTGCCCACTGTGTGCCCAACTCTACATTTTACGTATGATATTGGGCTGCTTCTTTACCTTTCCTGTGCCTGTTTCCCTTATCTACAAAATGGTAATAATAGGAATAATAATATCAATACCCACCTCACTAGGCAGAGTGAAGATACATGAATTAACATTAAGTAAAGTGCTCAGTGTGGTGCCTGGCACAGAGTAAGTGCTCAGTAAATGCTGGTGGCTGTTAATTGTGTATTTTTTTGTTTGTTTGTTTGTTTGTTTGTTGGAGAGAGATGCTAGGGTGCTGGGGATCAAACCCAGGGCCTTATGCTTGCAAGGCAAGCACTCTACTAATGGGGCTATATCCCCAGCCCGGCTGTTAATTGTTGATGGGAGCTAACTTCTCTTACTTCTAAAACCCTTTATATCTCTTCCCATTTCCCACCTGAAAAAAACCCACATATCTTGTCTCGACATTCAAGGCCTTGATGTTGGGCCCAAATCCCTAGCCTGAGTCAATCTCTCTCTCTCCTCCTCCACTTTACCCAAACTCAGTTCCATGTCCAGAAAAGCCTTTGCCTGGGTAATTTTTCCTACTAGGCAAACCCTCCATTCACTCCCATCCCAATTCTCTCAATTAGTCCTTCATTCATTCAGTCTCTCTCTTTTTGAGGTCCTTTGCACCTCCTTTCAACACCTCTAACTCATCTTCAGGACCTACTCTGGACCCCAGAGCTAGGAGATCATGTTCCAAATGCCAGACCTTCTAAGAGCTGTGAAAAGCCTGCTTAACCAAGTAGCTCAATGTAGGAAGGGATGGGTATTTTAACCTTCTCCAACACCTGGGCCACTCTAGTCACCAGTGAACACTTAGTGTGGTCAATCACCTGTGTTTAAGACCCTGATCACAGTCTTGATGCCAGGAATGCCTGTCCTGACTTCCGCCTTCCCAGGAAGGCCTGATCAGCTTCCTGGACCCAGAGTATGGTGCCATGCACCAGCTGTTCCTTGTATGCATTCTCTCAGGGCTCTGTTTACCTGGGCCCCTTGAGGGGTTCTTGGATCTGGGTTCTACAACTATTGCCAACAAGGCCTTGGAGTATTTCAGGGCAGTGAGATACTGAAGAATTGAATGAAGTCATGGGCAACTGAGCAATTCAAAGCATGGTAACACAGAACACAGAAGGAATGGACACAAGAAGGACAGAGTGAATGGGAGAACAGCTGAGTGACTGTGTGAGTGACTAAGGGCACAGAGGCTTTGAATTCTCCCTGAGTATCTTCCTTCTTCACTTAATTTCTCCCCTCTTCCTGGGAGATGTCACTCAATAGGGCAGGCACCTTAGACCAAGTGGTGGAAGCCCTAATTGGGGGACTGATTATCCCACCTTCAACATCATGACTCCCTCCCAGTCACCCATTGCCCCCTCACTCACGAGAAGTTGGGGAGCAAGGCTGAGCAGTTGCGCTGGCGGATGCGGGTGGGGTTGGGTCCACATGGGGGTGTACACAACCCCCAGGTACTCCACTCTGACCACTGGCCTTTCACTGTAACAAGGGGAGGGGATCACAGAGTCAAAACTGGAGGCGAGGGGGAGACTGCAGGGACAGGGCAGGGGCCACAGCAGAGTTGGAAGCCGTTGCCCCTGCATGGGCTGCCCAGCTCTCATTGTTATCTATGGGGGCACTCACAGATGCAGTTCTGGATGTTGTAGCAATGTCGGATATCCTGATATTGCCCAGCACATCGCTGTCCATTAAACTTGCGGCCCACGCAAATTCTCGTGCGTATCTGCTGGCCGGGAATTTCCTCACAGCTGATAGACTTCAGGTTGAGGCGGGCGCAGGTGCTCCACTTCCCCCAGGCTGCCCACTCTCCATCCACTATAGAGACAAGGCAACAGGGGCTTGGATCAAAATAGGGAGTGAATAAGGGAGCTCAGGGGAAGGAAAGAAGGCTGTTGGAGAGAGTGGGGGTGATCAGATGTGGGAATTGGGGACCAGAGGTGTAACCAAGGGATGAGGACTGGGAAAGGAGGAATTAGAGGCATGAAGGTCTCAGCAATAGGAACTGGGCAGCAGAAGGGCAGGAGGTGGGGACCTGAAGCATGGAAACGGTACCTCCTAGGTACTAACCAGGGCAGGGGATGGCTGTGTTGCAGATGTGGGTCCGAGTGGCATCACCAACACAGATGGGACCCCCATACTGGGGCGCAGGTTTATCACATGTCCTTTGTTCCAGGGTCTGGCCTAGGCCACAGGTCACAGAGCAAGGGCTCACAGGGCCCCATGGCCCCCAGCCCCCAGCCACTGTTGGAGGGAGGAAAGGGAGTAAGGATAAAGGCCACTTCAACCCACCCCAGTCCCTAGACCTTTGAGGCAGTCTGTCCCCAAATGAAAGCCTCCGTTATTACATGGTATGAGAACTCTATCCTCTAAAATGACAGACATCTGTGCCCTGACTCAAGAGGCTTGCTGGATGAGGCCCATGCCAGTGGCCTCATCACCACATACCTGGACAGGGTGGCAGGCCAGTGCAGCTCCGCTGCTCATAGGCTGGTCCTTGGCAGGGCTTCCCAGGAGGCTGCTTGGAGGGCTCAGGTGCAGAGCATGTGCGGCTTCGTGTCTCCTTAGGCATGTGGGGTCCACCGTGGCAGGAGCCTGAGCAGGGGCTCCAAGGGCCCCAGGCAGCCCAGGCCCCATGTACTGTGATAGGAGTGGGAGGATGTACACATGGTAAGGATTGCGGAGGTCCTCTCTGCCAGGCAGTTCCTGGCTGAAACCCCACATACCCACCCTGTGCCCCAGCAGGGTCCTGTGGCTGCCTTCACTCACTGGGGCAGACCTTCTGGGTGTCACAGGCCTCTGACTGCTGTGCCTCTCCTGGGCAGCGGCCCCCACACTTGGGGGCAGGGCGATCACATACTCGCTGGCGAGTCCGGATACCTTTGGAGCAGGTGACAGAGCAAGGCCCCCAGGGTGTCCATTCAGACCAGCCACCCATCTCTGTTGGAGAGGAGAGAGGCAGATGGGATGGAGGTAGGGATGCCAATCAGTGTTCCTGGCTTCCTCATGTACCCCATGTCAGCTAATCCTGTCCCTACATTCTCTGTCCCCAGATCTGGCCCACCATTACTGTTCATCTGGACCATGGCAGCAGTTTTCATACTAGTTCCTCTGCTTGACTCCTGAAGTACGGTTGGTCATCTTCCCAAACCAAGTAAGATCGAGTTTCTCCCCTGCCCACAATCCAAATCACTGACTAAAGTCAATGTCCTCACTGTAGCCACCCTCACCTTTCTAGCCTCACCTCCCACCACTCTCCTCCAGTCACCAGGACCTCCTCAGCTCCTTGCAGCATCAGGCACAGGCTTGTCCTCAGGGCCTCTGCACTGATTCATTTGGTGCTGGGGCCAGGTGATGGGGAGTGCTTGCCTGTCTGGCTGATCCTCCTCACCAGGACAGCAGGGCTGGTCTTCACAAGCCTGTAGCTGCCACTCAAGGGTCCCAGGATCCACCTTTTCAGGGCAGTGCCCACCCCTGCCCATGCAGCGCCGGTGTCGCAGCTGGGAGCCTTCAGAGCATGTCACTGAGCAGGGGGCCCATGAGGACCATGGTGACCATCGTGGCAACCTGTGAAGAGGTACACATGTCCTATCCTGGTACAAACTGACAGGATGGCCTATGGAACTCTAGAGGCAGGCACATAAGAGGGTGCTGGGTAAATGTGCAGTATGGATCCAAGAGTACCTACCACTTAGGGATGCTGGGGAATTGAATGAGAATAGGTGGGCACATAATTAAGTTCTTGATGAATGTCACTTTCCTTCATAACCAGGGCCCTAAAGTTCCTCTTGGAAATCCCCAAGGACAAAGCTGGGTATACAGTAAACAAACCTAAGGACTAGAAGCCCAAACTGCTGCCAGAAACCCAAAAGGCCACCACCCTGCACAGTAGCAGGCAGACAGGAAATGCTTAATAAATAGGAGCCATCATGCCAATGAGTTCAAACGTCCCCTCAGAAATACCCTGGATCATCAGGTGCCACAGTGCATACCTGTAATCCCAGTAACTTAGGAGGCTGAGGCCAGAGGATTGCAAATTTGGGACTAGCCTCAGCAACTCAGTGAGACCCTGTCTCAAAATAAAACTTTATAAAAGGACTGAGATATAGTTCAATGGAAGAGCACCCTTGAGTTTTATCCCCAGTCCAAAAAAATAAAAAAAGAAATACCCTGGATCCATTCGCAAACTCCTTCATGGTAGGGTATGCTGCCAAATGCTAAAAAAGATATGACCTGCCAACATGGCTAGGGACCAAAAGCTGCTCTCAAAAATACCCATCCTTGCCAGGCCTGGTGGTGCACACCTGTAATCCCAGCAACTTGGGAGGCTGAGGTAGGAGGATCTCAAGTTTGAGACCAGCCTTGGCAACTTACTGAGACCCTGTCTCAAAATAAAATAAAAAGGGTTGAGGATGTGGCTCAGTGGTAGAGTACCCCTCGGTTCAATCCCCAGGAAATCCCCCCTGCAAAACGAGATCCTCATCCCTGTAGTGTATCTGGAATACATAGTAAGCAGTCAGGAAATAAGTTAGGAAATACATCTGGAATACAGTAAGAATCCATACATGTAAGCTGCAGGAAATCATGATTAACAGACTAGAACTACCCTAGAAATCCCTGCATTGCATCTAGTATGGAGGAAATGCTCAAGGAATGTAAGGTATCATCATAATTAGGGGCCTGGAGCTTCCCTCAGAATTCCCCCAAACTCCTCCCCTCCCATATATAGATGTCTCTATATACAGTAAGCACTCAATAAATATGAGCTGTCATCATAATTAGGGAACTGTAGTTGCCCTCAGAAATTTGGGTATGTATGGAGACAGTTTTTATTTTCCCAACTGGTAGGTGAGTCGCTCCTAGAGTCTAGTGGAAGGCCACGGATGTGACAAAATATCCTACAAGGCATAGGTCAGCACTCACCCCCCAACCCCCAACAAAGAAGTTTCCAGCTCTATATGTCAATAGTACCAAGCTTGATAAACCCTAAGCTAGTTATGATCATGGCCTCCAGGGTCAACACTGGAAGTCCCAGAGAAAGGAAGAGCCTAGGTCTGGGTCATGGTCCTTTTTGCCCCCCAACCCTAGGTTCCCCCGAACCTGCATGCCTGACAGAGCCCACTGTCACGCTCCTGGAAGGCATAGGCAGCATTGAGACAGCAGTCCTCCACACTGACGCCTCCCCCTAGGAGACCCTTGCACCTGCCAGAGGTTTCTTCATATTCGCTGAAGCAGAGCACAGGGTCTGAGCCTGTAACAGGACCAGGGGGAGGGCATGGTCAGGGGTATGGTACATCTGGGTCCCCCAGGGGACAGCTGGGCTCCCACTCACTCACCTGTGGTTGGCAGGGTGAGCAGTAGCAGCAGCAGTGATTGAGGGGCCTGCGCTCGGGTAGTCATGTTGAATGTGCACCCGTGCCCTGACCAGTGAGGAGGTCTGGTTTTATCTGGGCTGACCTGCTTCTGGAAAGAGGAACCGCCGACAGGAGGAACTAGGAGGATATCCTGCAGGCCCCTTCAGCTCTGACCTGTTTTGTTCCCTCCGCCTCCTCTTCTTTCCCTTCCCCATTTCCTGTGTTACCCTTAGTTCTGTTTTGTTTGTCACCCAATCCCCAGCACCTTACACTGTTTCCCTGCTCCATTCAGCAACCTTAGTGTTCAGTCCCTGCTCCTTTGACAAGTTGTCACTGAAAGGCAATGGAGCTTGAGCATTTAGAGCAAGATGAATCTTATAGGTGTGCGACCTTGGGCAAGTCACTTCAACCTCTCTGGGTCTCAGTTTCCCTACCTGTAAAATGTATAATCTTGACCACATGAAATGGTCAGTATCATGGGGGTGCTGGACAAGGGTAAAATGATAGTGCTCTCCTTGAGGGGTAGAGAAGGCATCGAAGCAATTGCTTCATCTTCCATCCTGACTTAACCCCACCCTCCTCTTTCCTAAAAGTGAGGTTCCCTGCGGTCAACATGTGGGGAGAGGTCACCACAAGGGAAGTGAGAAGAGGAAGTGGCATGGTGTGGGGAGGGATCCAGAAAGGGTGGAATTGGGGATATCCACTGCCCTGGGAGCCCAGTTGAGGATACCTTCAGGGCTTGGGGCAGGGGTGGACAGGAGGGAATCAGCTGGGCTATGTTCAATCAGAGTACCATTGGGCAGATACCATCCCCTCCTCCTGCCTGCTTCCTCCTCTGTAAAATGTACATACAGACAGCACCTATGACATAGTTGTGTGGGTTTGTTGAGAAGATTGGGAGTTGAGATTTTTAAAAGTCCTTCAAATAGTGCCTAGCATATACTAGGTGTCCTGTGTTTGCTATGTTGACTGATTGAACAATTATTGAACACTTTTTGGAAGCCATAGTTCTCAGAATTCAATGGAGCAGAGAGCAGAGAGGAAAAAAATCCTGACCTATGAGTGATTTCTACTGTAAAAGGAGAGACAGATAATAGACACCATCTCCTTCACAGAGCTACCCTTCCTGGATGATATCCCTGTTACTCTTTAGTTCAGTGACTCTCAAACTTCAGTGTGCATCTGAATCACCCAAAGGGTTTTATCACTGGGTTCAATCCCAGTTTCTGATTCTACAGGTGTGGAGTAGAGCTGAAGAATGGACATTTTAGCTGGGTGCAGTGGTGCACACCTGTAATCCTAGTGGCTCTGAAGGCTGAGGCAGGAGGATCAGTTCAAAGCCAGCCTCAGCAATTTAGTGAGGCCCTAAGCAACTTAATGAGAACCTGTCTCAATAAAAAGGGCTGGGGATGTGGCTCAGTGCTTATGTGCCCAGGGGTTCAATTCCTGGTAGCAAAAAAAAGCACATACATGTCTAATATTAGGTGACACTGGGGACCATACTTTGAGAACCACCACCACCAATTTGTGAGTCTCCTCTAGAGAAAATAATTCTACATGCTTTGTCTTACTGTTAATAATGAACTTATTTTCAGCCCATTTTCCTTACAGGTAAAACTGTGCCCCACAGTCCTACTTTCTTTTTCATAAGCCCTAACAAATCAAATTCCATAGCCTACTTTAAAAACAACAGTCTTGTGGGATGAAGATATAGCTCAGCAGTACAGCACTTGCCTAGTATGTGCAAGACCCTGGGTTCCATCCCTAGCACTACAAAATGTATAGAAATGAAAACAACAATCTTAACAATAAAGGACCTTAAGATAGCAAGGCAGGGGCTGGGGTTGCAGCTTAGTGGTAGAGCACTTGCCTAGCACATGTGAGGCACTGGGTTTGATCTGCAGTACCACATAAAAATAAATAAAGGTATTGTGTTCATCTACAACTAAAAATATATTTTAAAAAAGACAGCAAGGCTATGCCTCATTTCTCCTGCATTCAAGGAGAAAGAAATACCATTCCACAAATTAAAACAAGATAAAAGAATTTGGTCAGGTGTTGAAAACAAGTTCCCCAAGAATGCTGCTCTTGTTTTCTGGGCGATAAGGTGTGTGTGAATATTTGTATCCATTACAGATGTACTCTGTTCTCTGAGAATATAAGCCTGTCTTTGAATGTTTGCTTTGAACAATGGGTGTTGTTAAGATTCTAAGACTTCAGCTGTCAGTTCTGTGTTATCCAGTGAAAACAAACTCCCCAAGAAACCTGCAATTCTGCCTGGCTGCTTTATTTAATCACCTGTTGCCCTGGTAATAATGTTATAATCGATATTTCCTTTGTTCCTAAACTGCATAAATACTTAGGATTCCCTGTGGATGAGAATTGTCAGCACTTTCATCTTCTCCCACACACGTTTAGGCATTGAAATGACTCGGCAGATTCCTTATTTAAGCAAAGAGCTATAGAGTCTTGTCTTATTTAATTATCACAATACTGCCTGATATAATGTATTTATCTGTTTCTTGTCAGTCTCCCTCACCGAATATTAGCTTTACTTGGCCAGGGGGTTTGGTTTGTTCACTGCTGGGTCTTCGGGACATCAGATGGGTACTGGCAAACAGGAGATGCTCAATAAATGGTTGCTGAGTGAATCAATAAGTGAAATAAAAACCTGAGATTCTGGTAAATGCTGAGAGGAATGGTATGAGCTGGAGATAAAAATCTGGGTATCACCTTGGGGGATAAGTCCTATTTCAAGTGTTGGGACCAGAGAAGACCACCTAGAGGGGGTGCATGAGGAAAAGGGAGTCTCCAACAAAGCCAAGGGGAACCCCAGCATTTCATGTTTTGGAGAACTGGGAGAAGCCAGACCAGGGGACTGAGCGGAAGAGGCCTGCAGAGGAAGAGGCCAAACAAAGGCAGATTTTTTTTCTCTTAGGCCTGGCACATTCCGTCTATGACCACTCATACACTGTCTCATTTGGTCTCAGTCATTTTCTGTCGTGTTTTATTTACTTTATTACCCATACCCACACAGTTCTGGATTTACAGCTTCCACTACAGGCTCACATACATACTTGATCATACAGTCTCTCAGACACTGTCACCTACTCACTTGGGAGTCATTTCTCTGCCACTGATCCCCAGTCTCATTATAGTCTTCTGCTAACAGTTTCACACACAATAGTATCTTAGAGCCTGTCTCATTTGGTTGATATTGCCAGTATTTTCTCTCACCAATTTTTTACATACACACAAAGACAGTCATATTATCTCACAACAGGAGCCATTTCATTCAGTTCGCCATTTTCTCACACAAATAGTCACTCATTTACAGTCACCACTAACTAGACTCTCATGGAGTTTCTTGAACACACAAAGTCACCATCTCTCCTCCCCCTTCTCACTTAAGCCATTTATTCACACCCCCACAGTTCCCGATTGTAGCCTCTTAACAGCCTTCCAGGAAGACTCACATGCATACCCAATCACCATCTTCAGACACTGTCTCCCTCACCTCATCCCACATGCCTTCTCAAGCTGCTTCCATCACTGAGTCCTTGATTTACAGGCTTGCAAAAGGTCTTTCACAAAGAGTCGCCTATCTATGCACACAACCAGTTTCTCAGACGCTGGCACACCCACCCATTCAGCCACTTCTGACACATGCAGTCATTAATTCACAAGTACCACTAGGCAGTTGATAAGTCTCCTCAATCATTCCCCGATACCCCATGCAGGCATGTACACCATCATTTTCTTCATATAGTCGGTTTATCAGACACAGGCCCACAATTACAGCCTCCCAAGTTTCTCATGCACACTGATCATGTGGTTGCTCGGTAGTCTCATTGGCTTGGTGTCAACTTCTCAGTTTTTAGACAAACATACATTTTCTGATTTAGTTTTATGACATATTTCATAGACTCATACACTCTCAGACACTGCTCAGTTGTCACGTTTTTCTCCCACAGTCGTTGGCTTCCAGTATTTGCTATTGCTGGTCCCTCACAGTTTCTCTTTTCTTTCCTCTCAGACAGTTTTGTGGTCTCCGGTATCATTTCAGTCCTTCAGTCTCCACCCTGTGAAGAGACTGCAGTCTTAATTGTAAACCAGCTTCCACCAGGTTCACACACACATGTGCCCAATTACAGCCTCACAGACTATTGTGGCAACCGCCATCCTGTTTCTCAGTCTTGACCACAGTCTCTCTCTCTCTCTCTTTTTTTTTTTTTTGGTGGTGCTGGGGATTGAACCCAGGGACTTGAGCTTGCAACGCAAGCACTCTACCAACTGAGCTATCTCTGCCCTTGGCCACAGTCTCTTAAGAAACATTTTCATACATACATTCTCATACCTTGGGTCTCTGACACCTCCTGGCTTCACAGCCACTTTCTGTCATACAATACACTTCTTGTGTGTGTACTCCTACAGCTTTAGCTGCCACTTTGACCTCATGTAGTTTCACATAAAAGCCATTTCTCAAGTATCAAGTTGCCTGTTTACATACAGTGAGGTCTCACCTATACATGGTCCCTGATGATCTTCACCACCAGTTTCCTGCCCACATAGTATCTTACATGTGGTTCTGTTCACCCAGTCTGTCTTGCTCAGCATCAGCCTGTCAAACAGTGACCAATCTGCAGTTCCTGTTCCCTTTTCATGAACAATATCTCAAACATACCATCACAGGTTCTCGAATAGTATCTTAATCACTCATTCAGTCCCAAAGTTGAGTTTCTGAAACACAGCCACAATTGCTCTCATAGACATGCTGTCAAAAGTTTGTGGTCACACATCTACTTTCTCTCGCATGCATGATACACACAATCACAACTTTCCACAGTTTCTCTGGCCACACCCAGTTAAAAAACTGGCAGTCTCTACTACTGTTTCTAATACACACCATCGTACTATTTCTCTTACCACTAACCTCTGCCTCAACCTCATTGACCTTCACACAAAGTCATGTCTGTCACACTCAGCTTGTTCCAAAGAATCGGCGGGGGGTGGGGAGGCAGAAAAAACCACCAGCAGCCTCCAGCAACACCTTTAAAAATATATATTTACAGGAACAATTCCCCATTCTCTGGGACTCTTAGAAAAAAAGGTCCATTTTGGGGAAGTAAAACAAACAGAGGAGACGAGTGTAGCACCGTCCCCCAAATCACCAACCCCCAGGTCCCCAGGCCTGGGCTGGGCTGGTGCTAAGAGGTGAGTCCAGGTGTCTTTTGAACCCACCTTCTCCAGCCTGGAATTGAGACAAGACAGGCTTTATGTCCCCTGTTCCTCCCTCCCAACTCCAGGGACACTTAAAGGGTCCTTTGTACCCGCCCGCAGGAAATTGGGGGGCTGGGAGGGAGGGAGCTGAAAATACGTTTGGTATCAAAAATAAACACTTGGGGGCAGCATGAAGATTTCCCCCAAATCCCTTCCTTCCCACCCACCCACCCCATCAGATATAGGAAGAGATGCCTCCCTCTCCCCTATTGAAAAGCCCCATTTAAAAATAGATTATACTATCAAAATGGCAGGGGGTGAAAGACAGGGAAACTTGGAGTACTGGTTGGAGGGGCCCCCCAGACGGGGACCACCTCCCAAAAAAACCCTCCATTGGGAGGTAACTGGCAGGACCCCAGGGAGTTTGGCAGACAAAGGAATGGCTTCTCAGGGGGGAGAACAACAAAAGGGGTGTTCCTCCCTGGCCAAAATGTTTGTTGAATAAAGAACAAGCTGAGAGAAAGGTTGAGGAGGTGGAAATTCCTCTTTCAAGGGTGTGATCCTTTCTTGGCCAAGACTCCCAAACCGTTAAAGCGGATAAATTCTTCCTGGACCCTTGGGTATGGCCAGGAATAATAAAACAAAACAAACTAGCTCTACTATCCACACCCCGAAATGGAGACAGGGCTCCCTCATCTCCCCAAGGGCAGGCTGAGAAATAAATAAAGAAAGGTCCTTCTCAAGCCAGACCCCGATTGTCTTGTCTTAGGGAAAAAAGTAGGGAGATGGGGGAGATGTCTTAACCACCCCCCTAAAAGGGTTGGGCCAGGCTCCTCCCAGTGGCCTTCAAAAAATAAATAAATAAACCGCCCCTACCACTGAAGTAGGAGACGTGTAAGGGCGGCCACTGGGGGACTGACGAAGGAGAGAGAGGTTGTGGGTTTTCGGTGAAGGAGTTAGTGAGAGATTCTTCTTCCCAGGAATCCCCACCCCACCACAACCAGAGCTCGAGTCTGTCAGTTGAATATGTTTCTCCTTGAGATTGCTGGCTGGAGAGAAGTTCAGGGTCACAGATGGAGTGACCCCAGAAAGGGGTGGTGGTGGTGGTAGTCATGGCTTCTGGGGCCCTGGGGAGAGCACCACGGGGGTCGAGAGGCCATCCACGCTGATGGAAGGGATGTGCACCTGGGCGCTGCCACTGGACGGAAACTGGGGGCAGAAATAGGGAGAGGTCATGGACAGGGGTCATGCTAGCATCTCTTACCCACTCCCAGATAGGGGAAGGTATCCTACCTGGAAGGAGAGCTTGGCTGGGCTTCGGGGTGCGATAGGACTCAGGGTGCTCCAGAAGTGAATGCTGGGGGGCAGCGAGCTGGGCGTCAGCAGCACCGGGGTCTGCAGGGAAAGGAATGGTCAGAGCTCAAGTGAGTAGAACACAGGTGAGGGAAAATGGAAGGAATGTGGTCTCAGCCCCACCATATATTTCCTACTCAGACTTCCATGGTCCCTTCTCAAAAGTTTAGACCCAGACTATTAACTAGTGAGGTCACACCCATGACATCTCTTGAACTCTCACACTGACATCTTCTCCCAAATCCTGAGAGCCAACCTCAGTTACTGAGAACTCACTAGGCAAGACCATCCACCAGACTCTACATGCTGCCGTCAAACCTCAGAGTCACCATCCCAACAGCCCAAGGTCAACTTGCCACTCTTACTTCCCATCTGTTTACCTCACAGAAACTCAACAAGCAAATTCAATAAGCAAACTCAATAAGCAAAAAGCCCCACCCTGAAATCCCACAGACTGGGCCCCTCAATCCCACTCTCCAAGTCCTTGGAACTGCCCTTCCTTAATCAAGCTCTATCCCTCTAGCCCTAGTCTCAGCACAGCCAATTACACAAGAAGGCCCCACCGTCTTCCAAGATATCCTCCTTTGTTCCTTCTCTATTTCCTGTCAGCCACCCTCCATAAGCCAATCCCATCCATCCTGGCTGCCAACCCTGCCCCCTGCAGACACTCACCAATGTATGCGTAGGTAGCAGGGATGGTGTCAGTGCTGGCCCAGGTGCCTGCACACCAGAGCCAGTTCCTGATCCTGGAGTTCGTTCGGGTCCTGGTCCACCCAGCAGGCTTGGGCTGAGTGGAAGTTCCAGGTCCCGGGGCTTTCGGCCTTTCTGTGGCTGGGTGATCTCAGTGGTGGAGGCTGCAAGGCCACCCACCTGTGCTGTAGTCTCCATAACAACAGTGGGCATGCGGGCTGGCATGCCCTCTGCAGGAGGGGCTTCGGGCCCAGCCTTGGCAGCTTCTGGCACAAACCCCACCTCTCTTGCAGTTCCCAACTCTTCCTTGGGCCCTTCCACTTTCACCTCTGGGGGCAGTGACCGGCACAAACCTGGCTCCACATTCAGTTCTTCTGATTTCATGTTTGGGGCCTCAGGTGGAGTCAGGATGACCTGGGAGAGGAATGAGCACAAAGGGCATGCAGAAGGGTTGTTGGGCTAGAAGATCCTTCTCTGGTGGACCACTCAGTGAATTTCCAGGGAAGACAAGATTTGGTACAGGAGGCGTGACTGCACATCATGGCAGGTTCTCCAACCAAACATGGGGCTTCTTCACAGAAGTGGGGCAGAGGACCCAAGGTGAGACAACCTGATGGGGGTGGGACTCAAGGGGTACCACCCTCCTTCAGGAAAACAGTGGTTCTAAAAATTTATTTTACCGAGCAGCAGTATCTGTGTCATTTGGAAATTCATTAAAATGCAAATTTTACATGAGAACATTGTACAGCAACTCAGGTGGCTGAGGCAGGACCATAGCAAGTTAGCTGCCAGCCTCAGCTACTCAGTAAGACCCTCATCAACTTAGTGAGACTCTCTCAAAATAAAAAAAGGACTGAGGATGTAGCTCAGTGATAGAGCATTCCTAGGTTCAATCCCCAGTACGGAAAAATAAAACAAATTAAAGAAAGAGCGAATTCTGGAACCTCTCCCCAGGCCCACATAAATCAGAAACTCTGGGTGTGGATCCAGCAATCTTTGGCTTAATAAGTCATCCAGGTGAGCACTGAAATCTGAGAACCAGTGCACTAAACAAATGATACATTTGGGCACTTACGACATGTCGCGTAACTAATTATTGCATACTTACTCTCCCCTTTCCTTCTCAGGATGTGTACAGTTCTTCTCCCCACCTTTTTCTCCAGAGGACTTCTGTGTCACTCCTTCCATCATTATGTCCTTTAACAGGACTTCTGTGTCTCTTCCACTACCAGCCCTGCCTCTCATGTCAGACTTGTGCGTCCCTCGTCTTTGCCTCCATAGCCCTTACTTAAATTCCATATTCTAGTACTTACCTGCAGAGGCAGGCTAGCCTCTTCTGCATCCAGGCAGGTCTCCAAGGGGTTCGGACTGGTGCTCCTGCTCCCGGAGGGAGGTGCTGCTGCTCCTGCAGGGGTGGTGTTGGGAAGCACCGAGGCAGGCCGAGGATGAGGGGGTGGCTGTGGCTGCAGGGACTGGATGGTGAAGGTGGAGTAGAGGCCAGAGCGCATGTACTCATTCCGGCTGCTGCGTGCCAAACCGCCTGGGCCTGCCATTCCTGCACCCTTGGGTGTGCCTGACTTTCCGGAGGCAATGTCCCCCGGGGCAGCATGTACAGCAGCAGGGGCCACATTTGCCACAGTGGAGGCTACAGATACCTCAGCCTGGGGCAGGCAGTCCTCTGTGGAGCACCTTGCAACCTCAGGGTAGGACACAAACTTGTAGACAAACTTCTGGCCACTCACTTTGCGGATGATATTCTGGGAAGGGAGGAGATAGAACCAAGGGCTTTAGAGGAAAGGGGCAGGGTGCAGGGAAGGTGTGGAGGATGTTCCTCTTCTCTTGGCACCCTCCTTTTCACTAGCTCCCATTTTTTTTTTTTTACTGGGTATTGAATCCAGGGTGTTTGTCACTGAGCCAAATGCCAGGTCCTTTTTATTTTTTTCTTTTGATACTGGCTCTAACTAAGTTGCTGAGGGTCTTGGTAAACTGCTGAGGCTGGCCTCAAACTTGTGATCCTCCTGCCTCAGACTCCTGAGTTGCTGGGATTACAGGGTTGTGTGCACCACCACAACTAGCTCTCATACTTATTCCCAATTTGCTCATCTCTCCCTCAATTTGTAGGCTCCTCCCTTCCTTCTCCCTTCCCATATTTCCTGCTCTGTATCTTTTCCCAGCTTCTCCTCCTTCTCTATTTCCCCTTCCACAATTCTTTCTTTATTCTCCTTCCATCCATCTTCCTCCAGGTCACCCTGTCACTCTTCATCTCCATCTGTCCGACTCCCCTACCCCTACTGGGTCCATTTCACAGTGGGATTCACTTAGGGGGAAAGATGAGAACCATGTGCTCCTTCTGGCTCTAAAAAACACTGGGTTAATAGGGTTGAGTATTGGGGCTCACTGCCAAGACACAGTTTTTCAGACTAGCTTGTATAATAAGACAGGGAAGTGACTACTGATATAAATGTTGGAAGACATTAGTGTTGATGAATGGGGTGATAAATTATTGATATAGAGGATTATTTAAAGCTATTGACATTGATATGGAATAGGGCAAGGGCACTACAGAGGACAGGGTGAAGCCTCACTCTGAATTCTGTATGAAGTAAGCTAAAGCACTAAGAAAATGAAGTAACTGACAACAATCAGATGAGAACATTGAGATATTGATGTAAATACTGGGAGAAAGTTCTCAAGGCTGACTTGGGTGGGTCTCTGAGTATGTTTGGGGATATTTTGGGACACATCTGGTCTAGAAGATCCCAGGGATGTTCTGGTGGTCTCAGAACCAGAATAGAATGAGGTAGTCTACTAATATTGTTTTGAAGGTTTCAGCTAGAGGACTAAGTTATAAAATGGAAGAAGTGACAAAAAAATATTAAGGGTGGGAAGCACAGGTCTAAGACTGCTGTGGGGAGCAAGAGGAATCTGGAAGGAACTACTACTTTCTTGGGAGGTCTTAATGTTACTCAGGTATTTAACAGGATGGGGTTGTATTTCTCAGGAAAGGAAGGAAAATGGATTTTATTAATATTCTTTTGGAAGTTTCACGTATGAAAATAAGATGAAATAACTAGCACAAATATTGTGGGGAGGGGAAAGCCAAAACTGGTCTTGGGACCTGAGAGGACCAGTTGGGGAAAACCTAAAAATTTAGCTACAGGAATCAGATGATAGGATGTAAAAATTGATATAAATTTTTGTGTGGATCAATGCTGCTCTGGGAATCCAAGTGTATGGAGTGCAGAGCTGATATTAATGCCTGTTGTTCTGGAGGTTTTAGCTAAAGGAATAGAGAAGAAAGGAAAAAAACTGACAAAATTAAAATATATTGGGAGTTCCACAGAATGAAGTAAAGAAAGCTTAGTGTCATACTTTCAGTGTAGATTTTTTTTTTCTATACTGGGGATTGAACCCAGGGGTACTCTACCTCTAAGCCACATTCCCGACCCACCTTCCCCTTTAATTTTTAAAATTTTGAGGATGTCACTAAGTCTCCCAAGCTGGCCCTGAACTTGTGATCCTCTTGCATTATTCTCCCAAAAAGCTAGGATTACAGGCATATGGCACTGTGCCCAGTCTGTCAGGATAGTTTTGATTCTAGGAATAAGTTTATGAAATATTCTGGAGTAAGAGAAGATTATGAAATAACTAAGGGAGCCCAGCATCAGTCCAGGAGTTCCAATGACATAATGAGGGCTGGTCAATATTGTGTTTTCTGTGTTTTGTCTATAAGAATAAGGCACAAAAACAGGATGTCAAGCAAGGCATGGTGGGGCAGCTTTGCTTCCGGGATACCAAGAGAACAGGGTGAGGAGTAGTCAGTACTGATATTGCTATAAAGGTTTTAGGCAAAGTAATAAGATACGAAAACAAAATAATTGAGATAAATGTTCATGGGCCCAGCATTGGTCTGAGAATACAAGAGGTGGGAATAAGAAATGACATTTTATATTGTTTTCAAAGTTATTGCTACAAGAAAATTAAATATGATATAAATTTTAGTGGGTCCCAGCCCTGGTCTCAGAGGTCATACCTTGTCATAGTAGTACCGCAAGGCCCGGCTGAGCTTGTCGTAATTCATGTTGGTCTTGTTCTTGCGCAGCCCCCACAGCCGGGCCACCTCCTCTGCGTCCACCAGCTTGAACTCACCACCATCCCGCGAAGTCCAGGAGATGATGTGACCATTGCCTTGCTCTCTCAGAAGCTGCAGCAGAAACTGCCACAGCGTCACAGATGGGTCCATCGCTGGGGGAGCGCTCACGCCATCCCAGGGGTACCTGGAGGACAGATAGCTTAGAGCTGATAGACTGTAGACAGAGGAGGGGTACAGAACAACAAGAGAAGGATTCCTTTCTTATTGTCTTGTCTCTATCTGTCCCCAAACCCCACCACCCTTCTCTAAATATCCTCAAACTTCTAAGCTTACTGGTCTACCTTTGGATGCCTCCTATAACGTGATAAGACTTTGGGAGGATGTGTAAATTTATTTTGCATGTGGGACAAATGCAAATCTTTGGGGGTCGAAGGGAAGACCATGAGTAGCAGAAAAATGCCACCTGGACCCCAAAGATGTACATATCTGAATCCCTGGAAGCTGTATGTTATGCTATAGCAAAAAGGAACTGAGATGAAATTGATCCTTAAGATAGGGAGATTATTATGGTTTGAGTGAGCTCAATTTAATTATATGAGCTCTTAAAAGCAGAAGGAAGCAGTAAGAGAGCTCAGAAATGGGATGGCATCTCTTGGTATGGAGAGATCCCAAGTGTGAGTGGGATTCAATATGCCATCGCTGACTCTGAAAATGGAGGAAGGGGGCTCCAAGCCAAGGAATGTGGGCAGCCTCTTAAAGCTGAAACAGCCCTTAGCTGACAGCTAGTAAGGAAACAGGACTTCCATTCCTACAACCTGAGGAACAGAATTTTACAAACCTGAATGAATAGGAAATGATTCTCCTGTTGCCTCCAGAATGGACCACAGTCCTGCCCACACCTTCATTTTAGTCTGGTGAGACCAGTGTTAGATTTCTGACCTACAGAACTATGAAATAATAAATGTGTTGTTTTAAGCAGCTAAGTTGGAGATAACTTACTATAGCAGGACTAGAAAATCAGTACAAGCCCCCTCATTTGACCCCCAACATGTTATCTTCTGCTACATCAATGTCAAACTTTTCAGGAAGTGCCTTTTGCCAGACCCTGCAAATACTGTTTACTGCATGTAGGGGTCCCTACCTCTGCTTAGCAATCTTCCTTATTTTTCAAGTCTTAGCCTAAAGATATTTTCCTTTATGAAGATTTCCTGAAACTGAATGCCCGCTTTCTTCTGTTTTTCTATCCCCTACTCCTCTGACCTGTGACTGTCTTTAGACATTTCCTGTTTTTACTGGTGCTGGGGAATGATTCCAGGGTCCTGTGCATGATAAACACATGCCTACCCCCAGCCCCTGTTCTCCTTCTTGATTATAGCAGTTACTAACATTGATCAATTGCTTAGTACATGTCAGGCACTGCTCTAAGCAGAGAGGCAATGTGGCCTACTGGACAATCCCCAGGTTCCAGCCAGAATGTCAGGGTTCAGATCCTGGGTCTGCCACTTATTAGCTGTGTGACCCTCACTGTATTCTGTAACTTTCCTGTACTTCAAATTTTCTCATCTGTGAAATAGGGATAATGACATGCCAACCCGTAAAATAGGAATGATTATTAACTATTGTGTGGATTAAATATAATATGCCTAGGATATGATAAATGCTAAATAAATATGTTTCTGATTTGCTCATAATTCCTTATCCACTATCCTCAATTCAAAAAGTTCTAAAAACATAAAGCTTCTTTGTAAGTCTTTTGGCAGCAAAACTTGCTTTGAAACAAAACAAGGCCCTTTCTGGCCTTTTATCAGTCCTCACTTGGTGTGAATGTTCATACATTCTGCTGCAGAAATGTGAACGTAGCTGATGACAGAGCTTGCTGAGGGTGTTATGTAACATATCATATGTGCACCATATTACCTTTCTAAAATCTGAAAAATGCGCAGTTCTGAAACACATCTGGCCCCAGGGGTTTTGCATAAGGGAATCTAGACCTGTATTGTTATTTTTATAGGCACTGACTCAATTATCCCTCATCACAACACTGGAAAGTAGGTATTCTGATTATTGCTAATTTATAAATGAGGCAGCTGAGGCACAAGATGTCTAAGTGACTTCCACAGGCCACATAGTTGTAAGTGACAGAGCCAGCCATTTGGACCCAGGTGGTTGGGTTCCAGTAGTCTAAGCTTGTAACCATCAGACTAAACTTCCCCTCACACTGACTGCTACCTCTTAGCATGTCCCTCAGAGAACAGGCTCTTCCCTGTCACCCCATCACTGCTCTTTCCTGAGAGAAAATTGGAAATAAACATGAGCCTCCTGTATTCCAAGGAAATGAACTTTAATCAATCAACTGTCCACCTGCCTGGGATGCTTGGATTAAGAATAAACCTAAATCGGAAAGTTTCAAAGGGCCTCCATCTATTATTTACAGCTTCATTCTTTAATCTGCACCAAAACATACAACGTGATCCTCTTATGCCCAAGCTAGTTTGAAGTTCATTCAGTTGACAAAGTCTTAGGCCAAGTGTCACAGAGTCACAAAGCCCTGGAATGCCAGATTAGAGTCCTGTACTTGGAGACCTCACTGAGTTTATTTCCAAGGTTGGCTTGTTTCAGAAGCCCAGAGAGTTCAGGGTGCCTCCTAGTGGCGAAGAGAGGCAATTGTGCCATTTCCTCTGTGCCGCAGCACAACCTGTATCAGCTCAGTGAAATCTGACAGTTGGCTTCCAGCCTCAAAAGCATGCAGGATGCTGTTGTACCTATTATCACTTCTCCCACCCGACTCCTAATAAGAGTTCTAGTAGGGATGGGGTTGCAGCTCAGTGGTGGAACACTTACCTCTCATGTATGAGGCCCTGGGTTCCATCCTCAGTATGGCAAAACAACAACCCGGAATTCTAGTAATTTGCCTTGCTTGGAAGGGTTTACTTTTCTTCACTTCACTCATTTAGCAAGCATTTATTGAGTGCCTACTCTGGGCCATGGATGCCAGCTCTAGTGGAATTCACATTTTAGTGGGGTAGACAAAAAAGAAATAATATGGTGATATGGGCTATGGGGAAAACATCAGGTAGGGAAGAAGCTGTTATTTTTTTTCAAGGGCAGTCAGGGAGGGCAGGGCACTGAAGAGGTGATATCTGAACAAACAAAAAGGAAGTAAAAGAATGGGGCTTGTATATATCTGGGAGCAGCCAGGGTGGAAGGCTCAGAAGCTGGAGTACAGAGCAGACTAGAGAGAAGTGAAGCCAGCTCAGTGGAAGGGCATGAGGTCAAGGGAGGTAGTATGAGATGAGAACAGAAGAGTACTGGGAGCCAGACTGAGTGAGGCTTTTCTGAGCTCTGTCAGGACTTGGATTCCAGGTGAGACAGGAGCCAGGAGAGGGTCGAGTACAGGTGTTGACAGCCCAGGATCCCTCTTGCTGTTGTGAAGACAACAGACCATTTGAGTAAAGAAGCTACTGCAACAGTCCAAGTGGAGACAATGGTGGTGGCAGTCAAAGTGCTGAGAAGTGGCGGGTTCTGGCTAAAATCTGAAGACAGCAAACAGATGTGCTGACGAGTACTGTGGGGGGAGGCCAGGGGTGAGAGAGAGGAGTCAAGGGTGACTCTTGCTTTGGGGATTTGTGACCTGATCCCCAGGAAGGATCGCATTATGATCAACTAAGATGGGAGCACTGTGGGAGAGTAATTTTTTCTTTTCTTTCTTTCTTTTTTTTTTTGGTACCAGGGATTGAACTCAGGGATGCTTAACCACTGAGAAGCATCCTCAGCCCTTTTTGTTTTATTTAGAGACAGGGTCTCACTGAGCTGCTCAGGGCCTCGCTGAGTTGCTGAGGCTGGCTTTGAACTTGTGATTCTCCTGCCTCAGCCTCCCCAGCTGCTGGGATTATAGGCCACTGCGCCTGGTGAGGATAAGATGGGAGGGGAGCGCAGGAGTCTCATTTTGGAGATAGCCAATTTCAGAGGCCCATTAGACACCTGTGTTTGTGCTATAAATACTAATTTAAAAAATACAAACCAGTCATACTGTCCTTACTGTGCACTGTATAGAATTAATCATTGAACTCATTTAGTTTTCAAAACATTAAAGGGTAGGTATTATTATTTCCCCCACTTTCCCGATGAGGCAGTGTAGGTACAGAGAAGTTAAGCAAATTGGCCCAGGTCACACAGCTGGAATCCGGGAGAGCCAGGATTCAAATCCAGGCGGATTGGCTCCAGCAAACAACCCTAGCCGCAGTACACCCCCAGTTCCCTAAGAAGAAAAACATGGAAGAGCAGGATCCTAGAGGGTAACAGGGATGAGGTTCTACACAGAGTGAGCAGGGAGGGCTTCCCTGTGGAAGTGACATTTGACCTGAAGGAAGGGAGGTAGCATGCCATGCTGACATCTGTGGGAAGGGTACTTCCCGCAGAGGAACGGTGCGTACAAAGGTTCTGAGGTGGCCACAGTTCTTAGGAGAGTTTCCACCTCTGAAAATACACTCATGCAGTTCTCCCTGCCAGGGGAAGTCATTCTCTCCACTGATGAACTCTTCAGGGCACAATCATCATGTTCCAGGACCTACCAGGCAGAGTTCATTCTTCTTCTAAATGAACCAACGCACTTAATAACCTGGCTACCTTGGCAAATCTCCTCCTTGGAGAATAGCCTTGCACTCCTCTGCCTGGTTCTGTCTGTGTGTCCTTGAGAAAGCACTCAGCCTCTCTGTACCTGGTTGCTCATCTGTAAAATGGGGATATTTTACTCTGAAAGTCGAATTTTCTCACCTACCTCAAGGGCTTACTGAGGTTAAATGTTAATATATATAAAGGACTTAAAAATTATCTCTGGCACATGGCAGACACTCAAAAAGGTAAACCATTAGTGTGTCAGTGTCCTGCACTGCCCCCCCCGCCACTGCCAATCCTATGTATCACCATGGCCTATATCACTACACCATCTGGCTGCCCTCACCTCTGTGACTTCAACTTCCACCCCTTTCCCCACTCCACTACAGTCATAATGGCTTCTTTGATGTTCTGTCTGTGTGGCAGGCAAAATTCTACCTCAGGGCCTTCGTACCGGCTCTTCCCTAATATGGCTCTCTCCCTAATTTCTTTTGGGCCTTAATTCAACAGTTACCTTTCCAAGTATGGCTTGCCCTGTGCCAATGATTTCAATCATCCCAATACTCTATTCTTATCTGCCATATTTTTTCTCCTTAGCACCTTAATACTATCTCATTTTACCTAATTTGTTTATATAATCTGTCTCCTTCTCTTTAAATAAATGTTCTATAAGGGCAGAAATTTCTACCTATTTTGTTCCCCCCACATCTCAAGCACTTGGAAGAATGCCTGGTATTCAGTACCAGGTGCTCAGTAAATATTTGCACAGTCCCTAACTTTATTTTTTTTGTGTGTCTGCATTGGAGCTTGAACCCAGGGCCTTGCAAATGTTAGGTAAACACACTACTACTGAGCTATATTCTCAGTCTACCACTGAGCTACACTCCTAGCCCTTTTTAAGAATTTTGTTTTGACACATGGTTTTGCTACATTGCCCAGGCTGACCTTGACCTTGTGATCCTCCTGCCTCAGCCTCCCAAATTCCTGAGATTACAGGAGTGTAGCTGGGATTATAGGCATGCACCACCATGCCTGGTTCCCTGGCTTTAACATCTTAATTAGCTACATATCCTTTTTTCCTTCTCCATCCGCTCCACACGCTGATGTCTGAAATAATATTTCCCTATTTATTCATGTAACAAACTGATCTTGAGTACCTACTGTATACCAGGTACATTTTTTGATGCTGAAGACAGAGTAGTGAATAAGCAGATAAAACCTATAAGCCCTTATGGGACTCCCAATCTAATGGGGATAGACAAACAATATACAAAATGCAGAGTATCAGACAGTGATAGAGGGCAAAGGGACATTCAACACAGGGCAGGGGCCAGAATCCTGCTGGATGTGCAGGATCAGATGGTCAGGGGGATGTTCAGTTTATTTCTATACAAATAGCATCCTTAGAAACATTTTTTTAATATGTGTGCCTTTATATAGTGTATTCCAAGCACCACAGTGTGACAAACACATGCTTCACTGAAATAACACTACCCAGATGCAATAAAATGAAGTCTCTTAGAAACATCTTTTCTATCTGTGCCTTTGTAAAGCATATTACATACACTTCTGTGAACACATGCTTTTGATAAAATAACACTCGCCTTATTCATAAATCAACTGATATTCTTGGAAACATCTTATATACATGTGTCTTTACATAGTGTGTTCCCTGCACCACAGTGTGGTGAACTCATTCTTTAGGGGCTGGCAATTGAACAGGGCTCCAGATACAGGAAATATGCTGGGGCAGAAAGAAGAGCCAATGAACAGCCAATGCAAAGGTCCTGAGGCTGGTTGTTCCTGCAGCGTTTAAGGAGTAGTGAGGGGGAGGCACACATGGCTGGAGCAGTTACAGGGTGGGGAAGTGACAAACGCAAAGCTGGAGAGGTGACCTGTTTTAGTAATTCATGGGTATTCTTTCTTTTCATTTTTCATTTTTTTTTACTAGGGATTAAACCCAGGGGTGCTTAACCACTGAGCCACATCCCTAACCCTTTATTTTATAATTTTTTATTTTGAGAAGGATCTTACTAAGTTGCTGAGGCTGGCTTTTTGAATTGGCAATCTTCCTGCCTCAGCCTCCTGGGCCACTGGGATTACAGGCATGTGCCGCCACGCCCAGCACAGGTATTCTTTCTTTACACTAGAGGGAATTCTAGTTCTGACTCTCCTGTTTTAGAAATAAGGAAACAGGTGCAAGGAGAAAGTGGTTAAGTCATTCATCTAAGGTCACACAGCTACTGGCATTGGGGGGATGGGTGGGTGCTGAGACCAGGTGTGAAACAGAAACAGCTCTGAGGGCAGAGGGAACAACAGAAACAAAACCATGGAGATGGAAACTAATGTGGGGCTTCATGTGGGGTGGGATTAGGTGAGAAGGGAGCCTCAAAATACATCCTGTTCCCTGAGTGCTTACTGGATAACTTTTGAGTAAGGTACTTAACCTCCCTATGCTCCAGTTTTCTTAGTACCTATCTCATAGGGCAGTGATGAGGATTAAATGAGTTTGTGAATACCAAGCACTCTGGTATGTAGCAGGTGCTCAATGAACATTATCTCCTATTGGCATTATCATCAGTATCATCGACGTATTCATTTATCACAGTGAGGTAGAATGTCTTGGTGGTTAACAGTGTCTATGAGGGAGTGTGATGTACAGTAAAAAGCTCTGGGTTCAACAAGTACCCAGGCTTATCTGCTAAGAGATAAAGGACAGTGAGGATCATAGACTGATCCAGCATAAGGAAAGGAGGAGGGAAATGAAAGTATACAAATTGACCCTCTTGGCAAGATTAAAAGCACTGGACTCATGCAGGAAACCCAAGGAAGAGATTCACTACAAAGGGAGGGGGATGTGGTTAATCTTTTGGGAAGGAAGGAAACAGAAAAGCTTATCGACTCCTGTACAACAGTGGAGGAAAGGAACAGAGATCACACAGTGATTACAAGGAGAGATGGACAGGGCATGAACTGGACTACTGAAAATGGAGAGAGATAAAGCACTAAACTGATCCACTATTAAAAAGAGAGAAGCCCAACAACTGGAGTCTACAAATAAGGGGAGAGAGTTAGGGCAACGGACTGATAACTAGGGAGATGTGAATACAAGCATGTAGACTGATCCACTATAAAATGAGGGATTTGGATAAAGCCATGGACTGATGCACTGGGGGTTGGAGGAGGCAGGAATATAAGCTCAGATGGAAAGAGGGGCGTGTGTGTGTGTGTGTGTGTGTGTGTGTGTGTGTGTGTATGGGGGGGATACCGCACCAGGGACTGATTTGCTACAAGGGCAGGAGAGATGGAATAAACAGGGCCACAGACAGGTCCCCTGAAAGTTGAGGCTAAGAGAAATACACTTAGACGCATCTACTATTAAGGGGGTTGAACAGGCCCCAAACTGGTTCCCAGTAACTGGGGGGTAGAGTGGGGGGGGGCAAGACCATGGACGAGTCCACTGTAAGTTGGGGTGGGGACAAACATAAGCACGCAGACTGAGCCATTACACTAGCAGGAGAGGGCGTCTAGGCCATGGTCAGATACACTATAAGGGGGCAATGCCACACATAGGTCCACCAGCCACGGTGGTGGGGAGTCGAACACCAGCAGGCCACTGGCCAAGCCACATCCTCCGAGCGGGGGCGGGAAGGATACGTGGGGTCACGGACTGGGCCCCCCACCCTCCAGGCCCAGGGCTCACCTGTGCGTGGCGCGGCGGCGTTGTTAGCAGCTCCGGGGGGCGGGGGCTCCATACGCGGCCCCACCGCCCCCCAGGCCCGGGTTCCGAGGCGGCGGCGGCGGCGGCGGTGGCGGCAGCACCTAGAAGCCGCCCCTGCCTTTCCCCACGGCTCACGTGGGCCCATGGGGGAGGAGATGAACGTCCCGCCGCTCGCTGATTGGCCAAACAGCCACAGCTCTACTGCACAGCTTCTGGGCTTGGAAAGGCGGGCCCTACCTCACAGGGCTGTGCTGTGACTGGCTTAAAGGCTAAAGACCGACAGCGGATTGCCGTTTGAGTCTGGAGAATATGCGCTTGGTCTCGCGGGCACTCCGTGCTGATTGGCTCAAGACTGATAGACCATGGGCAATTGACAAGATTCGGGGGAGCCAGCCTCAGGTTGATTGGCCTAAACGGGATTGATGGCAGACAGCCTAAAGTGGGTGGGTCTGATATTCCGCAGATTGGCGGATGAGACTTCAAGACAGCTGCCAAAACACTGAGCAGGCGCTGCTGCACGCCACGCCGCTCGGCGGAAGCAGGACTTATATAGAAATGGGCGTAGAAGCCAGCAAAGAGAGGGTTGGGTCCGGGTCTGCGTAGGCGGGCAGGGTAACTGTATGGCGATTGGCTAGAAAAGTCGTATTTAGAACGCAGCAGAGGTAGGAAAGCTGGAGAGCTGCCAGACGTGCAAAAGAACGTTTCGGGGCAGAAATTAAATGTCTACCAGGAGGGCAAGCTCCAGTCGTGGCCAGACTTACAAGAAGGTGGAACCTGGCTCTTGGTTTATTGGGGGGTTAGCTGGACCCAACCTAGATTAGGGGTTGACTAGGGATTGTGGAATCTCTGCCTATTGGTGGAAGCTGGATCCATTTAAAAGCAGGAGTGAGGCCAAGGTTGAGCTAAGAAGGGCACGAGTGCTATTTGGGGTACCTGAGGAACTGCTGAGGTATAGGAGAGGGGTAAACCTTAGGGCCAGGAGGAAAAGGCTGAATTGGCCCATTTTCTGTGGCAGTTCAGAGGGTAGTGTTCAGGAAAAGGAATGGAGGGTGAGGAGAGGATCCAGGTTACCAAGCTGAGAAAGGAGGGCAGAGCATACAATCAAGTGGCAAATACTAAGATAGGGCTTCCAGGGTGCTTTAGAGGTTCCACACTAGACTAGACCACTGGGTCTCCCAGTAACTTTGTGCTCTAGAAAAAGGACACCTTGGCAACCAGCAGGGGTTAAAGGAAAAAGAAGGGCCATGTGACTCAAAGGCATTCAGGCTCTTTAATGTCGGAGGATGGAGAGAAGCAGTCAATGTCGAGGTGTCTCTGGGAAATTCTGCAGGCCTTGTAGTTCTCTAAGTCCCTGCAAAAGAGGACAGAAGAGACTGAATAGGGGCTAGGTTCAGATCCCACCCACCTTTGCTCTGACCTCCCCTCCCTTGGCTCCAGTTTAGAGGGAAAGATGTTTCTTCCCTTCTTTAGGTCACGATTCTAAATCTGGAGCTAGTCTAAGAGTAGAGTGAGCTGCTCTCACCTCTAGTAACATGTGGATATGGGCCTTGATATTCATGGAGTCCTTGGTGAGGCTGTTGCTGAGCCTGGAGAAAAGAAACAAGAAAGGGCAAATTGGGCCCCACTTATAATTATTAGGATAACTGTTCCTCATTACATCAAGAACTATCTACATCCTGGTTAATTTTGCCCACCCTGCTCCTGTGGAGATCTGGCTGGCTGCCATTTGGACTTCACCGTTTCAAAGACTACTGAACATCTACTATATGCCAGGCAGTTTTTTAAGTACTGGGGAGATGCTGCAAACACAATGAACAAAAATCCTGGCCTCGGGGAGCTCAAAGTCTTGCTAGGAAGAGACAGACAATAAATGATGGAATAAAATATATGGTATGTCAGATGGTTTAAGTACAAGGAAAAACAATTAAACGATGAGGGAGGATAAGAAATAGGGGATGGGGTGTGCAATTTTAAAACAGAGTACTCAGGGATGGCTTCACTGACATGTGTTCAAGTAAATCATTAAAATAAGAAGTGAATAGTGTGGCTACACGAGGATGAGTATACCACATACTCCAATGGCAATACAAAGGCACTGTGGTGGAGTGTGACTGGCACATTTGAGGGACTGCAGGGGGCCAGAGGGACTGGAAAAGAGTAAGTAAAGGGAGATTGTTAGAGGTGAGGAAATGAGGGATAAATATTCTATAAAGCCTCTAAGGCCATGGAAATGACCTGATGCCAAGTGAGGTAGGCACCAGGGGAGAATTGTGAGCAGAAAAGGGAGGTGGACTAACTGGGGTTTAAGAGGATCCATCTGGCTGCTGAGCTGAGTGACTGAGGATAAGGAGAACTAATGTAGAAGTAGGAAATCCAGTGAGGAGGATACTGTATTAACCTACTTGAAATGGGGGCATGGTAGTGCTTGCCTATAATCCCCTCTACTCAGGAAACTGAGGCAGGAGGATCACAAGTTCGAGGCTGGCCTGGGGAACTTAGCCAGACCCTGTCTTAAAATTTTAAAGAAGGGCGAGGGATGTTGCTCAGTGATAGAGCACTTGCCTAGCATATGTGAGGTCTTGGGTTCAATCTCCAGTACCACAGGGATATATATATATATATATTTTTTTTTTTTTCCTAGTGGAGAGGTGGAGGCGTGGGTCACAGCAGGTCATGAAAAAAAATGAATGGATTTGGGATATATTTTGATGGTTGAGCCAACAGGATTTGCCAAAGTGTTGGATGTCAAATGTGAAAGGGGGCCATGGCTTAAGCAACTAAGAAGCTGGAGTTGCCTAAAACCACTCTAGCCCTGGACTGTTGAGTTATATAAACTAGTCGATTATTTTGTCTAAGCCAGTTTGGATCAGGTCATCCAAAAGAATCCTAGTGGATACAAAGGGTCAAGGAATGGCTTTCTGAAGAATGAGAATGAACTGAAGATGGAGTAAGAAAAGTAGTAAGAGAGTCTCTCCCACAGAAGCAGGAATGAGCCTTTTGAGGAGCAGCCAGGAGGTCAGGGTTAGAAATTAAGTGAACGATGAAGGGAGGTAGAGTAAGATAAGGTCCAAGAGGTAAGAAGAAACTAGATCATGCTGGAGCATGATAGCATAAGACATGCAGGTTTTATTGTGCTGAGCTACCTGTCAATGTAGTAGTCAGTCAGTTTGAAAGGTAAATGAAACTAAATTCTGTCTGAAAAATAGAGAGCAGTAAGATAGGATGTTAGGTTGGGAAAAAAACAGTATGAATCCAACTATATACCTGTATCTCCCAAGTTTATATTGCCAGCCCAGCCCTTTCTTCTGCACTTGACTCGGGAGTTTTAACTACTTCAAAAAACTCACTTCAGTGCTTAATAAGCACCACATACATCCCAAGTCCTAGATGGAACTCTTGACCTGCCTCTCCCAATCTGCTCCTCCTGTCTTCTCCATCTCAGTTAATGGCAACTCCATTCTTCCAGTTGCTCAGCAAAAACCTAGATTCTCTTCTCTCTCTCTCTGTGGTGGTGGGATTAACCTAGGGCATCTGCATACTTGACAAGCCCTCAAGCCACTGAGCTACATCCCCAGCCACAAGATTTCTCTTTTCTAATACCCCACATCCAAGCAATCATTTTATTTAAAATCACAATTGCTCAATCCCAGGCAATGCTTCCAATCTCCATATATGTTCTTTCTCTAGAACTGCCAACATCTACCATGCAACATTATTTACTGTCTGTTTCCTTCACTAGAACACTGGCTGTGCAAAGGCAGAGATTTTGGTCTGTTGTGTTCCCTGCCCTATCTCTGGGAATCAGAACAGCATTTGGCATAGAATAGGTAGGTACCCAATGGATGTCAAATGAATTAAGTGAAAGACTACTTGACTCAAAGGACCTGAAATCCTCAAAAGATGTTTGAGTTTAGGTTTAAGAACAGGTAATGAAGCATGGTATTGTTGTTAGACAGCAAGAATATTTTCAAGAATATCCGGGCAGGGGGCAACTGAGGTAATGGCTCAGTGTTAGAGTGCTTGCCTCACACATGTGAGGCACTGGGTTCAATCCTCAGCACCACATGAAAATAAATAAATAAAATAAAGGTATTGTGTCCATCTACAAAAAATGAATATCTGGGGTAATGCTCAAATAACACAGGAATGAACTTGATCTATTCCTAGGGACAATCTGAACATCAAAAGAAAACAAAATTAGGCAATGATACAAGCTTAGTCTATGAAAAGCTATGAGTTCACTCAAGAGGAAAGGAGATGGCTAGGTGGCTCTGTGGTAGACCATGTGCTTAGCAAGAGCAAGGCCCTGGGTTTTGTCCCCAGCATCAAAAAAAAAAAAAAAAAAAAAAAAAGGAAGGTGGGTTCAGGGTGGGGGGAGAAAAATATAAAGTTCATCAAATGCTAGTTGTACACAAAAGGAATGTTTACTCTGCTACTACTGATGCAGTAAGGCAATGTTAACAGTCATATAGTTGTGCTATTTCTACATAATTGCATGTCTATTTATGAGAGTATAATCAGGAAAATATATATATAGCAACCTGACCTCTTCCTTCATCAAACAAAGAAATATACTAAAAACAAGAAGAATTGGCAGTTTGAAGTGTGCTCCAAGTAGCCAAGTATTTTAAAGAGGGCCACCCAGACTTAAATTCCCATTTCCTAGAAAGATTAAATCTTCAGATAGTTCTACTAATTATAATAAATAGGAAAGTCAATCATGTTTTTTTCCCCATTTCTTTTTTTTATTATTTTGGTGTTTTTTTTCTAGTACTAGGGATTGAACCCAGTGGTGCTCTACCACTGAGCTACATCCCCAGTCCTTTCTATTTTGAGACAGTTGTTCAGACTGGCCTTGAACTTGTATTCCACCTGGTCAGTGGAATTACAGGTATGCATATTGCACCCAGCCCTTCAACCACATTTTTCATCACACTAAGGAACCAGGACAATATATCAAGACCAGTCAAGGCCTTGGGCTCAGTGGCAGAATGCTTGCCTAGCAATGAATGAGACCTAGGGTTTGATCTCCAGTACTGAAATAACAAAACAAAACACCAGGCAAGGTGGCAGATGCTGACAATTTGAATAACTCATTCTGGGGACAGAAATGGATTCTGAAAAAATTAAAATCTATTTGAAAGGCTCAGGAATCCTGACATAGAAGGAAAGCTCTGTTATAAAAACTGGACTTGGTCTAAATGACCAACTGTTTAGTATTGCATTGACCATGAAAGCGAGCCCCCTGATCAGGCTATTTGCTAAGTGATCTGATAACCATGATCTAGAAATCTCAGCAGGTCTCAAGTCTACTAACAATGAAACCCTGGAAATTTTTGAAAAGAGAACAATTACTGAACCCTATGGAGGCAACTCTAGAAGAAATTAATGTAGGAATAAACATAACCAAGAAGAAATTTTAGACCCAGTAGCATTTACTTTTATGAGATGTTATTAATCTAAGTATACTGATCAATGCCCCCACACTCATTTCATCTGAGCCCAGCTTGCCCCACTTTGTAGTTTCTCTAGCATGCCAGGCACACTGCCTCCTTTGCTAGGAATGTTCTTCTCTAGCCAGCCCCTGGCTTGTTCATTCAACCAAATGACTCAATTGTCACTTCCACTGGGGGGTCTTTTGTACCTACATTTCAAATCTCTAACCCATGATCCCCATTGCCCTCCCCTGCACAAAACCTAAACTTACCTGGAGCCCACATATTTCCCACCACTTCCCACATAGATCTGCTTCCATCACCACTTCAATTTTCTTCCAGCATAAACTTTTAAATTCACCCAACAAACACAGTGTCTATGCTGTGTACTATTTTAGTCACCTGGGACATAGACAAAATTTCTCCATCTATGAGGCTTATAATCTAACTGAAGGATATGATTGACATGACAAGGAAAGAATTACACAGTTAATAAAAGAGGCGATGAATGCTGGGAAAAAAAGAAAAGATAGGAGAGGGATCAAGAGTGCCAGGGGTTGCAAGTTTAAAGTCAGCTTACAGAAGGCCTAATTGAGGAGTTAATATTTAAGCAAGGCAATTGAATGATGAGAAAGGGAGTCACATAGGAAGAGCACTGCTGGGGAGAAAACAGCCATTGCATTTGCCCTGAAGTGGGACCATTCTTGGGGTGTTTAAAGAAGCCTGTGAAGGTCAATGTGAATGAGCAGGAAAAATGCAGGAGGTACAGTGAGAGAACTTGATTTACTGTTACTGATCAACAGGTTGAGACCTTATGGATCTGAAGATAATTATAAGTATGCACATATGTATGTATAACATTGTAGGCCCTCTATAATTAGGCTTTTAAGGAACTCTTCTCTTGTTCCCTGCTGCATCCCCACTGCCCAAACACAAAACCTGCATACAGAAGATGCCCAATAAATGTTTGTGTGAATGAACAATACAAAGACCATTTACTGAATGTTTATTATGTGCTAAGTCTGGGGCTGAGCTTTGAATCCTCACTCTCCTCAGCCCCAGCTTTGAGGAGGAAGGGAGTACCATCCAAGGAAGCCATAGGAAAGGGAAAAGAATGTTTAAAATGGTAATTTTATTTATGTATTTTTGTGTGTGGTGCTGAGAATGGAACCCAGGGCCTCATGTGTAGCATGCAAGTGTTCTACCACTGAGCTACACCCCTGGTCAATGTTGGTGTTTTTAGACACTGTCTTCATGGAATGAACTTACTCTGTGAGGAGAGAGCTCTTACGATCAATGAACTTGAGGGCTTCTGCAAGTGTCAACTCCAGGAAAAAACCATAACCCAGAGCCACATAGATGCGCGAAGTATCTGGGCTGAGGAAAGAGAGGTCAGAGGAGATGGGGGAAATCCTTATTACTATTTAGCATACCACACAGTTCATTTAAGATGTTTCCTATTCCCTCCCTTCCCCAAATTGAGGCTCTGGAAGGGCAGGGCTCTTGTTCTATTTTATTCACTGACACATCCCCAACACCTAGCTTATATCCTAATGAAATATAAATCTTAGCACGGTGTCTGGTATGTAGAAGATACTAAAAATACTTGTTGCATGAAGGAAGGGGGAAGCTGAACCCCGGGGGCTCAGAGGGGCGGGTAGACACTCACACCACTGTGTCAACGAAGAAGTTACAGCCCAAATCCACCTGCATATATAACTCCGAGTGTTTAGCTTCCTGTGGGGCCAGGGAAAAAGAGGTAGGGATCAGTGGTCAAATTTTAGGCCAGGTGACAAGATTTGGTCTGGGGTCTCTCTTCCCATCTCCTTCCCCTGCAACACACAAAAAACTGGTACCCAATCCTGAAGTCTTTACCTGCAGCCGCTCAATGACATTTCTCAGTTGAAGGTATTTGGCCAGCTGCTCATATACCTTGTCTCGATGATCCAGCACCTTTCTGACAGGATGAAAATACAATGGTGACCAATAGGCAGCTCTGTCCCTTTTGGAATACCTCACATCATCCCCTAACAAGCATTTTAGCTCAGAAATTAAGATTTTTGGACTCTGAGTGAGACTGCCTAGGTTTGAATCTGGGCTCTACCCTTTATTAGCTGTGTGACTGAAATACAAAATTCGTTTGGGACTGTTTGTCCGTTTATAAAATGGAGATGATCCTATTACCTCATAAGAGTCATTAGGATGAAAGGAGCATTTACTACATTGTGTTTAGAATAACACATGGCAAATCGCAAGCACTATATAATTGTTAGCTATTATTTATTACTATTATTACTACACTGTACTGTCAATGCTTCCTGCCAATCAAAGCATCCCCTCATTCCAGAAAAATCTTCACTTCCTTTTAGGAAGATCATACAGTCCTAGTTTTGAACATTACTTTCTGCTCAGATTAATGACAGCAATAACAGTTCTTTATACCCATTGAGTCTCTGTGTGCTTCAGGCATCCACACTAATTCATTTTTAAAAAATCTATTTAGTTGGGCTGGGGAGATAGCTCAGTCGGTAGAATGCTTGCCTTGCGAGCACAAGGCCCTGGGTTCGATCCCCAGCACCGCCAAAAAAAAAAAAAAAAAAAACCTACTTAGTTGTTTTTTTCTTTTTCTTTTTTGAGATGGGGTCTGACTATGTTACCTAGGGTAGTCCCAAACTCCTGGGCTCAAGCCTCGCCAGTAGCTGGGACAACAGGGACATGTCAGTGAACTACTGGAAACTCAAAACCATTGTATGAGAAGATTCCACAAACTTCCTTATTTCATAGATGTGGGAAGTTTATAAGGCACAAAGAGGTGAGGTGAAGTAGAAGTGTTGACAACGACAGCAAAACGGGCAGGCCAGGACGCGAACTCAAGAATTCTTCTCTAGCTCCGGAAACCTAGGTCTAGTCCAATAAACAACCTAAGAGGCCGCGCATGCGCTGACACAATCTCCGCTATAAACGCCACGTTCTAGCCATACCGCACCCCGGATGTCGTCCCCTACTTCCCGGTAGAAAGGTGAGCAGGGCCGGGCTACCAACGCCTCGCCCACCAATCCGATGGCTTGGCACTGACTCTGAATGCCCCACCCACCACGTGGAATGTTCCAAACGTCCCGCCTCCGGGCTGTCACTCACCGCAAGTCCCGCTGCAGCACGTCACTGATGAAGGCCTCATAGCGGAGCACTTTCTCCCCCGTGGCTTCCAACGCCCGCCGTTTAGGGGGCGTCGCCATGATGAGCTACTGGGAAGTAGGGAGGGGGAAAGACCACGTTGACCACTCCAATTCGGCCTCACACATAGGTCATTTCCACCCTCTAAATGTTGGGATTGGGCTCCTGCGGTTCATGTTCGGGGTTCCAACTTCTGCCCCTTCCAACTCTGGGACTCGTTCACCCTGGGACACCCAAACGCCACCCTTACCTTAGGGCCGCCGGCAATAAGAGATGTTGGTAGGAACAGCGGCTTCCGGGTGGCGCGGGAGAATGACGTAGTGGCAAGCGTGCTGGCCAACCAAATAGCCAGATGGGTTCGGGCGTTCCTTAACAGAAGTAGACAGGCCATAGGGAAGAGGAAAGGGGCGGGGCTTTACAGAATCCGGGGAAATCACGAAAGACTGCAGAGCTTGCGCGCCGGGACCTTGTGTCAATAAATAGGCCAATGGGGAACTGTAAAGCCGAGCGTGGAGCCTGTAGAGACAATGCGTGGCAGGTGGAGGTGGAGTTTAATGGGATTTGGCGGGTTCTGGGGGAGGCAAAACTCACAGGCGGAGGTAGGGAGAGGGAGAAAAGCATTTATAATTTAAAAGGCAGGTTTTGGGAAGCAGCCGGGCAAGAATTATTTATGATTCTAGTCTGTGAGGAAGCGAGTATATCCTGTGTGATCTGTTGGTCTGGGTGTTGATTTTTTTTCTTTACATGGGAGGTTTGGATTTCACTCTAGTAACGGGAATGAGTATGAACATTTAAAAGGTTTTAAATGGAGACGAATTTAAATTCGTCTTCAATGATTAGCCCTGTGGCTCTCAATCAATAACTGGGTCTCAAAGTGGAGACTGAGAAAACACCATTTCTAATCACATCAATAAGTGAAATGGAGGGTCATTGAAGCCCTCCACCGAGGATTGGTCTAGTTATATTTGGGATTGGTTCCTATATTTTTATTTAAATGTAAGCTTTTTATGAATGCATTTTAAATACTTGAGTGCATAAGTTTATTTTCCTTGTTAGGAAACAATAGCACCTAATCCAGCAAGTCAAGGCCTGAATCTGGAAGAGAACCCAGAGGCTAGAATCCCCCAAATGTTATCCTCCCTCAGTAGGCCCTAGAGCACTTACCCCTGACCAGTAAGTCCTCCCAGGTAATTTGTGCATTCAGTGTGTAAAAGCAAGGTTTTATGGGACTTATTGTTTTTCAAGTGTTCAAAACCTAAGCAAATCAAGTGTTTTTTTTTTTTTGTTGTTGTTGTTCTGAAGATGATTGTAAAGGAAACATTGAGACAATGTTTTTGAGACTTAATTTTCTTTTTGTAAATCTCATTTTACATGTGACTAAAATTAGATTTAATGTGCTTGAAAAGGATACTCGATGTAAGGAAAGAAGCAAGTGAAGGAAATAGGAGAGGTGGCTCAACAGTAACACAGGTTTATTTGGGACAAACCTGTGGAGGGAGGCCCATTGGAGACAGAGACCCTTCTGCTTATAGTCTAGGGCAGGAGGGAGTGGAGGAATTTTTGCAGTTAGGCAGTTGCTAGGGACTTGTCAGGGAAGGGTCCTTTTGGTCCTCACCTCCATTCTTTGAGGTGGTCATTGTTCCATGTTGAACCAAGTGTTTTCCTTTCTTTTTATGGAGATGCAGTATTGTTTGGGATTTCTTTGCATGACAGTAGAGTATTGTCTGGGGTTTAAGGTCAGACAGAGTCAAGTTGGAAGATGGAGGCTATTGGAAAATGGTATTGCCAGCGGCAATTTCTTCCTAACACAGTAGTTAGACAAATATTATCTAGTTGATCTGTACTACTTTCCTCTGAGAAGAGAGGAAACATTTATTATCTTTATTTGGTAGACAGTTCTGATGGGTGGAAGATGGGTCTTTTCAATCTAACATATTTCACATTTTTTTTTTTTACTTAAAGATATTACTAGCAAGGCCCTAAGAAACTTAGTGAGACCCTGTCTAAAAAAATAAAAAATAAAAAGAACTGGGGATGTAGATCAGTGATAAAACACCCCTGGTTTCAATCCCAGGTACCAGAAAACAAAATACTAAATTTATTTACACTTCAAACCTACAGAGTAGTTTACAGTGAACACCCATAGAGCCTTCACTGAAATTCGCCAATTGTTAGTATTTAACCACATTTGCTTTCTTTCTAGAATGTTGTGGGAATCAGACAGGACAAGAAGCAGCAAATGGCACTCAGAGAGTGGGAGAATTCAAGCTTTATTTATTTTTTATTATTATTTTTTATTTTTGGGTACTGGGGAGTGAATCCAAGGGTGCTGAACCACTGAGTCACATCCCCAGCCCTTTTTAATATTTTATTCAGAGACAGGAACTCACCGAGTTGCTTAGCACCTCACTTTTGCTAAGGCTGACTTTGAACTTATGATCCTCCTGCCTTAGCCTCTCAAGCTGCTGGGATTACAGGCGTGTGCCACCACTCCCAGCCAAATCTTTATCTTTATGATGGTGGGCCCAGAGGAGATGAAACTCCAAATTCTGAGCCCCTATCCCATTTCTCACAATGTTTATAGGCCATCTGGTGCCATAAAATTTCTAGTCTACAGGATAGAAGGCTGTGGGTTTCTAGGGGGAAGCATGTTTACAAAAGCAGAGTGTGATAGGGGAAAAACTGACTCTTCTCACAGGCCTCTGATAAATCTCTAGCCTTGTGCCAGAAGCCTTAACAAGTGTGTTTATACTTCCAAGGGGAGTTGTTAGTTTCCTAGAGGTAGTTATTTACAATGCAAAAGGTGAGGCCTATGGTTAGTTAGGTTTCTTGAAAGAGGGCTGAAAGAAAGGGTAGGGGAACTCACCCTTTCCCCAGGCACTAGTTTTTCACAAGTGTTTTTTAAAAATATTTTTTTTAGTCAATGGACCTTTATTTTACTTATTTATATGTGGTGCTGAGGATTGAACCCAGTGCCTCACACATGATAGTCAAGCGCTGTACCACTGAGCTACAACCCCAGACCATGATAGTGTTCTTATAATTTCATTGTATAACCAGGCCTGGTTTTGCCATCCATCACAAGACCACATAATAATTGTTGACACAGATGCATAGTATTTGATCCTTCAGATAGCCTCAGATGTTTGAGTCACTTCCTTTACTGGAAATTTAAATGTGTCCAATGTTTAAAAATCTTTATTATCTAGGATGGGATAACAGTCTGCTTTTAGATTTTTGTGTGCAACCATGATTGTTTCCTGGTGATAAATTTCTAGAAGTAGGATTTATGGATCTAAGTAAGGTCACTACAGTGTAAATCTGGTTTTAAATGACAGTTGTATGCACACTACCATTAAAACTTCCTGATCTAAGCTATATATCAGGGGTCATCAAACCTGAAAATTACATGAAATTCAAATTTCAGTGTCTAATAATAAAGTTTTATTGGGGCACAGCCACACTCATTTGTTTGCATACTCTCTGGGACAGCTTTCATGCTACAGTGGCAGAGTTGAATAACTGTCAAAGGCCAAATGTTCTGAAAATTCTAAATTTCTTCTACTGGTGAAGCCAGAACTTTTGGCTGTCTTATGAGTGGACATTTTTAGTTTGATGCTTTAGGGAGATATGAGAGATATAGCTGAACTATCAGCAGTCAGACACCTGAGATCAACTATATCTCTTATCTCCATTTGTTTTGTTTTCTCCTTTCCCTGCAGCCTCATAGTCCCATACCTCCCTCAGCTCTGACTTAAGAGATCTCTGAATTTGTCTTTTCCCAAGAAGAACAAGAAATGACTGAGGCTCAGGTGAGTGTACATCTCTGTAATAGCTAGTGATGTGCAACATCTTGTCATGTGCTTATTTGTCATCTCTGTATCCCCTTTGGTGAAATGTCTTTCCACATCCTTTGCTCATTTTCTAATTGGATTTTTTTGAACTGTTGAGTCTTGAGAGTTCCTTATATACTTAAGTCCATTCTCAGATATGTGGTTTGCACATATTTTCTCCCCATCTGTAACTTGTCTTTATCTCTTTTTGGTCTTCTTAATCTTAATGGGGTCTTTTGTAAATCATTTTTAATTTTGATTTTGAAGTCCATTTTATTGGGTGTGTGTGTGTGTGTGTGTGTGTTTTGTTTTTGTTACTGAGGATTGAACCCAGGGGCATTTTACTACTGAGTTATACCCCAAGACCTTTTTATTTTTTGAAATAGGGTCTTACTTACTTGCCCAGGCTGACCTCAAATTTATAGTCCTTCTGCCTCAGTCTCCCTAGTAGCTGGAATTATAGGTGTGTGCCACCATGCCTGGCTTCCTTTAGCCATTCTTGCAGTGTGGGTCTACTGGCAACAAATTCTCTTAGTGTTCCTTCATTGAAGAATGTCTTGATTTCCCCTTCATGCCTAAAGTATATTTTTGCTGGTTAAAAAATTCCTGGTTGGCCTTTTAAAAAATTTGTCACTTTTATTTTTCTACCTCTCTCTGGCCTCTAGGTTTTCTTTCTGCCTTTGTGTGTGTGTGTGTGTGTGTGTGTGTGTGTGTTAGTTGGGATTAAACCCAGGAGCACTCTACCACACATCCCCAGCCCTTTCTTGAATTTTATTTTGAGACAGGGTCTCACTAAATTGCCCATGCTGGCTTTGAACTTGTGACCCTCCTGCTTTATGCTCCTGAATAGCTGGGGTTACAGGTATGTACCACTGCATCTGGCTTTGGCTTCTGTGTTTTCTGATGAGAAATTAATTGTTATTCAAGTAGTTTTTCCTATGTAGATAAGACATAGTTTCTCTCTTTCTCTGCTTTCAAGATTTTTTCTTTGTCTTCAGATTTTAGAAGTGTGGTGATGAAAACTGGGCATGGTGGCACATGCCTATAATCCCAGCAATTTGGGAGACTGAGGCAGGAGGATGGCATGTTCAAGGCTTGCCTCAGCAATGTAATGAGACCCTAAGCAACTTAGTGAGACCCTGTCTCTCAACCACCTTTTGACCCAGTTATCCCACTCCTCCATTTATACCCAAAAACTTAAAATCAGCATACTACAGTGATGCAGTCACATCAATGTTTATAGCAGCTCAATTCACAATAGCTAAACTATGAAACCAACCTACGTGCTCTTCAACAGATGAATGGATAAAGAAAATGTGGTATATATTCACAATGGAATATTACTCAGCCATAAAGAAGAATGAAATTCTGGCATTTGCCAGTAAATGGATGGAACTGGAAAATATCATGCTAAGCAAAATAAGCCAATCACCAAAAACCAAAGGCCAGATGTTTTCTTGGATGTGCAAGCTAACTCACAACAAGGGTGGGATAGGGAAGAATAGAAGTACTTGGTTAGACAAAGGGGAATTAAGGGAAGGGAGGGGGAATGGGAATAGGAAAGATAGTAGAATGAATCAGAAATTACTATCTTATGTTCATATATGATTTCATGACCAATGTAATTCTACATCATGAGAAGAATGAGAAATTATACTCCATGTATGTATAATATATCAAAATACATTCTACTGTCATGTATAATAACAAATAAAAAATATAAAAATGTAGCTGGGGATGTAACTGGGGATTGGTAAAGTGTCCCTGGGTTCAATCCCCAGTAACCAATAAATAAATCAATAAGTAAATAGGGCTGGGGTTGTGTCTCAGTGGTGGAGCACTTACCTAGCATGTGTAAGGCACTGGGTTCAATCTTTGGCACCACATAAAAATAAATAAATAAAATGAAGTTAAGGGTCTGGGGTTGTTGTTCAGTGGTAGAGTACTCATGTAGCATGTGTGAGGCACTGGGTTTGATCTTCAGCACCACATAAAAATAAATGAATACATAAATAAAATAAAGGCATTGTGTCCATCTACAACTAATAAAATTTTTAAAAATGAAATTAAAAAAGCTAATTCATAAAAAATAAAATAAGTAAATAAAATGAAATAAAAAGAATTGTAATGATGATATGTTTGGGATGGACTTCTTTAGGTTTATTCTCTTTAGGGTTTTCTTAACCTCTTGAATGTGTAGTTATGTATGTTTATTTTTCAACTATGCAACTGTGCACAATTTCAGATATTGTTTCCTTTTTTCTTCACTACTGGTGATTGAACTCGGTTGGTTTACTACTGAGCCACATCCCTAGCCATTTTGATTTTTTATCTTGAGATAGGGTTTCAATAGACTGGTCTCAAACTTATGATCCTCCTGCCTCAGCCTCCCAAATTGCTAGGATTACATGCCTGTGCCATTGTATCCAACTAGATATTGTTTTTTTTGAATACTATTTTAGCCCTGTCTTCTTTTTCCTTTAGTTTTAGTCCGCTTTGTATCACTGTGACCAAAAAAAATGACAAGAACAGTGTAGAGAAGGAAAAGTTTATTCTGGCTCACAATTTCAGAGGTTCAGTCCATGGTCAGTGGACTCCATAGTTTTTGCCCTGAGGTGTTGTAGAACATTATGACAAAAGGTTGTAGTGGAGGAAAGCAGCTCAGGCATGGAAACTAGGAAGCAGAGAGAGAACTCTGCTCAGTGACAAAATATAAACCCCAAAGGCATGCCCCCAGTGACCTATTTTCTCCAGCCACAACCCACCTACCTACCATTACCACCCAATTAATGGATTAATCAGTGGATTAATGCACTGATTAGGTTAAGCTTTCGTAGCCCTATCATTTCACCACTGAACATTCTTGCATTGTCTTACATGTGAACTTTTGTTTTGTTTTGTTTTGTTTTGATGGCAGGAATGAATGCATGGGCACTTAGCCACTAAGCCACATCCCCAACCCTTTTCATTTCTTGTTTTGAGACAGCATCTCACTAGGTTGTTTATAGCCTTGCTAAATTGCTGAGGCTGGTTTTTAACCTGCAATGTCCTGCCTCAGCCTCCTGAGCTGCTGGAATTACAGGTGTGCATCACCACACCCAGCCTGAATATTTTTTTTATAAACCTTGCTTACCAATGTTTAGTGGTAATAGCCACTGTTCACTGGCAGGAGTTGACTTTCTAAAGTTATTTCAGGTATACCACTTGTAGGAAAATACCCTTTCATTTCACGTGGATGAGTAATTTATTTATTTTTATTAACATGTATTAATTAGACATGTTAATGTGGTTCACTGTTATATTTCTGTATATGCATAGTGTGTATTGATTAAATCCAGTCTTCCTTCCCAATCTCTAGTGATCAATATTCCACTTCAGTTTGACTTTCCTTTTTTTAAAAATTTTTTTAGTTATAGGTAGATAAAATACCTTTACTTTATTTATTTTTATGTGGTGCTGAGGATTGAACCCAATGCCTCACACATGTCAGGCAAGGTCTCTACCACTGAGATATAACCCCAGCCCTCAGTTTGACTTTCTTAGCTTCCATATGTAAGAGCATGTGATACTTGTGACTGACTTATTTAACTTAACATAATGTCCTCTAATTGCATCCACTTTGCTGCAAATGACAGAATTTCATTCTTCTTTATGACTAAATAATATACACCACATTTTATTTATTAAACTGTTGATAGGCACCTAGGCTGATTTTATATATTAGTTTTTGTGAATAGTGTCCTAACAATCATGAACATGCACATGTCCCTTTGCTATTCTGATTTCATTTTATTTTGATATATATTCAGAAAATTGATTTCTGTATCATATGGTAGTTCACCTTCTAGTTTTTTGAGAAACTGCCATACTATTCTCAATAATGGCTATACTAATTTACATTCCTATCAACAGTATATAGGAGTTCCATTATCTTCATACCCTTACTAGCATTTGTTTGTTTTTATAATAGCCATTCTAACTGGGGTGAGATTGTATCTCAATGTAGTTTTGATTTACCTGATGGCTAATGATATTGAGCATTTTTTGATACGTTTGTTGGCCATTTATATTTTCCTTTGAGAAGTATCCATTCATATTATTTGCCTATTCTATATTGGATTGTTTTTAATTGTTAAGTCTTTTGAGTTCTCTTCCTCCTCCTCCTCCTCCTCTTCTTCTTCTTCTTCCTTCCTTCCTTTCTTCTTCTTCCTTTCTTTCTTCTTCTTATTCCATTCTTTCTTCTCTTCCCCCTCTTCCCCCACCCCCTCCTCCTCCTCCTTTCAGTACTGGGGATTGAATACAGGGAAACTATACCACTGAACTTCATCTCCAGCTTATTTTTTTTTAAATTTTGAGATATTGTCTCACTAAGTGTCCCAGATTTGTGATCCTTCTACCTTGGCCTCCCAAGTAGCTGGGATTACAGGTGTATTTTACCATGCCCAGCAAGTTCTCTATATATTCTGGATATAAATCCTCTGTCAAATGAATGGTTGGCAAACATTTTCTCCCATTCAGTTGGTTGTATCTTTGCTGTAATGACTTTTTTCTTTGCTGTGCAGAAGCTTTTAATTTTGATATAATTCCATTTGTTGATTTTGCATTTGATTCTTGTGCTTTTGGGGTCCTATATAGAAAATCATTGCCTGATTAAGTATCTTGAAGTGTGACCCTATGTTTTCTTTCAGTATTTGTCAGAGTTTCAGGCCTTACATTTAGGTTTTTGATCTTCCTTTTTTTTTTTTTTTTTTTTTTTTTGGTACTGGGTATTGAACCCAGGGCTGCTTAACCACTGAGTAGCATCTCCAGCCCTTTTAAAAAATATTTTATTTAGACACAACAGAATCTCACTAAGTTGTTTAGGGCTTCACTAAGTTGCTGAGGCTGGCTTTGAACTCATGATCCTCTTGCCTCAGCCTCCCAAGCTGCTGGGATTAAAGGCATGCACCACCATGCTTGGCATCTTTGATCCTTTGTGAGTTGATTTTTGTACAGGGTGAGACAAGTTTCAATAGTCTGCATGTGGAGATCAGGTTTTTCTAGCATCATTTATTGAAGAGTCTGTCCTTTCTCCAGGGAATATTTTTAGCATGCTTGTCAATCAGTTGAGTACAGATATGTAGGGTTTTATTTCTGGAATCTCTTTTCTGTTCTATTAGTCCGTGTGACTGGTTTTATGCCAGTATCATGCTGTTTTGGTTACTATGGTTATGTAGTATGTCTTCACAGCAGGCATTGTGATGCCTCCAGCTTTCTTCTTTTTTTCCTTTGTTTATTTATTTATTTATTTATTTTTGCAGTACAGGGGATTAAACCCAAATCCTTCAGCATGTGAGGCTAGTGCTCTACCACTGAGCTACATCCCCAGCCATTTTAAATTTTTAATTAATTTGTTAATTAATTTCCAGTACTGAGGATTGAACCCAGGGAGCCTCTACCACTAGGCTACACTTTGAGCCCTTTTTAGTTTTTGAGACAGGACCTCACTGTAAGCTTTTCTACTTCTGTGACTGAGATCTTACCAGAACAATTGTAGGGAAAGAAAAGGTTATTTGGGAATTCATGGTTTCCGAGGTCTCAGTCCACGGACAGCTGACTCCATTACTTGAGGCCCAAGGTGAGGCAGAATATCATGGTAGAAGAGTGATGGAGGGAAGCAGCTTACCTAATGATCAGAAAGCAGAGAAAGAGACTTGCCAGATACAAAATATATGCCCCAAAGGCATATCCCCAGTGACCCACCCACCCCAGCCACACCTGCCTCCTACCCACCTTCAGTTTCTACTCAGTTAATCCCATCGGGAGATTAATGCACTGATTGGGTTAAGACTCTCATAACCCAATCATTTCTGCCGTAAACCTTGCATTGTCTCACACGTGAGCTTTTGGGAGATATCTCTCACCCAAACAGTAACATTCCACCCCCAGTGGCTCCCAAAAGCTCATGACCATCTCACAATGCAAAATAAATTTTATCCATTTCCAAGAGTCCTCATAGTGTCCACAGTTCCAAGATTGCCCTAAGGTTCAAGTCCAGAGTCTTTTCTGAGTTGCAGGGCAAACTCTGATCGTGAGCAGCTATAAAAATCAAAAGCAATTTACAACTATCCAATATATAAAGGCACAGAGTAAATATTTCTATTCAGAAGAATGTGGGCATAGAAAAAGGGCTGGGCGGCTGGGGTTGTGGCTCGTGGTAGAGCACTTGCCTAGTACAAGTGAGGCACTGGATTCAATCTCCAGCACCACATAAAAACAAATAAAGGTATTGTGTCCATCTACAACTAAAAATATTTTAAAAAATAAATAAAGATTCATCAATAACTAAAATATAAACAAAGGAAAAAGTAAAAGAAAAAAAAAAGGTGCAACCAAAGGAAGACTGAAATCCACCTGGGCAAACAAGTCTTGTGGTTCAACATTGAGGTACATGGCATGGTAATATTCTGTCCAAAGGGCTCGTGTAGCTCTGTTCCTGTGACCTTGTTTGTTGCAGCCAAAATGACCTTTCTGTTGGCTTGTCTATGCTTGATTCCTGTAGCTTTCCTAGGATGAGCATTCCTTAATCTTGGGGGTCTCCTCTGCAGCTTTGGCTTTCTCCTCACATCTCCATACATCTCCTCTCAGGGGGTACCCACAGGGACTCTGACCATGCTGCACTTTACTTTGTCTCCCAGGCCTTCCTTTGAAATCTTGGTGGATGCTTTCATGACTCCCTAACTAGTGTCCTGCATTCCTGCAGAACCAGCACCACATGGTTGATGCCAAGGTCTTCTGCCATCTCAAGCAATAGTCAAGCCTCCAGGGACCCTGGCTACAGCAGTCTCTGGGTGCCTGGGTGGCTGAACACATTGAAAAATACTTCCTAGGCTGCTATGTGCAAGCTGGGTGGCCCACTGTTCTCTTCTCAAAGGAATTTTTACTTCCATGAACCTGAGATGGGTGTGGTCTTGCCAATTCCTGAGATGCCCTCAAACCATCTTTCATATTGTATGTGGGCAAAGTCGTTATCATTTCTTTAGTGGCAGTAATGTCTTTAACAACTGTACTTTCCTTAGCCCCAATTTTACTTCTGCCATTCAAGTCCAGGTTTTTCAAATATTCTACTCTCCTTTCTGCTCCTGAATATCACAATAATCTTGGCTAAAAGCTGACAGCAATATCCATGCCACCACTGGAATGCTATGCTGCCTAGAAATTTCTTCCACCAGATTAAGAAGTCTATCACTTTTAAAATCAGCCTCAGGAAAGTCTCAGGACACAGGCAGAATACAGACAAATTTTCAGCCAGAACATAATGCAAAATGGCCTCTAGTCTAATTTCCAGTAGAGTCCTTCTCCCAGCCCTCTGGAGCCCTCTCTTCACTGTCCATAGTCCTATTGATATTCTGGTCTTCTGAGCTCCCACCAGAATCAACCATTAAGTTCCACTTACAACAATCTAAAGCATTTCCAGGTTGTACTGCCAAGCATCTCAAAATTTCTTCTGCCAATTCAAAAAGCTCCCAAAGCTTCTAAACCACATGGTCAGGTTAGTCACACGGCGACCCTACTTCTCAGTACCAATTTCTGTTTTAGTCAGCTTTTTCACTGTTGTGACTAAAAGATCAGACCAGAACAATGGTAGAAGAGGAAAAGTTTATTTGGGGGCTCAGGGTTCAGTACATGGATAGCCGACTTCATTCCTCAGGGTTCTAAGTGAGACAGAACATCATGGCAGAAGAGTGCGGCAAAGGGAAACAGTTTACATGATGATCAGGAAGCAGAGAGAAAGAGATTGCTTGCCAGATACAATGTATATACCACAAAACATACCCCCAGTGACCCACCCCCTCCAACCACCCCCTACCCACATTCAGTTTCCTCTCAGTTAATCCCATCAGGGGATTAATTCACGAATCGGGTTAAGACTCTCATAGCCCAATCATTTATCCTCTAAACCTTGCATTGTCTCACACATGATCTTCTGGGGGACACCACATCCAAACCATAACACTAGCTGAGTTCCTGAAGATGGCTTCAAACTTTCAATCCTCCTGCCTTATCCTTCCAAGAAGTTGGGATTACAGACCCTTGCCACCATGCCTGTGCCACCATATTTTGCTCAATATTGCTTTGACTGGGGACTTTTGTGCTTCCCTATGAATTTTAGGAGAGTCTTTTCTAGTTCTGTGAAGAATGTGTTGGTATTGTGATGGAGATTGCGTTGACTCTATGTATCACTGTAGGTTGTATGAACAATTCTTCCAATTCATGAACATGGATAGTCTTTATATTTGGGGGGGCTGTTCTTCAATCTCTTTCATCATTGCTTTGTGATTTTCATTGTATAATTCTTTCATATACTTCTTTAATTTTATTCCTAGATATTTTTGCAGGTGTTACTGATGGATTTATTTCTTTTCTTTCTCAGCAAATTCATTTTGGCATAGAGAAAAGTTACTAATATTTTTGTATATTGATTTTACATCCTGCTACTTTACCGAATTTGCTTGTCAGATCTAATACTGTCTTTACTATTTCCATCTCCCTCCCTTCCTTTAATTCCCCTTTGTCTAACTCAGTGAACTTCTACCCACCCTGCCTCATTGTACTAGCATCCTCATATCAGAGAGAACATTCAGTCTTTGCTTTCTTGGGACTGGCTTATTTTATTTACCATGATAGTCCCCAGTTCCATCCATTTACCAACAAATACCATAATTTCATTCTTCTTTATGGCTGAGTCTACTCTAATACATATCCTTGTTTTTCCACAGGTTTTTCTATGTACTGCTTTTTAGATCTTCTTATTGTCTTTGGTTTTCAGCAGTTTGAATTATATATCTGGGTGTCAATTTGTTTGTTTTCATCCTGCTTGCAGTTTTCTTAGATTCTTGGATATGTGATTTAGTGTCTGTTACTAATTTTGAAAAAAATTTGACCATTATTTCTTCAAAAATTTCTTCTGCTTCATTTTGTCTTTCATTTCTTCTGAAATTCTAGCCACACATATATTGCATCATTTGATATTGTCCCACAGCTCTTGGATGCTCTTCTGTTGTTTTTTGGGGGCGGGCTCTAGGGATTGAACTTGGGGAACTCAACCACTGAGCCATATCCCCAGCCCTATTTTTTTTTTTTTTTGTATTTTTTAGAGACAGGGATTCACAGGGTTGCTTTGTTCCTCGCTTTTGCTGAGGCTGGCTTTGAACTTGCAATCCCTCCTGCCGCAGCCTCCCAAGTTGCTAGGATTACAGGCATACACCATGTGCCTGGCTCTCTTCTGTTTTCTTAACACATTTTTCTCTTTTGTGTTTCACTGTGAATCTTTTCTTTTGCACTACTGGAGATTAAAACCAGGGGGCACTCTACCAGTGAGCTACATCCCCAGCCATTTTTATTTCTAATTTTGAGACAGGATCTCACTCAGTTGCCCATGCTGGCCTAGAATTTGTGATCCTCCTGCCTCAGCCACCCAAGTCATTGGGATTACAGGCATGTGTCACTGGGCCTAGCTTAATGTGAATAATTTCCATTGACCTATCTTCATGTTCACTGATTCTTTCCTTGACTGTATCAGGTCTAGTGATAAACATATCAAGGCATTTGTTATTTTTGTTAGTTTTTATTTCTAATATTTCCATTGAATTCTTTCTTAGTTTTGTTCTGATAATGGATATTGTCTAACTTTGGTGTTAGAACCTTTAACATATTACTCATAGATATTACTCACAGGTATTTTTCATAGTTATTTTAAGTTCCCTGTCTGTGGTTCTGTTAAATAAAATTTATAGGAGGCCTTTGAATTGAGCTCCTGCACTAGGCCCACTGGCCAACCCAAAATGGAGTCACCTGTGGCATATTCCACATTACCTTGCCAAGACTAAGTTATTCATCTGCCCTTCCAAGAAATCAGCAGAGTAAGAGGTCATAACCAAATACCCACACAAGCAAATTTTAGCTGTCATGATAATGGGGTCCCTCTGCTTTTATAAGGAAAATAACCAGTATGCTTTTGTACTTTGTTTCTGTTTTCCTCAGACTTCTTAGTCTTTTCTGAGACTGAAACCTCCTCTAAGTTAAGATATTTCAACTAAATTTGTTATAAATTTTGACTTTTCACAGTTCTAATATCTGTTTCACTTTGAATTCTTGTTGTGATTACTGCTTTGTCTCTTCAAAGTGTGATGTTGCCTTCAGTTGTGCCTCATTTTCTTGAGAGCTAGACTGGTATTGGTTAGTAGACATTGAGGTAAAAATGCTTTGCTTATGCTTGCATAAGAGCATATTTCCTTCTGTTAGGTCTTTTGTGTGGGGATTTCTGATGATCTTATTCAGGAGTTAGAATGTGTTTGCTATTTTTTGTTGTTGCTACTGCCTGCACAATTTTAAAATTCTCCTATTGATACTTTGTTTTGGTCTTTCCCCTTGGCTTTGAAGCTTCCCTTTGTGCTGTATTCCAATTACTTTTGCTTGTTAGTATTGGTGGGTTTGGGTGTGAGGGTCATCTCTGATGTTCTGACTAAGCTTCAATCTTTGGTGGCCACCATGGACCTGTGTAGAGGACAGGGGAAAGTTACAGCTTGACTCTTTCACTCTTTGCTTTCCCCTAGCTGAAGTAAAATACCTTCAGTGTTCTTGGGGTATAGGTTTTGATTAATGACCCCCTGGACTTTAAACCCTTTATCGTATTAGAAGAAATGAATCTGGGTGAATTTCACAGTGGTCTCTTTCTCTTTCCCCCAGCCAGCACTATGAAGAGACTTTTCTTTGGGCTTTCCCTGTAAGACTTTTGTGGGGTTTCTGAAGAAAAATCCTGCAAAATAATGAAACGTTCCCATGTGTGCAACCCCCAGGAACTTCTCATTCTCATACTAGCCCACATTTGAGCCTCAGTAATTCATTAAAAGTTCTAATTTAGATCCCCTACAAGCTTATATGGCATTCAGTTGGCATCTGTCCCAGTTAAGCAAATTCTCAGGTCTTGTTTTCCCATCAAGATGCCTGTCTCCAGATTTTACAAGAGTTGTTTGCCCTCTGACCTCAATTTTCTAATAGGTTTGAAAATTTTCCAACTTATCTTGATTTTTTTTCTTGTTATAAGAATAGGAATGTCTTTCCAGGTCTCTTGGACTCTGAACTGAAACTGGAAGTCCTCTTAAATATTTTTTTAAAATCAATTACTGCCCCACATACTTCATCTCCCCACATCACACACCTCAAGTCATCTCAGTGTTATTTGGGTGCTAAACCTTTGAAACCCTGGAGATCCTCCTTGCAATAGCACTTACTTTAATACTGAATGCCACTGTTACTTTGGGTCCTGGTCCCTCCCTAGCATCATCCCTTCTGAGGCTGTGGTTTTGCACATGCTTAGGAGCACCATGGATGCTATTGCAGGCCAATAGTCAAAATGGCACAGGTAGTTTGTGTGTTTGGTCTCCATAAGTGATGTTGTTGGGCAAAGAATATGGCAGAATTGTTGGGGAGTTTCCTAGTAGTGACTGTCATTTTAAAAGATTTCTGTTACATGTGGAAAAGGAAGCTGACTTGTTTGAATTACTGAAGGGTCAGGGGTAGAGATGTGGTCCATTGCTACATAGTATTCCTAGACTAGGAGATTTGGGATCTAAGCTATAGAGACCTGTGGTATTTATAGAAGCTAAAGTGCCCCTTTGTTTATGGCATGGTGACAAGGCAGAAAACTTATCTCCTCAGAGATACAGCTGTGGGAGAGGGGTGAAAATTCAGAATGGAACCATCCTCTTCTGAGTAACAGCACTGGAAGAAATGGGGGAAATCAGGAAGATACAGTAAGCTATAGGGGGATACCAGTGGAGGAAGGGGAGATGTCAAGGGTGGTATATTTCCCTCCTGGTAAATAATCCTAGTAGTTATGGCGAGTTTGGGATGGTACAGTCTCCATGTGGGAGATGCCACTGGAGGAGAGAAAGAAGTCGGAGTGATAAAGTTTTGCCAATTAGTGCTACCACAGGGTTATGGAAGGAGAAGTCAATATGAAGGGAAAGAAAACCTCTTGGAAACTTAGGGGAATGTCTACTATTCATCAAACATTTACTGATTCCATGTATACTTCTAAGCACTTTCTATCATTTAATTTATTTCTCTAAGGTATGTGGACTTTGAGGCACAGTTATAATTGCTTTCCCCAAACCCAGACTACAAAGGAATATAGCCAGGTTTTCTTCTAATACATGCATATGGTTTCAATTTTACATTTAGACCTTGTCCATTTGGAGTTTGTTCTTATTTATAGTAGAAGGTGTGGATCCCATTTAATCTGTTTCTAAATGGCTGTTTCAAATGAGTTAAATGATATCTACCAAAAATATATATCCCCAGAACCTGAAAATGTGACCTTAATTTGAAAAAGGATCTTTGTATATGTAATTAAGAAATCTTGGGATGAGGTCATCCTGAATTAAATGAATGAGCCCTAAGTCCAGTGACAAGTGCCCTTACAAGTGACAGAAGAAGAGAAAGACACAGAAGGTGATGTGAAGAGAGAGATTAGCATGATTTATCCATAAATCAAGGACTATCAAGGGTTGCTAGAACCGCCAGAAGCTATGACAGAGGCATAGAATAAATTCTCTTCAAAAGGAACCAGCCGTAGTGACACCATGTTTGAACTGCTATCCTCTAGGACTGTGATAGAATAAATTTCTGTTGTTTGAAACTAGCCAGTGTGTGGTAACTTGTTACTACAGTCCTAGGAAATAAATAGACTATTTAAAATCTCATCTTTGGGGCTGGGAATGTAGCTCAGTGGTACAGTGCTTGCCTGACATGCATGAGGCCCTAGGTTCAATCCCTAGCAGCACATACACACACAAAGTAAATGTATGTATGTATCTATGTTCATCTTAGCTCCTTGTGATTTGAGATGCCATTTAAATCATATTCAGATTTCCTTCTATATTTGGATGTATTTCTGGATATTTTTACTGTTTTCACTAGTTTGTGTATTCAATTCAAGATCACATGGTTTTAATTATAGAGACTTTTTTTGTATAATGAGTTTATTTTTTAAAGGCATATAGAAAATAAACAAAGTAAACATTTCAACAGATCTTAACTTCTGTACTAGAATTGTTCCTTTAAGGTCCATTCTCTAAACATTTTTAATTCAGTAATCCTTATCTTCGTCAGAGGTCATTACTTTTCTTCTGTTGAATTTAACTGTTGTTTTCTTTCCTGTTTGTTGGCTTACTTTTTCAAGGATTTTCATTAAGCCTTGTTCTGATATCTTCCCACTGAGTCATCTGTACCTTGCCATCTGTATAAGGTAATTTTCTACCGCTTTAGTTTTTTCAGGCTTAACAAGTGCTAAATTACTTAATCTGGCTCGAGCTGACTGATCCAGAACTTGGGCCAATATACTCTTTCTCATTTCTGCTTCCCTGTGGTTTGTTTCTCGTTGTGCTGCATTGCCTGCAGCTCGGCCAGCCTCTGCTTCCCCAGTATCTCCTGCTCCTCATCCGTCAGGCTGTGGCCAGTGGAGGTCTAGCAGCCATGGTGCTCTGGGTCTACTTGGAGGGATCTTGTGCCCACTCAGACCTCTGCAGCTCCTTGGTGCGATCACAACACTCAAGGCTCTATAGAGGCTTTATAGTGTGTTCCTATACCTGGTAGGGTTGATCTCTATCATTGCTTTTCTTTTTTAGTGCTTTATAGTTATTCTTTCACATTTTTTTCCCTTATCAAATTCTAGGCAATCAGGTTTCTGCATTGAGTCACTTAACTCTTGTGCCATACTAACTCTCTAGGATACTTATTAGGAAAAAATCATGGAAAGAAATGAGTGACTACCCATTGGGTTGTGGGAGATGGAATGATCAATTCCAATTTTTCACCCATCCCTGCATCCACACACTCTACCCCCTTACTGGTGTATTTGCCCTGTGGTTTGCTGTACTTCAGGGCATATAAGTAGAGACATTCCATTTCTGAGACTACACCTGAAGAAGCCTTGCCTGTTCTGGCTTGTCTTCTTGTCCTTTGCATCACTAGACTAAGATTCGTACATAACTACTGCCCTCCAGTATCAGCTTCAGAATAGAAGACATCTGGAGCAGAGTTGCCCCAGCTGCTGGCCACCCAAGATGCAGAGAATTGTGCGTCATATGATTTCACTTTTTTTTGAGACAGGGTCTTACTATATTGCCTATACTGGTCATGAACTCGCAGTCTCTAGTGATTCTCCTGCCTTAGCCTCTCAAGTATCTTGTTCTATAGGGGTCCTACCTCACTGGCAATGATCTCACTCCTTTTTTTCTGGTGCTGGGGAGGGATCCCAGGGCTGTGCATGCTAGGCAAGTGCTACCACACCAGCCCAGATCTCACTTCTCACTTTTGTAAAACAAAAAATAATATATGTGTGTGATACAGGAGGTGTGTGTGTGTGTGTGTGTGTGTGTGTGTGTGTGTGTGCATGCACTCGTGTGCACATATGTGTGTGTATCAAACAAATGAGAATGAAATGGTTCATAATTGATGGTTAACTTGGGTTATCTGAAGAGAGGCGTAAATAGAATGAAAAGAGGAAGTTGGTGCAAATAAGAAAAAAAGCACTGCATGATAAAATCTAATGAGTACAATAGCATTGTTTATGCATTCATATGAACATCTATGGTAAAAAGAGAAAAATGTACTGCAAACTAAAAGCTAGTATGATAGGATTGTATTTTTGCATTTAAATAAAAATTGCTTCCCATATATATAAAGAAATCAAAATCATGGTTTTATTATGGAATTTCTTGCTTAAAAACCACAATAGGGAACATTTGATAGGCACAATTATGTCAGATTATAAAAAATTTAAAACACACAGTATACCCCCCTTTTATGCAGCAAATTATGAATCACTCTCTTGAATTGAGAATGTTTAACTGTCTTAGATATAATAGTAGATATATTTAGTTGTTTTAGTTTACTGACACTATAAGATGTTTAAAATTTAATAGAAAACAGGAAATGCATTCACATAATTTTCCATATCCCTTTGCAGAAAGAGTTCAGCATCAACTTATAATACTTTTTTAATGGGAATTCTTCCTAAAGCATCAAACTTGAACAGTTTCTTTTCAGTTGGGAACTATGAGTTCTATGATACTTTCTTAAGTCAATTTTCGTTACATATACAGAGGCCAGGAAAGGCATCTGGATGTACATGATTTACTCACAGTGTATATTTGAGGATCAAACTGTAAGAAACTAAGAGACAGGAAAGAGTCATTGCAAGGATGTGGTTTCCTGTAATGCCAAGCTTTGGCCTGATTCAGGGCAAATGAGTGTGGGGAGAGGGAGGGGCCTGGGAACTGTAAATGACACTGTAAAGTTGTCCTGTCTTGAAGGTGGAATCAGGGCTCTTGTCTCCCTGTATGTGTCAGTCACTGGCTATCCCCCAGGAACGTAGTGTGAGCTCCTCAGCTTCTGCAGGCGTTGTGGCACTGTGGCTAGCCAAGCTCAATGCTCTGGAGAAAGTCACAGTTGTAAGCAGCACTTGCAGCAGCTGGCGTTGGGTGCCTGGACCAGTCAAACTGAGTGAGGCACAGCAGTCTCCACAGAATGAGGATGTACAAATACTGAAAATGCTGCTCTGATGCATTCTTAGGGCTTCTCTCCTTTGACAGTTTTTGTTTGTTACCAGGCCCCTTTTATATTTTATTTAAAGACAGTATTGCTGAGTTGCTTAGGGCCTTGCTAAATTGCTGAGGCTGGCTTTGAACTTGCAATTAATTCTCCTGCCTCAGCCTCCTGAGCTGCTGGGATTACAAGCATGTAGGCATGGAGTCTCTCTCTGCTTCCTGATCATCATGTGAGCCACTTCCCTCTGCCACACTCTTCCGCCATGAGGTTCTGCCTTGCCTTGAGCCCCAAGGAATGGAGCCTGCTGAATACAGACCTAGACCTTTGAAACCATGAGCCCCCAAATAAACTTTTCCTTTTTAAAATTGTTCTTGTCAGCTCTTTTAGTTAGAGCAGTGAAAAAGCTGACTGAAATACCAGGCATGGAGTGTCTTTATTTTCATGGGCAGTGACACACTCTTCCAAGCAGTGAAGGACATGATAGTTTAGCCTGGGATGGGGAAAATGTTATTCTTGTTTCCCTTGATGTTAGGGAGAAAAAAAGGAGGAAGAGGAAGGAAAGGAGAAATGTCAATTTTAAAATGAGCCACCTGTGGCCAAGGAACAGGGTTTATCCTCAAAGCGTAAAGTGGACCCCGTTACAATTCGTGAGGTTTCTCATCACTGTGAATTTTCTGATGTGTAATTATGACTGACCTGTATCTGAAGACCCTTCCACATTCAGTACAGACATAAACTGTCTCCAGTATGAGTCTTCTGGTATGCAAAGAGATTGGATTCTTTGCTGAAGACCTTCCCACATTTTGTACATATATAGGGTTTTTCTACCATGTAGGTTTTCCTATGTTTGTGGAGTTGTGATTTGGAAGGAAAGGTTTTCACACAATCCTGTCGTCATCAAGAAGATTTTAATTGTCATGTGCTAAATCATAGGAAGTAATGTAAACTTCGTTTCATAAATCTGGTACAAGATAAATGTTGTGGCTTAGATAATAAAATCTTTCAGTAGTACCCAAAATGAATTTGTTACAAAATTAAAAGCATCAGCTAATCACATTTAGAACAAAATAATCCCAACATGATAAAATATGTACTTGATTAAAAATGACACAAATAGAAATGGCAAAGAAAGGACATTTAAATAATACTTCAAAAAAGAAAAAAAGGAGAGGAGGAAGTCTAGAATGAAGAGCCAAGAAATATATTAGAATCCAGAAGAATTTAGGAGGTGAGAAAATTTTCTGATTTGGGCCATGATAAGTCTACTTACTAATACATCAAAGGAAGGAATTGAATAACTGTAATGATTATCATTTTACACATGAAAATATGGCTTCATGGCACAATTATAATGCAAGACTTAAGGCTGGTCATGGTGGTGCATGTCTGTAATCCCAGCAACTCCCAGCAACTTAGGAGCCTGAGGCAGGAGGATCACAAATTCAAGGCCAGCCTCAGCAATTAGTGAGACCCTAAGTAATTTTAGTGAGACTCTGTCTCAAAATAATAAAAAGAGCTGGGGGTGTAGCTCAGTAGCAACACACCCCTGCATTCAACCCCCAGTACAATTAAAAAAAAATCAAAGGTATCTGTGTATACTGGCGGGGGGTGGTAAGAATAAGATACACACTTAGAACAGATGGAAGACTCCTGTTTCCATTGCTATAAAAATATACCTGAGGTTGGGCAATTTGTGAAGAAAAGTGGTTTACCTAGACCATAGCTCTGAAAGTTCAGAAGGGTAGCATTGGCTTCTGCTCAGTTCTGGTTAGGGCCTTGTGGCATGTGTCATCATGGCAAAAGCAAGTGTGAGAGTGATCACATAGTAAGACAGGAAGCCAGAAAGTGAGACAAGGTCAATCTTACTCTTTCTATTGAAAACAAACAAAAAACAGTTCTTGTGAGAACTTGCTTACTCTGCAACACCACCATTAATTCCTTCTAAGGGCAGCACTCAGTGCTTCCATTGACCTAATTGTCTCCTAGTAGGCCCCACCTCTTAAAGGTTCCACTATGTCTTTATATTGCCAAATTAGGGAGCAAGCTTCCAAAACTGGAAACTTTGGAGGACACACCCATACCATATCCAAACAATAGCAACTGTTTTAAGGAAGATATATAATGAGAAGAGCAGAGGACAAAATACAGGGCTCTAGTTAAGGGTCCCTCAGCTAGAGGAGATAGAGTACATCTAGACAGGTAAGAAAACAAGGAACATATCAACAAGGAAAAGAGAAAAATCTGTGGTTAGAAATGGATATAATTAATAAAAACAAGCAGTTCACTGAAGGAAATGCCACATGGATAACAAATATAATTAGATGTTCAAAGTAGCTAATTATAAGAGAAATGGGATTAAGACATAAACAGCACAAAGTTATCAGCTGGTCTGGAACCTGGGGCAGAGAGGAAGAATAAAAATTTTGATGGCAGTGTTGATAGGTAAGGCTGGTTGTAGATGACAGTTCTGAGAAGCTGGAGAGGACGTGAAATGTAAGGGGATTAAGCAGAGCAAGAACAGGGCACAGAGATTCTGAAAGAAGACAGATCCATGAAAGCCTGGATATGTGGGACTGAAACCAAAACCATGGGGGAAGTGGGGACAGAAGGATACAAAATGTTAGAGAAGAGGAAATAACAAGAAAGGGAGGTCCTTGAAGGGCATGGGAATACAGGAGCAGGGGAAAGACATGGACTGCTCTTTTGCCAAAAAGCTAAGCAAAAAAGACAGTGGATGTTGTTAAGGGTCATCCTTGGAATGGTATTTAGGTATCTGAGGGACTAATGCTGACTATCGCCAAACAACCCCCCAAATTTAGAAACTTCAAGATGATTATCTTCAGAGCATTTAAAAGGCATGGTCTTGTCCAAAAGAAAGTGAAATTTATTTTAATATTCCACATCTACTTATCCCTCACTCATCTGAACAGCTCTGAAATGGGTCTTCTTCCTCCAATATCCATGGTCCCTCTCCTTGCTCCATCTTAAAGAGAGTTGCTGGTTTGGGAACTTAATACCCTGTTTTTTTTTTTTTTTTTTTTTTTTTTTTTTTAGTACTGGGGATTGAACCCAGGGCCTTGTGCTTGCAAGGCAAACACTCTACCAACTGAGCTATATCCCCAGCCCTTAATACCCTGTTAACAAGACACGATACACAATTGGGTCCAGCTGATTAGGTTTTGGGGGCCTTTCAATGACACTTGCTATTTGGGCTTCAGGAAAGTACCATGTTTTACTGGAATTGGAGTAGTAATCAAAGAGGTGAAGGACAGAAGAATCACAGCCAAATCAAGGACAGCACCATTGCATGCTTCAGATGTTCCAGAGCACTTGGCAGTTTAAAATGGAAAAGTTACTCTGAGTCTCCTGACAAATGCAGAGGCACTGGTGCTTACCCTCTGAGACTAGGTGGTGGTAGTTCTCCAGTGTCACGTCCCAGTATAGGCATCTCTGAGCAGAGTCCAAGTGCTGCCACTTCTCCCTGCTTAAGTTCATTGTCACATCCTTAAATGACACTGGTACCTATAATAATACAACCTTGTTCAAGGTGACATGGTCAGTACAGGGGGATGGAAGAAGAAAGTTTTATTTTTCCCAATACTGGGAAATGAACCCAAGGTCACTGTATCACTGAGCAACATCCCCCCACCACAGCCCTTTTTAATTTTGAGACAAGATCTGGCTAAGTGGCTGAGGCTGACCTTGAACTTGTGATCCTCTTGCCCCAGTCTCCTGAGTTGCTGGGTTTACAGGCATGTGCCACCACACCCAGCAGAAATTTGTTTTTAATATTATTTTACCATGATATCCAATATGGTACAGCTATTAAATATCTAATGTTGTATAGGATAAAAATTCCTAATGTAAATTTTTCATTTATTATATATTAAATTCAACCAGTAAATCTCTAAGTCTCCACTCAAGGTTTCTTTTAGCTTCTTTTTTTTTTTATATATATATGCAGTGCTGAGAATTGAACTCAGTGCATCATGCATGTTAGGCAAGTGCTCTACCACTGAGCTACAACCCCAGCCCCTCTTTTAGCTTCTTGAACATAGAGAATGTAGTTATAACTGTTTAAATATCTTTGTCTACTAATTGTATTGTCTGTGTTCTATTCTGGGTCAGTTATTTTGTTATTTGTTTGTTTTTGTTTTTGCAGTACTGGGTCTTGAACTCAGGGTCTCATGCATGCTAGGCAAGCACTCTATCTCTGAGCTACACTCCCAGCACCCTTTTGGATCAGTTTTGATTGAGTTTTCTCTTCATTATAGGAAGTATTTTCCTACTTGTTTGCAGGCCTTCAAATTTCATTGTGACTTGTACCTTTTGGGATCCTGAATATTTCTATATTCCTATAAATATTCTTGAGCTTTTCTCTGGAATGTAGTTACATTACTTGGAAACAGTTTAATCCTTTCACATCTTATTTAAGCTTTGTTAAGTGGGACCAGAGCGACATTCACTTGGGGGTAATTTTGTCCCACTATTAAGGGAAAGGGCCTTCTGAATATCTGATCCTCTGTGAGTTTTTCCAGTCTGACTGGTGGAACCAGGAACTATTTCTGGCTATATTTGAACTCTGCTAACATTGCTCTTTCTTTGACCTTGAGTGATTTCCTCATATATATGCACAGATCAGTGTTCAATTGAACATGTGAAGGAGACCTGCAGATCCACAATGTTCTTTCTCTATGTATCTCTCTTCTCTGTGGTATTCTGCCACCTGGCCCTACCTGGACTATCACATTGGTTTTTTCAACTCAGGGAGACTAGCAGGGTCCACCTAGATTCTTTTCATATGCTATGTCCTAGAAACTTTCTCTAGGTGGTAAGCTGGGGCATTCACAGGGATGACTTGAGTCTTGTTTCTCAGGGATCACCATCCTTCATTGCTTAATATCCAACGTCTTGAGAATTATGTTTTATATAGCTTATTTGTGTTTCTTTTTAATTTTTTTCAGGTGGGAGGGCAAATCCATTTCCTGTTACTCACCTTGGTCAGAAGTAGGAGTATGACCAATTTTATTTTAGATGGGGTCTTGCCATGTTGCCCAGGTTTGTCCCAGACTCCTAGGCTTAGACAGTCCTCCTGCTTCAACCTTCTGAGAATACAGACAAGAATAGTATGTCTCCTATAAGAGTTATATTTCACAGTCATTCATGGTTGATGTGAAGCTGTTCTTTACGGAGTATTCCAGCTAGTAGGGGGAGAGAGCACTAAAATCTTACCACTTTGCAAATCCTAGTGAAATTATGGATTTCATGATTTCTAGGCAGTGATCATCAATGGATGCTAAAATTAAGTGAAAGGCTGCAGGGAACTTTATAAACAGTTTCACAACATCTGAACTCACTGATCAATTTCAGCACATGAAAAATGAACTAATACAGTAATTTTGCTTCACAGTATCTAAACTGACCCATGGAGAGCCAGACACTGACCTTCCTGGTTGCAATTACCTGACTTTACATTGCCAAAATTCCTGATATCCAGAGGGCCCCAAATCACTAGCCCCAGATGTTTTAAAAAATATTACCCCCAAGGCTTCTAATTCCCAAAGCTCCAAGACTCTCAGTTACTCATTGACCACCTCAGTCCTTCAATCATTAACCCGCAGAAGCCTCAATCACTGGCTTCTACAGTCAGTGATTCCTACAGAGATGCAATCACTTTCCCAAAATATGCCCAACTATTATTTTGCTCTGGTGCCTTCGAGACTGAAATCAATGGTTTGTAACTCAATCTGCTCATCTGAATTGCCTGAGATCTTCTAAAAATGCTTATGTGAGGTTTTGCTCCTGAACAACAGTAACAGAATACCTGGGTCCCAGGCATCTGTATTTGTGAAAACTTCACAGAAAATCCTGATGCACAGTGAGTATTGGAACCCCAATCCTAAATCACTGATCTTCCCCCATAGGAATCCTCCCAGCGTCTGACTTCTCATTTACAATGATGGAAGCCAGAGTCATTGAACATCTCCAGACCACAGAGAGAAATGAACTGTAGTCTAAGAATTCTGTATCCTTAAGATACAATTTCTCAGCAAGGACAAGGAATGACATTTTTCAACTTGAAATTATTTGGAGAGTATCCCATCAGCTTATCTTATTTGAAGAAAACATTCAATGAAAAACTCTAAGTAAAGGAAAATTGAATCAAAAGTGACATCTCAAAAGAGCAAAACGAGGGATAGATATACAGACATACACAACACCCAGTCACCCGACATCATAAGCTCTTTGAAAACAATAGGAAGCATCTGTATGCGTTTCTCTGTAATCAACAGATGCAAAAAAAAAAAAGTGTCTGGGAATTTGAAACAAAAACCTAGGTGAGGGCTCTTTAGATAGATAGCTAAGGAAAATGTTAATTTCCTGTAATTAAAAATTTAAGTTGTCCTTGAAGAGTCCAGAAGTACAACTGTTCATCTGGCTGAAGAAAATGAAGAGGAGAAGGCATTTGTCTCTATGGTTATAATTTTATTATGATCAACTAATAGAGAAAATATAGATTTAATCATGCATGATTGAAATGGGAAGATGCAGGTGATTTTATAAAAATGAAAATTCCCTGACTTAAAAGGTGGGTGAGTTGGGAAGAGTAAATGATTATTACTATGTTAAGTTGTTAAAAAGTAAGAACTAGAAGAAAAGACATAACAATAGAAATTGTAGACATAAGAAATAAGGCATAAAATTAGGTATATTATGATCATGTGGAATTGAATTGGTTGGGGCTGGAGCTCAGTGGTAGAGCACTTGCCTAGTGTGCAAGGCCCTAGAGTTGATCCCTAGCACTGGAGGGATAAAAAGAAAGGAAGAAAAGAAAACAATTGTATTGACCGAACTATTTTGTCAGAAGAGAGATAAGAATTGGAATTTAAAAGAAAAACAATATGAGACATAGTTACAAGAAGCTCAAGTAAAACTAACAACTTGCATAATGGAGGGTTGGGCAAAGATATACAGGGTAAAGTCCAGAAAAAAGAAAGCCAGTCTAGTGGTAGAAATATCAAAGGGAGAAAGTCAAGGTCAAAAACACAATTGTTTTAAAAAGTTACATATAAAGGCAGAACTAGTGGACTAAGTGACATAGGAAGAGTGAAATTAGAAACCCTGATTCAAAAAAATTCAACCAAATCCCAAACAGCCCAAACAATTCTGAAAAAGAAGAAAATAGTTGGAAGATTGCACATGATCTGATTTCATAACTTGTACAGAACTGCAGTAATCACAACTGTGACAGTGGCATAAAGACAACCATGTAGACCAATGGGATAGAGGGCCCAGAAATAACCCCTCACATTCACAGTCAAATAATTTTCAGGAAGTGTGCCCAAATCATTTGATGGGGAAAGGATTGTCTCTTTAACAAACAGCACTGGGAAACCTGGATATGTACATGCAAAGAATCAAGGCAGATCCTTGATATATAAAATTAACTCAGAATGAATCCAAGACCAAAAACTATAACATTCTTAGAAGAAAACAGGGGAAAAGCCTCATGGCATTGGATTTGGCAAGGATTTCATGAATATCATGCCAAAAGCACAGGCAACAAAAGTAAACAGATAAGTTGGATTACATCAAAATGAAAAACTTGTTCATCAAAGGACACAACATTCAGGTGTGGTGGCACATACCTATAATCCCAGTGGCTTGGGAGGGGAGTCTGAGGCCAGCCTCAGCAATTTAGTGAGGTCCTAAGCAACTTATTGAGACCTTGTCTTATAATAAAAATAAAAAGGGCTGGTGATGTAGCTCAGTGGTAAAGCTCCTCAGAGTTCAATCCCCAGTACCCTTCATCCCCAAAGGATACAACACAGTGAAAAGGCAACCTATGGAGTAGGAGAAAATATTTACAAATCATATACCTGACAAGGGGTTCATTTCTAGAATATATATATAACACCTATAATTCAACATTAAGAAAGACCAGATTATCCTATTTAAAAACTGCAAAAAGTTCAATAGACATTTCTCCAAAGAAAATATACTAATGTACTAATGGCCAATAAGCACATGAAATGATGCTCAGTATCACTAAACGTTAAGGAGATACAAATGAAAACTTGACATACCAACTACCACACAATCATTAGGATGAGCCAGGTGTGGTGGCACATGCCTGTAATCCCAGTGACTCAGGAGGTTGAGACAGGAGGATAGAGTTCAAAGCCAGCCTCAGCAACTTAGTGAGATCCTGTTTCTAGATAAAATATAAAAAGGGCTGGAAATGTAGCTCAGTGGTAAAGCATCCCTGAGTTAGATCCCTAGTAACCCTCCCACCAGAAAACAACATACAACCATTAGGACGGCTACTATAACCCCTCCCCACAGTTTTCTTGTATTATTATCTTAAAGTGAACTCCAATATTATGTGTAATTCTAATGCACTAATAAAAACATTAAACAGTTTACAACAAGTATTGGTGAGGATGTCCAGAAATTGAAACCTTGGTGCACTGTTAGAACATAAAGTGTGTACAACTGCTTGGAAACTGTTTGGTGGTTCCTCAAAAATTAAAAATAAAATTACCATATAATCCAGCAATTCCATTTCTGGGTGTTTACCCAAAGGAATTGAAAACAGTCCAAATATGTATGTACAACCATATTAACAGCAGCATTCTTCACAATAGCTAAAATATGGAACCAACTCACATGTCCAGTGACAGATAAACAAGCAAAGTGTTGATTATCCATACAATGAAATACTACTCAGCCTTGGAAAAGGAAATTCTGACATGTGATTATTTGAATGAACTTTGGGGACATTACACTAAGTGAAATCAGCAAGTCATAAGAAGACAGTACTACTGGGCATGGTGGTGCATGCTTGTAATCTCAGTGGCTCAGTCGGCTGAGGCAATCAAAACCAGCCTCAGCAACTTAGGCCCTCAGCAACTCAGAGAGACCCTGTCTCTAAATAAACTATAAAAGAGAGCTAGGGATGTGGCTCAGTAGTTGACCACCCCTGGTTCAATCCCTGGTACCAAAAAATAAATAAATGAATAAAATCTAAAGTAGTCAGACTTGTGGAAACAGAAAGTAGAATGGTGGTTGCCAGGGTCTCTGCATGGGGGAAAATGGGCAATTTAATGGTTGTAGATTTTCAGTTTTTCAAGATGAAAAAGTACCAGAGATCCACCTGTAATCCAGACCACTTGGGAGGCTGAGGCAGGAAGATCACAAGTTCAAGGTCAGCCTCAGCAACTTAGAGAGGCCCTAAGCAATTTAGTGAGACCCTGTCTCAAAATAAAAAATAAAAGGGCTGGGAATATGGTTCAGTGGTTAAGCACCCTGGGTTTCATCCCCAGTACCCAAAAAAGAAAGAAAGAGAAAGAGAAAGAAATAAACTTCATGTGAGAAGTTACTGGTCATAGCAAAAACTGTATTTGTTAGAAAATTTACAGCCTGTATGTCCCTAAAGAAAAGGGGGGCAAGAAAATACCATGTCCCTGAAAGCATCCTTTCTGTTACTAAAAATGTAGCCAAGTTAAGAGAACAATGAGAACAGTCCTAACCCAGAAAGTCCAGATACGTATTAACCTTGAAAGACACTGGCTTTCTCTTATGCACTTTGGGAATGAGGGCAAGTCACTGTTATCTGTAGAAAGCACTTGTATGAACTCCAGGACACTTGCTCAGTGGGATCCTGGTCATACAGGCAAGCCAATGCTGATGATGTCACTGCTTCTGCAGCCTAACATAGAACCCCTTTCTGAGTGGGGACAGGTGTGGAACTGAGGGCAGTGTGGAAAATATGGTGTCCCTCATCTCCCTGACTGCCACTGTATAGAACACCATGGGGGGGGCTGCTTGGCCAAGCACCACCAGGGATGGAGGTGCTATCTATTCAGCTTGTCACCCCTCAACTCTTCTTGGAGCAGCCACTGGTCTCTCATAAGCATTCCTCAATCATGTCTTCCATGCCATCTTCGGGCACTTTCTTTGACTTTCCCACAACCTACCCTGCTGCCTGGGCATAATTGGGCTGTGGACGTGACACCCAGCCTTAGGTATTTTCTTATACCAACAGAAAATGGACTAAGATACACTGGGCTGTGGAGGTAACACAGCCATAAATGATAATGTTATTAAAGTGAAAGAAATCTTCAAATTAAGTAAGCTAAGTACTCAACCCAAGCAATTAGAAAATTAGAGGACAATCACAAAAGTTATGCTAATAAAACTCTAGAAATAGTAATTAATAAAATTGAAATTAAATGCAATATATATGTATTTTTTACGGATATGGAGACTATAAATAAATGTACAGCTATTTCTTTGAAATGACCAGTTGCATGAAAAACTTCTGGAAAGTCTGATAATGAAATAGAAACAAATACAATATTAGGATTGAGGAGATATTACCACCAGAGGAAATAACTCACTAAATATTACTGCTAGTGGATTATTACATGCAACTCTATAAGAACATTTAAACACAGAGATAAAAGTGGTGTTTTCCCCATCAAAATATAAATGAACAAAACTAATGCAAAAAAGGGAAGAAAGGAAACTAAGGTAACAGACACCAGGAAGTTTGCAGTGTTTGTTATTTTAAAAGATACCAGTTATCTGTACTATTTTTTTATAATGTTTTGTGAACCTACAATTATTTGAAAAAAAGTTGAGTAGAGGCCCAGGGATTAGTACAGTGATAGAGCACTCGCCTAGCATGTGTGAGGTCCTGGGTTCAATCCTTAGCCCTGGAAAAAAAATAAAAGTACACATACATAAAAGGACACCAGGATGATTCTGATTTAATATGAAGTGTATCTAACCTTTAAAAAACAGTGTTCCTAGCTATGCATGGTGGCACAAGCCTGTAATCCCAGCGACTCAGGAGGCTGAGGCAGAAGGATGGCAAGTTTGAGACCAGCCTCAACCGTTTAATGAGGTGTTAAGCAATTTAGTGAGACCCTCTCTCAAAATAAAAGTTAAGTGCTGGGGATGTGACTCAGTGGTAAAGCACCCCTAGGTTCAATCCTCATTACAACAGCAAACAAACAAAAACACAATTTCTGGCAGTCACTGACCTAGGCTGGGTGAGCAGTGTGGGGACCCAGCACCCACCCAAGCAAGGAGGATGCCCAGGCCAATAGGCCCTCAGCTGGCAGTAAGGAGTTCCAGGGAGCTGGGCCCATCCAGAAGCAGAGTCAGCCCTGTGGGAGAGGGCACCTATATGTGGTCAGTCTGGGTGGAAGTGGAGGGGCTTGGGGCTCAGCCACAAGTGCAGGACAGGAGTAACAACCTCTGCCCAGCCACCTCCTTTGCAGAGATTAGGGAAGAATGGTCACTGTCCTCTGTCGCCTGGAGGTAGTCTCTTTCTTTAATGCACAAAGGAGGCCACCAATCCCCATCACACAGAATTCACTGCACTCAAACTGGGTGCAGTTATTCCAAGTTATCCCCAGTTATTCAAACTGGGGTTAGAGTTATTCCAAGTTTTCATTTAGCATATCTGAATACCCATGATCTTAACACCACTCCTACTCTATCCCGTTTTACTATGTGACCCTGCTCCAATTTAGGAAAAAGAAAAAAAAAAAGTGGAGGAAAGATCTCCAAGATCTCCAGGTACTCTCCCGCAAGTCAGAGGGATGGTGGTATGCAGGTTACAAAGGGACTGACCCTACACTATTCCCTTCAGGAATTCTGTTCACAACTAGATGTGGGAGGTCCATGCCACATAGAGATCCTCCTATCCTAGTACCTGCCCCACTTAATAGTATCCCTCACTCTTTCTTGGACTGGGAGTTACTTACTGGGGATTGAACCCAGGTGTGCTCTACCTCTAAGCTATGTCCCCAGCCCTTTTCATTTTTTCGTATGTGTGCCAGTATTTTTCTTTTTTATTGGTTCTTTTTAGTTATACAAAATGTTAGGATTCATTTTGACATAATTTTTAAAGTATGGGAATATAATTTGCTCTACTTCAGTCCCTAATACTTCCCATTTCCCTCCCCTCCTCCCTCCGCACTCAGATCCCTTCATTCAGACTACTGACCTTTCTTCTGTTTTGATGGAATCTTCCATCCCCCCCCCCTTCTCTCTATTTTCCACCTTATTTTGGACTAGCTTCCATATATCAGAGAAAACATTCAACCTTTCACTTTTTGGGTGTGGCTTATTTCACTTAGCATGATAATCTCCAGCTCCATCCATTCATAAGTAAATGCCATAATAATTCTTGTTTCCTTCTCATTTTTTTATTTTGAGACAGGATCTTGTGAAATTGCTGAGGCTGGCCTCGAACATGGGATCCTCTGGTCTCAGTCTCTCCAGTAGCTGGGATTATAGGCATGCACACTGCGTGCTGGTATGTCCCTCACTCTTAATCATCTTTGACTCTTCTAATACTAGTAATGTGTGGTCAGAAAAAGTCTCTTGTCAACCCAACCACTCATTTTAATGGAAGATGGTATGTTAATTTTTTTTCTCTTGGAAGACTCCATTGCTCTGGGCCAGAGCTGAGGCAGAACATCATGGTGGCTTGGTGGAGAAAAGCTGTGAGAGGGTGGCAGGGATAGGCACACTTGAGTGACAGATGTTAAGAGATGCAGGGCAAGGACAGATAGAGTCCAAGGCCAGGAACCCAGTGACCTAGTTCCTTGAGCCATGCTCTACTTGCCTACCTTTACCAACCAGTGGTCCATTCAATTATTAAACTAGTCAAGTGTGTTGGCCCATGCCTATAATCCCAGTGACTCAGGAGGACTCAGGAGGATAACAAGTTCAAGGCCAGCCTCAGCAATTTAGCAAGGCCGTAAGTAACTTAGGAGACCCTGTCTCAAAACAAAAAACAAAAATGTCTGGGGATATGGCTTAGTGGTTAAGTACTCCTGGGTTCAATCCCTGGTATCCCCTCCAAAAAAATATTAATCTATCAAATGGATTAATCCATTGATGAAGTTACAGCTCTCAAAATCTAATCATCTTACCTTTGAAAGTTCCTTCATTTTCTAACACATGTGCTTTTCCAAGGATACTCTAAGATTCAAACTATAACAGTTATTAGAGAAGAAAGAGTAGTGCGGTATACATTGCCTCTAGGGCCTCAGGGTGGATGGAGTTGGGGCAGGGATATAAAGTAGTAAAGAGCACTGGGAGGGAAGGGTCAAGCTCAGAAGAGAGGCTTGACAGTGGAGGGTGGGGAGCACTTCCCTGGGCAAAGGAGGAAACTGAAGCTAGCTCCTCAGAAAAGAAAACCCTTAGTGTTTATTTGCATACACACACACACACACACACACACACACACACCTATATGTGTTTATATGTGTGTATATATTTTCAGTAGTGGGAACTGAACCTATTGAACCCAGAGGTACTTTACTATTGAGCTACACACCCCCAGACCTTTATTTTTTAGAGACTGGATCTCCCTAAGTTTCTCAGGCTGGCCTGGAACTCACGATCCTTCTGCATCAGCCTCTGAAGTTGCAAGAATTACAGGTGTACACCACCATATCCAGTCCTAGATTTTTCAAACAATTCTAAAACAGGGGTTATAAACTACAAACTACAGGCTGCAGGTCAATGTGGCCTGTATTCATTTTGTTTCTCTCTTTCTTCTTCTCCTCCCCCCTCCTCCTGTCCCTCCCCCTCCTCCTCCTCTTCTTCCTCCTCCTCCCCCTCCCCTCTTCTCCTTCATTTTTTTTTGGGGGGGATTGTTTTTTTTACTGGGGATTGAACCCAGGGGTGCTTTACCACTGAGCTACATTCCTAGCCCTTTTTAATTTTTATTTTGAAATGGGGTCTCACTAAGTTGCTTAGGGTCTTGCTAATTTGCTAAGGCTGGCTTGGAACTGGTGATCCTCCCTCAACCTCCCAAGACCCTGGGATCATAGGCATGCACTGGCTCTAGTCTGATTTGTAAGTAAAAGTTGTCTGGAGAACAAGCACATCCATTCCTTTATATCTTGTTTACAACTACTTTTGCTATCATGGCAGAGTAGAGTGAGTCACAACAGAGACTGCAAAGCCTATAATATTTGCTGTCTAGCCCTTTATAGAAAAAGTTTTCCAATCCCTATTCTAGACAAAAAAAAAAAAAAAAAAAAAAAAAAAAAAAAAAAAAAAAAAACCTGGACACCTGGACATCTTCTTATTTCAATTGGGCAAGTAATATAAAAATGCAGTTTTTATTATCTTAAAAAATCAGATCTAGCTGGGTACAGTGATGCATACCTATAATCCCAGCAACTAAGGTGGCTGAGATGGGAGTTTTGCCAGTTCAATGCCAGCATCCACAATTTAATGAGGCCCTAAGCAATGTAGCAACACCTTGTATCAACAAATGAAAAGGTCTGGAGATGTGGCTCAGTGGATAAGTGCCCCTGATTTCAATCTCTGGTGGAAGGAAGGAAGGAAGGAAGGGAGGGAGGGAGGGAGGGAGGAAGGAAGGGAGGAGGAGGAGGAGGAGGAGGAGGGAGGGAGGAAGGAGGGAAGGAGGGAAGTTCTAATTATCTGGACATTATTTTGTCTTGTAAATGAAAAGATCTTAAATAAAATATTATCAATTTGAATCCAACAAGTATTACCCTGTGACCAAACTAGATTTTCTACTAAGGCAAAGATGACTAACATTAGTATATCTATCAGTTTGTTTCATTTTAAAAAACAAAGGGAAGGACTGGTGTTGTGGCTCAGTGGTAGAGTGCCTACCTAGTACATGAAAAGCATTGGATTTGACCCTCAGCACCACATAAAAAATAAATAAAGTTAAAAAAACAAAGGGTAAAAGAACACAATCATATCAATGAATATAAAAGAAATATTTAACACAAATTCAGCAGCATTCTCAAACTAAAACTAGACTAGAAGGAATCTGAAAATTCAGAAAAGATTAAATACTTGGGATTACCAGGAAACATAATTCAAAAAGGTAAAAATGCTAAAAATGCAGTCACCACCTAGTAGTCCATTCAAATCAGTAATCCATTTAATGGATTAATCTACTGATAAGGATACAGCTCTTATAATTGAATCATGTCACCTCTAGGTACAACAGAGGACCGATCCTATCACAATAGTGTTTTGAAAGCTCTCATGCAGTAAAATATGAAGATAAAATAAATGGATTAAATATTGAGAAAAGAGAAAATCATTTTTAATATTAACATATTGACATATTTCAATTGGAAAACCAGTGCTTCTCGTGATTTGAAACCCTAATATTAATAAAAATTAATATTAAGACAAAATTAACAAGAAAGATAACTATTGAAAAACCATTTTGAGAGATCTAATAGAGATTCAACTGTGAATGGTAATCTCAAGAATATATAAGAAAACTGTCTAACATTCATTTGAATGCCTTCTCTGCCAAATACAGAGTTAGAGCTCCTGTCCTCAACAAACTTTCAATTTGAGAAAGTTTTTTTTCTTTTTTTTAATTTTATTGTAAACAAATGGGATGCATGTTTTTTCTCTGTACATGGTGTAAAGGCATACCATTTGTGTAATCATAAATTTACATAGAGCAATGTTGTTTGATTCATTCTGTTATTTTTTCCCTTCCCCCCACCCCTCCCACCCCTCTTTTCCCTCTATACAGTGCTTCCTTCCTCCATACTTGCCCCCCTCCCTAACCCTAACTCTAACCCTAACACTAACCCTCCCTCCCCCCCTGAGAAAGTTGAATACCCACAAAAGATCCAGAAGCAGCTGGAAAATTGCATATTATTATGAAACCAGAGTTTGAGATGAAATTCAATTCTCTGTTTCTGTTGGTGGTTAGGGTCTGCCTAAACTGTAGGATGCCTGCAGGCATCAGTTCCAAGTGTCACAGCCAGCAAAGCTGGTTTCTTCTCCACAACTATTTTGAGTGGCATATTGCAGCTCTCTCTCGCCTTTTTTTTTTTTTTTTGGTATGGGAGATTGAACCCTGGGGTTCTTAACCACGGATCCACATCCCCAGCTCTTTCTTTTTATTTTTTATTTTTGTTTAGAATATGTTTTTGTTTAGGTTCTCACTAACTTGTTTAGGGCCTTATTATGTTGCTTCAGCTGGCCTTGAAATTTCAATCCTCCTGCCTCAGCCTCCCAAGTCACTGATATTACAGGCATGCCCCCACCACACCCAGGTTTTGCAGCACTTAATGGTGGGCAATGCCTTCCAATGCTGCAGCAGATCCCAGCAGCTCACTGCCAATTTCTTTCTGGGTTCTTGTCTTATAAATTTGAAGAATGAAATCCACAGGCAGAAGGCAAAAGTGAAATGTTAGGATTTATTTCAGTGAGATGAAAAGAGACAGAGCTTCTACAGGGGCAAGAAAGGACCCAATAAGTGTTTCCAGAAAATCATTTTTATTTTCAGGGTTACGATTCTGTACCCAGAAAAATAACCAAGGAAAATTTAACAAGGTGGTAGGGTATAAGAAAATAAATATAGCACATTGAAATAGATGGGAAGGGGTAAAAATCCCATTCATAGTAATAACAACAAATACAAAATACCTAAAAATGAATGTATCAAGAAAGGTACTAGACCTAATGTAAGAAAATGTATGATTGTTATTCTAGAATATAATATAAAACTAAGCACATGGAGAGATACACCATATCTTTAGACAGAAATAAAATAAAATAAAATCACAGGGTTAAGAATTACACCAGCCTTCTTGTTGGAAGCCATTCAAACTAGAAGAGAGTGGAATAAAATATTTAAGACATTAAAAGGAAAAAAAAAAAAACCCTTCACCTAGCATTTTAAATCCAGTGAAATTATCCTTCAAAAGAGAATAAGAAATAAGAACGTTCCTAGTCAAAAATACACAGGGGTACTGGGGATATAGTTTAGTGGTAGAGTGCTTGCCTAGCATATACAACGTCCTGGGTTCCATCCCCAGCACTGCAAAACAACAAACAAACTAACTGAACAAACAAACAAAAAACACAGAGGGAATTTATTGCCAGTAGATTTGCAAGAAATGTTAAAAGAAATTCTTCAAATAGAAGGAAAATAATATAGGCCAGAAATTCAGATTGACATAAAAAAAGGAAGAATATCAGAGATGATATAAATTTAAAATAAAATCATTTAGGCCAGGCTTGGTGGCGCATGCCTGTAATCCCAGCAGCTCAGGAGGCTGAGGCAGGAGGATCTTGAGTTCAAAGTCAGCCTCAGCAAAAGTGTGGTGCTAAGCAACTCAGTAAGACCCTGTCTTTAAATAAAATACAAAATAGGACTGGGGCTCAGTAATCGAGTGCCCCTGAATTCAATCCCTGGTACCCCCAATAAAATAAAATCACTTAGTACTTCCTACATTACTTATATAAAATTAATTTTATAACAGTTGTGTCACCCAGAGAGGCCTGCAGAATGTTTTGGAGGAAATAAATAATATTTTAGGAAAATGATTTTGGTGTATGCATTTTGATGCTCTTTTCATTGTGTAGTGAAGATACAAGAAATAAAGTAGTTGTTCACTCCTCATATGTAAGAATCAGAAATCACTGCAGTATCAGCCAGAACAAGTCAATAAGTAAACAGTAAATAAATAACTCTTTTTGTACCAGGGATTGAACTCAGGGATGCTTAATCACTGAACCACATCCCCAGCCCTTTTTATTTTTTATTTTGAGACAGAGCCTCACTGAGTTGCTTTAGGGCCTCGTTAAGTTTGCTGAGGTTAGCTCTAAACTTGCCATCCTCCTGACTCATTTTCCCAAGTCCACTGGGATTGCAGGTGTTCTCTACCATGCCTGGCTAAATAAGACAATTTCTGATAAAAGGTAGGGTATAAAGAAAATGGAACAAAGAATCTGAGAATGGTGGTGTGGGCCAGGGAATAAACACTATTGAAGAAAAGACATTTGAGCAGATCGGAAGATAGGAAGGAGTGAGCCTTGGAGCCAAAGCATCTTTGGCAAGGGGAGTAATGTTAAGGCCATGGAACTCCTGCTTCCTGCTCATTCCACCACTAGGTGGCATCTCTGGACTAGGACCAAAGGTTTTCTTGACCTATTCAAGGAATGGCATTTTTCTCCATACAGATTTTCTTTCTTTCATTCAGCTGTTTGTCTAACATTTTAATTTGCCCAATACATTTAAATATTTAGTTAGTATTAATAATATAATTATCACTCTGCCCCTACCATCTAAAGAAAAGGTCTGGCTTTTACAATAATCTCCGCTATGCATCTATCCAATTCATAGCCTCCCCTCCCCAGCTAAAGTAAACATCATTCTCAGTTTTTAATTTCCTTTTTCTATAATTTTATATCAACTATAAAAATTCTAAATAGTTTGTGTTCTTTTTATTAGTAGCTTTTAATTTTATAAACATGTATTATGCTTTACATTAGTGTTTGGGCTTACAATTTTTTCCCCTTAGTATTCATCCATATTGTTGAGCATTGTTTTGGTTCATTCATTTTTGACTCCTGGTGATGAGCATCCATTTTTATTTCTAGGTTTTGCCATTTGAACAGGATGCCACACACATCCTAGGTTTCTCGTGCGAGTGTTTTTCTTGGATATATTCCAAGAAAAATGTATATACTGCTGAACTGCAAGTCATGTGAATATTCACTGTAAGTGGGAATGCCAAACTATTTTCTAAAATGGATGCACTAATTTATATTACTTCAATATGGCAAAAAGATCCTGTGAGTCTTATAGTCTTCAACTCTTGGTCTTCTCAGACTTATAATTCTGCAAATTAATTGGTGTAAAATGTCTTCTTATCATATCTTGATTTGTAGTTCCTTGTTCACTAATGAGTTTGAACATCTCTTCATGTTTATTAGCCTTATCTTTCTCTCTTGTCTGAAGTGGTCTAACAGACCTACTTTTTCTTTTTTTTCAGACCTACTTTTTCTAACATAAACATAGTAATATTATGACCCTCAACAGTATAAATTCCTGGCACTCTGTTAGAAATATATTCATGCAAAATGTGTTTACAGTGATTCCATTTCTTCTTTCACTATCCATTCAACACTTATCCAGACCAAGGGTACAGAAGCAAAAAGAGATTCTGTAATAATCAGAGGGTTCAATTCCATTAAATAAAAATGAACTCAGACTATAAAAATCTGCCCTGCCACTTGTCTGGATGTGAGAACAGCCACAGATAAAACCAGATGAAAAATTAACAGGAAACACTTCTCCCAAGAAATGCTGCAGCTGTAATGCCATAAGGAACCCCTATTTTGAGTAGTTACTACTACTTCAAGTAGGGCTTCTTTATGGTAGTACAGTAGTCACTGAGAAAATTTGTTCTCTATCATATACAAATCATACACTATCAGAAACTTTGCTATTTTAAATAATATAAGAAAGAATAAAGTACCTGACCTTTTTTAAAAAATACTTTTTAGTTATAGATGGACATAATGCCTTTATTTTATTTATTCATTTTTATGTGCTGCTGAGGATCAAACCCAGTGCCTCATGCATGCCAGGCAAATGCTCTACCACTGAACCACAACCCCAGCCCTAGAACACCTGTCTCTTAATGGAGATTCTAAGTTACTTAGACACAGAAAAACAACCCTCAATTTCCAACCCAGGTGCATAGCTCCAGATATGGGTTATCAGGACACAGCACCTGACAGCTATCTGAATTGTTTCCAAGGTAACAGCTCTCTGGGTTCACTTTGCAGTCCAGTCCTGATGTTGACTCATTTAACACACAGCCCTGATTTACTTTGAGCTCCCCAAAATGCTGTTTCATTTAAAGTGCATCTAAACTCCACCCTTTTTCATAATCCTATAAGAACTCTATATTTTCCTGTTTAGTGAGCTTCCCATGGTTCCTCTAGTTTGTGGTCTCTCTAATAGATTAATGAATCTATCAGACTACAAATTAGTCCCTGGTGGTTTTAGGCTGGTTTGACTAGGACACTTACATTCTAGATTGCTAAACTGAGGTGCAAGGGGGATGACTACATAGAAAGCCTCATCACGTCCACACTTCAGCCTACCTCTGGTCCCCTAAAATACTTCTCACCTGAGGATTTAGAAAAGCCTTCAGTGGGGCATAGAGCCTTCTACTTCTATTAGGAGGTTTCTATGGAGGTGGAGTATTGAACTTGGTTTTGTAAGATGAATAGGCATTCTTAGCTCAAGGGCAGTGTGACTTCTTCCTCTTCTGCCTCAGTGACATCTCCCAGAAGGGTAGGGGCACTTCCAGGATTCCACACCGGAGGTGATAAGGGAAAGCAAACTGATTGAAGGGCAGAATGAGGAGTCTTGCATGAGAGCTAAATTTGCAAAGCAAGAGCACCACTACTGCATAGATTTTACTTTATGAGGAAATAAATTTAAAAGTTCCCCTCTGCAACTGCTAGTATATAGGCACAATGCTCCAGTATGTCAGTACAGGAACCAACTTCTTTAACAAGACTCCTAAATCACAAGAAATAAAATAAAAAATTGATAAGTGGGATGGCATCCAATTAAAAAGCATCTGCACAGCAAAGGAAAGAAGAGCATGAAGAAAGAGAGCCTACAGAATGGGACATCTTTGCCATCTGCTCCTCAGATAGGGCATTAGTATCAAGCATATACAAAGAACTCAAAAAACTTAACAACAAAAAGCAAATAACCCAATCAATAAATGGGCAAAAGAACTAAACAGACATTTCTCAAAAGAAGAAATACAAAGGTCAACAAATACATGAAAAAATGTTCAACCTCTCTAACAATTAGGGAAATGCAAATCAAAACCATATTGAGATTTCATTTCCAGTGAGAATGGCAATTGTCTAGAACACAAATAATAAATGTTGACAAGGATGTGGGGAAAAAGGTACATTCGTACATTGTTGGTGGGACTGCAAATTAATGCAACAACTCTGGAAAGTAGTATGTAGATTCCTCAAAAAACTAGGAATGCAACTACCATATGACCCAGCTATCCCACTCCTTGGTATATATCAAAAAGATTTAAAATCAACATACTACAGGAAAGTAGCCACATTAATGTTTATAGAAGCACAATTCACAATAGTTAAGCTATGGAATCAACTTATGTGACCTTCAACAGATTTAAGGATAAAGAAAATGGAATACATGATGGTATATTACTTGGCCATAAAGAATGACTTTATGACATTTGCCAGTAAAGGGCAACTATGCAGACTATCATGCTAAGTGAAATAAGCCAATCCCTAAAAGTCAAAGGTTGAATGTTTTCCTTGATATGCAAAAGCTAATCCCAAATAGCGGGGGCGGGGGGGGGGGATATTCCATCAAAATAGAGGAAAGATCAGTGGACTGGAGGAAGGAGATGGGGGGGGAGGGGGAGAATAAGGGAAGAACAGTGGAATGAATCAGACCAAACTTTCATATGTACATATACGCATATGCCACATTGAAATGCAACATCAAGTATATCCACAAGACCCTAATTTAAGAAAAAAAATCTATAAATAAATTGCAGAAAGATCAGAATAGATGGAGGGGAAGGGAGAAAGGGGGTGGGGAAATCTTGGGGACTGAATTAGAGCAAATTATATTCCATGCTTTTGTGATTATATCAAAATGTATCCTAATGTTATATATAACTAAAAAGAATCAATTAAAAAAACTTCATAGTTAGGTTGGGAAGATTCCATTTAATAATGCTTAATAAATAAATGCTTGGTGCTATGAGAGAAACTTAAAAAGAAAAAAATAATAAAATTTCCTAAAGTGGTTTTTATTGAAGTGCATTAAAGATTTATCAAAAATTATTATTGGCATATTTTTTCATTTTAGTTGGGGTAGATGGAGTATGACATAAGGTAGATTATGGGAGCATCCAAACCCCACAACCAAGCCCCATAGGCACTGCAAGGATTGGGAACCTAACACTGACTTGACCCCTTTTCCCATCCTGTGATATATCCTAGAGGGCTTGCACAACCCGGATTTCTCCCCCTTTTTCCGTCGTGGTATGTTCCAGTCTGTTTTCTCCTCCCTTTTCGCCCTGTAGTATTGGCCGGGAGGCAGCTGCAGGCCCCTGTGTCTAACAGGCCCTTAGGTTCTAGGAACGCTATTACACAAATCCACAGAGTACAGATTTAGAGACCGTCCCCTCCTGCAGTAGGCTGGTCCAGCTCCCTGCCGCCAGGGGGACAACTTCGCATCACTGTTCAGTGAGTTTAGCTAGAGGCCGCCTCATTCTCAGTATGGAATGGACTCTCCCAATACGGCGTAACCCATGGAGAAGCGCCCTGGGCACGGTCACGTTTCCCGCCTGACAACGCTGCTCAGGGGCACCTAATACCGCAGAGCACAGACTATACCACAACTCCATGTTGACTCTTGGCGGAGCCTTAGAAGGTGGTTTTGCGCATGCGTATACCCTCACTTCCGGTGTCAATCTCCAAATCTCGAGAGGGGGAGGTGTTAGGGCCGGTGACCGGAAGCGGCTGCGGTTCTCAGCCTCCGTTTGATAGTTGTCAAGCGGATTCAACTCAGTGCCTGAGGGATGTAGAGGTGATGGGCGGCCGGGGAGGGTGAGTGCTGGGGGATTCTGTGTGGTCAGTGATGGAATCATTGGTCTAACTTGAGTTGGATGATTCGTCCATTATTTTGCAGAGTTTCCTCTATTCAGATAGCAACGTTAAGGTCTTAGAGTTCCCCGTTTTGTACATCATGTTTTGTGTGTTCTTAAATAATTAATAATTTGTGTTTTATTCAAGAGTTATTTAGAAGTACATTTTCAATTCCCCAAAGTTTATCTTTTTAATGGATTGCTAACCTTTGTTTTCTGTGTCAAATGTCTTCATAAAGCTCATTCTTGACATATAAGGAGACTTATGGCCTAGTCTGTGGTGGATTTTTAGCAATGTTTTGTGTTTAACTAGAAGATAATTAATTATTTAGGTGTCATTTGTGTCATGCAAAATATGTATTTGGGGGTTCTGCTTTTGGTGTGAGAGTGGAGAGAAATTCTCTACTTTGATGGTTATTTGTTCATTTCTTGCTTTTGTCAATGATCCATTGTGGGCTAACATTCCTATAAAGTCTGAGACTTGGGGCTGAGACCATAGATCAGTAGTAGAGCACTTGCAGGGCCTAGGTTCCATCCCAAGCATGCAAACATTTTATTAAAAAAAAAAAAGATAAAGTGTGAGACTTAGGTCAGAGTGCATTTATTCACTAATAAATGTCCCATTACTCAAGCACTGTTTGTTGAAAAGATTATTCTTTCACCTTTGCCAAAAATAAATTTGCCATAGTTTTCTGGGGTCACTTTCTGGGTTTTCTATTCTGTCCCATTGGATCTGTGTCTGTCCCTCTGCCAGTAGTTTCACACTGTCTTTGATTACTGTAGTTGTGTAATAAGTCTTGAAATCAGGTTGAAGAATTCCTCTCACTTTATTTTTAAAAATTATTTTTACTCTTCTAATTCCTTTGTTTTTCCATATGCATGGCCTACTCTTGTCTCTACTTACAGCACATCTTGCTGGAATTTTGATAGGAATTGTGCTAAACCGGTATAAACTTGGGAAAAATGTACATTTTAACTACGGGTAGTCCTCCAGTCCATATACATAGTGTATCTAATTATCTTCTTTGATTCTTTCAACAGTGTATTGTAATTTTCAGCATACTGGAAAGTACTGTACATATTTTAAGTTTATACCAAAGTATTTAATTTTTTTGAAATGGTTGTAAATGGCATTATCTTTTAAATTTTGGTTTCCACATATTTGCTGCATATGTATATATGCATATATATACACACACACAGACACCCATGTGTCAGAATACAGTTTTGTGTATTGATCTTGTGTCCTACATTTTTTTCTGAATTTTATTATTTATTTATTTATTTATTTTGGCGGTACTGGGGATTGAGCCCAGGGCCTTATGCTTGCAAGGCAAGCACTCTACCAACTGAACTATATCCCCAGCCCTATTATTATTAATAATAATTTTTTTGTAGTGCTGAGTATTGAACCCAGGCCCTCATGCATGCTTGGCAAATACTCTACCACTGAACCAGATCTCCAGTCCTGAATTTAATTATTAATTTTACATCTTTTTGGTAGTTTCCTTAAGTTTTTTGTATAACTATGTCATATGCAGAGACAGTTTTATTCTTCCTCTCTAATCTCTACACCTTCTCTTTTCTTTCTTTATCATGCTGGCTAGAACTTCCAGTACAGGTTGAGTATCCTATCTGCAATGGTTGGGATCACAAGTGTTTCAGATTTCATATTTTTCTGATTTTTGAATATTTGCATATATATATATATATATATATATATAGAGAGAGAGAGAGAGAGAGAGAGAGAGAGAGAGAGAGAGAGAGAGATATTTAGGATGGAACCCAAATCTAAACACAAAATTAATTTGTGTTTCATATATACCTTATACACATAACCTGAAGGTAATTTCAAGGAATATTTTTGGTGTGCCTGTATTTTGGCTATGATTCACGAAGTCAGGTATGGAATTTTCCACTTGTGGCATCATGTCATCACTGAAAAAGTTTGTGATTTTGAAGTATTTTGGAATTCAGATTTTTGGATTAGTGATGCTCAAACTGTGCTATGTTGAATAAGAGTGATGAGAGTGAATATTTGCACTATTCCAATCTTAGGGAGAAAACATTCAGACTCTCACCATTAAAGTATGAGTTAACTGTAGGGTTTTACCTTTTTGTTTTTTTAAATGGGTACTCTTTATCAAGCTGAAGAATTTCTCCTCTATTCCTAATTTGCTGCAAGTTTTATCATGAATGGGCATTGAATTTTGTCAACACTATGAATTTATAAAATCTTGTTGTTTAAATTTTTTTGTAGATGTAGATGGACAGATTGCCTTTATTTTGTTTATTTTTATGTGGTGCTAAGAATAGAACCCAGTGCCTCACACATGCTAGGCAAGTGCTCTGCCACTGAGCACAGTTCCTGCTCTACTCTTGTGATTATTTTTGGTGGGGGGATTACTGGGGATTGAGCTCAGGGGCACTCGGCCACTGAGTCACATCCCCAGCCCTATTTGGTATTTTATTTATTGTATTTTATTTAAAGACAGAGTCTCACTGAGTTACTTAGCTTATGCTGAGGTTGGCTTTGAACTGATGATCCTCCTGCCTTAGCCTCCTGACCCACTGGGATTACAGGCGTGCACCACCACACCCAGCTAATCTTGTGACTTTTTAAAAATATTTTCATAGTTGCGTATAAACACGATGCTTTTTTAAATTTTTATGTTGTGCTGAGGATTAAACCTAGTGCCTCACACATGCTAGGCAAATGCTCTACCACTGAGCTACAACCCCAGACCCTAAACTTGTGATTTTTCTTCTTTAACCTGTTAATATGTGTGTGGGGGAGGATTATACTGATTGATTTTTGAATATTGAAGCAGACTATTCCTAGGATAAACCCCACTTAGTTGTGGCATATATAATTTTGGATATATGCAGGAATTGATTAATAATTTTAAAAAGGATTTTTATGTCTAAATTCATGAGCAATATTGGCCTATAGTTTTATTTTTTGGTACTGTTTTATTCTTAGGGTAATACTGGTATCAGAATAAGTTGGTGACTGTTTTCTTTTTTTTCTATTTTCTAGAAGAGATTGTATAGAATTTGTGCTAATTTTTCTTTAAATGTTTAGTACAATTCTCCAGTGAAACCATCTGGGTCTGAAATTTCCATTTGAAAACTTTTTAAAAATTATTGTTTCAATTTCTGTAGTAGTTTTATAACTATTCAGATTATCTACTTAATATCATTTCAGATTACCCAAGGGTGGGTGAGTCATGATAGTTTTTTTAATTGGGAATTGGACTATTTCATCCAAGTTGTTGAATTTATGTGCATTGTTATTTGTGGTATTCTTCTGCTCTCCTTTTAATGACTGCAGTATCTGCAGATATCCCTGTTTCATTTCTGAAATTAATAATTTATGTTCTCTCTCTCTTTTTCCTTTTTTGGTTATGGGGGTTGAACCTAGGGGTGCTTTACCACTGAGCTACCTCCCCAGCTCTTTTTATTTATTTTAAATTTTGAGACAGGGTTTCACTAAGTTGCTTAGGACTTCTCTAAGTTTCTGAGGTTGGTCTCAAACTTGCAGTCCTCCTGCCTCAGACACCTGAATGCCTGGGATTACAGGAGTGGGTCATTGTGCCCAACTGTCTTATCTCTTTTTATTTTTATTGGTTTTGCTAGGTGATTACCAACTTTATTGATCTTTTCAAAGGGCCAGTTTGATTCTTTGAGTTTTCCCTATTGTTTTTCTGTTTTCAGTTTCATTGATTTCTGCTCTATATTTATCACTTTCTTTTTCTTGCTTTGCAGTTTACTTTCCTCTTCTTTTTCTAATTTCTTAAGGCAGGAGCTTGGGTCATTCATTTCAGACCTGTCTTCTTTTCTAATGTAAATATTTAGAGCTATAAATTTCTCTCTCAATGATGCTTTATCAGTATTGCATACATTTTGATATATTATATTTTCATTTTCACTTATTTATTTTTAACTTCCCTTAGGACTTCTTCAATCCATGGAATATATAGAAATAAATCAATTTTCAAGTGTTTAGAGATTTTCTTATCTTTCCATTATTGATTTTTAGTTTGGTATTCTTATGTCCAGAGAAAATACATTGTTTAATTTTAATTTGTGAAGGTGTTGACCCCAGGCATGGTCTATCTTTGAGAATATTGATGGGTACTTGAAAAGAATGTATATTCCATTAGTGTTTCTCTGGAGTAACATGGGTATTTTTCAAAAGAGGTTTTCTGAATAGTGAGATCACCTTTCTTCTGGTACTTTAATTAAAGAGAGTTTCTTTTTCTTGAAGCTTTTTAAAAAAAATCTGTGCCTTTTGGTCATTTTAAATTGTAAGTTCCACCAGTAACTTTTGGTGATATATGGAAGGGAAAAAGGAAACCCAGGAAACTCCTGACTATTTTGTTCTTGAAATTGTGTGATATGTAGGCTGTTCACCTTTCTTTTCTTTCAGAGTCTTCCTATTTTTCTTTGTTGTGTGATATCAGATTTTTTTTTCCAGGCTCTTTGACACTCACTGGTTTCTTCTTTTTTATTCTAGTATTGATTTTGTTTGAGAGGGAGGGAGGAGGGGAAGGCATGAGGAATTACTGCAAAATGAAATCTATCAGATTATGCTATGTCCATGTGTGAAGTGTCACAATAAATCATATATATGTGTATATATATGTAATTATATACTAATATAATTAAAATACTACTACTACTAATGATGATGAAGATAGAAGGGAGATCAGTAGAGTATAGCAAGCAGATGGGGAGAGAGGATGGAACAAAAGGGAAAATAGTGTAGAGTGAAATTGATCAAATTATAAAGATGTAGGAATGTGGCATAATGAATGTCACTATTATGTACAGTTACAATGCACTGATAAAAATTACATTTTGCTAGGGAAGCACTTGTTTCACATCAGTAGTCAAAACTGTCACTGTACAGTTGTGCAAAATATTCCAAAATAACTGCTTTGACTCTTTCCTATCTGGAAAAGATTTTTCTTATTTCATTTCAATATATATATTTACTTTTTTCCTTTATCTGGTTTGCTAACGGATTATCCTTGATATTGATCATTTCAAAGGGCCAGCTTTTTCTTTTCTTTAAACTCTTTATTGTTATAGTTATTTCTTTTTTTTTTACAATTTTATTTGTTATTAATTACTATTTCCTGGTTTTTACTTTTGTTTTGCTTAATTTTGTTTTTCCTACTACTACTGTTTTAGGTTGAATACTTAACTCATATTTTGGTTATATTTACTTTTATGAAAGTCACTTAAAGCCATAAATTTCAGTCTAAATATAACTTCGTGTTCCATAATTTCTGATAATAATTATAGAGTGTCTCTATTGATTTTCCACTTTGATACTGGGTTATTCAGGGAGTATTTTTCCTTTTTTTGTGTGTTGTACCAGGATTAAACTCAAGGCCTTGTACATGCTAGGCAAGTGCTCTATCACTGTGCTACATTCCCTTTTCATATTTAAATTTTTTTTGAGGCAGAATCACTCTAAGTTGCTGAGGCTGGCCTCAAATTTATGATTCTCTTCCTTTACCCTCCTGAGTAGCTGGAATTACTGGTATCTGCCACCATACCTGAATTTCCCTTCATTTTTAAGTGGATATTTTCCCTTTCCTAACAAGAATGTTTAAATCTATAGTGCCTGTATTAGTTGACCAGAATAAAATTGTACTTTAACTTGCACACAAAATTACTCTCCTTCCCGGTTCCCTCAACAGGAGAAGTAGTTCTATCTCTGGATGGTTTTTGAGAATAATTTAAAAGTTTTAGCCCTAGGCTATTAGTATTTTTCTTATCATGTCTCTTCTGTTGTAAGAATATTTACTTAACTTTTTAATTCCAAATTAACAGTCATATTTTCAACACACATAAAGCAGAACCACTTTTGTTTTGGGCCTACCTTGTAAAAGCTACTACGTGATATAATGTTAAATGAACATGAATTTTAGAGCCAGGTAAACTTGGTTTGACTTGCCACCACTTAATCAAAAGTATGCTTTTAATGAAATAATCATAGCAACACATAGATGACAGGATTGTTGTGCAAATGATATGAAGTACCTGCCTGTGCATATTACTTAGTTCCTTATGCAGATTGAGTTTCCCTTATCAGAAATGCTGGAACTGAAGGCTATCATGCTAAGTGAAATTAGCCAGTCCCCAAAAAACAAAGGCCAAATGTTCTCTCTGATATTCGAATGCTGGCTCACAATAGGGTGGGAGGAGTGGGGTTTCACTCTATTATTAGATAGGGGAGAATTGGGAGAAGCGAGTAGGGATAGGAATGGGAAAGCAGTAGAATGAATCAGACATAACTTTCCTATGTTTTTATACACACACACACACACACACACACACACACACACACATAAATACATGAACAATGTTAACCTCACATCATGTATAACCACAAAATGGGAAGTTATACTCCGTGTATGTATGCTATGTCAAAAGACATTCCTCGTCATGTATAACTAAAAAGAACAAATAAAAACTGGAGAAAAAAAAGAAATGTTAGGATGGAAAATAAAAACCAAATGTTTAAGGACCAGCAGTTTTTTAGATTTGATAGTTTTTCAGATTTTGGAGTATTGGCACATTTGTAATGAGATATCTTGGGAATGGGACCCAAGTCTATACACAAAATTCATATATGTTTCACATATATGTTATACGAGTAGCCTGAAGGTAATTTTATATATTTATAATATATCTGTGGGGTTTTTTTTGTACGTGTGTGTGTGTGTTACTGGGGATTGAATTCAGGGATGCTCTGCCACTGAGCTACATCTTCGGTCCTGTTTAGTTTTTGTTTTGAGACAATGTCTCACTAAATTGCCCAGGTTAGCCTTGAACATGTGATCCTCCTGCCTTAGCCTCCTGAGTAGTGGGGATTATAAACGTGCCCCAGGCACCCGAATTGCATTTCATCTTGACTATACTCCATCACATAATTCATGTGTGGAAGTTTCCTCTTGTGGCATCATGTTGGTGCTCAAAAATTTTCAAATTTATACAGAGAATTTTGGATTTCAGATTTTTGGATTTGGAATGCTTAGCTTATATAACAGTACTTGCTAATGTTTGTTAAGTGTTTATGTTTTGCCAGTTCCATACCAAGTGCCTTAAATACATCATCTCATTTAATTTTCACAACTACTTGAGATTGTTTTGAATCTTTTTGAAAAAAGACGGAAGAAGCTTTTTTATAGTCTCACAGCTAAAAGTTGGTGGAGCTAGAATTTAAACATTTATTAATTTAAATCCATATCTCATAGTCTTGCTCATATTCCATTGTTTTAGGGGGATACCAAAGTTTAAAACCAGGGGCATTTAAACACTGAGCCACATCCCTAGCCCTTTTTTATTGTTTGAGATATGGTCTCACTAAGTTGCTTAGGACCTCCCTAAGTTGCTGAGGCTGTTCTTGAACTTGCAGTCCTCCTGCCTCAGTCTCCCAAGTTGCTGGGATTACAGGCATGTGCCACCATGCCCAGCTTCATATTCCATTTTAATTAATAAGTAGAATACATATTTCTGGGACTTGGACTATCATATAGTATCCAGTGCAGAGAACTGCTTTTGGGTTCCATCAGAAAGTGTTTGTGTGGTGAGTACTGTATGATTCTGACCATGTGGACACTGTCTTTCCAGGTTTCTTGGAGTCTCGGCAGTGTCCCTGGACGAGACCCCTTAATGAAGGTTGTAGGATCTTCTTCCTGATCCCAGCAGCTCCAGTTGAGTCTATGGATCCTACCAAACTTGGAGATCCTCGGAAGAGTGGCATTGTCAGTAAGAGAACCCCAAGGTTGAAGTTCAGTGTGAACATGGCAGCCAGCCGGGACTTGCCCCAGCAAGGGAGACATGGCAAAGCCTGTGAGGTAAGGAGAGGAAAAGGTGCCCTTGGGCAGAAATTAATCCAGAACTTCAGAGTCTGAGGGAGAGACACTGTCTCATTGTTTGATTTGTATTACTTTTTACTGGGCAGGATCAATTTCACTCCACGTATCTATTTATTTATTTGGTAATGTTGGGTTTGAACCCAGGGTCTAATGCTTGCTACGCAAGTGCTCGACCACTAAGCTATACCCCAGCCCCTCTATATTTTTATTGCTTATTTATTTCCCTTTTATGAATTTCCTTTTCCTATCAATTGCTGATTTATTTATCTTAGCCTATGGTTTTTGAAAAAAAAATTTAATATTAAGGTTAATAACATTTGCCATTCTTGTAGGTTTTGTGAATACTTTTTTGCCACTTTGTGATTTGCACTTAACTTGCAGTTTTGTTTACAAGTGATTAAACACACTTTGTACAAAATCTGGGGTATCAATTAGTTCTCTAAAGTCTGGTTTGAAAAGTAATCCTTCTTTCTTTTATTTTCCCTTAGATTCCAGATCCTTAGGGGCAAGCACTCTCAATATTTTAATGTGTTTTTAAAGTTTTGGGTATCTTCTATTAACTTCCCACTATGAAAGATAGAGATTTAGCCTTTGGGTACACCCCCTGACATACTCATTTCCTATTACCTGATTCTTTGTGGATAGATTACAGTGTATATCATTGCTTGCGTGAGGTATTGGTCAATATTTATTATTGTACCAATATGTAGTTAAGTCACAGATTATCCATGCTGTGATTACGATTTATGTACTACTTTTTCTTTTACCTGAAGTTAACAATTTTCTAATGAAGTCATTTGTTTGCTTTACTATGTAAATATTAGTAATTCAACTCTAAATAAATCTCCTCTCCATATAGTCAAGCTCATTAGGTAATAATCATAGTGATAGTACATTTTCTGTTTACTTATATAGTTATTTTTTATTACCAAATCATAATTATATAAATTTATGGGATATAGTGTGATTTTGTTTTTTTTTTTTTTTTTTTTGGTACAGGGGATTGAACCCAGTGGTGTTAACCACTGAGCCACATCTCCAGCCTCTTTCTGTGTTTTATTTAGAGACAAATGTTTCACTGAATTGTTTAGGGCCTCTTTAAGTTACTGAGGCTGGCTTTGAACTTCCAATCCTCCTGCCTCAGCTTCCAAGTCACTGGGATTACAGGTCAGCATCATCATGCCTGGCTATGTTTTTTTTTTAAATACCTCTTTTTGCTTTGAGAATATTTTCTTTTAATAATGTGCCGTTTTTATTTTACAGATGTAGCACTTATTACTCAAAGCATATTGTTAATAGGTTTTTAAATTTAATTACAAATTTTTTTAGTTGTAGATGGACACGATACCTTTATATCCCCCTTTATTTATTTATTTATTTTTATGTGGTGCTGAGGATCAAACCCAGTGCCTCACATGTGGTAGGCAAGTGAGCTACAGCCCCAGTCCTTTACCTTTAATTTTTAAATAATAATATGGACATATGGCTCAAAAAGTTTAAAAAAATTTAAGAGTTATATAGTCTAAATTTTCTTATCCATCTTTCTCCTAACTGCTCAGCACTCCCTAATACATATAAGCAGGTTAGTTAATTTTCTATGTATGAGTATAGTTGCTTTAAGCAAATAAAAGGGGCTAAGGATACATTCTTATTTTTTCCTTTTTATTTCACAAAACATAACCACCCAATTTCATCATTTTTTGTTAATTGAGAATGTTTTGTGAAATACAGTACAAATTATAAACCATGTTGCTGTGAACACTTTTTTTCTTTTTCTTTTATTGGTACTGGGGATTGAATTCAGGGTCACTTTACCACTGAGCCGCATACCCAGGCCTTTTTATTTTATTTTGTTTTTCAAATTTTTAGTTGTAGATGGACACAATATTTTTATTTTACTTCTTTATTTCTATGTGTGCTAAGGATCGAAACCAGTGCCTCACACATGCTAGGTAGGTACTCTACCACTGAGCTATAACCCTCACCCTTTGTTTTTATTTTTGAGACAGGGTTTCACTAAGCTGTTGAGGTCTCACTGAGTTGCCCAGACTGGCTTTGACCTTGTGATTTTCCTTCCTCAGCCTCCCAAGTTGCTGGGATTACAGGTGTTTCCAACTGTACCTAGCCTGAACACTCTTGTTTGTGTCTCCTTGTACATATGTGTACACCCCTTTTAAGTATATGCATACAGGTAAAGTTAATAATGCTGAAGTTTAATCTATATTTTTAAAATATTTTAATGTGAAATACATATGCAGAGAAGTATACAAAACAGATGTGCATAGCTGAGTGATTTATCATTATATAGATCTAGAAAGAGTCCATTGGCAGCTTTCCAGAATCCCCCACTCTCAAAGATAACTCTACCCTGACCTTTATGATAATTACTTCCATTAAAAATAAAATCACACTCCACAGAATGGAAGTTATCAAAAATAGAAGATGTTAGTGCTGGGGTTATAGCTTAGTAGTAGAACGCGTGCCTAGCATGCGTGAGACACTGGGTTTGATCCTCAGCACCGTGTAAAAATAATATAAAGGTATAAAAAAAAACAAAACAGAAGATGTCTATCCAAAATATATAAAGAGGGGTCTGGGGAGATAGCTCAGTCGGTAGAGTGCTTGCCTTGTCAGCACAAGGCCCTGGGTTCGATCCCCAGCACCCAAAAAAAAAAAAAAAAAAAAAACAAAACAAAATATATAAAGAATAACAAAACAAAAATAAAAACAAACTTCCCCATAGTCAGAGGCCTTATTGAACAGATATGTAACAAATGAAGGTATCTGTATGGCTAGTCAACAGCTGAGACAGTGCTCAAACTCATTATTCACCAGGGAAATACATATTTTAACTATAATGTAATATCACTACATACTCACCAGAATGGCTAAAATCAAGAAGACTGACAGTGACAGTAACAAATGGTAGTAAAGATGAAAAGCACCATGAGCTCCCATATGCTGTTACTGTGAGTGAAAATTGGAATAATCTGGAAAACATTTTAGCTTTATTCATCAAAGCATATGTAAATCATATGAGGAACAGTTCCCTTCCTAGGAAAACACCTAATAGAACTCCTGGTACATTGGTACCAGGACACATTTGTCAATGCTCATTGTTATATTGCTTGTGATAGCCGGTAATTGGAAATGACAGAAATGTTAATCAATAATAAAATGGTTCAATAAATTAAACATATTATTGAATGAAAGAAGCCAGGCATGCAAGAATGTGTTCTGTTTCAATTTAAGTTTTTGTCTTGTTTTGTTTTTTGCAGTGGTGGGGCTTTGTGCATGCTAGGCAAGCACTCTACCACTGAACCACATTCCCAACCCTTGTGAAGTTTTAAGACAGGAAAAAAAAAAACCATATTGGTAAATGGGTACGCGTCATTGGTCATTGGTAAAACTAGAAAACAAAACAAGGAAGTACTTGTCATTCCAGGCATGACAGTAATTTCATTGATTAGGGGAGAGGGGAGAGGAAGCATGGGGAAGACTTCTGGGCAAGTAGCTGGCACTGTTCTCTTTCCAGGTGGGGTGGGAATTGTGTAGGTATTTGCCTCGAATAGTTAGTTAAGCCCAGTATTTATGTTCCATGTATTTTTCTGCATAAATATTCTACTTCAGGGTAAAGGGAGGAAAAAAGTATCCTCCAAATTTTAAAATATATTTTTTTAGTTGTAGATGGACACAATACCTTTATTTTATATATTTTTATGTGATGCTGAGGATTGAACCCAGTGCCTAACCTGTAAGAGGCAGGCTGTACCACTGAGCTACAACGCCAGCCTAATAACCTCTAATTTTGACTTCAGTAGCCCACATACTCTTTCTAAACCAGCTATAGATTGTTCAAACACATGCTCACATGTATACTTGTGCACTCACATGCTCACCTATATTCTTTTTGTGTGTGTGATACTAGAGATTTAACCCAGAGGTGTTCTACTTCTGAGCTACATTCCCAGTTCTATTTTTTTAAATTTTATTTTGATACAGGATTTTACTAAGTTGCTGAGTCTGACTTTGAACTTGCTACCCTCCTGCCTTAGCCTTCTATGTTAGTGGGATTACAGGCATGAACCACAATGTCCAGCTCCTATATCCAATTAATTTTTAGTTGAGATATTTTAATTGTGCATATTTATGGGGTGCCATTTTGATATCTCAATATCTGTATACATTATATATTGCTTAAGTCAAGGTAGTTGGAGTATCCATTACTTCATGCATTTTATCATTTCATTATGGTAAAAACATTCAAAAACCTCTCTTCTAATTATTTTGAAATATACAACACCTCATTGTGAAATACCCTATGTCCATTTTAAACCCAAATGTTAGCATATAGAACTTCCAGGACAGGGTGTAGTTCAACAGCAGGGCATGCACTTCACATTTGCGAGGCCCTGGGTTCAATTCCCAGCACCAAGAAAAAAAAACAAAAATAAATCAACAACTTCCAACACTTGATTTCCTCACTTAAAAATAAATCTTGGTGGGCTGGAGTTGTGTCTCAGTGGTAGAGCACTTGCCTCGCATGTGTGGAGTGCTGGGTTCGATCCTCAGCATCACATAAATAAATAAAATAAAGACATTGTGCCCATCTGCAGCTAAAAATTTTTTAAAAACTTGGTGATCATTTCTTTTTCTATTATATGGATGTAACAAAATATACTAAACAGTCCTTTATTAAAATTAATAGACACTTAAGGTATTTTCAATCTTTCTCAGTTACACATAATGCTGCAGTGAATATCTGTATACATACCTAGGTTAAGACAAGGGAAATTATGTTTAAAAATAAATTTCTACAAGTAGAATTAACAGGATAAATGATGTTCATTTTTGATAGATAGGGCAAAATTACCTGCCTTATAGATCGTATCAGTTAAAAGAGTGCCTCCCTTCACCATACCCGAGACAACACAGTGCCTTGTTATATTTGGTTTTACTTTTTGACCCATCAGATGGATTAATATATGCTATATCAGTATAGATTTAGTTTGTCTTATGACTGAGGCTGAATATATTTGATTATGTTTAAAGAGGCTACTTATTGTTTTCTGAGATTGATCAATTGATTGGTACCAGGGATTGAACTCAGAAGTGCTTAATCACTGAGTCCCACTGAGCCACAACCCTTTTTATTTTTTATTTTGACAGTCTCACTAAGTTATTTAGGGCCTCCTTAGGTTGGTGAGGCTGTCCTCAAATTTGTGATCTTTGGCCTAAGCCCCTACCCCTAGTCGCTACCAACTGAACAGCTTTTAAGTTTCCTTTGCTGATTTTTCTATCAGGTTGTTTCTATTTATATATCAAAGGCATTATTTCTTTGTTTAATGTGCCACAAACTTTTTTTTTGCAACTTCTCATTTGTCTTTTTGGGTGGAGGGGATGCTGAGGATTGAACTGAGGGCCTCATGCATGCTGGGCAATTGCTTTATCACTGAGCAAATGAGCCCCTCATTTATCTTTTAAATGAAAATTTTATTGTTTTCTTCATGCATTTCATCTAACTGAATTTATCAGTCTTTTTTTTCTTTTTCTTTTTGATCCTGAGCACATGCTCAGCAAGCACTCTGCCCCAACACCAAGTTTATCAATATTTTGTGTCCTCCAAGTTTTCTTTTCATAACTAGAAAGGTCTTCATTGTTCTTCTATATTTGAAAAAAATCAAAAAGCTTTTATGTTTTTTAGTATTTTTGTTCTTATTTTTTTTACTTTTACTTTTGTGAAAGGAGATATAGTGTGAGAATACCTCCAATGTGAACTCTCAGCCAGCTGATATTCTTTAACTGTTACATATATAAAACAAACAAATATAGAAATTGAAATTATTCAGGATGAGTTGGGAGAATAAATACCCCAGATCTAGAGATTAGAGTATCTCCACGGGGTGGTTTTGCCTTACACTTTTGCAGGGGGAGACTTACCAGGGTTGTTGTGTGTGTGTGTTTTAATCAGGGGAAGTCCCTGTTAACCAAGGGGGAAATGTTTATCTCTGTGGCCAATTTCAGGAGGGCAAACTTTTAACCTTAGTTCACCATTCATGAGACAAAAACAGGGAGTTGGAGGGTCTATAGGAGTTCTTTCAGCAGGTTCAGGCAAAATGAGAAAGCTGTTTGGCTTTGCCACAAGTAAACCTGGGAGTGGGCAGCAAACCTTATCTAATTCACATGAGGGAATGTGGTCCTTTGCAGTTAGCCTTATGGGATTTCTTAGTTGTCACTCTTTTCAGAGCTCAGATATGATTCAGTATTGCCAGGCTCCCTCTTCTTCCATACAGCCATAAGGTTGACCTTGAACAAGTATGTCTAGAAATGAGGCTATGGAAGATGCCCAGGTCTACACCATTGTCAGTACAAATTTCATCTCCACATGTAAAGTTGGAAGTGTGGTTGTTCTCAGGTCTGCTGGGTTGCAATATGTCGTTGAATCATTTGTCAACACTGGCTGCATAGTAGCATTTAAGACTCCAGGCAGGATGTGTGCCTGATTGCAAGGCATACAATTATAAACAGGAGAAGAATTAGTAATCTTGGAATATATCTCATAGTCAGGATCCTATATAGATGCTCCGCCATTTATGATGGATTACATTCCAATAAACCCATTGAAAAAAGGGAAAGATTATTGTGGGAAGGAGGTGTAGAATGACTGGCTACATAAAAATTGTATCATGGAGGTCACAGGCCCCCGTGGGAATAATCCATGATGGTTGTAGTTAACCTGGGTGGACATCTCAGGGGAGCAGAGTCTTTGTGTATAATTAAACAATGTCCGTGTGATTTGCTGAAAGTGATAGAGAATGAAATGGTACTTACAAGGATAAAGGTGCTGCTGTTTTTGCCTATGACTGATCCTGAGGTAGTAGAGTTATGGAGTTCGGAGATTTCAAGAGACAAAATAAGTATGTCAGGAGATAAGTTCTAGTTAGTATGTGCCAAGAGTTGGGATGATGATGTCAGGTTACTTAAATATTCAGATGGATCAGTGAGGAGAAATGGGGTGCGCTCAGGGAAGTGGCAGTTAGATGTCAGTCCTGGAGTCAGTTGGTGGATGATACATCAAACAACTAGTGAGATAGAGAATGATAGTAACAGGGCTAGGGGTGTAGCTCAGTGATAGAGCGCTTGCCTAGCATGCAAGAATCCCTGGGTTAGATCCTCAAGCACTGCAAATATAAATAAATTAAAAGTAAATGAATAAATAAATGAAGGAAGGAAGGGAGGGAGAAAAAGAGAGGAAGGAAGTAAGTAAGGAAGGAAGTAATGAAGGAAAGAAAGAAAGAAGAAAGAAAAGCAGACAGGGTGCAACAGTTAAAAACCAAACCAGGGAATGTTGTCACCCGCTTTTTATGGTGGGTATGTAAATGAGGAAGAAGACAGAGAACACTGTGAAGGGCAAAGACTTTGCAGCTGTTGGTTCCTTTTTTATTATATTTTTATTTGTAGATGAACACAATACCTTTATTTTATTTATTTATTTTTATGTAGTGCTGAGAATCGAACCCAGTTCCTCAAATGTGCTAGGCAAGCACTCTACTACTGAGCTACAACCCCAGCCCAAGCATGTTGATTCTTAAGGAGATAGTTGGGTTAGAGGTCAATGGAAAATAAGTGGAAATATGACAAAGAGCAAACAAAGAAGCAAGATTACAGGGATTACATAATTTTAACAGAGAGAAAACCAAATTCTAGTTTGGTATCAGTATATTTGATGATAAAACTCTTTTTTAGAATGTATAAATAAACCTATTAAACCTTAGTAAACCTTGACCATGGCAAATAAAATTCCTTTGTTTGCAACTTTCTGTATCCACTCAGGTTCTTTCCTGCACTTGATTCTTTCTCATTCTGGAACTTTAGTCATTTTACTTTAGGACACAGTTATTCACTTTTTCCTTAACAAAAATATATCCTGCATACCTATATACAAAGTTATGTCTCTCTGCCACTATCTGTCCTAGCAGAGCCTTACTTACACATATTGATTACAGCTTTTAAACACAGTAACTTCTATTTCACAGAGAAAACTAGGAACTATTAATAATTATAGATTATCTGTCATATACCAGCATTTTGTTACAGATTAGCAGAGTTTATGAACATTGATTTACAATTTTTAAAATAGCCATACATATCCTTTTTAAAAGTTTTGTAGTACTGGGGTACTCTACCACTGAGATACATCTCCAAATATTTTACATTTTTTTATCTTGATGCAGAGCTCACTAAATTGCCAAGATTCTCCTCCCTCAGCTTCCTAAGTAGCTGGGACTATAGTCATGTACCACCTTTATATATAGCATACGTTAGCACCCTAATCCAAAAATCCCAAATCCAAAAGGTACTAAAATCTGAAATGTTTTGAGCACTGATGTGATGTTTTAAAAGCTTTAGATTTTGGAGCATTTTATATTTTATATTTTTAAATTAGGATGCTCAACTTGTAAAGTCCATGCGAATATTTCAAAATCTGAAAAACTTTGAAATCTGAAATACTTCTGGTCCCAAATATTTTGAATAAGGAATACTCAAACTGTAGTAAAACCTCTCAAAATGGCAAAACTGAACCAATCCAAATATATATAGCCTCTCTGTTAGTCCTCTTTTTTGTCATTGTGACCATATACCTGACAGACCCAACTTACAGGGTAAAATACTTACTTTGGCTCACAGTCAGAGGATTCAGCCTATGGTCTACTGCATCCATTGATTTGAGCCTGATTTGAGACAGAACATCATAACATAAGGGCATGGTAGGGGAAAGATGCTCAGGTCATGGCAGCTACAAAGCAGAGAGAGAGAGAGAGAGAGGAAAGGGCTGGAGAGAAGATAAACCCTTCCATGGCATGCCCCCAGTGATCTACTTCTTCTAAGTCCCCACCTCCCAGTAGACCATTTAGCCATCAATAGATTAATCCATTGATGAGGCCAGAACCTTCATGATCCAGTCACTTCCCAAAAACCCCACCTCTGAACACAGACTTTGGGGGAATTCCAGATCCAAACCATAATACTTTCTATACCATATAAAAGTAAGATGCAAAAGATGTAGAAACTTAAAATCATGCTTAATTATTTCTAGCTTAGAAATTACATAGGCATCTAATGAATAACCATTAATTAACCATGAATTAACCATTAATAAGTCCAAGGTTTTATGTTATCTAAACATACTGTAAACAGTCTTCAAACTGATATACCACTAAACATAATTATTTTTAAAGTTTGTCAAAATAATGATTCGATTTGGTTAGATAGAAATTTATATTTTTTATAATCTTGAATGTCTAGTGCTACCTTATTCAATCAGCATACATGCATACATTTAGAAAGACTATATCCATCTTGAATATGTAATGCACTTTTTTGTTCATTGTCAATTTTTTATCTAGAAAATCACCTGAAAGTTCTGACTTAACTTTTGGATTTCATTTTTTTTCCCACTGGTGCCATGGACCAGTATTGCCAGGAATAATCACAGTTGGTAAGCCTGCAGGGGGAATTGGGGAAAAACAGTGAACTAGGGATCAATGGTAATTTGGAATGAAAGGTGAGGTGGTCATTGTTCATGGAGCACTTAGGTGGTGCAAAGCTCCCTTATATAATCCTTGATGGACAGAGGAAAATGATGACTTCATAGGCTTTAACCAGACATTCTGGATTTTTTAAGCAAATATATTATCTAAAGGAAAATGACATTGCAGCCTGTTGCTTTCCTTGTCCTCCAAGGCAAGCTAGCAAATAGAGCAGAGTCTTTCAAACTTGTTTTTCAAAAGGTTCATTGAATTTTTTAAAAATGATTTTGACTGTGATGCACAGTGAATTGCATTTTACATGATCAGAATACATATGTATGTATGTTTGTGTATACACACACACACACACACACATATATATATACCCCTGTGCATTCGCACACATGCATGTACACACACACACACACACACACACACACACAATAGAATCAGCATTTTAGATACAATTCTCTTTAGAAATAATGTCTTGAGATATTTTATCTTCTACTTTATCATTCAAAATAAAACTGGTTGCGATGAAAACGTATGCTTGTAATATACAGTGCTGATAATACAAAAGACATGGCTATTTTTATTAACCCACAATATTAAATTAGTCTTGATTGCCAAAGATTTATGTAAATCTCAAAACATTTGGGTTTGTTTCTTTAATTCCTTTTTTAATATGTTGAAAGTATTGGAAGTTCAGGCTATTTGGGGGAAATTATCAGAATAGTTCGTTTTTCCCACAAAGGTAGAAAAATATTAATCACAGACACATAAGCATAAACATACATACAAACACAGGTAGAGACTTTATAGCTCACTGGTTCACATAAAACAGTTGTTTTCTTCCCAGTGGGCTTATCAGAGTAGTGGATCTAATCCGAAAGATATGCTGAGTAATGAGAGGTCATAGTGAGACAGAAACAGATTTAGATAAAGACAAGTCATATGGTAGTTATTGAGCCCTACCACAGGGATGGTTTGCATACTCTGAAGGACGGTGGTGGGAAAATCAGGTGTTAGTGGAGGAAAATTTTACCATTATGTCCACTATGATGCTGGTGATGATTACCTCCCCTTGTCCATTAAGACAGATACAGCTACAAGGGGGAGGGTACCTCCCAAGGAAAGTCACTGGAAAGATGGATTTTGTTTTTTAAATCTTGTTTCGTTTTGTGGGCTAGGAAATCCCAAGTCCAATTCCTCCCCCCTTTTATAATGCTATGTGCAAATATCCCTATCTATGGGTTTTGTTTTGTTTTGTTTTTGGGTACTGGGGATTGAAGCCAGGGTTGCTTAACCAATTAGCCACATGCCCAGCTTCCCCTATTTTTTAAATTTTTGAGACAGGTTCTCACTAAGTTACTTAGTGCCTTGCTAAGTTGCTGTGACTGGCTTTGAACTTGCAATAATCTTGCCTAAGCCTCCTTAGTGGCTGGGGTTACCATGCCCAGGCTATCTGTGGTTTTTGTAAAGCTTAACTAATTAATTAATTTTGGGGTGCTGGGGATAGAACCCAGGGGGCCTTGTACATGCTAGACAAAAACTACTATTGATCTACACACCTATCCCTGAGCTCCTTGATTCATAATAACTCGTGCAACTGCTAGTGGGACTTTGATATGGACCTTCAAAAATAACAGAATTCTCTGAAGTTTACATACAAGTTAAAAAACCACAAGAGAGAGGCTTTTAGAATCCATTCCCAACATTTTCCCCTCAAAGTTATTAGAGATATAAGATTCCAGAATACAAAGTGAATTGATGTCTAACTATTGACAGAGATTAGAAAATATTTGGAGGAACTACTCCAGTCTTGCTCTTTAAGATTAAACCACATCTGCATTGGTCAGTATCTTCATTAATAACTTACAACCAGAACTTGGAGACATTATTCAAAAATTGGCAAAATCGGAGCTGACGAAATGGCCTATTTCGGAGAGTGTTCGCCTAGCATGCGGAAGGACCGCGGTTCGAATCCCAGGCCGCTCAAATGAGAAGAAAAAAAACAAACAAAACAAAAAAAAAAAAAAAAAAAAAAAATAAAAATTGGCAAAATCCTCCTCTCTCCTAAATATACATATTAGTTCAAAATTATAAAGAATTTCACCACAGAAAAGACTTAATCAACACAATGAAAACCCATGGCTTTACAATTTAATGCAATTAGAAGGGAATAGCCAGGGCAATTTGCTCCCCTCAAACTCTACCCTTATATAGGGCTGGGAGTGTAGCTCAGTGCACAAGGCCCTGGGTTCCATCCTCAGCACCACAAAAAACAAACAAATCAATCAGGAGTCCAGGAGAAAATACCTCAAGGACCAGTCTGAATTGATTACTAAGTTATTGCCCATTCTTACAGGGGTCTGGAAAGTCTTTAACAATAGCATGTAAATCTGAGCAAGATCAAGGCCTAAAGAATACTTGTTCATGTGGGTCTTCAAATCATTGACCTTCCAGCAGGTGGAAAAGGCCAATAATACAGGTTAGGATGGAGCTATGGGATCAGGAGAATTTAATGGAGCCAGAGAAGGTAAAGAGGAGGAGTGGGGGGGGGGTGGGCAAAGGTATCTGCAGAATATAGAGGAATAGTAGTTAGGGCAAGGGCTGGAGTGGCACACGTGGAAGGTGCCACTAACTAAACCTCAAAGTCCTTTCCTCACCTGTATAAGGAAAGGATTGTGAGGTTTAGTTAAGAGTGAAAGCAGAGCAGGAGGACCCAGAGGTGACAGAAACAGTTCTTAAGGAACTATACAGTTTCAAATAGATTGGAGACATTTTCTCATTTTTCAGCCTTGTACCAAAATCATCATCATCATCATCTGACCACTGGTGAGATGAGATCTTACAGCCTCAAGATTTGGGGTACTTTGCAAATTAATAAGTTTAGGAAGATGTCAGGGCTGCATAGGGCCCATTGGAATTCTAAGTGGTCCTTTGTAAAATTATGCCATTTTTGAGGTAACAAACTGAAATTATATAGCAATATAATTAGCAAGAATTGTTTTCAAGTGGTCGAGAATTGGATTGAGAGTTTACAATGAGTACAAAGATTAAACAAAATCTACAAACAAAAGAAAACCAAAAGAGTACTCAAAGAATTGCATCCTTATCATGCTACTATGGACTGTGTCCAGAACTCATAGATCAGAGGCCAGACTCACTATGGATCCCCAAATCACCAGTCAGGGAAGGATCATGGTGAACTGGAGAGGCCCCAGAACCTGGGTGGGGAGGGAGTCTGGAAGCGAGTTTTTAGTTCTATTCAATTCATGGCACCAAACTGTCCAACACAAAAAATGATAAAGTAAGAAAATTGATTTTATTAAGGCTATTATAATAGGGAGAGCACCCTAGATTAGTCACTGGAGTTCATGACAGGGTAGTTTTGCCTTATAGTTTTGTAGGGAAGAACAGACAAATTATAGGTAGAGATATTTATTACAGGGGATATTGATTTTGAAAATAGGGAAATCTCAACTGATCAGAAAATATTTACCTCTGTGTCTAGTTTGTTTCAGGAAGACAACAGCTTGGTTAATTATTCATGAGACACAAAAAGGGGGAGTTGGAGGGTCTGTGTCAGGCCTTGTCCACAGGTTCAAGCAAAAGGGGAAAGGTCTGTATTTGGCCTTTACATAAGTGGACAGTGGAGTCATTCAAGAGTCTGTTTTATGACAGAGAGTGGACAGCAAGCCTTAGGTAAGTCACATGGGGAAGAATGGTCTTTTATGATAAATCATTTTTCAAGAAGGAACACAAACAGGTGAGAGGATTTCTTTACTGTAACCATTTTCATGGCTCAGGTGAATTTCAGTGTTGTCAAGAGTTGTCATATGTTTGAAAACTTGAGTCTAATTCTTGTTATTGGAGATACTGCCTAAAGGCAGTTATTCCAACTGGTTTTACATGTCCATGCCCCAGCAACATGGTGTTCTGCCCCACAGAATTACTGAGTGATCGCTGTGGGGAAGGGGTTGGGGAAACCATTTATGGGAGTTGACAATGTTTTGCATGTGAGATGTGGGAGCCAGAGCCCTCCGTTGGAGTGGAGATTGTTGGAAAATCCCATAGTCAGTTATTTAAGGTCCTTGCAACAGTTTGGGGGAGATTACCAGGGCAATTTCCTTTGTGAGGAAGGCTTCAGGGGTGGTTCTGAAAGAGAGATCTTTAATGTCTGTCTGTCTGTCTCTCTCTCTCTCTCTCTCTTTCTCTCTGCTACCTTCTGGGGTTTCCTCCTTTGACAGTGGGTTGTTGCCTTCCTTTCACTGATGCAAAATCACTGTGGTCCACTGTAGTAGCTATAAGTTCACATTTTCTGCCCAATAATCCCCTACTAGTTTCTAGACCTTTTATCTGAACAGATGAGGTACAAGTGGGACAGAGCATTTTTATAAATTTACAGAGATCTGTTATGTTCTGCACCTTGGCCCATTTGGGTCACTGTAGGGGGACACAGCAAGTAGTGTACTGAACCAAGTGGTAATTATCCTTATGATCTAGGGCAATGTCCTTGGAACCAGAGAATCCAGGTGGTAGATCAGAGTTAAATTTCAGTCCCTTAAGCTTCTTTTTGGCTGGGCTGCCACTCAGTAGGTTATTCACCACTGTAGTGTGGGATTGCTGTTAGGGGAAGAAAGATTATACCCAGAAATGTTCCAAACAAAATCCCAAGGTTTCAAAATATGTCCATATGACCCTCATTGTTCTTTGCTTTTATCATTGTCAAGGGAATGATTGAAAGAAGACAGTCTCCTTCTGGGGTCCATCATATTTACTGACCAAACTGCATAAAGTATAAGAAGGCAGAGTTGGGAGTACCTCTGAGTCATTTTTTAAAACTTTATTTTATTTTATTTTATTACTTAAATTGGTAGGTACTGGGGACTGAATCTAGGGCCTTGCACATACTGGGCGAGCACTCTACTGCTGAGCTACATCCCCAGGCCTTTTAGTTGATTTTTGAAGAGGCTATTTGAACTCTTAATACCATATGCCAGTGGTTAGCAGGGAATATGGAAGTTCATAGTATATCTTGATTATCAGCCCATTGTTGCATGACTTTTACAATAAAAGGTGTGCCATTTTTCAGTCTGTAAATAGTCTGGGAAACCAAAAACAGCCACAGTGTGCAGCTGAAATTAGTTGAGCAGTTTGAAACAGCTACAGTTTAACCTGAAGAAATGTCAATAGTGGCACAGCCTCATTGAAAGCTCTTAGAAGGGACTTAAAGCATGTTGTAATTAACACAGTAGGAACCAATGGGGCCACACCTCATGTGATGTGTTGTTCCTCATCACAGTGGGCCATTTTGTAGGAGTCACAAGGTTGGCATACAATGGTAGCTTCTGGATCAGAAACATAGGGTCCTGTAATTTGTGCCCAGTCTTTGACAGTGGATGCTTTGTTGTATCCAATGTGATGATGGATCCAAGTGCTAATGACAGTAAGCAAAGCAGAGAAATCTCAATCAGCATCTAGATTCTAGTTTCATCAGAGTAGATGCTTACTATGGGCATCTATATGGATGACCCACACCATTCTATTAGTAGCTGCAATTTGTTTCTACAGTTCATGATACCTACTCTGTCTAACCTGTCTGTGGTCTTTCAAGTGGGAGACCCAACAGCTGGGCCACTGTCAATAGCTCAAGAATCAATACATATCAAAGGGAATGCTGGGCAGAGTTAGGAAAGTGGCCTTGAGTTCTACCTGCTGAGAGGAGCACCCATATCCATTCCCAGGTCTTCTAAGGTTGAACAGTCCAGTGGAAACCACCCAGTTTCATCTCAGCCAAATAATTAGTGGATGAGATCAAGACATTTAGGGGAACCTTTTTGAATTGAGGACCCCATTTTGTCCAGCAGCCTTGTGCTAGTTGGCAGAGTGGGAAATAAAATTTCCCTCAAAGGAGTAGTTGTTCCATTTTCATGGAAAGCCAAGATGTGGCTGGGATTGGGCCAGCTTGAATACACTATTTTCTTTTGACAAGTGAGACTTGGTTTCTTCCCACCTTGTTAGTCGTTGAGTCTCAATAAGTCTATGCCAAAATAGCATTGTCAGGCTGAAGAGTCACAAGACCACCAATGGGTCAGGTGTTCAGTTTCAATCAGGGCCAATAGCAAGCTAATAATTGCTTTTCCTGAGGGGTGTCTCTAGTAGCTGTATAAGGATGGTAAGTCCAAAACAGCAAAGGGCTCTTCTGGGTCAAATCTAAAACCCTACGGGTTTCCTTTTGTAAGAGATCCATTGGGCAGAGTCATTAGTTATTAAGACTGGTAGTTCATCAGGGTCATTTAGGCTTTGGGGGCCCTGAGGGTAGAGAGAAGAAGATGGATTGGAGCTTTCAGGACAGCATCATACACTGCCTGTTGGTTTGCACTGTACTCAAAGGGCATTGGTTTGTGGTTTAGCCAATATAATGGATCAGGTAGCGTGTCCAAGCGAGGCATGCACTCACTGTCTCCCATATCCAAAGTGTCAGTATGGTCTCTTTTAGGGCTTCCATTTTGTATGAGTTTCAAACAGGTGGAAGATTTTCCTTGACTGCAAGAAGGATAGAGTGTTAGCAGTCCACCCAGAAATTTTAGATGCTTGACTTGGTGAGCAGGCCACCAAACTTTGTCAGGGTTTACTAGCCACCTGTGATGGCATACTAATGCCATCACTGATGCAATGATATGCTAATGCCACAGTCAGAAACACTGAGATCGAGGTTTCTAACTTGCTAATTGCAGTTTGGATATGGTTTGTCCACATTAAAACTCACATGATTTAATTCCTCAGTGCAGCAGTGTTGAGAGGTGGGGCCTAGTGGGAGGTGTTTGGGTCTGGTTTCAGGGCCCTTACGAATCAATTAATGCTGTCTTACAGGAGTGAGTTCTCACTCTCACAGCACTGAATTAGTTACTGTGAGGGCCAGATGTTGTGAAGCAAGGTTAACCCCTGTGTTTGTGTTTTTAATATATATTTTTAGTTGTCAGTGGACCTTTATTTTACTTATTTATATGCGGTGCTGAGGATTGAACTCAGTACCTCACACGTGCTAGGCAGGTGCTCTACCACTGACCCACAACCCCAGCCCATGTGTTTTGTCTCTTCCACATGCACCCACTTGCCCTTTCACTTTTTGCCATGAATTGAAGCTGCATGAAGCTGTGCACATCCCAGTGTCATGCTCTTGGACTTCCCACCCTCCAGAACCATGAGGCAAAATAAAACTCTTTCATTCATAAATTACCCAAAGGAATACTGTTATAGAATATGGGCTAAAATACTAACCAAGGGAATTGATCTATATAGTGACAATTTTGGCCATTGGGGATAGAGGCAATCATATTGATGCCTGATGCACTCACTGGTGTTAAATGTAAGGTACTCAGAACCCCTGGGAGAGAGCTGAAAATGTGTATTGAAGGCCTTGCTACCTGAATACAAACTGGTCTTTGCTCTCAGTATCAACATCTGTGAAAGGCTGGCAATGTAGCTCAGTGATAGAGGACTTGCCTAGCATGTGTGAGACCCTGGGTTCAGCACCCATCACCTCAAAAACTGTGAAGAATCTGAGATATCACCTTACAAGCTAACAAGAGGTCTTGCCACAGTTTCAAGTGTGCTGGCAGAAGCCACAAGACCTATTACAGAAAAAAAAGCAGTAGCCAGAATCAGCATGGTTGTATGTTGGGGGAAAAATTTAAAAATAAAATTCCCTGGCAACCCCAGAAGTCCTCTCTACAATGTAGAGTAGAAAGAAAAGAGTTTTATTATTGAGAAAGCATTAAACCAGAATGCATTGTGCATCCCAAACAATCTGTTAACATTTTTAAGGGGCAAAAGAAAGATTTACAAAGCAAGTTTTCTCAAGGAAAAGCTCTAGTGAAAGAAAAAGGGGGTCTCTCTTTCCCTTTATGAAATAGGGAAAATTCAACTTTTTCCCTCACAATTTTCCCTTCTTTTGGAGTAATACTACAATTATCTAATTGTGTCATCACCCACCATTTCTGCCTTTTTTTGGGCAGTTTATAGCCAGCCATCTAAAGATCTAGAAAACATATAGTAAAATGTGAAGCAAAGCAATTATGAAAATTATCATAGGGTGAATTATAAAAGTCAGTGTAAAATTATATATCTTACCAGTGGTGAATGTTTAAAGCACATTCTTGATTAGCAATGTGCAAAACATCTCATTTCCTCGTACATTAATTTGACAGATTATTGTCTTGTCTTTAGAGCTTGATCTTCCAAGTGATTATTATTTTATAGATCCTTATAAAGTCTTACCAAACAAAGCCTAAAGAGTAGCCCTCCAGATGCCTTATATCCCATTTTTTTAAAGACTGTTATTCAAAGTCTCAATATCAAAAGAGGTATAGCTGTGCCTGTTCCTATTCCTGCCAGGCTTCTACCATGACTAGGGGTACAGAAAAAAGCAATAAAACAAATAACAGATTTGTTTTCTAGTAAGATGTGATAATAGTTTTTCTTTCTTTTTTTTTTTTTTTTGAGATAGTGTCTCACTGTGTTGCCTAGGCTGACCTCAAACTCATGATCCTTCTACCTCAGCCTCCTGAGTAGCTGGGATTACAGGCATGTGCCACTATACCTGGCTTAAATATAATTCTTAAGAAGTTGAAATTACCATACTGTGAACAGAACAACAAGGCAGTCTATGAGAATAGTAATAAATTTGCCAGAGTATCTTTTTTCACTTGAGTCTCAATATCTGTATCAGTTACTTTAGAAAACTCAAGGACCAAGTCCTTTGTGAGACTAGTCCTTCTGAGGTGTTGGTTTCACAAAGAAAGCATAAATCCAGCTCTATTTTCTCTTACTTTGATAGCAGAATGGGTGATCAGCAGCACTTGAAAAGGCCCTCTCAACTGGATCTTTTAGTGTATATATTTGCATACAGATGAAATCTAAGGATTGATAGGGGTAGCAGACTTCTTCCAGCACATCCTTCCAGGTCCTAATGACTTTGTGTCTCAGGGTTTCTAGGGAAGAGAGAAACCTTTTAAATATTGTACCTGATCATGAGAGGATTTAATTAATTTGGGCACAGTTAATTATATCTTGATTCCAAATCATAGAGCTTCAATAAATTCAAAGGGAGTGACACTGTACTTGATAGCAGGGATTGCTCTAATTTTTAACAAGGCTAGTGGTAACATTGTAGTTCACTTTTTCCCCAGAAGGTCACAGAATCTTGGCCAGTGAGCTTTTTTTTTTTTTTTTAAATAAATTGATTCATTTGTTCCACTTGTTCAGAGGAATGAGAATTATAGGGCATATGATAGTTTATAGAATTCTGCAAACATTTGCATAATTCCCGAGCAACAATGGAAATTAAATGGCTTCCTCTGATTCAATCTGCTCTAATATCCCAAAGGTAGGAATTGTATTTATTTAGAGAACCTTTTACCACTGCCTGAGCATTACCTTTTGAAACTAAGGCCATTCTGACAGCATACACACCATAACTAGATAAAAACCTACCATCTATTGACATTGATTCTGTGAAATGCAGCTTCCACAAAATTCCTAGCACTGTTGATAGGACAAACTATTCAGCACTTACTTTGGAAGTAGTCTGTAGAGACTTCTGTTGACAAATAGCCCATCTCTTTAATATGTTTGGGATAAGTTCATCTTTTGATAGGTAGAATGAGAGTACAATGTCTTTAAAATCCCCTTTTGAAGTAACTTTTTTAAACAGCTTTTTTTGAAGCTCTGTCAGAAAACTCATTGCCTTTAGAATCTCCATCATTCTGCAGTATGTGGGCTCTACTGTGAGTTATTGATACTTGAGTAGGCAGTTGTAAGGCCTTTGACAACCCAGATATTAATTTACCATGAGATGTTTTAGTTCCTATTGAAGACAAGAATCCCATTATTTCCAGATAACAAGCACATATTTACTATTAATAGACTGATTGACTTTAAATCCTGAACTAAGAATTATAGCTCTAGTAGCTGCTATTTATGTGGCAACTTGTGCTGATTCGAGGCAAATCATGAACTTCTAAGATTTACTGAGCAGTCACCACAGCATAGAAAGCCTAAGAGTGACCCCTTTCATCTGGGTATATGATCCATGGGTAAACATTATCAACTATGCATTTTGAATAGGAACGTCAGAAAAATCCAGTTTCTGCCTACTGTTTTCTTCTATTACCATGGTAGACTCATGGTTTTCTGTTTGCTAAGGATCTTATAAAAAGACTAACAGTTTAGAAGTTTGTATCTTCCAAGTTCAAGATTAGGATTGGATAGTGATGCTTGTTCATAATTAGTCAGGTGGCACATTAATAAATTCTGGGTCTTATGCATTTGTAAGATAGCTGACATAGCATGAGGGGCATACAGAAATGTCAAGTGACCCAAGATAAGGGTCTTTTCATACTTTAAATTAAGTGCTACCGTTGGAGCCACCACTGGAAGGCATCTAACTATTCCCATTGCCACAGCATCCAGAAAAACTGAGAAATAAACTGTTAGTCTGTAGATAGTAAGGGAATGGGTACTGTTCAAAAATGAATGACCTACAAATGTTATCATGGCAAAACTGGGAGAGTCTAAAATGTTACCCAGCATGCTGTTGGCATTGTGGTGAACAAGCAAGTTAAGTGCACGATTCTTGCCAAGAGAATGTGTATCGAGCATATTAAGCACTCTAAAAGCCGAGACAGCTTCTTGAAACATGTGAAGGAGAATGATCAGAAAAAGAAGGAACTCAAAGAGAAAGATACATGAGTTCAGAGAAGCACGTTTTGTGAGAACAAATGGAAAGGAGCCTGAGCTACTGAAATCTATTTCCTATGAATTCATGGCATAATTAATGTTAAAAAAATAAAGGCCTGTGGCTATAAAAATGATTTTCTTTAAAAAAAATCACTTTGGGCCCCAGGGAATAATGATATTGGTTTCATTCAAGACATAAAATCAATAAAAGTAGCTTATCAATAGGATAAGCTATGACCATGTGTAAAACAATATCCTTTGTTGAGAGCTCAATTAGAAGTGATAAAACCAATGATAAAAGAATTAGAAAAAGCAAGAATAATTGGAAAATGGCACTCAGCCTGTAATACTCCCATATTTCTAGTACGGGAAGGTATATTTGATGAAGTAGGACAACTTATATAGATTTGTGCAAGATCTTAGAGAAGTAAATGAATTTGTTGTTCCATTAACCTCTGTACTTCCTCATCCTTGAACTATTCTGGCTTCAGTACCATAGTCTGCAAAGTTTTTCCTCTATAGTTTATTTGTACTCCACTATTTTTTCTGTTCCTCTAGCTAACACATATACATTCTTGCTTTATTTTACTTATGATGGTAGATTCACATATATGTGGCCAAAGGAACAACTTCATGTTTTGTAAAAGGCCTAGAGAACACATATCAGGTTTCTCTCCTCTTTCCTTTTGTGTTTGTCATTTTGACAAATTACTTGAAGATGGTGGTTCTGGCTGAAAGGTCAAAGTGAAGTTTTGACTTATTTCAGTTTGGAGAACTTTTCCAGCACAGTGTGAGACTGCCACACTCTGCCATACCCTTTTCTTTTTGAGGGTACCATTAACCAAGTTAAGTACTTTTTCTGTAGGGAGCTCCACAAAAACTCCATCTAGAGTAGAGCATGTAATAGCCTTTATTTTGCACAGCATATTTGTAAGCAGGTCTTTTTTAATAAGTTTATAGGAGCATTAGAAGAAAGTAAGAAAGCATGTTCTTCATCATAGGACCTATCTGTATAGAAGTTGTGGGGAGAAAAAACAAGTCGAAAGCTGACTGTGAAATGATAAAACCTATATTGACCTATTACCAGATAGCAAGTGACAAATTTCAGAAGAAAATTCAGAATAGGTAGCAACAGTATCTACTACAAAAGGCAATTATAGGTTAGCCTGTGGGGAAGTTACTGATACTTGTGATTCACCAGATTATGCCTCTAAAATTCTCTAAATCTGCCAATTTTGAGCATATTACCAATTATCCCCCAGCTGAGGTTTTTGGTCTGGGCTTACTAATACCCTTGTTTCTTCAATTTATGCAGCCTCTGTAGTCTCTAGGACCTATCTTCTCATGTCATGGCTTCTTCCAGTAAAGACATACAGTTTTCCCATTGTCATTGGTTCCCTTCATAGCTTGTCCACAATAGGAGTCATACCTTTAGAAAACAGTTTTAACTGAGCACAGCTAACACAGTTGTTTTTAATTGCTTCTTTTTTGTCTTTTTGTAGCTTATCACCATATTAGCACAAGATGCTAAAATTAAGAAATGTCTTCACAGCACCATGAGGAAAATGGGGTATAGAGATAGACCCAATGTGTCTTGACTTCAACTTTTGAGTTGATGCTGGAATGGATTAAGACTGTGGACTCTCATAATGAAATGAATGCATTTTGCATACTGTGTGGTACATTATGATGAAAAACCATTAAAATGTCTTTCTTCTCCCTATCCCCTAGTTGTTATTGTGTTGTCTTTAGCAAGATTGTGTTGTTACAGATACCAGTGTCATTTGAGGATGTGACTGTGGACTTCAGTAGAGAGGAGTGGCAGCAATTGGACTCTACACAGAGATGCCTGTATCAAGATGTAATGCTGGAGAACTACAGCCACCTGCTCTCAGTGGGTAAGCATTGCTATCCTATGCAACTGCGAGGTACCTAGGATTAAAATGTACCCCCCAAATAACGTATACTGACATATTAACCCTCAATACATCAGATTGTAACCTTATTTAGAAATAGTCTTTACAGAAGTAATCAAACTACGTTGAGGTCATTAGGGTGGATCCAAAACCACTAATGTCCTTTTTTTTTTTATAAAAAAGGGGGAAGTACAGATACAGAAATACATACCCACATAGAATGAAGACAATGTGAAAACATATAAGAAGAAGGTGGCTTTGGAATGGAATTATACATTTACAAGCCAAGAAACACCTAAAGCTACCAGAAGCTAGGAGAGAGGCATGGGACTGATCCTTTCGTAGTGCTGTCAAATAGAGCATGACCCTGCTGACACCTTGATTTTGGAATATTTATCTCTAGAACTATGAGCCAATAAATTTCTGCTGCTTCAAGTCCCTCAGTTTTTGGTACTTTGTTATAGTAGTCCTAAGAAATGAATATACATTTTTGTACTTGGAAATGGAGTACTATTATGACAAATACCTAAAAATATAGAAGTAGCTTTGGAATTGGGTAGTGTGTAGAGGCTGAAAAGATTTTGGGTATTTAACATAAAAAGTCTAAGTTGTCTTGAAGAACCTCTTGGTAGGAAAGTGAATATTGAACATGCTTTTGGTAAGGTCTCGGATGTAAGTGAGGAATATATTGATGCAAAATGGAGGAAAGGCCATCCTTATTTTAAAGTAGTAGAGATATTGGTGGAATTGTATTCTCTTGAGTCAAGAGTAGAACTTGAAATGATGAACTTTAACATTGAACTCAGGAGATTTATAAAGAAAGTATTGAAAGCACAGCCTAGGTTCTCCTTACTGCTTATAGGAAAATATGAGAGGAAAGTGACAAATCAAAGAAGGAATTGTTAAGAAATGGGTACCAGAACTTGAAGCTTCTGAATATTCTCAGCATATATATATATATATATATATATATATATATATATATATTGCAAGGGTTGAGAAAATATACTCTGGAAGAACACCAGGGGTATGTCTGAACAACTATTTGCTAAAAAGAGTAGGTGTGTGACTTATGGTTCCAATTAGCCATCTCAATAGAAATGCTGCCAACTTGGACAGAAGGGGCCAGAGATTGGAGAAAATGAAGAAAGGCTATCACAATTCTTGGATTGATTCTATTGACAGGAAAGGTGTAAGAACCCAGAAACCACTTCAGACATGGGAACTCACATAAGAGGTTTTATTAAGCAAACAGAGTGTTTCCCTGCAGGGTAAGAGAGAAAATGAGAGGAAAAGAGAGAGAGCACACACAAGAGAGAGTGTGGAAAGCGAGGAGGAGAGATAAAGTACGTAAGTAGGAGAGAGAAAGCATGAATGTGAGAAGAAAAGAGAAAAAATGGTGGGGAGCTATCCTTAAGCAGTCAAATTCTGCAGGCTAATGGGACCAATAATGGAGAAGGATACTTGCAAGCTGACTGATGAACCAGTAGCTAGCTAAGATGTTCACAGACTGACAAGTAGTTGGGAGGTGGGGAAATGACTGCAGCAGAAAGGGCGGGGGAGCAGCTTTATATTAAATTCCCCTGTTTCTGTTTTTATAAGAAAATCTTTTGTTCTCCAGTTCTTTCCCCCCTTATCTCTCCTTCCTGCCTACGTTTTGCAGGTTTTGCACGTGAGATATAAAAAGTCCACTCTTCCAGGGGTAGTCTCCAACTTCCAGACTTCCAGAGGCAGATGGCTTTCATGGACTTCATTTCCTCGATTTAATTGATCTCCTATTTCTACACTAACTGCCTGTCCCCAATTCTGGCTTCATTCCCCCCTCTAATTTTAGGAACTCCTTACTGCTGTAGGGAAAGGGGGTGATGACCGATCTGGCTTCTTTGAGCTGGAAGTGGGCAGTGTGGGGCAAGCTATTTGGAGTTCCCTTTTTAGAAATCGGGTGAATTGAGGGGTCCATTGTAGAAGTCTGGTTGGGGAAGAGCAGTTTGTAAAGGCATCTGGGGATGGGTGCTTCTGGAGAGAAGAACAAAAAGACATGAGTACTGAAATGAGATTAGTACAAGATAAATGTTGTACAATCTGGAACATGCCAATGAATATCATGAAGATGACAGAAGTCAATAATCCCTCACCAGGGGGTGGAAGAACTGAGAAGTTGTTCCCATAACAAGGCCTAACAAAGGCTAGAGAGGACAAGGCCTTTATTTGGGAACTTTAACATTGTCAGAGTTATCAGGAATGTAAACACAACATTCAACTCTTAATGTCATTGATGTCCCCAGAAAATATAGTTAAGCTACTTAATGTCATCTGATTTTTGTAAAATATCCTTTTATTGGTATAACCTGTGTTTAGTAGAGATCTCTATATTTCTGTTACTAGCAAACATAGATTAAGCCTACCTGTGTCTGTAGGCCTTAAACTGACTAAAAACTTCTGATTCTGGCAGTTTCTCTTGATAGTTATTGCGTACATTTGCCTAAGAATCTCTCTTTTGTAGCTTTCAGTCTTTATTCTAGTGGGCTACATTTAACTGTTGTTTCTTTTAAATGCCCAAGAATGGCTGTGTTTTGGTTTTAACTGTTTTGCTAGGTGTCTAAGATCAAGCTGGTCAAATTGACCTGTTCCTGTCTTGTTAAAGAGTCACTCAAGAGGAACTTGAGAGCAGCTTCTTAGCTTTACTGCTGTCCGTTAGGCAGGGTCTCCTCAATGAGGTGGCTTCCCTTGGAAGCATTAGGGATGTCTCCCTTTTCCAATGACCCTCCTCTGCAGCAGGTGTACTGATTGGCTTTTTATCCTCTAGTGGTCTCATCAACCTCCCTGATCGGGAGGTCGTGTGACCCAGAGTTTCAAAGCTCCTTAGAGAAGTCCTCTTGTTCCCTGGGTTCAGGCTGAATTTGAGGGCAAGATACTAGTTTTTCTTGGCCTCTGTATTTAATTTCAATCTCTAAGTTTGATCTTAACCATCCAGCAAGCCAGTCTCACCAGTCATAAAGTAAGAGTGCTGGGCTTTAACTTCAATGTCTATAACTACAGTTATTTATCCCCTTTTATCTAATTCTGGTCTACATTATCTGTCCTATAGTTGATGACTTACTATTTCAAGTAAATTTACAGTGTTTGCTCTTGAAGCAGTACTTCTGCAAAATATTAATTAGGCAACAGTTAGAGTTTACAAGGAAATACAAAATGGAATCACCAACAGTAAAACATTCAATTTGTGCAATAGCTATCTTGAATTTTGGCGAGTTATTCATTATATCCCCTGTTTGAGATCACAGTAAACTTTACAACAAACATCAAACTTTTAACACAACTTTAAATGAGTTAAAGTCTGCTTACTTTGGAGCCATTCTAACATGCAGCAGGGTGGGAGGGGAGCCAGAACCTTTTCTCAGGTAAGGCATGTCTCTTTACAAATCTTAAGTGAAGGGTTCTAATTCTGATGTTGATCTTTACTCCTTTATTAAATGTAATTTTAAGAAGTTTACATATATTGATTCCTGAGTCAATATGAGCATTAGTTAACACAATTTAACATTATATCTAAAACATAAATTAAAGAAAGGCTGAGAGAGATTTTAACTTTCCTTTTGTGTGGCAAAGTGGCAAAATGCTTTCATGTTTCATGATATTAACCTTTAAACAAATCAGCCTCTCACTAACTTTTAGAAATACATTTACATTTAAAATTTTTTTATCTCAGTGTAAAAAGTAACAAATTTTACATATGCCATATTAATGACAGGTCCTATAATAGAACATTAAATGATAGAAATAAATCCCCAATAACATTTACTCTTCTTATAAGTTTAAAATTACCACAGACAAGTTTAATTTGGAGAATAGCAACTTGATAAATGTTCTGCTTTAAAGGCTTCTATACCTGGAAAATATGAACACATGTAATATACAAAGAATGACCATTCCACAATTATTACCAAATTTAGTTTTTAAAGAAAAATTTAGACTCTGTAATGTAGTACAATACTTTAACAGTTGTTGTGTAACCATAATTGTATAAACCCCAATTTTTAAGACTAGTTGTTCTAAAGAATAGAACATAACAGACATATTAAGAGTAAATTTTACCAACCTATGAAAACACCAATAATGTTTAAGTATGCTACTCCGTGGAATTTAAGGAGTTGAGAGTACTCGATGTTACTTAATAATTAGTATTTTAACTTTGTAAATTAATCAGATGTCTGTAACAAACACATTTGAGTAATCCCATACATGTCAACTCTAATTCACTCATCTTATTGTAAAAAAAAAACCAAGATATCAGACAAGTGTACTAAATAGCATTTGCCATCTCTTTCCTGTTGAAGAAAAGTCCTAGAAAAATTGATATTAGACATTTTATAAACATCAACATTTTATTAGTTTGACCACCTAGAGACTTGTGAGTTAGTTTTAAAGACATTTTACTTCTATCAGTTTACCCAATTTAAATTGAGCCTTTTTAAGTCATGTGAATTAAAATATTTGGATCCACTTTTTTAAATTTTAATTTTATGGGCACTTATATTTAACACAAAAGCAAAGGCCTTGTAATGTTTATCTCCATTGCAATGTAACAGATGTTCAAAAATAACTCTAGAGTTGGATAAAAAGAACTGACCAAAATCATTACCTAGGTATGTAGGATCACAATTGTGAGCTCAAAAAATATAGCATTTAAGAAAAACAAGAGTCCTACAAGAAAAATTATAATGGCCATTAATTATAGCAGGAGAGAGTGAGAAAGAGAAGGGCAGAGAGAAGAGGTGAGAGGGAGAGATAAAGTGTTCTGTGTTGCAGTCCAGGAGAAATTTAAAATGGACACTTTTTTTCCTTGGGTTTGAGACTGGTCTCCCACTGTGCCTTCTGGCTTCCTCCATTTACATTTCAATGTAAACCTTGACTGAGATCTGAAAGGAGCTAACAGGTTCTAGCAGAAACTTGATGCCTAGGGCATTTTAACCCTTTTTCCTGATTAGTAATCAATTCAGGTTTGGATGCAGAAAATTGTGAAACATTATCTCCCACTACTTGTGAGGAATGGGGCTGCTATATCATACTCCTTACTGTGACATGCCACTGACTCTTGGGCTGGTTACTCCCTCCATACTGGCCACCTCCTATAGGGGGGACTAGAATATGTATGCGGGACCTTGTGACAGGAGAACTAGGTGGACTGGGCAGGGGAAAGGAAGCAGAAACAGAATGGGGTAAAGGAGATGGAGAAGCAAAGGCTGCAGCGGCCTCTGTCACAGCAGACCGGTATCAGGGTGGTTTGTTAGCTGAGTCGAATTTGGAGGAGGAAGAGGGATTAAGAGGGGGAGAAGAAGCCAAAAGGAAGCATTTGAGTTTGCAGGAAGAGCAAAGAAGTGCAAGAAAGAAAAGACTTGAAGATAAGGAATCCCTTTCCATCTGCCTGCGCGCTCACAGAAGCTGTGTGCCATTACATGGCCATTTTGGATTATCTAAAGGATACACAAACGAATAAGCTTTGATGGCTTTAAGCCAGGGGTCAAGCGAAGGGTTCTAAAGTTGTCTAATAGACATCCCAGGGGTGAATCTGCCAGAATGGAGGACCCAGATCCCATGGTGGAGATTCAGCTGAGTCTGTGCCTCAGCGTCCCGGGTCAGAGACTAGTCAGCTGGGGACGAGAAGGCAGCACATTGATGGTGTCCTCACACAAGCATCAATCTGTGTGCTGGGCAAAAGCTGACAGAGTTGAGGACCTGATGTCAGGGTTTTCGAGAGTGAGATCGAGTGTGAAGAGGGGCCTCAACCCTGAGAGAGAATCTCCACCATAAAATCAGGAGCCCACGCAGCAGATAAGACTGACTAAGGGGGCCAGCCATAACTATAAAAGTCATGGCTGGGAGTACCCCCACCCCTCAGCCACCTCAAGGGCCCTGGACACTCAACGGTCACTTCTCAGGTCGGTAGAGGAGCGTTTAAGCCGGCCTAGGGGAACCTGCTTAGGGAACTCATCAATCTGAAGTCTGGTGATGGATGCAGAGCAGAGCAGAGCGTCTGGGCAAATGGAAGGTGAGACTGTCCGGGGGCACTGGGGCATCAGATGGGGTTCCACTTGCTTAAGAGACAGTGGAAGAGCCCATCTGAGTCACAGCACCAATGTAAGAACCCAGAAACCACTCCGGACATGGGAACTCACATGAGAGGGTTTATTAAGCAAACAGAGTGTCTCCCTGCAGGGTAAGAGAGAAAATGAGAGGAAAAGAGAGAGAGTGCATGCAAGAGAGTGTGAAAAGTGAGGAGGAGAGAGAAAGTGAGTAGGAGAGAGAAAGCATGAATGTGAGGAGAAGAGAGAAAAAAATGGTGGGGAGCTGTCCTTAAGCAGTCAATTTCTGTGGGCTAACAGGACCAATAACAGAGAAGGATACTTGCAAGCTGACTGATGAACCAATAGCTCGCTAAGATGTTCACAGACTGACAAGTAGTTGGGAGGCAGGGGAGAGACAAGAAGTTGGAAAGTGGGGAAATGACTGCAGCAGAAAGGGTGGGAGAGTAGCTTTATATTATAAAAGGGAATAATGGTAAAGCTCTTTGGGAATGAACATGTGCTACTTTTCAAGAAAAGAGAATAATGACCTTAAGGCCAGAGGCCAGTGGGGCTATAGGTACCACTAGAGCTCAAGGTCACAGGCTATGGAGATGGGGGAAGGTGAATCCATTGTCTCCTCAGTTTCAGAGGGCAGGGCCATCTCCTTGTTTCCAGGGCTGACGGGGGCAGGGCCACCACCCAGGGACAAGGTTATGGGGTTGGATTGAGGTCATGTCTCTTAATAGTTTCGTGTGCTCTGGAACTATTTTTTCAAAGTTCTTTTCAGTTTTCCCTTATGGTACTGTTGAATATTGCTTTTGTGCTAGTACTCAGCCTTACATAGAGTTTATACCCACTTTGGGCTACATTCTCTAGGAACATGATTCTGGTAACACCCAAGTCCAGTACATCAGGGGCTGCTACTGTTCTCACACCATCTACAGGCTGGGCCTCAATCAGAAGAACTTGGGTCACTTAAAGGCAGCATTGGGGAGCAGTTGTTCTGTATGCCACATTTCTAATATCCCACTATGGGGCAGGTTTTTAACACTGGGCTTTTCTGTGTTTGTTTGCAATTAATAAGAGAATCCTTGTTAAATTTCTCTTCTCCTCTGTTAACTAATAGCTTAAATTTAGTGTGTGAGTAAATTCAGGTCCTATAGCAAGCCAAAAGGTGTTTCTCAAAAGGACAGCCATCCATAGAGGATGGTAGGGTTTCCTCCCAAATCCTAAGGATCTGCAGTGTGATTCACCTATTGGGGCCTGTGCGAGGTCCCAAATAGCACATATCTGACACTGTCACTTGTACTACCATCAAATCTGCTAGATCATACAACCGAAGTAGAAGAGCAGCTTACACAGCAGACTAGATCAGTTGCAGAGCCTTTTCTTTTGCTGAGGCCCACTCAAAACTAGCAGGTTTTGGATCACTTGGTAAATGGTGATCCAGTAGGTCAGTAGCACACCCAAATGAGGAATTGTTGCTTCCAAAATCCAGATGACCAGTAGTGTTGTACCTCTTTTTTGCTTGTAGCAGGGGTGAGATGCAACAACTTATCCTTTACCTTAGAAGGGATAACTCAATATGCCCCACACCACCGGACCCCTAGAAATTTCTTGAGGTAGAAGGACCTAAATTTTTGTCATGTATACTTTACTGCCCTTAAGTTTCTATCAGAGTTATTTTCCATATTCTGATATGAAAATGTCTTACCAATAAATCTTGAGTTGTTGCTATTACTTGCTCACTAGGTTCAGTAAGCATAATGTCATCCATGTAATGGACCACTATGCTGTCTTTTTTATTTCCCTCTATGAAGTTTTGTGTTGTCTTCTGGAGGAAAAGGTAAAAAAGATCCGTAGGAAGTAAATTGTGGCATAGGGCTAGACAGTTGATATACCTCTGATATAAATAGTGAAGGTATATGGCCGCCCCTTACCAGCTGAAAGCAAACTATTTCTAGTTGTCTTTTCTGATAGGTATCACATTTGCCAGAACAATAGTTACATTCTAGGTACCAGGAAATGTGTTAATTTGCTCAAGTAATGAAACCACATCTGGAAGAACAGCTACAATTAAAGTCACTGTCTTGCTAAATTTATGATAATTCACTGACTTTCTCCAATATTTATTTGTTTTCTGCACAGGCCAGATAGCAAAGTTGAATGGTGATATGATGGGAATTACTACCCTTATATCTTTCAAGTGTCTGATGTTAGTAGTAATCTCCACAGTTCTCCTAGGAATGGGGTACTGCTTTTAGTTTTCAATTTTCCTATTTAAAGGAAGCTCTAATGGCTCCTACTTGGCCTTTCCCACCATTATATTCTTCACTTCACAGGTCAGGAAACCAATATAGTAATTCTGACAGTTGCTAAGTATGTGTTTTCCAGTTATCATTATTTAACTGTAATCACAAAATGATGGATGCATACCTCAATAGATTGAGTAAAGCCATTTATTCATTCGTGGACTCAATCATTCAGGCACCTTAGGGGCTCATTTTTCTGGATATGAAAATGGCCATTGGTTACAGAAGGAATTTTAGTTCTATAAGGGTAGTTTAATCATTGGAAACTGGATGTGCCATCCAGTCAGGGAACTAGTTGTGCAGGTTAAAATTTTAACTCAGAAAGGTAGTTGTAAAAAGTTTGAAACTCACTGTCACTGGGAGAGATAGGAGCTCAGATCCCTAGGGATGAGTACTCAAATCCTGCCCATTGCTTTTCTCCTTTGTCTGAGATTCATTGTTTCCCAGAGTTTTGCTATTTACTGTGCCTCCATTTAGGACAAATGTGCAATGGGGGCAGGTTAAAGTCTAGAACCTAACATTCAGTGTCTGCCCCCTTCCTTGAGGGCCCATTGTTTTGGGGAAAGGATTTACTGGGAGAGGTTTAATGTTTGTCTTATTTCCTCTCCCTCCTCCCTTAGCTATACCATCTTTATGTTTTTCCCCAGGGCCTATCTTGTAGGAATATTATTTTCCATAATCATTCATTAACTAGGGAAATAACCACAGGATGGTGCCAGAGACCCACCAGGTCCATTATGAGATGGACCTATATAAAACTCCATTAACACCTTTCTTTCTATTAAGCCCCTACCCTGACTGGTGGACCACAGTGGTGTTTTGCATCTCCAGGTCTCCTCTCCAGTTCAAAGCAAGAGTCCAATAATCCTCAAAAATTATTTCCTTTTCCTTAATGTATTTCCTTTTTCTTAATGTACAGTTAAAGACCACAGGCCTTTTTGGGGAAGACTGAGAAAGATTAATAGTATAAAATTTGGGTAGTGTACCTGGGTCCTTCCTCAAGGAGACCTGGCATACCTTTCATTCAAGGAGCTCTGGGTCTGTAAACAAGCTCAAGCCTGGGAACTAATGGAGATGCCATGACTCTCTTTTTATGATTCAGGTTAGACTTTTGTTTACTTGACCTAGACCTCTTCTTTTTTATTAGTTCTTTTTGTTTATACATATATTAGGATTCATTTAGACATAATTATAAAAGGAAGATAATTTTCTCTAATTCAGTTCCTAGTAATTTCCTTTCCTTCCTCTTCTCCCTCCTCCTGTTCCTTTCCTTCTATTATACTGATCTCTTTTTCTTTTTTTCTTTCTTTATTTTATTTATTTATTTATTTTTTGGTGGTGCTGGGTATAGAGTCCAGGGCCTTATGCATGCTAGGCAAGCACTCAACCAACTGAGGTATATCCCCAGCCCCTATTCTACTGATCTTGACCTAGAACTCTTCTGTTTATACAGATAACTAAAGTTTTTTAAAATTTTTATTAGTTGTTGATAAACCTTTATTTGTATGTGGTGCTGAGAATCGAATCTAGTACTTCACACATGCTAGGCAAGTGCTCTACCACTGAGCCACAATCCCAGCCTTCAACTAAAGTTTAATAGGCTGTTCATCTGATTCTTTTCTAGGGATACCATGATCAATTAGGTAATGCTGTAGGTCTCTGTAAGTCACACTATTCTGAGTATTGATTTGACTCTACTGTCCATTGTGGTAATTATGGCCACCTCACCTGTGGCAGAGTGCCTCCACTTGGCCTCTGCTACCCCAGGATCCAATTACTCCCATGGCATTTATATTTTCCTGTTCAGTGAAAACAGTTCCCACTTTAATTTCTGATTTACGGATGAGTAATCACAAAACTCTTCAAGGATGCTGGGGCTCCTTCAGATTTGTATCTCACTGTTGTGGTAACAAGTATGTCCTCTAGACACTCTTGGAATAGATGAGCAGATCTTACATGATAAATCCACACTAGCATTCCAATTTCCCAATGCCTTTAGATACTTTTTTCTCCTGTTTATCAAGGCATTTCTGGCATTTCAACTTCATTTAGTGTAAGCTATCTTTTGGTCTGTGATTCAGTCAATCAGTCAACCAGACTATTAGAGACTTTCTGACTCCTCAACCAGCAGCATCAAATCCATAATCTTCAGTGGGTCCATATCAATCAACCTAGTGTAATCTAGTGTTTTGTTCCTTCCACCATTATGCCACTCTTGATATCCATTTCTACACACTTTCTCCATATTTCTATCTGTATAAATTGGAGAAATCACACAGTTCTTTTGGCATATGTAGCATGCATCCTCATGGGCCATACTTTGTACTTCACCTTTTTAGGCCTGCTTGAACTTTGAGTCTAGTTATAGACCTAGAAGAAAGACGAGTGGTGGGCATGATCCTTAGGGGAAGGAGCAATGCTTGGAAAGGCAAGTACCTTAGGGAATGTATTTGTCAGCTTTCCATAGCTAAAACTAAATACCCAAGGCAATAAAATTATAAAAAGAATAGGTTTATTTTGGCTCATGGTTCTGTAGGTTCCAGTCCAAGTTTGAGTGGTCCTGCTTTGGGCCTCTTCTGAAGGCAACATATCATAACATGAGTGTGTAGCAGAGCAGATTGCTTACTTGAACCAGGAAGAAAACAGGAAGAGATTGGGATCTCAGAGTCTTCTCTGAGTGCCCACCCCAATGACTTAAAGATCTTCCACTATGCTCCACCTCCTAAAGGTTCAACTGCCTCCCAATCGTGTCAAGCCTTTAACATATTGACATTTGATGGGACACTCATACATACCATAACAGGCAATGCCATTGAAAGTTCTCCAGGTTATTCTTCTCAGGTAGAGGTTGCAGTGATTTGACTGTCAGCACCAAAACCCACATTGAAATTTGTCTTTGTGATATTCAGAGGTGGGACCTTTAAGAGGTGATGATGTCACCAGGGCCCTGCTCTCATGATTGGATTAATGTGGTTATCATGAGAGTGTGTTAGTTATCACAACAATGAATTTAAGTTTGGCCCACTCTTGCTGTCTCATTCTGTCTCATACATGCTCACTTGCCCTTCTGCCCTGTTTTGATGTAGCAAGAAGGCTCTTACCAAATGCCTAGGGCATGCTTTTGGACTTTTCATCCTCCATAATTGTAAGCCAAATAAACTTCTATTGTTTATAAATTACCAACCTATGGTATTGTGTATGACAGTAACACATTGACTGAGACAGGGGCAGAAAGACTGCTTCTATTGGCAAAGAAGACTTATAGGGATTTAGTTCAGTGTCCTCCTATGTCCCTTTTTTAATTTTCAGAATCCCATTTATTCCTTCCTAATAAATGCCCTGACTTTGACAGTATACACTCTATGAGTTTGGAAATCCAAATTGTTTTGTAATTTAGCCATTTGCTGGATGAGCATTAGTTTGGTTTTCATCACTGTCAGATTTGCAGCTATAGGAGCTAAAGATTTCTTTTCAGTCAGACATAGAAATTTTCAAGTCATTTATTTGGCCCATGGACTGAGACACTGAATGTCTGAGCTCATAGTCTTCTTTCCCCACTTTGTCCAATACTATTGGGAGTAACCATCCAGTTTTATTACACAGAAATATTCCAGGATATCAAATCCATGGTCACCTAAAATGTTGTCTTTCATAAGTATTTGATTAGCAGTAACTGATGGTGATATTTTATGTTTTTCTGTCACCACATCATGCCATAAACTATTAGCGTCATTTGTACAAAGTACTGGAAATAGTTCTTAGTACTTTTAATCTAATCACTATAAGGACCCATCTAGGAATTGAAGAATGAATTCAGAAAAACCCATCCTGAAAATTATGTTCTTTTAGAACCACTCTCAGTACCAAAATCCATATTAGAATTGAACTGGCTCATCCCAGTTAGGGGCTAGCCAGTCTAAAATTCATAGGGCAGGCCAGAAGCCTGCAAATGCAGGTAAGACTTGATTTTGTGGTTTTAAGCCTAAAATGTGCAGGGCAGGCCAGCAGACTCAATGCTGAGGCAGGGTTTCTATGCTGTAGTCTTGAGGCAGAATTTCTTCTTCTTTTTTTTAATTATTTATTTATTTTAATTAAAAATCATAAATTTACATAGGGCAATATTGTTTGATTCATTCTGTTATTTCAGAATTTCTTCTTCTACCACCCATTACATATTCCTTTTGCCCTCAGAAAGCATGCCAGTGGGTCATGTTATTTTACCCTGTTGGATGACCCAGACCTTCATTCCATGTCAAAGAAGAAAACAGAGCTGGAAAGTGGTAAAATCTGTAAAAATACATTTTTATTCAGGAATGTCACAATGGAGAGAAAGATACCTCAATATAGAACTGGACTCAATTCTAAATACAACATGGGCAAGTGGGAATTTATAACCAGGGAGCAGGATAGGGGCCAGTGGATGGAAAATTACTAATAGGAAACATCCAGGGTAAGGAGGGATTCTAGTTAAACTGACCTAACAGGATTCTTGCTGAAATTAGTCCACAGTGATCAAATATCACCTGGGGGTGGTGGAAGATGAGAAATTTGATTCAACATCAAGAGTAATCAGATATTAAGGGAGGGGGATCCTGGCTAAAACTGGCTTAACAGGATTCTTGCTAAAATTGGTGATTCAAAGATGAATACAGAAGTACAAAAGTTGAGGTCTGGTTGGAAAGAGGATTCAGAGGAATCTGATTAAAGTCTGGTCAAGGAGAGACTTTTTTACCTACAGGGTCTGGGTCATTAGTGGTCATGCTTGGACTGTTACAGTTTTCTATTGCCTTTTGTCAGTGGGACTAGTAGTACTAGGAGATGCCCTAAAGGATCTCCTGTATTCTGGACATACTCTTCCTTACCTCCATATGGAGTAGCAGTTAAATTTCCATTTGGTAACTGGGCTCAATCACCCCAGCTATAACCATAACAACTTTCTTTGCCTACCTGATTCAGACTCATGAGGAACCCAAAGAAGCCGGGAGCTGTCTTAACTTCCCATGCAATGGAATCATTGTTGTGTTAACTGGTGGAAGCATTCTTCTTTTTGGGAGTGTAAGGAATCCCATGGAACCACGCCAGACATGGGAAATCACATAAGGGAATTTATTGAGCAAACAGAGTGTCTCCCTGCAGGGTAAGAGAGAAAATGAGAGGAAAAGAGAAAGGAAAGAGAAAGGGTGCACTAGAGAGAGAGTGGAAAGCGAGCAGGAGGAAAAGCAAGTGTGTAGAAAAGCAAGAAGGGAAAGATGGCAATTGAATTCTGCTGGCCTAACAGGGGACCAATAACAGAGAAGGATACTTGCAAGCTGACTGATGAACCAATAGCTAGCTAGGATGTTCACAGATTGACAAGTGGTTGAGAGGCGGGGAAAATGACTGCAACGGAATGGGCGGGGGAGCAGCTTTATACATTACATTCCCCCATTTCTGTTTTTATAAGAAAATCTTTTGCTCTCCAGTTCTTTCCAAAGCCTTCTTTCTCCTTCTTGCCTAAGTGACTGGGGCTGGTTTTGCAGGTGAGATGAAAAAAGTCCATTCTCCTTCCAGACTTCCAAAGGCAGATGGTTTTCTACACTAACTGCCTGTCCTCAATTCTGACTTCATTTACCCCTCTAATTCTAGGCACTTCTTCACTGCTGTAGGGAAAGGGGATGATGACCGATCTGGCTTCTTCGAGCTGGAAGGGGGCAGCGTGGGGCAAGCAGTTTGTAGTTCCCTTTTTAGAAATCGGGTCAATTGAGGGGTCCATGGTAGAAGTCCGGTTGGGGAAGAGCAGGTTGTAAAGGCATCTGGGAATGGGTGCTTCTATGAGAGAAGAACAAAAAGACATGAGTACTGAAATGAGACTGATACAATATAAATGTTGCAGAATCTGGAACATTTCAAGGTAAGCCTTGACTGAGATCTGAATCTGAAAGGGGCTAAAATGTTCTAGCAGAAACTTGATGCTTAGGTCCTTTTAACCCTTTTTCCTGGTTAGTAATTAATTTAGGTTTGGACGCAGAGAATTGTCAAACAATTATCTCCCACTACTTGTGGGAAATGGGGCTGCTTATATTATATGGGGATGCAGGGGAAGACGGAGAAGTAGGGTCTGGAGGCGCTTGACCCTGAAGAAAGAGCTAAGAAGCAAGAAAGAAGAGACTTGAAGATAAGGAATCCCTTTCCATCTGCTCGCTCGCTCACGGAAGCTGTGTGCCATTACACAAATGGATTTTGATCGTTTTAAGTACCGGGGGTTGGGTGAAGGGTTCCCAGGGTGGAATCTGCCAGATTGGAGGACCCAGATTCCATGGTGGGGACTGATACAGCCGAGTCTGTGGCCAGGGCGTCCCAAGGCAGAGTACTGGGCTGGAGATGAGGGGCAGCACATTGATTGTGTCGTCACACAAGCACCAATGTGTGTGCTGGGCAAAAGCCAAGAAGGGTTTGAGGACCTGATATCAGGGTTTTTGAGTATGAGTGCGTGAGCGCGAGATGAGCCTCAACCCTGAGAGAATCTCCACCATAAAATCAGGAATCCACCCGGCAGATAAGACCGACTATAGGGGCCTGCCATGACTATAAAAGTTGTGGCTGGGGGTACCCCCACCCCTCAGCTGCCTCAAGGGTCCTGGATAAATTGGCCTAGGGGAACCAACCAAGAGGACTCCCAACCTGAAGTCCAGTGATGAATGCAGAGCAGAGCATCCGGGCAGAATGGAAGGTGGGGCTGTGTCCGGGGCATTGGGGCGTCGGATGGGGTTCCACTTGCTTAAGAGACAGTGGAAGATCCCATCCCAAGTCACAGCACCATTGTAAGGAATCCCACGGAACCATGCCAGACACGGGAAATCACAAAAGGGAATTTATTGAGCAATCAGTGTCTCCCTGCAGGGTAAGAGAGAAAATGAGAGGAAAGAGAAAGGAAAGAGAAAGGGTACACGCTAGAGAGAGAGTGGAAAGCGAGGAGGAGGAAAAGCAAGTGTGTAGGAGAGAAAAGCAAGAAGGGAAAGATGGCAGTTGAATTCTGCCGGGCTAACAGGGGACCAATAATGGAGAAGGATACTTGCAAGCTGACTGATGAACCAGTAGCTAGCTAGGATGTTCACAGACTGACAAGTAGTTGGGAGGCAGGGAAATGACTGCAACGGAATGGGCGGGGGAGCAGCTTTATACATTACAGGGAGGAAGGCCTATAAAGCAGCAGAGAATAAGGTCATGGGCACAGGAAAAAAAATTTGCTAGTAGATTATTGGGAGTAATAGGGAGGAGTGTCGTTCCTGGCCCAGGTATAAGTGGTTAGGTCTGCCACCCCAGTGGGTTCAGAGGACAGTTCATTATTCTCAAGCATTAAAATCTAATGGAAATTTCCCTGCTAGGTATTAGATTTACTGGGACCCATGATCCATTTTTTTTCCTTCCCAGTTTTAGTATTTTGAAATGAGAATATATATTCCATGCCTGTCCCACCATTTTATTTTGGAAGTAGATAACTTGTGTGGTTGCATAGATGGAGAGGAACTTTGCCCCAGGATGAATCATACCCCAACTCTCACCAATAAATGATTTGGATGGTTTTGATGAGACTTGAGACTTTGAGTTGATTAAGTTTAGATGAGTTTGTGCCTGGCATGCACAAGGCCCTGGGTTCAATCCTCAGCACCACATAAAAATAAAATAAAGGTATTGTACCACCTACAATTAAAACAACATTTAAAAAGTTAATGATGAAATCATTAAGACTTTTGAGAATGTTTGGATGGGTTGAATATTTTGCAAATGAGAAGGTTGTGAATTCTGGGGGTGGGGACTGATAGTAGGCAGATTCTTTTGGGTTAAATTGTGTCCCCCTTCCACCAAAAACCTATGTGGAAAGCCTAACCCTCAGCACACAAAATGTGACCTTAATTGTAAATAGTCTGTTCAAGATAATCAAATTAAAATGAAATCATTAGAGTGGACCCTAATCTAATTTGATGCCCTTATAAAAAGTGTGACTTTGAACAGAGACATGAATATAAAGAGAAAGACCATGAGAAGGCACATAGGGAGCAAAAGCCATGTCACTGGAGCAATGCACTTACAAGCCATGGAGCACCAAGAATTTCTAGCAAATAGTGTAAGCTAGAAGATACAAGGATGTATTCTCTTCTCGATCCATCATAGCAGGCATGACCCTCACTGACACCTTGATTACAGACTGCTAGCCTATAAATGCACAACAATAAATTTCTGGAATTGATTCTAATTTGATTAGATTAAAAGTACTGATAACTATTTCCAGTACTACAATTACACTAATCGTTCATGGCATGATGTGGTAACAGAAAAACATAAAACATCATAAAACATAAAACATCAGTTACTGCTAATGAAATGCTTACAAGAGACAACATTCTAGGTGACCATGAATTTGACATCTTGGAATATTTTGGTGTAATAAAACCAGGTGGTTATGTTGTGCCCAGCGGCTCAAGATCCCACAAAGACCACCAGAGACCACGATCAATGCAAGCAACAAAGACTCATTTATTAGCAAGCTCGAGCCTGGTCCTCCGTGCACTCGGTAACCGGTGACACTAAGAGGCCCCGAGCCCTGGTTCAGTAGGCTTTTATAATGAAAGGCAAACAGTTTTACAGTGTTCTTTTTAATTGGTTAACATAAAATTGTATACAATGTTATTTTAAGTTCTGGGTCACCCTGAGGAGGGTTATCATTATCTTTTAAGTTTGCTTTTGTGCCGGCAAGGTCAGCCACCTGGCCTTTACAGATAAGAGGTGAAGATTCTTTGCAGCTTTTATGAGGGGTTGAGGGCAATTAGGGAAGAGCCTCGTATTTACACAGGTCGCGGGCTCTTTCTATCTTTACATTTCCCCCTTTCCAAGAACATTTAGAGAGCCAATCTTGGGTCTCATAGTTTTAACCCTTGCTGTTTCACGGGCTGATATTGGGCTCTTAGCACCATTAGCTGTACTGTATTTATTCTGTCTTTAACAAAAGCAATTAACTTATTGATTATACAGGTCCTATAGTTAAAGCTAGTAGCAACAACATTAGGGGTCCCACTATAGCAGACACCAGAGTAGTTAACCAAGGGAAAAATTGAACCAGGATTCAAACCAGCTCTGACTAGCTTCCCGTTCTTTCTTTCTGTTTGCTAGTCCTTCTCTGACTTTGGCCATATTATCCTTGATTATCCCAGAGTGATCTATATAAAAACAACATTTTTCTCCTAGGGCTGCACATAGACCTCCTTGCTTATAGTCTTTAAAGGCAGGTAAATTTGGTTATCAATGAGCTTAGGAGATCCTTAACATTTTATTCTCTCAGGGGCAGTCTCCAACTTCCAGAGGCAGATGGGTTTCATGGCCTTCATTTCCTCGATTTGACCCGATCCCCTGCTTCTACACTAACTACCTGTTCTTAATTCTGGCTTTATTTCCCCCTTTTGCTATAGGAACTCCTTGCTGCTGTAGGGAAAGGGGTGCTGATCATTCTGGCTGCTTCAAAGCCGAAAGGGGGCAGCGTGTGGCAAGCAGTTTGGAGTTCCCTTTTTTAAAAATCGGGTCAATCGAGGAGTCCAAGGTAGAAGTCTGGCTGGGGAAGAGCAGTTTGTAAAGTCATCTGGGGGTGGGTGCTTCTATGAGAGAAGAACAAAAAGACATGAGTACTGAAATGAGATTAGTACAAAGTAAATGTTGCAGCATCTGAAACATGCCACTGAATATCATGAAAATGACAGAAGTCAATCTCTCACCAGGAGGTGGAAGAACTGAGAAATTGTTCCCATAACTAGGCCTAACAAAGGCTGGAGAGGACAAGGCCTTTATCTGGGGACTTTAACATTGTCCAGGTTATCAGGAATCTAAACACAAGATTTAACTCTTAATGTCATAGATGTTCCCAGAAAATAGAGTTAAGCTACTTAATGTCATCTGATTTTGTAAAATATCCCTTTATTGGTATAACCTGTGTTTAGTAGAGATCTCTATACTTCTGTTACTTAGGACTAGGTAATCATACTAGCAAACATAGATTAAGTCTACCCGTGTAGCTTAGGAAGGTCTTAAACTGACTAAAAACTTCTGACTCTGGCAGTTTCTCTTGATAGTTTTCAGGCACATTTGCTGAAGAATCTTTCTTTCATTTGTAGCTTTCAGTCTTTATTCTAGTGGGCTAATAAAAGCGTACATCTTAAGTTACATTTAACTATTATTTCTTTTAAATGCCCAAGAATGGCTGTACTTTGGTTTTAACTGTTTTGCTGGGTATCTAAGATCAATCTGGTCAAATTGACCTGTCTTGTTAAAGAGTCAGCTGAGTTCCCACAGGGGCCACTTGTAGAGAACTTAAGAGCAGCTTCTTAGCTCCATCAGTGCCATTGGTTAGGCAGGGTCTCTTGATGAGGTGGCTTCCTTTGGAAGCATCAAGGGATGTCTCCCTTTTTCCATGATCCTCTGCAGCAGATGCACTGAGTGATTTTTCATCCTCTAGTCTCAAGAATCTCCTTGATCAGCAGGTTGTGTGACCCAGAGTTGCAGCGCTCCTTAGAGAAGTCCCCTTATTCCCTGGGTTCAGGCTGACTTTGAGGGCAAGATACTGTTTTTTCTTGGCCTCTGTATTTAATTCCAATTTCTATGTTTGATCTTATCCAGCAAGCCAGTCTCACCAGTCATAAAGTAAGAGTACTGGGCTTTAACTTTAACTTTAATGTCCATAACTTTACAGTTATTTACCCTTTTATCTAACTGGAGTCTGTATTAGTACTGGAAGTTACCACTATCTGTTCTATAGGTGATGGCTTATTATTACAAGTTACCTAGGTTGTGTGTTATTTTTTTTTAATTTATTTTTATTATAAACAAATGGGATACATATTGTTTCTGTTTGTACATGGAGTAACAGCATACCATTTGCATACTCATAAATTTACATAGAGTAATGATATTTGATTCATTCCATTATTTTTTTCCTTCCCCCCAACCCCTCCCACCTCTCTTTTCCCTCTATACAGTCTCTCCTTCCTCTATTCTTGTCCCACTCCCACCCCCCATTAAGTGTCACCATCCGCTTATCAGTGAGATCATTCCTCTTTTGGATTTTTGAGATTGGCTTATCTCACTTAACATGCTATTCTCCAATTTCATCCATTTGCCTGCAAATGCCATAATTTTATTATTCTTTATAGCTGAGTAATATTCCATTGTATATATATATATACACACACCACAGTTTCTTTATCCATTCATCAATTGAAGGGCATCTACGTTGGTTCCATAGTCTGGCTATTGTGAATTGAGCCGCTATGAACATGGATGTGGCTGTATCTCTGTAGTGTGCTGATTTTAAGTCCTTTGGGTATAGGCCGAGGAGTGGGATAGCTGGGTCAAATGGTAGGTCCATTCCAAGTTTTCTAAGGAATCTCCACACTGCTTTCCAGAGTGGCTGCACTAATTTGCAGTCCCACCAGCAATGTATGAGCGTACCTTTTTCCCCACAGCCTCTCCAACACCTATTGTTGCTTGTGTTCTTGATAATCGCCATTCTAATTGGGGTGAGATGGAATCTTAGTGTACTTTTGATTTGCATTTCTCTTATTACTAAAGACGTTGAACATTTTTTCATATATCTGTTGATTGCTGTACATCTTCTTCTGTGAAGTGTCTGTTCATTTCCTTAGCCCATTTGTTGATTGGGTTATTTGTATTCTTAGTGTAGAGTTTTTTGAGTTCTTTATATATTCTGGAAATTAGTGCTCTATCTGAAGTATGAGTGGCAAAGATATTCTCCCACTCTGTAGGCTCTCTCTTCGCATTGCTGATAGTTTCCTTTGCTGAGAGAAAGCTATTTAGTTTGAATCTTTCCCAGTTGTTGATTCTTGCTTTTATTTCTTGTGCTATGGGAGTCCTGTTAAGGAAGTCTGATCCTAAGCCAACATGGTGACGATTTGGACCTACTTTTTCGTCTATAAGATGCAGGGTCTCTGGTCTGATTTCAAGGTCCTTGATCCATTGTGAGTTGAGTTTTGTGCAGGGTGAGAGATAGGGGTTCAGTTTCATTCTGTTGCATATGGATTTCCAGTTTTCCCAGCACCATTTGTTGAAGAGGCTATCTTTTCTCCATTGCATATTTTTGGCACCTTTGTCTAGTATTAGAAAATTGTATTTATTTGGGTTTGTGTCCGTGTCCTCTATTCTGTACCATTGATCTACCTGTCTATTTTGGTGCCAATACCATGCTGTTTTTGTTACTATTGCTTTATACTATAGTTGAAGTTCTGGTATTGCGATACCCCCTGTTTCATTCTTCCTGCTAAGGATTGCTTTAGCTATTCTGGGTTTCTTATTCTTCCAGATGAATTTCATGATTGCTTGCTCTATTTCTGTGAGGTACGTCATTGGGATTTTAATTGAAATTGCATTGAATCTGTATAGCACTTTTGGTAGTATGGCCATTTTGACAATATTAATTCTGCCTATCCAAGAACATGGGAGATATTTCCATCTTCTAAGGTCTTCCTTAATTTCTTTCTTCAGTGTTTTGTAGTTTTCATTGTAGAGATTTTTTACCTCTTTGGTTAGATTGATACCCAAGTATTTTATTTTTTCGAGGCTATTGCAAATGGAGTTGTTTTCCTTATTTCCCTTTCAGCTGATTCATCGCTTGCATATAAAAATGCTGTAGATTTATGCGTTTTGATTTTATAGCCTGTTATTTTGCTGAATTCATTGATGAGGTCTAGAAGTTTTCTGGAGGAGGTTTTTGGATCCTCTAAATAAAGGATCATGTCATCCACAGAGAGTGACAGCTTAAGTTCCTCTTTTCCTATTCATATCCCTTTAATTTCTTTAGTTTGCCTAATTGCTCTGGCTAGAGTTTCGAGGACAATGTTGAATAGAAGTGGTGAAAGAGTACATCCCTGTCTTGTTCCCATTTTTAAAGGGAATGGTTTCAGTTTTTCTCCATTAAGAATGATGTTGGCCATGGGCTTAGCATAAATAGCCTTTACAATGTTCAGGTATGTTCCTACTATCCCTATTTTTTCTAGTGTTTTCAGTATGAAGGGGTGTTGTATATTGTCAAATGCTTTTTCTGCGTCAATTGAAATAACAACATGATTCTTATCCTTAAGTCTATTGACATGATGGATTACGTTTATTGATTTACGGATGTTAAACCATCCTTGCATTCCAGGAATGAACCCCACTTGATCGTGGTGCACAATTTTCTTAATATGTTTTTGGATACGGTTTGCCAATATTTTGTTAAGGATCTTAGCATCTATATTCATCAAGGATATTGGTCTAAAATTTTCTTTCCTTGATGTGTCTTTTCCTGGTTATGAGGGTGATATTAGCTTCATAGAATGAGTTCAGTAGGGTACCCTCCTTTTCTATTTCCTGGAATACTTTGAGAAGTATTGGAATGAGTTCTTCTTTGTTTTTTTTTTTTCTTTTTTTTCTTTTTATTTATTGTAAACAAATGGGATACATGTTGTTTCTCTGTTTGTACATGGAGTAAAGGCATACCATTTGTGTAATCATAAATTTACATAGAGTAATATTGTTTGATTCATTCTGTTATTTTTTCCCTTCCCCCCACCCCTCCCACCCCTCTTTACCCTCTATACAGTACTTCCTTCCTCCATTCTTGCCCCCCTCCCTAACCCTAACTCTAACCCTAACACTAACCCTTCCCTCCCCCCCATTATGTGTCATCCTCCACTTATTAGCGATATCATTCGTCCTTTGGCTTTTTGAGATTGGCTTATCTCACTTAGCATGATATTCTCCAATTTCATCCATTTGCCTGCAAATGCCATAATTTTATCATTCTTTATGGCTCAGTAATATTCCATTGTATATATATACCACAGTTTCTTTATCCACTCATCAATTGAAGGGCATCTAGGTTGGTTCCACAGTCTGGCTATTGTGAATTGAGCAGCTATGAACATTGATGTGGCTGTGTCTCTGTAGTATGCTGATTTTAAGTCCTTTGGGTATAGGCCAAGGAGTGGGATAGCTGGGTCAAATGGCGGGTCCATTCCAAATTTTCTAAGGAATCTCCACACTGCTTTCCAGAGTGGCTGAACTAATTTGCAGCCCCACCAGCAATGTATGAGTGTACCTTTCTCCCCACATCCTCGCCAACACCTGTTGTTGCTCGTATTCTTGATAATCGCCATTCTAATTGGGGTGAGATGGAATCTTAGGGTGGTTTTGATTTGCATTTCTCTTATTACTAGAGATGTTGAACATTTTTCCATATGTTTGTTGATTGCTTGTAGATCTTCTTCTGTGAAGTGTCTATCCATTTCCTTAGCCCATTTGTCGACTGGAGTATTTGAATTCTTGGAGTAAAGTTTTTTGAGTTCTTTATAGATTCTGGAGATTAGTGCTCTATCTGAAGTATGATTGGCAAAGATATTCTCCCATTCTGTAGGCTCTTTCTTCGCATTGCTGATTGTTTCCTTTGCTGAGAGAAAGCTTTTTAGTTTGAATCTATCCCAGTGGTTGATTCTAGCTTTTATTTCTTGTGCTATGGGAGTCCTGTTAAGGAAGTCTGATCCTAGACCAACAAGGTGAAGATTTGGACCTACTTTTTCTTCTATAATCTGCAGGGTCTCTGGTCTGATTCCGAGGTCCTTAATCCATTTTGAGTTTAGTTTCGTGCATGGTGAGAGATATGGGTTTAGTTTCATTCTGTTGCATATGGATTTCCAATTCTCCCAGCACCATTTGTTGAAGAGGCTATCTTTTCTCCATTGCATATTTTTAGCACCTTTGTCTAGTATGAGAAAATTGTATTTATTTGGGTTTGTGTCCGTGTCCTCTATTCTATACCATTGATCTACCTTTCTATTTTGGTACCAATACCATGCCGTTTTTGTTACTATTGCTTTGTAGTAGAGTTGAAGATCTGGTATTGCAATACCCCCTGTTTCACTCTTCCTGCTAAGGATTGCTTTAGCTATTCTGGGTTTCTTATTCTTCCAGATGAATTTCATAATTGCTTGCTCTATTTCTGTAAGGTACATCATTGGGATTTTAATTGGAATTGCATTGAATTTGTATAGCACTTTAGGTGGTATGGCCATTTTGACAATATTAATTCTTCCTATCCAAGAACATGGAAGATCTTTCCATCTTCTAAGGTGTTCTTTAATTTCTTTCTTTAGTGTTGTATAGTTCTCATTGTAGAGGTCTTTCACCTCTTTTGTGAGATTGATTCTCAAGTATTTTATTTTTTTCGAGGCTATTGTGAATGGGGTAGTTTTCCTAATTTCTCTTTCTGAAGATTCATCACTTATGTATAAAAATGCATTCGATTTGTGGGCATTGATCTTGTAACCTGCTACTTTACTGAATTCACTTATGAGTTCTAAGAGTTTTCTGGTGGAATTTCCAGGTTACTCTAAATATATAATCATGTCATCAGCGAACAGGGATAGTTTGAGTTCTTCTTTTCCAATTCGTATCCCTTTAATTTCTTTGGTTTGTCTAATTGCTCTGGCCAGTGTCTCAAGAACGATGTTGAATAGAAGTGGAGAAAGAGGGCATCCCTGCCTTGTTCCAGTTTTTAGGGGGAATGCTTTCAGTTTTTCACTATTTAGAATGATATTAGCCATGGGCTTAGCATAAATGGCCTTTACAATGTTAAGGAATGTTCCCACTATCCCTATTTTTTCTAGTGTTTTGAGCATGAAGGGGTGCTGTATTTTATCAAATGCTTTTTCTGCATCTATTGAAATAATCAAGTGATTCTTGACTTTAAGTCTATTAATGTGGTGAATTACGTTTATTGATTTCCTGATGTTGAACCAACCTTGCATCCCTGGGATGAAACCAACTTGATCCTGGTGCACTATCTTTTTAATATGTTTTTGTATGCGATTTGCTAAAATTTTGTTGAGAATTTTTGCATCGATGTTCATTAAGGATATTGGTCTGAAATTTTCTTTCCTTGATGAGTCTCTGTCTGGTTTAGGTATCAGGGTGATATTGGCTTCATAGAATGAGTTTGGGAGGGTTCCCTCCTCTTCTATTTTATGGAATACTTTGAGAAGTATTGGAATGAGCTCTTCTTTAAAGGTTTTGTAGAACTCGGCTGAGAACCCATCTGGTCCCGGACTTTTCTTTGTTGGTAGGCTTTTGATGACTTCTTCTATTTCAGTACTTGAAATTGGTCTATTTAAATTGTGTATGTCCTCCTCGTTCAGTTTAGGCAATTCATATGTCTCTAGGAACCTGTTGATGCCTTCAAAATTTTCTATTTTGTTGGAGTATAGATTTTCAAAATAGCTTCTAATTATGTTTTGTTTTTCAATCCTGTCGTGATATTTCCTTGTTCATTCCGAATTTTAGTGATTTGGGTTTTCTCTCGTCTTCTCTTTGTTAGTGTGGCTAAAGGTTTATCAATTTTGTTTATTTTTTCGAAGAACCAACTATTTATTTTGTCAATTTTTTGTATTGTTTCTTTTGTTTCAATTTCATTGATTTCAGCTCTGAGTTTAACTATTTCCTGTCTTCTACTACTTTTGGTGCTGTTCTGTTCTTCTTTTTCTAGGGCTTTGAGCTGTAGTGTTAGGTCGTTTATTTGTTGAGTTTTACTTCTTTTATTAAATGCGCTCCATGAAATAAATTTCCCTCTAAGTACTGCTTTCATAGTGTCCCAGAGATTTTGATATGATGTTTCTTTGTTCTCATTTACCTCTAAGAATTTTTTAATTTCCTTCCTAATATCTTCTGTTATCCATTCATCATATAATAGCATATTGTTTAATCTCCAGATGTTGGAATAGTTTCTGTGTTTTACTCTTTCATTTATTTGTAACTTCAATCCATTATGATCTGATAGAATACATGCTAGTGTCTCTATCTTCTTGTATTTGCTAACATTAGCTTTGTGGCATAATATATGGTCTATTTTAGAGAAGGATCCATGTGCTGCTGAGAAGAAAGTATATTCGCTCTTGGTTGGATGGTATATTCTATAAATGTCCGTTAAGTCTAAATTATTGATTGTGTTATTGAGATCTATGGTTTCTTTGTTCAATTTTTGTCTGGAAGATCTGTCCAGTGGTGAGAGAGGCGTGTTAAAATCACCTAGTATTTTTGTGTTATGGTCTATTTGGTTTCTGAAATTGAGAAGGATTTGTTTGACATACATGGATGAGCCACTGTTTGGGGCATAGATGTTTATGATTGTTATATCTTGCTGATTTATGCTTCCCTTAAGCAGTATGAAATGACCTTCTTTATCCCTTCTGACTAACTTTGGCTTGAAGTCCACATTATCAGAAATGAGGATGGATACTCCAGCTTTTTTGCTGAGTCCATGTGCATGGTATGTTTTTCCCCATCCTTTCACCTTTAGTCTATGGGTATCTTTTTCTATGAGGTGAGTCTCTTGCAGGCAACATATTGTTGGATCTTTCTTTTTAATCCAGTCTGCCAGTCTATGTCTTTTGATTGATGAATTCAGGCCATTAACATTCAGGGTTATTATAGAGATATGATTTGGTTTCCCGGTCATTTGGTTCATTTTTTAAATTTTATTTATTTATTTGTTTGACACAACTTGTTTCCTCCTTTATTTGACAATTCCTTTAGGATAATTCCTCCCTTTGCTGATTTGCTTCATTGTTTTTCATCTCTTCCTCATGGAATATTTTGCTGAGAATGTTCTGTAATGCTGGCTTTCTTTTTGTAAATTCTTTTAGCTTTTGTTTATCATGGAAGGATTTTATTTCATCGTCAAATTTGAAGGTAAGTTTTTCTGGGTATAAGATTCTTGGTTGGCATCCATTTTCTTTCAGGGCTTGAAAAATGTTGTTCCAGGCCCTTCTAGCTTTTAGGGTCTGGATTGAAAAATCTGCTGATATCCGTATTGGTTTCCCCCTGAATGTAATTTGGTTCTTTTCTCTCACAGCCTTTAAAATTCTGTCTTTATTTTGTATGTTTGGTATTTTCATTGTAATGAGCCTTGGTGTGGGTCTGTTGTAATTTTGTGTATTTGGAGTCCTATAAGCCTCTTGAACTTGATTTTCCATTTCATTCTTCAGATTTGGGAAATTTTCTGATATTATTTCATTGAATAGGTTGTTCATTCCTTTGGCTTGTTTCTCTAGGCCTTCCTCAATCCCAATAATTCTTAAATTTGGCCTTTTCATGATATCCCATAGTTCTTGTAGATTCTGTTCATGATTTCTTACCATCTTCTCTGTTTGTTCAGCTTTGTTTTCAAGGTTAAATATTTTGTCTTCAATGTCTGAGGTTCTGTCTTCCAGGTGTTCTATCCTATTGGATATGCTTTCTATGGAGTTCTTAATTTGGTTTATTGTTTCCTTCATGTCAAGGATTTCTGTTTGGTTTTTTTTCAATATCTCTAACTCTTTATTGAAATGATCTTTTGCTTCCTGTATTTGCTCTTTTAACTGTCGATTGGTGCGATCAATCAATGCTTGCATTTGCTCTTTCATCTCATCATTCAGTGTGTGCATTTGCTCTTTCATCTCATCGTTTGCTTCTCTGATCATTTTAATTATGTACATTCTGAACTCCTTTTCTGTCATGTTTCTGCCATGCTGTCATTGGGTTTTATTGATGTAACATCTAGATTTGTTTGCAGCATTTTCTTTCCTTGTTTTCTCATATTGTTCAGGTATCAGAGGACCGCTGAGATATTGCAGATTTCCTCTATTGACTTACAATGTCCCTGAAGATTTCTATATATATCCCCCCTTAGCCTTCAGTAGGCTGAAGTCTTGGAGGAAGTTGATAATGCGATGCTCCACAAGGAAGCTGCCTCTCTAGGAGTGGTGGCCTTCAGGTGGGGTATAATCCCTGCTAGTGGGCAGAGGTGCCTCCACTTGTTGACCAATGGTCATCCAAAGGGGACCTAGGCTGCGGGCTGAGGCAAGGCCTGTTTGGGCCTGAGTCTCTGGTTTTACCGTCCTTGTGGGGAAACCTCACCCGGCAGGGAAGACTCACCCGGTGGGGAGGTCTCACTGGTCAGTTCCCTCCTAGAGGTTCCCCTCAATTTACAGCTACCGCCTGGGCTGGGCTGCCTTCCTCTGCAAAGTTCCCAGGGGCCCGGCCCTACCTCCTGGGCCTGGGAGCCTCACCCTTTGCAGATGACTCTCCTTAGACTGCCCTTCCTCAGAGAATCTGCCTGCAGGCCTGGAACCTTTGCTCCGCCCTAAGCCTGTCTCTGTGCGGCTCTTCCACCAAGAAGCCTCCTAGATCCTGGGACCCTGCTCTGCACCTAATCGCCTGGCTATGCGGCCCCTCCTCTGAGCAGCCACCTGGGGCCCTGTACAATCGCTCTGAATCCCAGAGACCCGCCACACGCCTCTTCCTCCAGACAGCCGCCCAGTATTCCGGTGCGGTCACTAGGAGTTCAAGAAACTCACTGTGTGCCTCCTCCTCCCACCAACCACCCGTAGCCCTGGGCAATCAATCACTCCGAGTCGAAGTGACCCTCCCCGTTCCTCCTCCTTCTCCAGATAACCCCCCGGGTGTTCAGGAGCGGTCGCTCTGAGTGGCTCTGAATCCACGTGACCTGCTGCACGGGTCCTCTGGGCAACCGCCCAGAGCTCTGGTGCTGCCACTCAAGACCAAGCGACCCACCACGCTTCTCCTCCAGGCAGCCCCCCTGTGTTCAGGTGCTGTCACTTTAAGTCCAAACAACTCACCACTCGCCTTCTCCTCTGAGCAGCCGCCTGGAGCGCTAATGCAGTCACTGCGAGTCCAAATGACCCGCTCGCTCCTCCTCCTCCTCCTACTCCTGAGGGCAGGCCCCGGGGTTCAGAAGTGGTCTGAGTCCAAACAGCTCGCCTCGCAGCCCCTCCTCTGGCAACCGCCTGTAGTTCTGGTGTAGTCACCCCGAATCCAAGCGGCCGCGCTCCTCTTCCTCCTCCTCGTCCTCAGGGCAGGCCCCGGTGTTCAGAAGCGTCGTCCTGAGTCCAAACAGCTCGCCGCGCAGCTTCTCCTCTGGCAACCGCCTGTAGCTCTGGTGCAGTCACTCCAAATCCAAGTGGCCACGCTTCTCCTCCTCCTCCTCAGGGCAGGCTCCGGTGTCCTCAGTCCACACAGCTCTCCTCGCCACTCTTCCCCTGGGCAGCCGCCGGAGCCCCAGTGGTTGCTCCGAGTCCCAGCGCTGTGCCGAGTGGCCTCCCAGTTGTCCGAGTTCACTGCTCCAGCGGGGGGAGGGGCGTCTCGCCGGCAGCTCTACTTCACAAAGTTTCCTGCGTTCTGGGACCACCGTCCCATCCAGGACGCCTTCCCAAGGGGTGAGAGTCACCCGGCTGCTTTGAGTTGGTCCCAAGCGTCTCAATATCTCCTCTTGAATCCTGAGTCCTGGAGCAACATGAAATGCAGCCACCCTCTAGGCCGCCATCTTGAAACTCCCCCCGGAACCAATATTATGATCTGTTTGGTCAAGTCTCCCAAGGATCTAGAAGCTCTGGAGTGGTGACATTAGCTGATGATCCAGTTACTTGGGTTAATCAAGGCAGAGGGGACAGATGGGGCCAATTTAGTAGCTGAGCAGCCTAATGATAGATGAGTCATTAAAGGCAAGTGCCATGAGTTCTTCTTTGAAGGTCTTGTAGAACTTGACTGAGAATCCGTCTGGTCCTGGGCTTTTCTTGGATGTTAGATTTTTAATGGCTTCTTCTATTTCATTGCTTGATATTGATCTGTTTAAATCGTATATGTCCTCCTGGTTCAGTTTGGGAGGAGCATATGTCTCTAGAAATTTGTCAATGTCTTCGGTACTTTCTATTTTGTTGGAATACAGATTTTCAAAGTAGCTTCTCATTATGTTCTGTATCTCAGTGGTGTCTGTTGTGATATTTCCTTTTGCATCATGTATTTTAGTAATTTGAGTCTTCTCTCTCCTTCTCTTTGTTAATGTGACTAAGGGTTTATCTATTTTGTTTACTTTCTCAAAGAACCAACTTTTTGTTATGTCAATTTTTTGAATAGTTTCTTTTGTTTCAATTTCATTGATTTCAGCTCTGATTTTAATTATTTCCTGTCTTCTACTACTTTTGCTGTTATTCTGTTCTTCTTTTTCTAGGGCTTTGAGCTGTAATGTTAGGTCATTTAATTGTTGACTTTTTCATTCTTTTCTGGAATGCGCTCCATGCAATGAATTTTCCTCTTAGTACCGCTTTCATAGTGTCCCAGAGATTTTGATATGTTGTATCATCATTCTCATTGACCTCTAAGAATTTTTTAATCTCCTCCCAGATGTTTTTTGTTATCCATGTTCCATTCAATAGCATATTATTCAGTCTCCAAGTGTTGGAGTAATTTCCCTTTTTTATTTTGTCATTGATTTCTACTCTTGGTCCATTATGATCTGATAGAACAAAAGGCAGTATCTCTATGTTTTTGCATTTCCTGAAGGCTGCTTTGTGGCATAACATATGGTCTATTTTCGAGAAGGTTCCATGTGCTGCTGAGAAGAAAGTGTATCCACTCGTTGATGGATGGAATATTCTATATATGTCTATTAAGTGTAGGTTATTGATTGTGTTATTGAGTTCTATGGTTTCTTTGGTTGGATTTTGTTTGGAAGATCTATCTAGTGGTGACAGTGGTGCGTTGAAGTCGCCCAGAATTATTGTGTTGTGGTCTATGTGATTCTTGAAATTGAGAAGGATTTGTTTGATGTACAGGGATGCACCATTGTTTGGGGCATAAATATTTACTATCATTATGTCTTCCTGATTTATGGTTCCCTTAAACAGTATGAAATGTCCTTCTTTATCCCTTCTGACTAACTTTGGCTTGAAGTCCACTTTATCTGATATAAGGATGGAAACCCACGCTGTTTTACTGAGTCCATGTGCGTGGTAGGTTTTTTACCATCCTTTCTACCTTTAGTCTGTGGATGTCTTTTTCTATGAGATGAGTCTCTTGCAGGCAGCATATTGTTGGGTCTTTCTTTTTAATCCATTCTGCCAATCTATGTCTTTTGATTGATGAGTTTAGGCCATTAACATTAAGGGTTATTATTGAGAAATGATTTGTATTCCCTGTCATTTGGCTTATTTTTTGGTTTTTAAGTTGGTTTGGTTTCTCCTTTGAGTGGTTTTTCTCTAAGGTAGTTCCTCCCTTTGCTGACCTACATTGTTGTTTTTCATTTCCTCCTCATGGAATATTTTGTTGAGAACATTCTGTAGTGCAGGCTTTCTATTTGTAAATTCTTTTAACTTTTGTTTATCATGGAAGGATTTTATTTCATCTTCAAATCTGAAGGTAAGTTTTGCTGGGTATAGGATTCTTGGTTGGCAACCATGTTCTTTCAGAGCTTGAAATATGTTGGTCCAGGCCCTTCTAGCTTTTAGAGTCTGGGTTGAGAAGTCGGCTGCTATCCGTATTGGTCTCCCCCTATATGTAATCTGATGCTTTTCTCTCGTGGCCTTCAAAATTCTATCTTTATTTTGAATGTTAGGCATTTTCATTATAATGTGCCTTGGTGTGGATCTGTTGCGACTCTGTGCATTTGGTGTTCTGTAAGCCTCTTGTATTTGATTTTCCATTTCATTCTTCAGGTTTGGGAAATTTTCTGATATTATTTGAATATCATTGAATAGGTTGTTCATTCCTTTGTTTTGTTTCTCTGTGCCTTCCTTAATCCCAATAATTCTTAAGTTTGGTCTTTTCATGATGTCCCATAGTTCTTGGAGATTATGTTCATGATTTCTTACCATCTTCTCTGTTTGGGCGATTTTATTTTCAAGATTAAATATTTTGTCTTCATTGTCTGAGGTTCTGTCTTCCAAGTAGTCTAGTCTGTTGGTGATGCTTTCCATTGAGTTTTTTATTTGGTTTATTGTCTCCTTCATTTCAGGGATTTCCGTTTTTTTTTTTTTTGTTTGTTTGTTTTTTTTGTTTTTTTTTTTTTTTTTAAGAATCTCTATCTCTTTGTCAAAATGATCTTTTGCTTCCTGCAGGTGCTTTTGCAGCTTATTGGTATTATCATTCATTGCCTGCATTTGCTCTCTTATCTCATCCTTTGCTTCGCAAATCATCTTAATCATGTATAATCTGAAGTCCTTTTCTGACATTTCTTGTAACATACTGTCATTGGATTCTATTCCTATAGAATCTAGATTTGTTTGGATCATTTTCTTCCCTTGTTTTTTCATGTTGTTCATGTATCTTTCCCTCTAGCGCTGCAGATCTGGAGTATTGCAGATTTCCCCCTATAGGCTTATAGTGGCCCTATAGGTGTCCAAAACCCTTTCTTTAAGGGGAGATCAATATTAGCAGTACCCAAATCAGACACTATGCAATCCTAGACCAAATAGCCCCTATGGGGACAATAACATCATGTAAATAAGGGAGAAAGCGACTCTGAGGGAACAGGTAAACAGAAGGAAAAGAAAGCAAGAAATGTAAAGAAATAAAAACTTAAATATTTTTTTAAAAAAGGAGAAAAAAGAAAATCTACTGTATAATAGTCATATACTAATGAAACCTCCCAGTGTTCAGTAGCCTGATGTATGAGGGGTACCTGACAATGAGCTTCAAGCCTCCAGCAAGCGTCCCAGGATGGGATTTGCCCCACCCGAAGATCGGAGCTACGGCTTCCAGGATTATCCAAGATGGCTGCTCTGGCTTCCAAATGTGTTGGCAAATGGGGAGCTGCAGCTCAGGGGTGGACGTGGTCAGCTGGAGGTCCTGGAGACAGGATGCAGTTGGCCCGGCAGTGGTCCTGGAGGTCGGGTGTGTTTGGTGTGGTTGTGGGATCCAGGAGGCTGGGTGCAATCAGTTGGTCTGGGTTCCTGGTGATAGGGCACAGTCAGTTGGTCTGGAGGTCCTGGCGGCAGGGAGCAGTCAGTTGATGTGAGGGCCCCAGAGGCAGGGAGTGATCAGTTGGGCTGAGGGATCCTGGAGACGGGGCTCAGTCAGTCCAGCCAGGGGTCCTACAGGGCCTGGCTGTTGTCTCAAAATGGCGGCAGCCACGTGTAATCAAACCTGCAGGTACTGTAACAGTGAACTTCCAGGCAGCCGCAGGCAGCTGGTTCTCCACTGGCAGTCTGCGGTCAATCTGCTGGCAGCTATCGGACAATTGGGAGGTGAACCTCGAGCGTTGGGTGATGGATGGGGTAAGGCAGGCGATGGAGGCAAATGGCGGATGATAGACGCCTGACAGTGAGCAATCTATTCTCAAAAAAGGTGTCGATATGCTGGCAGATTTCAGGTGATCACAGCAGACAAATGGGGTAAAGAGCAGGGGATTGATAAGCAGCAAAAACTGCCTCACTGAGAAACAGATATCCTCTGCTTGAATCCGGCATTGTGGAGCAACAAGGAACGCAGGCTCCCTCTAGACTGCCATCTTGGATCTAGGTTGTGTGTTCTTGAAGCAGGTACTTCTGCAAAACATTAACAGGCAACAGTTTTACAAAATGAAATTAGCAAGAGTAAAAATATATTCAGTTTGTATAATGGTTATCTTGAATTTTGACTGAGAACCACATTATATCCCCTATTTGAGATCATAGTAATTTTACAACAAAAACCAATCTTTTGACTATAACTTTAAATAATCTGTAGTCTGACTTATTTTGGAGTCACTCTAACATGCAGCAGGGTGAGGCAGAGCCTTATCTCAGGTAAGGCATGGCTCTTCGCAAACCTTAAGTAAAATGTTCTAATCCTGAAGCTAATTTTTGCCTCTTTTGCCATGACCAGCATGACCAAATTTTCAGGTTCAGTGAGGGGCAAAGGAGTATTAGAAACTAAAGGTTTATAAACACAGATTTTGAAGATTAAGCTGAGATCAGATGGAGCTCTGTTCTCTGATGGAGTTGTAGATCTAAATAGTTATGTTAGTAATCTTTATACATGTCTTATTATTAGGTTAAAGACCATGTAAGCATTATTCTTTGTTTTCAGGAGAGTTACAGAGACTAGAACATCCACGTAACTTTTTCCACAACTGCAAAGTGCAATGTTAGGAGCTCTGTGTAGCTCTCAAAGAAGTCCACTGTCCAAAGTTATTGTAAGGTGGGCAGGAACTAGAGAAGGGAGCTGATGAAACACTGATTATCTTGCAAAACAATTTTTTTTTTTTGCCCAAGAGCTGTGTGCCTGAGATCAATGTAAGAGCTGATAGGACTCCTGTACAGAACCTTCCCAGGGAGGGTACTGCCACAGCAGTTAGGCCTCTTGTGCTCCTACACAGGAACACTTCCAGGCACCAGGCATGCTACAGTCATGTGGCCAGAGACCCCAGTCTCAGTCATTGTTGTCTCATTTTTGCTACTGTGCATTACACTCTTTATTAAATGTCATTTTAAGAAGTTTACATATATTGATTCCTGAGTCTATATGAACATTAGTTAGCACAGTCTAATATTATATCCAAAACAGGAATCAATCAAAGAAAGGCTGAGAGAGTTTTAAGTTTTTTTTTTTTGTGTAGCGAAATGCTTTCACCTTCTACTATATGAACTTTAAACAAATCAGGCTGTCACTAACTCTTAGATATATATTTACATTTAAATTTTTATCTCAGTGAAACAAGTAACCAATTTTACATATATCTTATTGATAATAGGTCCCATAATAGAATATTAAATGATAAAAATAAATCCCCAATAAAATGTACTCCTTAAGTTTAAGATTACCATTACAGACAAGTTTATTCTGGAGAATAGCAGTGCTTGATAAATTCCCTGCTTTAAAAATTTGTATACCTGGAAAATATGAACACATTTAATATGCCAAGAGTGACCATTGTACAATTACCCTGACATTTTTATCTTACCAAATTTAGTTTTTAAAGAAAAATTTAGACTCTGTAACATAGTACAATACTCTTAACAGTTGTTTAACCATAATTGTATAAACCCCAATTTTTAAGACTAATTGTTCTAAAGAATAAAACTTAATAGACACAAAGTTAAGAGTAAATTAGTGTTTTAAATCCTTGTCATTTTACCATGTCATTTTACCATGTAGATTAAACTTCAGTTTATGTCAGTACAGTAGTATTTAACTTTAAGAAAAACCTTAAACAGCTTTAACTGATTGTCTCACATACTTGTAACCAACTTAGTTTCATGCAAACTTGTTGACATTTGCTCTTTACTTACACACAGACTTTCTTAGCACTTACATAGACCTTCATGTATTTCATCACATAAACACTTTTTTACCCAGAAACATTTTCTTTTTCCTTTTACTAAATATATTTCCATACCCAGAATCTTTTATTTTCTCTTTCCTTTCTGTCGACACCTTTTTGTTCACATTCTGAAACAACTCTCATGAAATTTCTGAATTTAGATAAATTACTCCATTTTAACAAGATAAAATACTTTGTTGTTTATAGTACTCTAACTGAAACCAGTAAGAGGGGAGATGGTAACTCTGAATCCAAATCTAAGAGCTCCTTGGAGTTTTGCAGAACTGGAGGGGGAGCAGGGGGAAGTGGTAAGGGAGCAGATGGAACGCTCACCCTCCGGGTTGGGGTTTTACCTGTTAGGACATAACTCTTAATAACCTTGTTTTTAGTAATGACACAAAGCAATTTTAAACACTTTTTAATTTACCAACCTATGAAAACACCAGTAATGTTTAAGTATGTTACTCCATGGAATTTAAGGACTTAAGAGTACTTAATGTTATTTAACAATTAGCATTTTAACTTTGCAAATTAATCAGATGTCTCTACAAACACATTTGAGTAGTCCCATACATGTTAAATTTAATTTACTTATTCTGCCAAAACCAAGATATCAGACAAGTGTCCTGAACAGTATTTGCTCTCTTTCCTGTTGAAGAAAAGTCCTAGAAACAATTGATATTAGACATTGTTTAACATCAACATTTCATTAGTTTGACCACCTAGAGACTTGCGAATTATTTCTAAAGACATTTTACTTTTATTAGTTTACCCAATTTAAATCGAACCCTTTTAAATCATGTGAATAAAAGTATTTGGATCCGTTTTTAAATTTTAATTTTAGGAGCACTCAGTTTTGATACAGACAAAACATGACATCAGACAGCATGACATACAAATAACACAAAATCAATGGCCTTGTAACTTTATAGGTGAATCTCCATTGCAATCTAACAGATGTTTAAAAATTCTAGTTGAATAAAAAATAGAACTGATCAAAAAAATCATGAGCTAAAAAAAATATAGAATTAAAAAAAACAAGAGTCCTGGAAAAATGATACGGCCGTTAATTACTTTAGTAAAGCACCATAAAATTTACTTTTGCTGGAGTTCAGGTAAGACTCTTTTTACCTTTTTTTTCCCTTGGGTTTGAGACTGGTCTCCTACTGAGCTTTTAGGCTTCCTTTATTTACATTTCAATGTAAGCCTTGACTGAGATCTGGAAGGATCTAACAGGTTTTAACAGAAACCTTGTGCCTAGGGCATTTTAGCCATCTCATCAGGACAGGTTGGATGTCAAAGAAAATTATGAGACCTTATTTTCCATTACTTTTGAGAATGAAGCTTACTAAGTTCCTCACTGAGATATGCCATTGGTTATTGAGCTGCCACTAAGTTCCTCACTGAGATATGCCATTGGTTATTGAGCTGCCTATGGCTGCTTATCCAAGATTTATTTTCCCCTTTGTGACAAACAGGTTAAATCTTGCTTCATAGGTAAGCTGAGGACAAGAGCTTGAAATAAGGCCCCTTCTTGATATTCCTGGGGCAGAATATTGTCCTATAGTGGCTATTTTCTGTAGTATTGAACCTGTTGATGACATAATTAAGCTTTATTTTTTTTTTGAGATCTTTTAATTTCTATTAGCTAAGAAGTTTAGGAGTTCTGCAATAGCCTTTTGATATTCTTCCTGCGTGGTGGCACATAAAAGATGTACTTTACTTACTGGAGAACAATCACAGATGTTTAAAAATAACTCTAGAGTTGGATAAAAATAGAACTGATCAAAAAAAATCATTAACCTAGGTATATAGGATAAAAGTTATGAGCTCAGAAATACAGCATTAAAGAAAAACAAAACAAAACAAGCATCCTAGAGAATGAGTTAGTTCTGTGTAGCAGCCCAGGAGTTTAAAACGAACACCTCTTTTTTCTCTGTCTCAGGTTACTCCCCCCTCTCCCACTGAAACAGCTACAGTTTACATTCCAATGCAGGCTTCAGCAAGGCCAGGCAGGGGAGAGGGAGGGATTGCCCAGGACTTTTTAACCCTTTTTTTTCCTGGTTGAGAAATCAGGTTAGATTTGAATGCAGAAAATCATGAAACATTATTTCCCACTACTTTTGGGGAATGGAGCTGCTGAGCTCTCCGCCTAGTGGGATTGGAGTAAACAAATCTCTTAGGAACAAGGAAAAGGACTGTAAAGTACCCTGCAATGAGTGTCCCTAAGCCTAAGATCGGACTAACACAATAAAGAATTTAATATGAGACAAGAGTAAAGACCGTATGGTACAATTCACAGACAGACATATAGCACGCTACATCAAAGTTGGCTAGTTGGTATTTTGTCGACAAAAACAAAAGCCCATATGCAACAGAGTCGCCCAGATCCAACACCAAGGCTGCCCAGATGCAGCACAAAGGCTGCCCAGATGGGTCGAGGGGACGTCTCCCGAGACCCTGCTGGGGTCCTATAACGTGTCCTCCAGGACTTTGCCAGCCCAGAACCAGAACCTGCAGGCAATCCAGACAGAAATACGGCAATGCCTTACTCACTGGCCAATGATGTCACTTATGACTCTATGATCAGGTGTCTGGGTGGGCTTGGGGTATCCTGGATGAGCCCCCATATGTTGTGCCCAGCAGCTCGAGACCCCACAAAGACCACCAGAGACCACGATCAATGCAAGCAACAAGAGTCATTTATTAGCAAGCTCGAGCCTGGTCCTCCGTGCACTTGGTAACCGGTGACTCATCTAAGAGGCCCCGAGCCCTGGTTCAGTAGGGTTTTATAATGAAAGGCAAACAGTTTTACAGTGTTCTTTTTAATTGGTTAACATAAAATTGTATACAATGTTATTTTAAGTTCTGGGTCACCCTGAGGAGGGTTATCATTATCTTTTAAGTTTGCTTTTGTGCCAGCAAGGTCAGCCACCTGGCCTTTACAGATAAGAGGTAAAGATTCTCTGCAGCTTTTATGAGGGGTTGAGGGCAATTAGGGAAGAGCCTCGTATTTACACAGGTCGCAGGCTCTTTCTATCTTTACAGTTACTTCTAATAATACTGGACAAAGTGGGGAAAGGAGAGGATGAGCTCAGACATTCAGTGTCTCAGCCCATGTGACAAATAAATGACCTGAAAATTTCTACATCTGACCTGAAAGAAATCCTCAGCTCCTGTAGCTGCAAAGCTGAGATTGATGAAAATGAAACCTACAGTCTCATCCTGTAAATGACTAAATTACAGAACAATTTAAATTTCTGTTGTTTTACGTACCCAGTTTTTGGTTCTTTGTTATTGCAGCCCTAGGAAACTAATATGGAGCTTCAATGAGGGTGTTTTCATTCTCAGCTGCTGAGACATCTGGGACATCTGAAGTGTGTTATGTTGTCATCCTTAATTTGTCTGAGAGTCTTCAGCCCCTTTTTTACCTCTGCGATCATTATTCTGTTCCTAAAGAAACATGGTTGTTTTCCCAAAGAAAAAATGGAAGGGAATTATCTGGACCCAATTCTTTATCATTTTCTGTTAACAGGGTTTGAAGTTCCCAAACCAGAGGTCATCTTCAAGTTGGAGCAAGGAGAGGAGCCATGGATGTTGGACGGGGAAAACCCACATCAGAGTTGTTCATGTGAGTGAGTGTAAACCAGGCAGAAGACCTACATGGAAGTCATTTTCTCTCCTAAGAGAGGCCTATACTTTTAAAGTGCTACCCTTCTAAAGATTTTAAACCTTAGGCATTGCTCAATGATAAAAAGTTTTGGCCTCTCAGGTACCAAATTGTTCTTCTTATCATTTCCTTCCTGTTATAAACTATCTGTTTTGCTTGACTTTTGATACCGTTTACCAGTGACGAGTCCTGCTTTCTCAGGTGTTGAAGAATAATGCCAGAGAAGCATGCCAAGGCAAGCGTAGAGTAGAAAGTAAGCTTTATTAAAGAAAAGTAAAAGCAGACTTCTCCCGGGTGGAAGAAGGGGACCCAAAGGTGGAATCCATGGGATGGGCAAATCTTGTCCTTTTTATGGGTTTTATTCTCCCGTTCTTTCCCCCTTATCTCTTTCCTTCCTGCCTATGTGATTAGGCCTGGTTTTGCATAAAGTGAGAAGATGGGCAGGGGGAGGGCCAAGGTGATTCAGGCAGGTAAGGGCCCAGAGGGCATTAATTAGCATCTCCTTGCCTGTAGTCCCTGACAAGGGCAGACAAATTTGGTTATCAATGGACTCTGCAAGTCCTTGACATTCCATTCTCCCAGGGCAGTCTCCAACTTCCAGAGGCAGATGGCTTTCATGGCCCCCATTTCCTCCTTCTGACCTGATCCCCTATTTCTACACTAACTGCCTGTCCCCAATTCTAGTTTCACTTTCCTCCAGGAGGATTCCCCCAATTTCTGTGCTCTGGATATATGCCAGGCTTCCTCACTAGGGATCTTGCTTTCTTGAATATTCTCTCCTATCACATTTTTTGGGGGTACTGGGGATTAAACTCAGGGACACTTAACCACTGAGCCACATCCTCAGCCCTTTTTGTGTTTTATTTACAGATCAGATCTTGCTAAATTGCTTAGGGCCTTGCTAAGTTGCTGAGACTGACTTTGAACCTGCAGTCCTTTTTCAGCCTCTAGAGCTCCTGGGCTCCTCCTATCACATTTTAATGCTACATTACTTAAATCAGATGCCCAGAATGTTAGATTCTTAGCATATTCATTCAGGTATTAAGGAATTATGTTATTTGAAAATCAGTTGTTGCCTCACTCCTGTTCTTCCTAGTACCTTTTAACTATCTTCTTCCATTCCTATTCATCTTCTCATTCAAGATTTTACATCATTTACAACCAACTTTACTTTCTATTCTCTTTGTATCAGCGTCAAATTCCTTACTCCTCTCACCTTTCCATAGCCCCATGCATCTCTCATATTACTTTCTTTCTTTTTTTTTTTTTTTTGCGGTACTGGGGATTGAGCCTTGTCCTTGAGAGGCAAGCACTCTGACAACTGAGCTGTATCCTCAGCACATGATATTACTTTCACTTCGCATTTTTTTCTTTTAAAATAAATTTTATTAAGGCATAATTTAAATAAAATAAAATGTATCCATTTTAAGTGTACAGCTTGATGAGTTTTGATAAAGGTATACACGGGCATGACAATATAACATTTTCATCACACAAAATGCTTCCTAATGCCCCTTGGAGTAAATACTTACCATCACTTCAGCTCCAGGCAAACACTGCATATTTGTTTTTCTGGTACCAGGGATTGAATCCAAGGACACTTAACCACTGAGCAACATCCCAGCCCTTGTTATTTTTATTTTGAGACAGGGTCTTACTAGGTTGTTTACAGCCTTGCTAAGTTGCTGAGGCTGGCTTTGAAACTGCAATCCTCCTGCCTCAGCCTTCTAAGCTGCTGAGATTTACAGGCATGTGCTATCACGTCCAACTGACATGTTTTTACCACAATAGATTTGTCCTTATTAATGTTTCATACAAGTGTATCATGAAGTATGTACTCTTTTGGGTCTGGCTTCATTAACTCAGTATGGTAACCTTGTAATTCAGTTCCTTTTAAATTCTGAGTAGTACTGCATGGTATGAATATATAAGTTGAACATACCTGATTCAGAAATAAAAAAATACAAAATGGTCCAAAATCTGAAACTTTGTGAGCATTAATGGGACACTTGAGAAGTTTCAGATTTTGAAGCAATTCAGATTTCAGATTTTTGAAAAAATTTTTTAGTTGTTATGGACACAACTATGTATTATGTATTTATTTTATGTGGTGCTGAAGATTGAACCCAGTGCTTCACACATGCTAGGCAAGTGCTCTACCACTGAACTACAACCACAGCCCCAGGATTTCAGATTTTTGAATTAAGGATGTCCAATTGGTAACATCTGTGCAAATATTCCAAAATCTGAAAAGCCCCCAAATCTGGAAAACTTCTGGCCCTAATCTTTTTGCATAAGGGATGCTCAACCTCTTTTTCAGTTCATTAATCTGTACACCTGTTGATGGATAAGTGGTTAATATTTAGTAATTAGAGATGAATCTGCAATGAACATTCTGATGTATTTTTGTGTGAATGAGAATGTGTTTACATTTCCTTTTAGTGAATAATTAATATTGGAATTGTTGGGTCATATAATATGCCCATGCTTAGTTTTATAAGAAATTGCCAAGCTGTCTTGCAAATTGGTTATACCATTTTATATTCCCAATAGCAATACATGAAAATTGCTGTTAATGTACAGCCTTGTCAACAATCAATATCATCTGTCTCTAATTTTTGCTAATATTAGTGTATGTGCATGCTATCTCATTATGTTTTTAAGTTGCATTCCTCTGATAAGAGTAATGATTTCTGGGCTGGGGCTGTAGCTCAGTGGCAGAGTGCTTTCCTAGCACGTGTGAGGCACTGAGTTTGATCTTCAGCACCACATAAAAATAAACAAAATAAAGGCTGCCCATCTACAACTAAAAAATAGTGATTCTAAGCATCTTTTCATGTGTGTATTGAAATTTGTGCCGTTTTTGTAAAGTGTCTATTCTTAACTTCCCCATTTTTATTGGGTTGTTTGTCTTCTTATTGAGTCTTAATATATTTGCTCAATTTAACACCTTTGCCAGATATATGTACTGCTAATAATTTGTTCCAATCTATGCCTTGCAATTTCATTTTTACTGGTGTCTAACAAAGTGCAAATATTTTAATTTTGATGAAGTCTGGTTTATCGTCTGTTTTGTTGTTAATACATTTTGTTATCTGTTTAACAAATTTTTGCCCACCCACCACAAGGTTACAAAGTCACAAAGATTTTCTCAAATTTTCTTCTATAGCTTTATAAGCTGTTTCAGTTTAAGTCTATGATCCTGTGTGTGTGTGTGTGTGTGTGTGTGTGTGTGTGTGTGTGTGTGAATGATGTAAGGATTGAGGTTCATTTTAATCTTTTATTTTTAGTTTTAGTTTTTTGGTATTGGAGATTGAACCAAGTGGCTTAACCACTGGCCACATTCCCAGCCCTTTTTACTTTTTAATTTTGAGACAAGATCTGGCTAAGTTGCTTAGGGTCTTGCTAATTTGCTGAGGTTGGTCTTGAAGTCACAATCCTCCTTCCTCCGGAGTTGCTAGGATTACAGGCATGCACCACTGCACCCAGCTGAAGTTCATTTTAAAAATAAATGCTTTCTGGTTGTTCCAGAAACATTTGTTGAAGAGTCATTTTTTCCCCCATTGAATTTCTTTGGCATGTTTATCAAAATCAACTGACTTTATGCAGATGCTCCTCAACTTCCAGTGGGATTATACCCCAACAAACCCATCATAAATTAAAAATGGCATAAGTGAAAAATGCGTTTAATACACCTAACCTATTGAACATCATAGTATAGTTTTTACTCAATGCGTATCACTTTCACACCATCACAAAATCAAAAAATTGTTAATTGAGCCAGGTGCCATTGTGCATGCCCATATTCCCAGCTAGTCAGGGACTGAAGCAAGAAGATTGCAAGTTCCAGACCGGCCTGGGCAATTTGATAAGACACTGTCTCAAAATAAAAATAAAAATGACTGGGGATGTAGCTTAGTGGTAGAGCACTTGCTAGTATTCAGGAGGCCCATGTTCAATCCCCTGAACCACATACTACAAAAAGTGTTTTAGTTCCCAAGAAGACAAGACATACTACACCATTCAGGGCTACATAGGGAGCAACAGGTTCAGTCTGGAGGTAGAAAAAGTAAAGGGAAAGCAGGGACCAGAACCTTTATTGTGTGTGTGTGTGTGTGTGTGTGTGTGTGTGTGTGTTTTCTTTTTCTTTCTTTTTTTTTTTTTGTTGTGGGAAGAAATGGATCAGGGCAGGGTAAGCATGCTAGGCAGGGTTATAATTGACTAGTCTGGATAATTTTAGTGGGGTCCAGGATATAGGGACTGTTCCTAGTTGACTGGTACCTGACTCTGAAGTGATTTGATAAGGAATATAATGTGTCACCCTATGAGAGCTCAGTGAAGGAGGTAGTTGTGGATATGGGCTATGGATTGGTTGGTTTGCATATGAGAGGATGTGTTCAGGAGGTGAGTCTTCCTTTCTCTAGGAGTTAGCTCTAGGGGCAGTTTCTTCTGGATCAGCCTAAGCTCCAGATGCCAGAGCATCAAAAATATAGGAAATTAAGAAATATAGCTAACACACTGTCCTTTAGACAAACCCATAAATTTTTATTGCTATAGTTTTTATATTTAGTCTTCAGATCAGTTGGTACAAGTTCTACAACTTTTCTTTTTTATTGCTTTGGCTTGTCTTAGTCATTTGCATTTCAATATGAATTTTATAATCAGATTGCACTTTTTACAAAAAGCCAACTGGGATTTTGTCTGGAGTTGACTCCACTCTGTGGATCAATTCTAATAGTTGACACTTAGTAATATCGAGACTTCTAACCTATGAACATGGCATATTTCAACAATTGCTTAGACGTTTAATTTCTTTCAGTAGTATTATAATTTTGAATGTAGAGATCTTATGCACTTCTTTTTAAGTTTATCCCTAAGTATTTGATGTTTTTGATACTATTGTAAATGGAATTATAATTTTTTTTCAGTACAGGCATTGAACCCAGGGGTGCTTAACCATTGAGCCACATCCACCAGCCCTTTTTTATATTTTACTATTTTACTTAGAGACAGGATCTGCTGAGTTGCTTAGGGTCTTACTAAATTGCTGAAGCTGGATTTGAACTCGAGATCCTCCTGCCTCAGCCTCATAAGCCACTGGGATTACAGGAGTGCACCACCATGCCTGGCTACTTATGTATTTTGAGACACGGTCTCACTAGGTTGCTTAGGGACTCACAAAGTTGCTGAGGCTTATTTCTTAATTTTTAAATGTTGAACTAGCCTAGCATTTCTGAAATAAATGCTGTGGGATTTTCATGTACTATTATTATGTATTGTTGGATTCTATTTACTGATATTCTGTTTAAAATATTTGCATGTTTTCATGAGTGATACTGGCTTGTAGTTTTCTTTTTTGGTAATGTCTTTGTCATGTTTTGTAGTTAGGGTTGTACCTAGAACTGTTACCTTCTCTATTTTCAGAAATAATTTGTATAATATTATTTCTTTTTTATAGCTTCATAGAATTTATCAGGAAATCCATCTGGATATTAAGTTCCTTGATGTGAAAATTTTAATAACAAATCCATTTTCTTTAATAGACATAGGGATTATCTGATTTTTGTTTTATCTTTTGCCAGATGTGGTGAGTTGTATCTTTCAAGGAGTTTGTCAGTTATGTCTATAGTGTTGAATTTAATCCTGTTGTGGTCTAAGAACAGTGTAGGATTTCAGCATATGGTATTTTTAAGGGACTGTTTCCTGCATCCCTGAAAATAATTCCAGTTGGTTGTATTTTGTTGAAATCTACTGTCGCCTTACTGTTGAACCCCAGGGCTAAAAATGTCCAGATATACTGTTTATTGATCCCAGAGGAAGAGCCTGGGGGGCTCAACAGAGGTTTTGGACATTTTACTGCTTACTCCTCAGTGGCGGTGGGCAGGAAACAGCGGGGGCTGCACGTGCCTACAAGCCAGGGAGTACATAGCACAGGTTGCGTCCCCACTGCGTGGGTGGACTTCTTCAGATGTTTTATGAGTACATTCCTTTGCTTTACAAGCAGGGCCACTCTGTTGAGATCCTCTCCTAAAGATAGGAGAAAAGGGAAGTGGCCAGCTCCCCCTCTCCATTTCCTTTGTTATCACATTCTTTAGGCACCTTCTTTTACTGCAAGTTTTCCTAGGTACTGATTAATGTTCAACCCAACATTCCACCCCTTCAGTGCCTTGGAAGGCCATTCATGTCCCTCACAGTGTCAAACCCTCACATATATTCTGTGATACCCTCAGGACAGGGCTCTGAAGGCACATTGCATCCATATCTTACAACAGCATTACAAAGAGCAAGAACCTATAAACAAGCATGCTAAGGTAACTAAGATATCATTAATTCATTTAGACACTTGGGTTAAAGCATGGAAGATACCGTGTTTTAATTCAGTTGTTTTATCCAAGTCCATTTTATCTCGTTTATGGTTGGACTACCCAGGGAAGTCTCTGTGTTGCAGTTACAGGGAGTTCTGAACTGATCCAGCAGTCATCTGGTTGATATGATGTGCAACTCCATTACACAGTCCAGGAATAGGTTACCTGTTGCCAACCTATGGAGAATATGACTGACAGATGTTTAATAGGCACCAGGAATGGCCAGTCAGCTCCATGAGGCAGGACACAGGCCACTGTGCAATCTTGTGTTTGTAAAGTAGCCTGCAAAGTAGGCCTGCCTGGGCAAGTATACCAGGCCAATCTGTCTGTTTGCACTTCAGGGACACAGAAAGAATAAGACACCTCTGGAACACATAACCATCATCAACAAGGTGTTCATAACAAGCAGAATCCAAAGTGTTCCTTGGGTGATGAACCCTGAGGATAACATCACCTGTACTTGTAAGGTCCAGATTCCCAACATGATAGGCTTTGCTCATAAATTTAGACATTCTTCCTCCCATCAAGGGGTCAGTGGGGTCACTGGGGTCACCAGGGGCTTACTAGTCCATGGCCAACTAATGCTCTTTGTCTCCAGTGTGAAGTCTAGAGGAGCTGGCAGCTGTTTGTGCCCAAGGCCAGCTTAAGAAATGCTCAGTGGAAGTGTCCTTTATCTGTAACCCTAAGGCTGGCAGCCATGGACACGATAACAGAAGCAGCTGTAGACCTCTAGGGTCTGGGTTTCTTCAGTTAAGGTCCTCTGTGCCTTGGGCTGGTGAGCAGCTCACGCCTGCACGGAGCTAGCCTCAGTCCTGCAGACAAGCAGGCCACGCATTCTGTCAGTTAATCTCCTCCTGTTGGACTGTAAGACAGGTGGAAAATCCATGTCCTGGTGTGGAGCCCACTGTCGTATGTCATGGTCTGTGAAATGAGTTCCTTGGCCACTCTCAATTACCAATGGAGTGCCATACACGGTCAGATCAGTCCCTTAGGAGTTGCCTTCTGATTGGCTCCTTTGCTGGGAAGGCTTGAATCAAGTCTGTAACACACGTTACACAGGTCAATGCATGCGTACTGGGTCCCTCCTGATAATGGGAGAGAGAAAATGTTTTCTATCTGCCATCACTGATGAGGACGGCAGTCACCTTGCTTGATATGCCCTTTGGTGGCATCCATCCTTGTGGGTAGCACTGAGAGTGGGTGAGACAGTCCTGGCATGAGGCAACAACATCAGACCTCCTCGTGGGAAGTCCCAGTGTGTCACAGCGGCCCACGTGGTCTTTGGAGTGCCTGCTTTACTCTACCACCGAGCCAAGTGGTGATTTCTTCTGCTGGGGCTTCCTCCATCTCTCCTTTGCTGGTTGTGCAGCCTTGACTGGCACTTCTCTAGTGATGGGCTCCTGAACAAGAAGGGCAGCATGTGTGGCACAGAGTTGTCTTTCCGATAGCTATAACGTTCTTCTGTCCCCTTCCATGATTGTGATCAAAATTCAATGGAAGTCTTGTCTCTGTTAATCCACTGTCATAAGCACTGTCCAAAGTCATCCAGAATGACACGGACAGCAAACTCAACAGGTTCCAATGTGTCTAGTGTCACAATGGTCTGTGCCTGTTTTACTGTTCATTTGACCCTTTTAAAGGCCTTGGTATAGGCATCAGTCCTGTCCCACACTATCTCCTATACAAGTACTACAGGAGTCAAAATAACCGAGCCAGGTGAGGGATAAAAGCCTTCCTATAACCCAGTAGCCCCACACATTCCTATATTTGCTTTACTGTGTTGGGAAGTGGAAATGCCTGAACCTTATCTATTATAGTCTGAGGTCTAACCATTGTCTTACCCACCCCCAAGAATTTCACCAATAAGTCAGGGCCATGCACTTTGTCAGGGTTTATGGCCCATCCTCTTCCTTGCAAATGAGTCAAAAGCATGGGTGCCATTTCAGTGGGTGTTGAAAAAGATTCAGCAGAAAGAAGAATGCCATTAACACAATGAAGCATTTTTGTCAGTGGAGGTCAGGACCAGGTTTCTAAGTCTTACCCCACTGTACTATGACATACAGTGGGGGCTATGGAGATATCCTTGAAGTAATACCCTAAACATCCATTGTCCATTATCAGCTTACCTACTAAAGGAAAAGGGGTCTTGATGTCAGGGACTTTATTCATGATAAAGAATGCATTAGCAAGATCTAATACACAATGATATGTTCCCAACTAGGTGCTAAATTCTTTTAGAATGGTGGCTATTTTGAAAACGGTTGTGTAAATTGGAGGCACCACCTTATTTAATTCCCTAACTCACTGTCATGCATCAAGGTCCATCCTGCTTTTTTATGGTCCACACAGGGGAGTTCAAAGGGCTGCTTTTTGGGCAAATTATATTTACTTTAGATAATTTATACATGGTTTCTCTTTTTTTTGGTGGGGTACCAGGGATTGAACTCAGGGGCACTGGATCACTGAGCCACATCCCCAGCCCTAATTTGTATTTTATTTAGGGACAGAATCTCACTGAGTGGCTTACCACCTGGCTTTTGCCTCAGCAAATGCTTTAAACTCATGATCCTCCTGCCTCAGCCTCCCGAGCTACTGGGATTACTCGCATGTGCCACCACACCCAGTGGTTTCTCTTATCTCTTGATGGTCACCAGGGAGCTGATATTATTTGGTGGCAACAATATAGGGTGTGCAGGCAAAACAACAAGGAGGCATTTAATATGCCCTCTCTTATTAATAGTTTTTTAAAATTAGTCATTATAAATATACATAAAGGTGAATTTCACTGTGATTTATTCATATATGTACATAGGATAGTTTGGTCAGTTTCATTCCTCCGTTTTTCCCATCCCTCCTTCCTTACCCTCAGTCCTCTTCCTCTACTGTACTGATCTTCCATTTTCATGGGCCTCCCCCTCCCCCCCTCATTTTGACCTAGTTTCTACATGTGAGAGAAAACATTAGAACCATGACTGCCTGGATCTGGCTTATTTAACTTAGTATGATCTCTAGTTCCATCCATTTATCAGAAAATGTCTTAATTTCATTCTTCTTTATGTTGAGGTAAGCTCAATTGTGTGTATGTGTGTATATACATATGTGTATATATATATATATTATATATGTATATCAATCACATTTTCTTTATCCATTTGTCTGTTGATGGGTATCTGGGCTGGTTTCATAACTTGGCCATTGTGAACTGCATTAGCATACACTTTAATATTGGCTTTACAGGGGCCGGAGTTGTGGCTCAGTGGTAGAGCACTTGCTTAGCATATGTGAGGCACTGGGTTCCATCCTCAGCACCACATAAAAATAAGTAAATAAAATAAAGGTATTGTATCCATCTATAATTTTAAAAATTAATATATATGTGTGTATGTATATGTATGTGTATATACATATACACATATATATGCATATACATACACACACACACACACACACACACACACACACACATATATATATATATATATATTGGCTTTACAGCTGACACAGGCTTAATCTCCTGGCAATGCAAATGGAATTCCCTTACAGTAGTTTGTAGGCATTTACCCCACAAGATATCAACATGTACTATATATTCAGGAATAGTAGCTATAAATACCCAGTAGAGGGTGGATGGCAGGTATCCAAGCCACAGAGTCAATGTTAACGTTTCTGATTTACACTATTTTCCCCTGTATCCATCAAGAGTAGTTAACCTGCCTAAGAATGTCTCATGATTCTCATATATTAACATATATGCAGCTCCTGTGTCCACCGATGCTGTTACTCTGAATATTTTTTGAGGATCGATATATTGCAATTCTATATATGACCTCTGGTCTAGAGACATGGCTTGAACACCTGAACCTTGACCTTTTTTCCTAGTTCTCCCATACTCAGGACTCAAAGACTCTTTAGGGGGAGCCATGGGCTCTCCCTTTGGTTACATCTCCTAATAGGAGAGGCTTTTCTCTGTCTTTTTGGAGGACTCCATTCTACCTTTCTGAACACCTCCCTTTTTGCTTCCTTATTGAGAGATAATAGCTGAAACCTCTTGTCATTCAGCAGTTGTTTCACTGTACCAGGGTGGCATTAGATCATTTATCTATTTTCCCTTCATCTACACCTGCTGCTGTTAGGTCTACTCACATCTGTCTATGGGAGACTCAGAAAAGTCTTTCCAGTTTGGGCTGTGTTTCACAGACTCCTGTTTTCTGCCACAAGCAGTTGTGCTGCTGGCTGAAGGGGCTGCCCTACTAACAGGGATAATATTGATACCAGGGCACCATAAATGAATGAAGGAGCTGTGTTTAACACTGCATCCCTCATCCCAGCAGTAAAGGTCATACTGTCTAGTCCTGGGAAAGGCTGCACAGAAATAGCATGTTTCATTCCCAATTCCCTCAAATAGCCCTATATTCTTCCATAAAGGGCCAGGTACCTGTGGGCATAGGAATGTCTCCTGAATTTGGCCATGTATTAGGAACGACAAGAAACAGCCAAGCTAGTAATGACCCCACACCTTCATCAGCATCAGTTGGAGTAGTAAACCACTAACATAAAGCATGGTGGACAGTTACCAAAGCCATCTCTTGCAATCCTATACCATTCACCATTGTCCTGTGTGCTCCAGTGTCCTACAAGTGGAGCAACTATGCAGGTACACTTTTTTCATTTTCTGCCTGAACTTGGACCCCAGTTCCACTGCTTCATGGAGTATAAAGTCTCATGGTGATATGTAAATATCTCCCTGGGGCAGGGAGCAGATCTGGATCCACCCCTTCAGGCTGTTTCTGTTGGGTCTCTAACTTTTAGACCATTACTGGTCTAACTTCCATTATATCTTCATTTTCCACCTCAAGTTCCTGAGTCGATTCCACATATAGGAGTGCCAGTTTTACTAGTCACCAGTGCCCTAATATGGGCTCTGAACCTATCCAGTTTAGTATAATAGCACGCCATGACATGCAAACACTCATCTGCAAGTTATGAGTGCCACTGTAGCACATTCTTGCTATCAACCTGTGCTAAAGTAGCTACTTTTTCTAGTTTTAACTCTTCCTGTGCTCTATAGAGCTGAGCCTGAGTGGCTAGCTCCTGTTCTGGTGCTAACTTTAATACACACAATAGGAGCCTTGCCACCGGTACAGTGACATTGTTTGTTTCCTTTCACTTTCCCACAACTAATTTGGATGCTACTTCCAACATTTTCAGCACTCTTCTTTGCATTTCACCACTCACACAGTGGTCTCCAACCCTCAGTAGGAAGCTGCCTCCAACCACAGCAAGGCTGGTGACCAATCCAGGATATCCCCTGCAGACTGCAAGCCTTTTCCCAATTCCACAGTCAACTCAACATACCCACCTTTGGGATCCTGCCAACTATGCCAATTGTTCCACCCCAGGGCTGGAAATACCCTAGTATACTGTTTACCAGTTCCAAAGGAAGAACCTAGAGGACTCAGTAGAGGTTTTGGACATTTTACTGCTTACTCCTCAGTGGCGGTGGGCAGGGAACAGCGAGGGCTGCACGTGCCTACAAGCCAGGGAATACATAGCACAGGTTGTGTGCCCACTGCACGGGGGAACGTCTTCAGATGTTTTATGAGTACATTCCTTTGCTTTACAAGCAGGGCCACTCTGTTGAGATCCTCTCCTAAAGATAGGAGAAAAGGGAAGTGGCCGGCTCCCCCTCTCCATTTCCTTTGTTATCACATTCTTTAGAGCCCTTCTCTTACCGCGAGCTTTCCTGGGCATGGATTAGTATTTAACCCAACACTTACTGATTTATCTTCTATTTGTTCAAGCAACTATGTGTCATTTTGGGGTAAAAATGGCAAGGAGATTTTAAAATTTATGTGGATATGCAAAAGACCTAGAATAACCAAAACAGTCTTGAGAATGAAGAAAGAGTATGGAGGTTAGATAATATCTAATGTTAAGATTTACTGTAAAGCAACAATAATCCAGGCCATATGGTATTGGTATAAGGATAGACAGATATGTAAAGAGAACAGAAAAGTCTAAAAGTAGAACCAAACATAAAAGGACAACTGTTTCTTGGCAAAGCTGCCAATGCAATTCAAAGGGAGAAATGAAAATCTTTTCAGTAAACTGTGCTGGAACAAATGGATATCAGTATTAATGGAAAAAGTAATACTTTGATCTATAGATCATACCATATACAACTCAAGTTCATTGTTTTTATTGGACCAACCCATCTAACTGATAATAACTTAACTCTAGAAAATATATTTTAAAATGAACTATTGAAGACACCTGAGTTATAAAAAGTATTTTTCTGAAAGCCTATCGTATGTGGATATAGTAGTTGGGGATTGTATCCTGAATATTATCAATGCTATCTTATAATAAAATGATATTCTTTTATATCATTCTGAAAAATATTAGTGTTCTTTTTTTTCACAGAAGAAATATTTATTTAGTTAGTTCTATGTGGTGCTGAGGATCAAGCCCAGTGCCTCACGCATGCTAGGCAAGCACTCTACCACTGAGCTACGACCCCAGTCCAGTGCTACGACCCCAGTCCAGTGTTAGTGTTCTTGTCATCACAGGCAGTTAACTGGGCTAGACTCAAACTGGAAATGCTGTCTCACTTAATGTGGGTAGCAACTCAGCTTTCAATTCAGCAGCTTTCACTTTGCTCCACCATGCAGAGGGTCAGCCAGACACATGCAAAATTTATACAGATAATTTGGTATTTATTTTCCTTTTGTTCTTTCTTTTGAGGTTGCCCTCTCAATCTATAGTGGTCCTGGGCACCCCAGCCTTACTCCCCTGGTTCCTCTGGCGAAAGGATGACAAGATTTTATGGGAAATTGAACTGGTTCACATTGCTGCTAAAAGTGCAGCTACTTTGAACAGAAACCAGAGAAAAGAGGGAACTCTGTGCTGATAACTTCCTCTAACTTTGGACTCCCCTCCAAAGTCTGCTTGCTTTTGATTTTTGTTTGTATGTTGGTTTTACTTTTATAGAAAATATATTTAGGGGCTGGGGATTTAGCTCAGTTGGTACAGTGCTCGCCTCACATACACAACACCCGGGGTTCCATCCCCAGCACCGCAAAAAAAAAAAAAAAAAAAAAAAAAAAATTGAGAATAGAAAATATATTTACTGTCCACAGAAGTATTTTTCTTAAGTAACTTACTTCTCCATAGTAGAATCTTGTGATTTATTCTTATACTTAGCTAAATTTTCTTATTAGTTCTAATGGGTCTTAGGCAAATAACCAAAATTTTCTGTGTCTATTATCTTATCTTCCTGTCATTACCTTATTAATCTATATGCCCCTTCATTTTTATTTTATCTTATTCATAGTCTAAAGGCAATAACTTTTAGTCTTTTACTATTAAGTATATCTGTGGCTTCTCTTAGGTGTCCTTTATTAATTTGTGACAATTTCTGTCTACTTCTAGTTCAAAGAAAATCTTTAACATGAATGGATGTTGAATTTCCAAATGCTACTTCTACATATATTGAGATGAACATTTTACTCTAGTAATGTGGTGAATTTCATTGATTTTTCAGATGTTAAACTAACCTTGTATTCCTGGAATAAAAATTACTTGATTGTGGCATATTATTATTTTTATGTATGCCTTGATTGAAGTTAGTAGTATTTGGTAAAGAACTTAATCTCCATGTTTATGAGAGACGTTGGTGTTTAGACTTGGGGGAAAGTTACCCTATAATATCTTTGATTTTGATATAATGTTAATGGTGGCCTCATAAGATGAGTTGGTACATTTCATGTCTGCTCTATTTTCTGAAAGATTTTGTTTAAAATTGCTACACTTGGTAGAATTTTTCAGTGTTTACTCCTCTTGTTGTGATTTTGTGTAAGAATGCCTTAAATTTTATATTTTCCCCTTAAGTATGTGATAAAATTCACCAATGAACTCATCTGGGCTATTTGAAAATTTCTTTGTGGGGCTATCATTAATTTCTAATTCATTTTTATAGGGATACTCCGATTTTCTATTTCTTCTTCTTTTAACAAGTTGTTCTTCCAAATAATTTATGCATTTCAACTATGTTGTCAATTTTGGGCATTAACTTTTCTCATAATATACTTTTATTCTAATTTTAATATCATTTGTATCTTTAGTGATACTTCGTCTTTTTCTAAAGTTGATAAATTTTTACTGTAATATATTAAAAACCTAATTTTGTATGCATTTTATGACATATCCTGAAAATATATAGAGCAAACATTGATGGTACTAAAAGAGAAATAGAAAAGCGCACAATCACTTTTAGAGACTTTAGCATTTCTATTTCTGTTACTGTTGGAACAAGTAGACAAAAGAATCTGGTGAGCCACCATGATGAACACCTGTAATCCTAGCAACATGGGAAGCTGAGGCAGGAGGATCACTAGTTAAAGGCCAACCTCAGGAACTTAGCAAGACCCTATCTTGAAATAAAAAGTAATCTGTAAAGAGGTTGAAGATTTGAACATGAAAATTCCTGTCATATTATGTTGGTTACTATATCCAACAGTTAGAGAATACATGTTTATTTTCAAGGGTACATGACATACTCACCAAAATAGACTATTTGGAGACATAAAGCTAATTATAACAAATTTCAAAGGACTGAAACTATATGCTGTATGTTTTTTAACTACTGTTGAATATAAACTCTGAACAGAAAGACAAGTAGAAAAATCTATTAATGTTTAGAAAGTAAGAAACACTTATCCCAACACAGCATGTACATAAAAGAAGAAACCACAATGGAATCAGAAACTGTTTTGAGCAGAATGAAAATATGACACATCAAAATTCATGAGAGCTAAGTGAAATAAGCCAATCCCAAAAAACCAAGGCTGAATGTTCTCTCTGATATGCAGCTGCTGACTCACAATGAACTGGGGGAGGTGGGGCAGATAAGAATAGAAAATCAATTAATTTTATTCCACACTTATAGAAAATCTTATTGCTCACGTTTATTCAGGAATCCAGGCTCCTTGTAGTACATTAATCTACCTTTTCTTCTTCTTTTTATTTTTTCTGGCATCTGCATGTTTGACTCTGTGTTACTGAGGAGTCCAGGTTTTAGCAAGCAAGAAGGTAGAAGCAGATATGGCAAAAACATACCTACTGTCTCAGTGCTCTAGTTTGAAAGTGGCACCCATCATCTGTCCCACATTCCTTTCATGAGAGCATTGTCACATGGCTATGTCAATTTTCAAGGGAAGCTCAGAAATGTTATGTGACTGGGCAGCCATTTTCTTTTCTTTTTGGGGGGGAGGGCGTACTGGTGATTGAACTCAGGGGCCCTCAACCACTGAGCCACACCCTCAGGCCTATTTTGTATTTTATTTAGAGACAGGGTCTCACTGAGTTGTTTAGCACCTCGCTAAGTTGCTGAGGCTGGCTTTGAACTCAGAATCCTTTTGCCTCAGCCTCCCAAGCTGCTGAGCAGCCATTTTCCTAACTACTATTCTGTTAATGCAAAAGATGGGGAAACATTCTACCAGATATCTTTCAGTCTTTATCACAGATAGTTTAACCTCTGTGATATATATATATATATATAATTTAGTACACACACAATACATATGTATGCAACATAAGCAAACAGTTTCACCTGCATAGAGAATTGGATTTTAGGTATCCATTTATTGTTTGCATAGATTAGGATGGCTATGATCATGGTATTTTTCCTGTGGACATCAGTGAGTTCTTTTTTATCATATTAGTTTGTTTTGTTGCTGATAATAGCGAGATATAGCAATGAGACTTGTGAGGATTTATAATTGAAAACTGATGAAGACTTAGACTCTGATTCACCTTCTCTCTGCATAGTCTCTCCACAGATATTTTCCCTTGTAATTCTTGTCTTATAAGTCTTCTGTCCACACTATTTGATATCCAAGCTTCCTACCAAAATAGGGCTAGAATGTTTATGTTGAACTTTAATTCCCAACTTAAGAGCTGTGTTTTACTGTAAATTATATAACCATTATGGGCTTCACTTTCCTTATCCACAAAAGGTGAATAATAATGGTACATACCTTATAGAGTGTTTTAAAGGATTAAATGTGTTCATATGTATGTATTTCTTAGAATAGCACTTGGAATATTGTGTCATATAAGAGGTTGACTTATACTAATTGCTATATGTGTATTTCATGTCGTCATCATCATATTTCCATGGATTTAATTTGGATAAGATTATGTATACCCTTTAATCTTCTGCTATCTATTCTTTATGCCACTTTTAATTTTTCTTTGTCTTTAGATGGTAAATTTGGAATTAAGAACTCACAAAAAAGAACTTCAGGAAAAACTACATTTCATGGTGAAATAGAGGATGAAGATACAAGAGATGATTCATTATATTCCATTTTAGAAGAACTGTGGCAAGATGCTGATCAGATAAAAATATACCAGGAAAAACAGAACAGCCCTCCAAATCACACCGAGTTTTTCAATAAGAAAATATTGAACAAAGAGCTGGATCATGAATATACAGACACTGGAAGATGTATACATCCAAGCCCAAATCTCATTCGTTCACAGAAGAGACCCCATAAACATGACTCATTTGAGAAACGTTTCAGGCATAATGTGGACTTACATATTCATGACAAAAGCAATACATCAAAGAACTTTGATAAAATTGTTGGCCATGGTCAAGTTTTCAGCCAGAGCACTTCTTTTACTAACCATGAAAATGCACATATGGGAGTGAAGATCTGTGAAAGTGATCAGTGTGAAAAAGTCCTCAGCCTCAAAAACACACTTAGTCAAAATCTGAAATTTCCTGTTGGGGAGAAAGCAAACACATGTGCTGAATTTGGAAAGATCTTCACCCAAAAGTCTTATCTCTTTGCACCTTCAAGAATTCACACTGTGGAAAAACCTCATGAACTTAGCAAATGTGTGAATGCTTTTACACAGAAGCCACTACTCAGTATATATCTGCGAGTTCATAGAGATGAAAAATTATACATATGTTCTCAATGTGGGAAGGCCTTCCTCCAGAATTCAGAATTAATGATGCATGAGAAAAGTCATACTAGAGAGAAACCCTATAAATGCAGTGAATGTGGAAAGTCATTTTTCCAGCTGTCTTCTCTACTCAGGCATCAGACAACTCATACTGGAGAAAAACTCTATGAATGCAGTGAATGTGGGAAAGGTTTCTCCCTGAACTCAGCCCTCAATATACATCAGAAAATCCATACTGGAGAGAGACATCATAAATGTAGTGAGTGTGGGAAAGCCTTCACCCAGAAGTCAACACTCAGGATGCATCAGAGAATTCACACAGGAGAGAGATCCTATATATGTACTGAATGTGGGCAGGCCTTCATCCAGAAGGCTCACTTGACTGCACATCAAAGAATTCATACTGGAGAGAAACCTTATGAATGCAGTGATTGTGGGAAATCTTTTCCCTCCAAGTCCCAACTTCAGATGCATAAGCGAATTCATACAGGGGAGAAACCCTATATATGTACTCAATGTGGGAAGGCCTTCACCAATAGGTCAAATCTCAATACTCACCAGAAGTCTCACACTGGAGAGAAGTCTTATATATGTGCTGAATGCGGGAAGGCCTTCACTGACAGGTCAAATTTCAATAAACACCAGACCATCCATACGGGAGAAAAACCCTATGTTTGTGCCGATTGTGGAAGGGCCTTCATCCAGAAGTCAGAGTTGATTACACATCAGAGAATTCATACTACAGAGAAGCCTTATAAATGTCCTGACTGTGAGAAATCCTTCTCCAAGAAACCACATCTCAAAGTACATCAGCGAATTCACACAGGAGAGAAACCATATATATGTGCAGAGTGCGGGAAGGCCTTCACTGACAGGTCAAATTTCAATAAACACCAAACAATTCATACTGGAGATAAACCCTATAAATGCAGTGACTGTGGAAAGGGCTTCACCCAGAAATCAGTTCTTAGTATGCATCGCAATATTCATACATGAAATAACCCTGTTTTTTAAAAATGAGAGAGCCTTACCATAGAAGTCAGGTCTAACTGTGTATTATAAAATTCGTCTGAGATGGACCTTGTATGAAAACACTGTATAAAGAAGCATTCATCAGTCTATCTCACCTGAGATGAAAAAAAATTTTAGAAGAGACCCTGTAAGAATACATTGAAAGAAGGTGGATTTTCACATTTACACAGTCTCACAAAATACAGTAGAATTAACATTGGGGAAATGCTGTCAGTTTGGTACGTTAGGAAAAAAAACCTTCCTGTGGAAAGTATCATGAAGCAAATTATTACCAAATTGTTTATAGGGTATAGGATGTAAAATTATTTAAGTGACAGTCATGTTTACTATATTATAGTAAACAGTTTCATAAGAAAATAATGTATTTGTTGTGCAGCAGACCTCTCAGTTCTATAGGGTGTTTGTGGTAAAATATTGCATAGAAGGATGAATAATTGAAATGAAATTCTTTTTTAAAATTTAGAATGTTTATCAAGTGTTCATTATTGAATATATCTACCAAAAGAATTCATAAAAGTCATTTTGGCTCTTTATATACATACATCTGCATATACAATTTACATGAATATTATTCCTACTGTTTTCTGTGACATAGTACTCTTAGTACATAGTACATAGTACATAGCACAATGCAAAATAACCACAGATTCCTCCCATCCATTTATATACGGTCCCTTTTGCAACAAGAAAAACCTTGTTTCTCTTATTAAATATGTTATGGCTTGGATACGAAGTGTCCTCTAAAGGCTCCTGTGTTAATGCAAGAATGTTCAAAGGTGAAATGATTATATTATGAGAGCTATAACCTGATCAGCTCATCTTAGTTTGAATGGACTACTGGGTGTTAGCTGTGTGCAGACTGTATGCATGGCTCAAGGACGTGGGTCACTGGGAGTATACCCTAGAAGGTTCATCTTCTGTGCAGCCCTTTCACCTCACTCTCTGCTTCCTGGTTGCCATGAGCTAATAGCTTTCCTCCAGGGCACTCATTAGTCATGATGCTATACCTCACCTCAGGCCCAGAGTGATGGAACTGGCTGACCATGAGCAGAACCTTGGAAACTATGAGCCTGAAATAAACTTTTCATCCTCTAAATTGGTCTTGTCAAGTATTTTGGTCATAGTGACAAAGAGCTAACACAAAATAGTTCTTATCTGTCTTTGTTCCTTGACTTTCAACTTGGCCATATGATTTGCTTTGGCCACGGAACATTAGCAGAGAGATTTCAAGAAGAGGCTGGAGAAGTGTGAACGCCTGCTTTGGGGCTTACCCTTTCTCGCTGCTCTTTGGAATCCTGAGATCTCAGTGTTAAGAAGCACAGATGCCCTACTGTGGGACAAGAAATCACATAGAGCAGAGGTGAGCCAGTTTAGCTGATGCCCCATGGAACAATTTGCATATGGGCTTGGGAATGAGTCCTTCATAGGCCTATGTCCCCAGCCAAACCAGCCCAGCCCAAAATAGCCATGTCAGTTATCCCAGCGAACCTGAAGAATTATGAGTTAAATAAGTGATTTGTTTTAGGTAATTATGTTTTGGGGTAGTTTGTTGCATATCAAATGCTAAATACTACTTAAAAGTATATGTGTGTGAATTGAACTATACCCAAACATAATATGGCATTGACTTTGGACCTGGGTAGCCAGTAGAGACTGGAGAATAGTGAGGAAATCTGTTAGCAAAGTCTAGAAAATATGACAACTTATTAGAAAGGAAAAAGTGGCAAAATGATCACCATGCTCTGTGGGAAGATACAGAATGTACCAAACAAACTTGTGAATCTGACTAAAGAGATTTGCTATGGAATATAGGAAGTGTCAGTTTGCTTCTTTTAACTGCATATGAGAAGGTACAGAATGAGAAAAATGAATAAAATAAATACTTGTTCCCCTGGCAAACAATCAGAAGAAACAGAGAAATGCCAGAATTTGCTGTGTTGGGAAATAATTTTTTTCACATAACTAGTCTCTTCGGCCACCAAAATATTTTTAAGGTACAAAATGACCTTAGGGTGAATATCAAGTCATGGGTATGTCTGTAAAACCCTTTGTTACAATATGTGAAATACTGTATTCTCTTGGTTGTTGGGAAACCCTGTCAGTGAAACTAATGGGTATCTAAAAATCTTTGAGATATGATTCCACAGTAGCCTGACAATGCTCTAAGGAGAAAGACTTGCCTAAAAAGAATTGTTGATGTGGCATTTAGGGCATGGAGTAGACCTGAACAGATTCATAGGAAACTCATAGTTTTTAATTGAGTTTTATCTGTGAAACTACCTCCATATTGGCTTTAAAGGAACTGAAACAATTCAAAATGACTCTGGATTCTTCTCCCTAACTTCTGTGAACAGAATGCAAGACAACAATGTTATTCAGCTACAAATATGAACCATTTCTTATGGGAAGTGAAGGATGTCTCAGAGGGAAGGCCCAAGAACAATATATTAAAATGGACTGGAAAGCCATTTCCAGGGGAAACTGGGCCATAATCAGGAAACACTGTCTGTCCCTGGAGCAAGGGGAGCTGACATTTTCTCTGTGGTATTTCAGAATTATTGTGGAACAGTGAATGATCTTGTTGCTCTTCTTGTTGAATGGGAATATTCTCCCTATTGCAGTTATTCTTCCTCTCCCCATATATATCTTAAGTGTGTGTTTGAGAAGGGCGTGCCAAATAACTTGTCATTTAGCTCACAGGATCAAGAAACTGAGAAACTATACTCAAGGAGCCTTGGCCACATCTGAAACTGGTACAGAAGACATGGAATCCTGGATTTGAACCTGATACCATGATTTTGGATGGAATATTTAGAGGCCCTGGAATGAGAGTGACCATGTCTTGCATGGGGTGGTAATTGAATAATTTGTGATCAGAACATACACTGTGTTAGAAAAATGCTACATGTCTCCCATCTCTATATGGGTGTCCTTGTCAGCTTTTATTTCTCTTTGCATTTCGTTTGGGATAATTTATATTGATCTATCTTCAAGTACACTGATTCCCCTGCATCCTGGCTCTGTCAGGCCTACTGATGAATCTATTTAAAGCATTCTTCTTTTCGGTTATGTTTTATTTTTTATATTTACTATTTTCATTTGATTTGTATAGTGTTTCTATTTCTGCTGAAATTCCCTATCTGTTCATTCATGTTCCCATTTTCCACTATTTCCTTTGTCTTAGTTTGAACTACTGTAACAAAGTACTATAGACTGGATGGCTTATAAATAATAGAAATTTTTTTTTTACCATTCTGAAGGCTAGAAGTCTGAGATTGGGGTGCCAGTATGATCAGGTTCTGGTGAGGACCCTTTTCTGGATTATAGACTACCAAGCTCTCATTGTACCTTTACTTGGCTTTTGGGCCTTCTGTATCCTCACTGGAAAGCTCTCTGGGGTACCTTTTATAAGGGCATGAATCCCATTTGTAATGCCTCCACCTCATGACCTACCTACCTCTCAAAGGCCCCACCTCCTGATACCATCACATTGGGGATAAGGATTTCAGTATACAGGTTTTGTGGGACCACAGACATCCAGTCTATAACACCGTTTAACATATTTTAACCCAGTTTATTTTAATTTCCCTGCCTGATAGCTCCAATAACTCAGCCAAGTGAGTTCAGGTCTTTTGACAGCTTTACCTTTTGACAGTAGGTTCCTTTCTCTTGCTGTTCTGCATCTAGTAAGTTTTAGCTAAATGTTGGATATTGGGCAAAGGGCAGTATAAACTGCAATGAATAGTATTTATTCATGGAAATATGCATGACTGCTCTTCTGATAGGCCATTAGCATGGGGGCATTGAGTTGATCCAGTCAGTGGTTGGGTTGGGTTTTCGTTTTGTTGTTGCTGTTGTGAACTTCAGCGTAACATAGACTTCAAATTCCTCTAATATTACCTTGTGTTTGAAGTAGACACTGGTTTTCTAGAGAATTTTTCTCAACGTTGCTGGACTGTATTTGTCTTTAGGCCTTTCCGATATTTCTCCATCTCAGTGATGGACTCTCTACATTTTTGTCTCTCTCTTAGTAGTAGACTTCTGGTGTTTTGTTTGTTAGTTTGGTACTGGGGATTGAATCCAGGGGCACTTTACCCCTGAGCTATATCCCCAGCCCTTTTATTTATTTATTTTTTTTTGGGTGGGGGGACAGGGTCTCTCTTTGTTGCCCAGGCTAACCTTGAAATTAATAATTCTCCTGGCTCAGCCTCCCAAGTCACTGGAATTAAAGGCATGCATCACTGTGCCCAGCTACACTGCTGTTCTTACTTGGTTCTTGCTAACCTGGTATGGGACACAAAAGTTGTCCGGTGTCCCTGGGTCTTAACACTTTTTTTCCCCAGTGATCCTGCCCCTCTTCCACTGGTAGGAGGTATTTTATTGTCTGGCCCACGATAGTTTCCTGCCCTTCCATCATGGGTAGGTTGTTTTTTTCCTTTTCCCTTTCTCTAGTCACAGTGGATCTTCACCTGTATCCTGAGGGTGAAGGGGGTTTGCTGCACTGCACTGAGTGGCTTAAGGCTTTTTGTTTAATAGAGTAGGGTCCCTTGGTATTTTGTATCATTTCTGTATCAGCAGCCACCCCCTTACTGGCCTACACCAGGGAAGGAGGCTTTCTCTAGTTTCCCACCATACCACTAGTGTTTTTTTAAAATTTTTTTTAGTTGTTGATGGACCTTTATTTTTAAATTTATTAACGTGCAGTGCTAAGGATCGAAACCAGTGCCTCACACATGCTAGGCAAGTGCTCTACCCCTGAGCTACAGTCTGAGCCCTGACTAGTGTTTCTTATGAGCACCAAGTGGAGGTCTATGGAGAAGAGCCTTCAAGTGGGAGCCAACAGCCCTTGGGTCTATAGCTCTCAGGAGTTCTATATTCTTACACTATCCCACATTCAGCCTTTAACAATTTATTAAATTTTCTTGCTAAATTATTATTCTCATATGGTGGCCTCATATTCTTCCCTGCTCTGCCACAGGTGGCCCAGGATAACTTCCTGCATCCTTTGAAGCACTTGTCATTTCTTATATGTTGAGCTGGCTGCTTGCTCTATGTTCTTAGATCTCTGATAGGGTTAAGAAAAGTTATAATTCTGTAGATTATTTAGGTTTTTTTTGTTTGTTTTAACAATGTAAGCAATGCACTTTCCAGATTTCTACATCCTAGGCCAGATATGTAGACAGTCTTCTTTGGTCCCTACCATCAGCACATATGCCCCTTTTCAATGTGACTTTACCATTTCAACTACCAAGAAATAGAGTTTATTTCTCCAGCCCTTGAAACTGGGCTTGACCATTTCTTTAGCTAATGGAATATTAGCAAATATGACACAGGAAGCCATAAGAAGTGTTTGCACATTGAGGTTGGCCCACTCTTGCTGCTCTTTGGAGTCCTAAGCCCATGTGTGAAAAAGCAGGAATTGTGAAATTGGAAAATGACAGACCACTCGGAGCAGTGGTGGAGCAGATATGATTCATCCTAACTGTGGCACCTCAACTGACCGATTTTCAACTGCCAAATATGTGAACGAAGACGTCCCAGCCAGCCATCCCAGATCAAGGTAACTATGGTCAGCAGTCTCTGAGATGATGCTGAGTGTTGCCCCCTCCTGGTGTTCATACTGTTGTATAAACCCCTCTCCTTGAATTTGGGCTGGATTTAGTGACTTGCTTCTAGAATGAGGCAGAGGTAATGGATATCACTTCCAGGATTAGGTTACAAAAAGACCACAGCTTCTGGTTTGGTGTTCCCTTAATCTTTCAGATGGCTCATCCTAGGGGAAGACAGTTGCCATCTCATTAGGAAACCCTTTAAAAAGACCCATGTTAGTGATTTTGAGAGGATATCCTCCCCCAGTGTTGCCTTCAGATGGAACCTTCAAGCCAGATAGCTTGACTGACCTCATGAAAAATCTTTGGTCACAGGCATCCTTCTAAGCCCTACTTGAATTTGTGACCCAGAGAAACTGAGATAATAAATGTTGTTTTAAGCTGACAAATGTTAGGGTAATTTGTTACACAGTAATAGGTTAGTAATATACTGGCCCAGACAAGGAAAGCTCTTCCATCCGTTCCACCCATCCCAGACAACTAACATAATAATGGATTAAAATGTTTATTGTAAGTCTCTAAGTTTGTGGTTTGTTACCCAGAAAAAGAAACTAGCTGACAAATTCACTATTTAATGAATTTTATCCTCCACTCTTCTTCCCCAACAGATAACCAATGCTAATCAACTACTAGAAACACTTCCATGTTTTAGTCTTGCTAATAAACCTGTATAGATGTACATATGTGAATATGCTTATAATCACCTAGAAACTATATAAAGATTGCTATCTTCTTTGATGAATACAACCATCTTTGAATCTTGCTTTATTCCTCAACAATGTCTCTTTTGAATGGTTGTATGATAGTTTGTGGGGTGAATATGTAAGAATTTATGCAGTTATTTGCATATTAAAATTTCTTCAAATTGTTTTGTCATTAGAAGAAGTGTTATTAAGAATATTAAGGAGTTGAGATGGGGATGTAGCACAGTCATAGAGCACTTAGCTAGCATGTTCAAGACCCAGGTTCTGATCCACCACACACACACACACACACACACACACACATGCTTGCGAAGAGGTAGCTTGTTTAGGCTCATGCCAGAGTTATCAGTCCTAGCTTTACCAGTTATTAGCTGTGTAACCTTGGGCGGGTTAGTTAACCTGTCTTTTCTGATTTTTTCAGCTATAAAGATGTTCATACTAGTTACCTCTCTCAGATTTCTTGGAGAAGCATACTCTCCTGGGGCTGCTTTAGCAAAGTACTACAAATTAGGTGGCTTAAAGCAACAGAAATTTATTATCTCACAGTTCTGGAGGCTAGAAGTTCAAAATCAACGTGTCATCAGGGCCCTATACCCTATGAAAATGGTAGGGAAGGAACTATTCCATGCCTCTTTACTAACTTCTGATAGCTTTATGTGTTACTGGGCTTGTGGATGCATCAGTCCATTGACGTAGTTGATTTCTCCTTGAGGTCTTTACATCATGTTCCTTCTATGCATCTGTCTCTGTATCTAAATTTTCCTTTTTGTAAGAGAACCAGGTAAGTTAGTTCCTACCCTAATAACTTCTTTTTAAGCTGATAGCCTATGTAAAGACTATTTCCAAATAAGGTCATGTTCTGAGGTACTGGGGGTTATGATTTCCACGTATCTTTTTAGGAGGACACAATTCAACCCATAACAAGAAGTTAATGCATTTTATTTGTGTAGGGCACTTACAACTTTGTATGGAGAGAAGTTCTTAATGACTATTAGGTACACCTCAATTACTGTACTTGCTTAGGTCTCCATACAACTTTCTGTGCTTGGGAAAGCAGTGGGATTTGAGAACGTCCGTACATCTAAATCTCATCCAACTATCTACAGAAAAATGTGGTTAAAAAGCAAAAGCAAGCCTAGGACTAAGGCTTGTGTGACCAACATTTGAGGAATAGGCCAAGATGGATCCATTTAGAGTGGATAATGAGAAGGAGCTCCCAGAGAGGTCAAAAACATGCCAGATGAAAAAGGGGCTCACAGAAGAGTGTTTCCAAGATGTGTATTAGTGGAAGATGTGTCCAGAATAGAGGTCAGGTCATATGAGAGTGGAAAACTGATGGTTTTTGTGACTAGTAAGCCATTGTTGACTTGGTTGAGTGCTATTTTGGAAACAAATTTAAAGAAAGCAGTTGAGTAAACCTGAAGGACTGAATTCACCATAAGGCAACTTCTCGTAGAAAAAAATATTAGGTCATTAGGCTGGATTGTTCTGTGTTGTCTGGCTTAAACTGAGAAACGAGAAGTAGAATTCATGTGAGAATTGTGAGGTCAAAAAGAAGGAGAAACTTCTGCTCTAAAAGTCTTTGAAATTATATACAGTAAAGGACAGATACAGAGGTACCCAGCATGTTTTATTTTTTCCTCACTCTTTTCCACTCTATATCCAGTCCTTCTTTCCATCTCAGCACTGCTGACAGTGGCCCCAGGCCCACTACCAGATTCTTGGGTGCAGACCCACAGAGGGAACAGCTTCTTGTAGATTTCTTCAGCTCCTCTTCACAATCCTACTTCACTAGCTGCATGTTTTGGCTTCTGAGATATTCCTGAAAGCTCTGATTAATCCACCCATTACAGTGATTTCTGAACTCTTCCTGCCCCCCTTCTTATCTTTACATTCCCAGATACTCCTATGAATTGTGCATTGTCTAATTAATATTTTAAAATTCCTTATTCCGTGATGGGAATATAGCTCAGTGGCAAAGTACTTGCCTAACATGGGTGAGGCCCTGGGTTCAATTCCCTGCACCACCAAAAAAGGAAAATAAACCCTTATTCCATAATTGTCATACTGATTATGCTTTCCTGATTGATATACTTTCTTTTCCTAAGAACATGACAGATGTTCTAAAATTGAGTGATGCCAGTGAGAAGTCTTAGACAAACTGGCTCTTTTTTCCCTTGTACATTATGTAATGTGCCTTTCTGCCATATGATTCCTTTTTATTTTTGAAGTTCGGTTCTATGGAAGCACATGTCTTGGTCCTGTTTTTTTTTTTTATCCCTTGTACTGAGGATTTAACCCAGAGGCACATTACTGTTGAGATACATTCCCAATACTTTTTAGTTTTCATTTTGAGACAGAGTCTTGCTAAATTTCTGAGGCTGACCTTGAACTTGCTATCCTCCTGCCTCAGCCTCTCTAGTCAGTGGGATTATAGGCATGCACCACCACACCTTCAAGTTCTGAAGTTTGTGTATTAATTTTACCTGGGTTATAGTAAGCCATTCCAGTTATTCATTTGGTAAAAGTTTTATTTTGCATAACTTTTTTCCTGATCCATTGTTTCTCTTCTTAAAGGGATATCAATTATGCATATGTAAGATATCTTTGTCATCTTCTACATTTATTTTGTACCACTCCACATTCATTTCATATTATTCTTCCTAGAATAGTATGATTGACTCTAGCCTCATATTAGGAGACATTTCTCCATGAAGTTCTTAATGTTTATACTTTAACAACCAATTTGTTCAGATTTATTTACATTCCAAGATAGTGAAGACAGAGAATGTCTCCCTCTCTGGAGACATTCCTACAGTATATTTGGCAACATTCCACAGTAGTAAAAATCATGTCTCTATTTGAACATGAGGATAGGCAATAAAAAATATAAAATCATTTTCTTTCACATTTTAATTATGTACATTTTCAGTCATATAGAAATATTAAAATAACTACAATAAAAATCCATACAACCATCATCTATTTTTAACAATTATATGTAAATTTTTCCTGAAATATTGATGGTAAGTTGTAGACATTATAACATTATACCATTAAAAAATAGGACATCCATGTCCTAAAAAGAACAGTGTTCTCCCACAAACTGGAATATCATATCAATCTAATTTGATAATATCTCATATATAATTCATTTTCATATTTCTTCTCTTGTCCTCAAAATATATTTTACATCTTTATTGTGTCTTAACTAGCATATGATGAATGGAAGTTGTTTAAAGTATACAATTTGATGTTTTGATGTGTGTGCACCTTTCATCAATACAATAAAAATGAACATATCCACCCCCTACAACAAATTTCCTTGTGCCTTTTTGTCATCTTGTTCTTTTTCTATATCCTTTTCCCCATCCGCAGGCAACCATTGATCTATTTTCTGTCATTATAGGCTAGTTTGCATTTTCCGTAATTTTATATAAATAAAATTATATTATAGGCACTCTTGTTTGACTTCTTTCAGTCAGATAATTACTTTGAGATTCATTTCTGTTGTTACATGTATCCATATTCATTTTTATTGCTAATGATGTTACATGTATGGATGTACCAAAATTTGTTTATGTATTAGTAGAAATTTGTTTTGTTGTTTTTGACTATTAAAAATAAAACTAATATGAACATTTTTATACAAGTCTGTTTGGATATTGTTTTCATTTATTTTGCATAAATGCCTATGCATGGAAGACTTGGTCATGTGACGGGTATATACTTCATGATTTGAGAAATTGCAAACTGTTTTCCAAAGTGGCTGGGCCATTTTATATTTTGGCCAGTCAAAGAAATGTGTTTCAGTTGTTGCGTATCTTTGCCCTCATTGAGTATGATTATTTTAGCCATTGTAGTGGGACTGTAGTGTTACCCAGCTTTGGTTTTAATTTATGTTTCTCTAATAACTAATGCTGTTGAGCATCTTCTCATATGTTTATTTGCTATATGTATATCATCTTGGTTAATGTATCTTCTAAAATATTTTGCCCATTTTTTAGATGGGGTCAGACTCTGTTACTCAGGCTGGTCTTGAACTCACTGGCTCAAGTGATCCTCCTGCTTCAACCTCCTAAGTAGCTGGGACTACAGACATGTAGAATCATGCCCAGTTATCTGCCCATTTTTTAATTTTTAATTTTATTTATTTTTTGATTCATTGAACACCAATGGGGTACAACTTTTCATTTCTCTGGTTGTGCATGATGTAAAGTCACACCATTCATGTAATTATACGTGTATATAGGGTAATGATGTTTGTCTCATTCCATTATCTTTCCTTCCCCCTACCCCCATCCCTCCCCTCATTTCCCTATATACAATCCAACATTCTTCCATTCTTCCCTTACCTCTCCCCTGCCTGTTATGTACTAGCATCCACTTATCAGAGAAAACATTCAGCCTTTGGTTTTTGGGGATTGACATATTTCACTTAGCATGATATTCTCCAACTCCATCCATTTACCTGCAAATGCCATAATTTTATTCTTTATGACTGAGTAATATTCCATTGTGTATATACACCACAATTTCTTTATCCATTCATCTATTTAAGGGCATCTAGGCTGGTTCCACAATCTAACTATTGTGAATTGAGCTGCTCTGAATATTGATGTGGCTGCATCACTCTAGTATGCTGATTTTAAGTGAGATAGCTGGGTCAAATGGTAAGTTCATTCCAGATTTTCTGAGCAATATTCATACTGCTTTCCAGAGTGGCTGCACCAATTTGCAATCCCACCAGCAAAGTATGAGTGAACCTTTTCCCCCACATCCTCACCAACACCTATTGTTGCTTGTATTCTTGATAATAGCCATTCTAATTGGGGTGAGATGGAATCTTAGGGTTTTGATTTGCATTTCTCTAATTCCTAGAAATGTTGAACATTTTTTCATGTATCTGTTGATTGCTTGTATATCTTCTGTGAGGTGTCTGCTCAGTTCCTTACCCCATTTTTTGAATGGGTTATTTATGTTTTTAGTGTAAAGTTTTTTGAGTTCTTTATAAATCCTGTAGATTAGTGCTATATCTGAAGTACATGTGGTAAAGATTTTCTCCCACTTTGCAGGCTCTCTCCATGTTATTGATTGCTTCTTTTGCTGAGAAAAAGCTTTTTAGTTTGAATCCATTCCATTTATTGATTCTTGCTCTTATTTCTTGCACTTTGAGAGTCTTGTTAAGGAAGTCTGGTCCTAAGCCGACATGATGAAGATTTGGGCCTACTTTTTCTTCTATTTGGTGCAGGGCCTCTGGTCTAATTTCTAAGTCCTTGATGCATTTTGAGTTGAGTTTTGTGCAGGGTGAGAGATAGAGGTTTAATTTCATTTTACTGCATATGGATTTCCAGTTTTCCCAGCATCATTTGTTGAAGAGGCTATCTTTTCTCCATTGTATGTTTTTGACACCTTTGTCTAGTATGAGATGACTGTATTTATGTGGGTCTGTCTCTGTGTCCCCTATTCTGTACCATTGGTCTACCTGCCTATTTTGGTGCAAATATCATGCCGTTTTTGTTACTGTTGATCTGTAGTATAGTTTAAGGTCTGGAATTGTGATACCTCCTGCTTCATTCTTCCTGCTAAGGATTGCTTTAGCTATTCTGGGTCTCTTATTCTTCCAAATGAATTTCATGATTGCTTTCTATAAGGTACGTCATTGGGATTTTAATTAGAATCACATGAATCTGTATAGCGCTTTTGGTAGTATTGCCATTTGGACAAAACTAATTCTCACTATCCAAGAAATGGGAGATCTTTCTGTTTTCTAAGGCTTTCTTTAATTTCTTTCTTTAGTGTTCTGTAGATTTCATTGTAGAGATCTTTTACCTCTTTTAGATTGCTTCCCAAGTTTTTTTTTTTTTTTTTGAGGCTATTGTGAATGGGGTAGTTCTCCTTTCTCTTTCAGAGGATTCATCAATTATGAATAGAAATGCATTAGATTTATAAGTGTTGATTTTATATCCTGCTACTTTGCTGAATTCATTTGTTAGTTCTAGAAGTTTTGTGGTGGAATTTTTTAGATCCTATGAATATAGAATCGTGTCATTGGCAAATAGTGATAGTTTGAGTTCTTCTTTTCCTATTCATATCCCTTTAATTTCTTTGGTCTGTCTAATTGTTCTGGCTAGAGTTTCAAGGATGATATTGAATAGAAGTAGTGAAAGAGCATCCCTGTCCTGTTCCAGATTTTAGAGGGAATGCTTTCAGTTTTCTCCATTTAAAATGATGATGGCCCTGGAGTTAGCATAGATAATCTTTACATTGTTGAGGTAAGTTCCTAATATCCCTATTTTTTCAAGTGTTTTGAGCATGAAGGGGTGCTGTATTTTATCAAATGCTTTTTCTGCATCTATTGAAATAATCATGTGATTCTTAACTTTAAGTCTATTGATATGGTGAATTACATTTATTGATTTCCAGGTGTTGAATCAATCTTGCCTCCCTGGGATGAACCCAACTTGATCATGGTGCACTATATTTTTAATGTTTTTGTATGCAGTTTACCAGAATTTTGTTAAGAATTTTTGCAGGGCTGGGGAGATAGCTCAGTCGGTAGAGTGCTTGCCTTGCAAGCACAAGGCCCTAGGTTCGATCCCCAGCACCGCAAAAAAAAAAAAAAAAAAAAAAAAGAATTCTTGCATCTATGTTCATCAGGGATATTAGTCTAAAGTTTTCTTTTCTTGATGTGTCTTTTTCTGCTTTTGGTATCAGGGTGATACTAGCTTCATGGAATGAGTTTGGAAGGGTTCCCTTCTTTTCTATTTCATGGAATACTTTGAGGTGTATTGAAATTAGTTCTTCTTTGAAGGTCTTGTAGAACTTGGCTGAGAGTCCATCTGGTCCTGGGTGTGGTTGGTAGGCTTTTCATGGCTTCTTCTATTTCATTGCTTGAAATTGATCTTAAAAATTAAATTGTATATGTCCTCCTGATTCAGTTTGAGTGAATCAAATGTTTCTAGATTTGTTGATGTCTTCAACATTTTCCTATTTTGTTGGAGTATAGTTTTACAAAATAGCTTCTAATTATGTTTTGTGTTTCAATAGTATCTGTCATGATATTTCCTTTTTCATCACAAATTTTAGTAATTGGAGTTTTCTCTCTCCTTTTCATTAGTGTGGCTAAGGGTTTATCACTTTTGTTTATTTTTTCAAAGAACCAACATTTCGTTTTGCCAAATTCTTTAATTTCTTTTGTTTCAATTTCATTTATTTCAGCTCGGATTTTAATTACTTCCTCTATTCTGCTACTTTTGATGTTGATCTGTTCTTTTTCTAGGGCTTTGAGATGTAATATTAGGTCATTTATTTATTGACTGTTCTTTTATTGAATGCACCATGCAATGAATCTTCCTCTTAGTTCTGCTTTCATAGTGTCCCCGAGATTTTTTTTTATTTATTAAGTTTTATTTTTCCAAATGTACAGTTGATTGGACCTTTTCATGCATCTTCACCAGCAGCTGGGGTATGTCCACCTTTGATATTTCTGGTGTAAATTACTTGAACTCTGTGCTTTGAAACCAGTTTGATAAGTCCTTTACTGTGGAGCTCCTGAAGGGCTGCCCTGGTCAGGGAACCTTGAATCTTTAGTCTCTCAGAGACAATAGCTGGAGTTATAAGCTTATAGTTGGTAACTTCCTTATAGAGTTTATCATAAGTAGCTTTGTCAAACAAGACTAGATTGTTGAGCTTGTCTTGAACTTTTACTTTGGACCACTTCTTCTTTTTGGCTCTGCCCCCAGATTTGTTCCCTGGGTCTTTGTCTTTCTTGGCTGACTTTCTGGCATCTTTCTTCTTGTCATCCTTGGCTGACTTTCTGGCATCTTTCTTCTTCTTGTCATCCTTGGGTGGCATCACGAAGGCTGGAGAGCAGCAGCAGTTACTACAGCCTCATCAAGATGTCGGACAAAAAGTCTCCCCGAGATTTTGATATGTTGTATCACTGTTCTTGTTTACCTCCAAGAATTTTTTTATCTCCACCCTGATGTCTTCTGCTATCCGTGCATCATTCAATAGCATATTAGTCTACAGGTGTTGGAGAAGTTTCTATTTTTATTTTATCATTCATTTTTAATTTCATTCCATTATGATCTGATAGAATGCAAGGTAGTATCTCAATTTTTTAATATTTGCTAAGAGGTGCTTTGTGGCATAACATGGTCTATTTTAGAGAAGGATCCATGTGCTGCTGAGAAGAAAGTGTATTTGCTCATTGATGGATGGAATATTTTATATATGTCTGTTAAGCCTAAGTTATTGATTTTTGTTTAGAAGATCTGCCCAGTGGTAAGAGAGTTGTGTTAAAATCACCCAGTATTACTGTGTTGTGGTCTATTTGGTTCCTGAAATTGAGAAGGATTTGTTTGACGTACATAGATGCTCCATTGTTTGGGGCATAAATATTTACGATTGTTTTGTCTTGTTGATTTATGTTTCCCTTAAGCAGTATTAAATGTCCTTCCTTATCCCTTCTGACTAATTTGGCTTGAAGTCCACTTTATCTGATATGAGGATGGAAACCCCTGCTTTTTTACTGAGTCCATGTGTGTGGTATGTTTTTCCCCATCCTTTCACCTTCAGTCTGTGGATGTCTTTTCCTATGAGATGCGTCTCTTCAAGGTAGCATATTGTTGGGTCTTTTTTTAAACCCTATCTGCTAGTATACATCTTTTGATTAATGAGTTTAGGCCATTAATATCCAGTGTTATTATTGAGATATGATTTGTATTCCTGGTCATTTTGGCTTATTTTTTTTAACTTGACTTGGTTTCTCCTTTGATTGGCTTTTCCTTTAGTGTAGTTCCTTGCTTTGCTGACTTTCATTGTTGTTTTTCATTTCCTCCTCATGGAATATTTTGCTGAGAATGTTCTGTAATGCAGTCTTTCTATTTGCAAATTCTTTTAACTTTTTTTATCATGGAAGAATTTTATTTCATCATCAAATCTGAAGGTTAGTTTTGCTGGGTAGAAGATTCTTGGTTGGCATCCATGTTCTTTCAGAGCTTAAAATATGTTGTCCCGGGCCCTCCTAGCTATTATGGTCTGGGCTGAGAAATCTGCTGATATCTGTATTGGTTTCCCCCTATATGTAATCTGATACTTTTCTCTCTCAGCCCTTAAAATTCTATCTTTATTTTGTATGTTGGGCATTTCATTATAATGTGCCTTGGTGTGGATCCACTGCAATTTTGTATTTGCTGTCCTGTAAGCCTCTTGTATTTGATTTTCCATTTCATTCTTCAGGTTTGGGAAATTTTCTGATATTATTTCATTGAATAGATTGTTCATTCCTTTGGTTTGTATCTCTGTGCCTTCCTCAATTCCAATAATTTTTAAATTTGGTCTTTTCATGTTATCCCATAATTCCTGGAAGATCTGTTCATGATTTTTTTACCAGCATTTCTGTGTGATCACCTTTATTTTCAAGATTAAATATTTTGTCTTCATTGACTGAGTTTCTTTCTTCCAAGTGATCTAGTCTGTTGGTGGTACTTTCTATTGAGTTCTTAATTTGGTTTATTGTTTCCTTCATTTCAAGGATTTCTGCTTGTTTTTTTCAGAATCTCTATCTCTTTATTGAAATGATCTTTTGCTTCCTGCATTTGCTCCTTTAACTGTTTATTGAAGTGATCATTCATTGCCTGCATTTTCTTCTTATATCATCCTTTACTTCATGGATCATTTTAATTACGTACATTCTGAACTCCTTTTCTGACATTTCTTCTACTGTACTGTCAATGAATTCTATTAATATAACATCTTTGTTGGGGTGCTTTCTTCCCTTGTTTTTTCATGCTGTTTGTGTATCTTCCCCTCTAGCAGTGTAGATCCAAGGCATTACCGTTTCCCCCCTATAGGTTTATAGCATCCCTGCAGGTTTCCAATACCTCACCTTAAGGGGAAGATCAATATTAGCAGCACACAATACAAACAATATGCAGCCTTAAACTAAATAGCCCCTATTAAGATGTTAAGACTATTGTTGTAATAAACAGATGATGAGTTCAATTATTATGTATAGCACAAACAGTAGGTTTGCAATAAGATCTACAATTTCTAATGGTGGACAAAGGATGGGGAGGGTTGTAGGATGTAATGATAATGGGATAAGAAGTGAGAATATAGAGGTACTAGATCATAGGAATAGTGAAAGCAGAATCAAAAGAAGTTGGTTGTTAGCCTGAGAAAAGAAAGAGACTCCGAGGAGACAGATAAATAAGAAGAAAATGAGAAAATTAAAAAGATAAAATAAAAATTCTACAATAAAACTGTAATATACTATTCAAACCACCTAGTCTTCAGTAGCCTGATGCATGAAAGGTACTTGATAATGAACTTCTAATTTTCAGCAGGTGTCCCAGGATGAGAGCTGCCCCAACTAAAAATGGCAGCACCCAGTTCGGGGATAGTCCATGATGGCAGCAGAGGCGTCCCCATGTGTTGGTAGATGGGGAGCTGCAGTGCTGCACTGTAGATCCACATCAGGGGGCTGGGCCTGGGTGGGCCGGGCCTGGGAGGGGCCATTACTCTATCTGTCCATTTTTAAAATGAATTTTCTTATCCAGCATGGTAGCACATGCATATAATCCCAGCAGGTCAGGAAGCTGAGGCAGGAGGATAGCAAGTTCAAAGCCAGTCTCAGCAATTTAGCAAGGCCCCAAGCAACTTATAGTGATAAAGCACTCCTGGGTTCAATCCCTGATACCAAAATAAATAAATAAGTAAATAAAGAGTTGTCTTATTTGGTTGTAAGCATTCTTCTTTAAAAATATTTTTTTAGTTCTAGATGGGCATAATACCTTTATTTTATTTATTTTCATGTGGTGCTGAGGATGAAACTCAGTGCCTCACATGTGCTAGGCAAGCGCTCTATCACTGAGCTACAACACCAGCCCCTGTAAGCATTCTTTATATATCCTAGTTGTAAGTCTTTTGTTGGATATATATTTTGCAAACATTTTCTCCCACATTTGCCTTTTCACTTAAGTAATGGCAAAATATTTTAATCTTAGTCTAATTCATTTTTATTGACAGATGATAGTTGTATATCTTTATGGGTTGCAGTGTGATGTTTTAGTACATTTATACATTGTGTATTGATCAACTCAGGATACTTATATTATCCATCATCTCAAACATTTATCATTTCTTTATGATGAGAACATTCAAAATTCTCTCTTCTAGCTATTTTAAGCCATCTAGTACAAGGGTGTTTATTAGAAGCACCCTTCTATATAATAGAACACCAGAAATTATTCCTCCCATCTATGATTTTGTACCCATTGACCAGTCTCTCCTAGTCACCCCTTCTCCTTCACATTCCCCAACCTCTGTTAACTACTATTCTGCCATCTACTTGTATGAGCTCAGCTTTTTTAGATTAAAAATGAGTGAAATAATATGGTATTTGACTTTCTGTGTCTGACTCATTTCATTTAGCATTATACTCTCCAGATCTACCCATGCTACCACAAATGATATGACTTTTGTCCCTTTATTAATCACTGAATACTATTCCATTGTGTATATATAAAAAATTTTTAAAAATCCATTCATCTTTCAGTGGACACCTTGGTTGATTCCATATCTTGGCTATTGTGAATAGTGCTGTAATAAGTATGGGAGTGCAGGTATCCTTTTGATATACTACTCTTATTTCATTTGGATATATATTCAGTAGTGAAATTGCTGGATCATATGATAGTTCTATTTGAGAAACCACCATATGGTTTTCTGTGATGACTGTACTAATTTATATTTCCCCTAATAGTGTATAAGGTTTTCCCTTTCTCCACCCCCTCATCAGCATTTGTCAGTTCTCATCTTTTTCATTATAGTGATTCTTACTGGAGTGAAACGATATTTCATTTCACTTTGAATTTACATTTCCCTGATGATTAGTGATATTGAGCTATTTTCCATATTCTTGGCCACTAGTATATCTTCTATTTTCTTTTATGGCTCGTACTTTTTGTTTCATGGTTAAGAAATTTTTGCAAGACCCAGTTTCATTAAAATTTACCCTATACTTTCTTCTGCAAGTGTTATGATATTGGCTCTTATGTTTGGTTCTATGATACACTTTTATTTAATTTTTATATTATATAAATCCTTTCTGAAAGAGTTAGGTTAATTCTTTCCCATATGGCTGTCCAGTTGTTCCAGCACCATTTCTCTTTGTTTTGCTGTGCTGGCAATGGAATCTGGGGCCTTATACATGTTAATCAAGTGCTCTATCACTGAGTTCCCCAGTTCTTAACAGTACCATTTTTTGAAAAGATAATACATTGAATTGTCTTGGCACTTCTATAAAACGGCAATTTTCTGAAAGTATTTCTGTGCTTTTTTTTTTTTTTTTTTTTTTGCCTTTTGTAATGCCACCACTCCAATTGATTTCTCTGTAGCTTCTGTATTGCCATAACATTAGTGATTGCTGTAGCTTTCTATGAAGACAAGAAGTTAGGGCTGGGGGGATAGCTCAGCTGGTAGAGTGCTTGCCTTGCAAGCACTAGGCCCTGAGTTCAATCCCCAGTACTGCCAAAAAAAAAAAAAAAAAAAAAGACATGAAGTTACAGTGTACATGGTTCAGTGTTATTTTCCACAATTGTTTTGACTATATAAATTTTAGAATCTGTTTATTTTTACCATGAAAAACCTGGGATTTTGATTTAGGTTCAGCCAAATCCATATATCTATATGAAAAGAATTGACATCTTAATACTGAGTTTTTATATCCATTAACATGTTATTTTTCCATTTATTTAGATCTTTCTCTCAGTAGTGTTTGTAGTTTCCTAGAATATAATTCTTAACACATTTTGTCAAATATTTCCATATACATTTCATATGTCTATGCTGTTTTAAATGGTATTAGTTATTTTTAAATTCCAATTTCTAGTAATTATTTGCTACCATATAGAAATACAATTGACATCTGTATGTTGATTTTCTATCACATAACTTTGCAAAACTCATTTATTATTTGGAGTAGATTTTTTATGTAGATTCTATAAACTTTTCTACATAGACTAACATGTCATCTGTGAAAAATGATGGTTTCACTTAACTTCTTTCCACTATAGTTGCCTTTATTTCTTTTCTTGTATTATTTCACTGACTAAAACCTACAGTATAGTGTTGAATAGAACTGGTCAGAGTGGATATCTTTGCTTTTTTCTTATCTCAGAAGAGTATGATATTGATGTAAGATTTTCATACATGCTCTTTATCAGGTTCATGACTTACCTCTATACCTATTTTTTTTAAAAAATCAGAAATAGGTGTTGAATTTTATTAAATGCTTTTTCTCCATCTTTCAAAATAATCAAATGATTTTTTTTTTTTTTTTTTTGGTTTTTCTCTTCAGTTTCTGGGTGGTACCTGTAGGCAGGTGGGGCACAGCTAAAGGAAGTAAGTCACTGGGGCATGCCCTTGGGGATTATATCTTTTCTTCCTGGCTTCTTCCTCTTTCTCTCTTTACTTCATGGCTTGTATGAGCTCAGCAGCTTTCATCCACCATACCCTGTGCCATGATATTTTGCCTCACTTATGTCCAGAGAAATGGATCAGACTGACCATGATGGACTGAATATCTGGAACCATAAGCCCTAAGTAAACTTTTCCTTGTCTAGGTTGTTCTTATTGAGTATTTGTTTACAGTGTCAAAAAGCTGAATAACATGGGGATATTCTGTAGATTTCTATTTCTTTGTCTGCTTTTGTTATCATGGTAATGCAAGGCTCGTAGAATGAGTTGGGAAGTGGTCCCGGTTCTGCAAGGATTTTTATGGAAATGGTGTTATATCTTTACTTAATGTTCAATACAATTTCCAGTGAAGCCATTGGGTCTTAGAATGTTTTGGGGGAAGGCTTGTGCTGACAGGGCAATTATTTTTAATAGTCATATAAAGCTATTCAGGTTATCCTTTCTTCTTCATTTAGCTTTGATAGCTTATATCTTTCCAAGAATTTGTCTATTTCATGTAAGTTTTCTAATTTGGGAGAGCATAAAGTTATGCCTCACATTCTCTTTTTATCTGTAAAATCTGTAGCAGTGTCCCTGCTCTCATACCTTTTTTTGATACTGATGTTTGAACCCAGGTGTGCTTAACCACTTAGCCACATCTGCAGCCCAATTTTTACATTTTTTATTTGAAAAGAGGCCCTCACTAAGATACTTAGGGCCTCCCTAAGTTTCTGAAGCTAGCTTTGAACTTGTGGTCCTCCTGCCTCAGCATCTGGAGTTGGGATTATAGCCATGTGCTACCATACCCAGCCTTGCTCTCATTCTTTTTTAAAATTTTTTAGTTGTAGATGGATGCAGAACCTTTATTTTATTTATTTATTTTTATGTGGTGCTGAGAATTGAATCCAGTGCCTCATACATGTTAGGCAACCACTCTACCACTGAGCTACATCCCCAGCCCTCTCATTCTTGATATTGGTAATTTGCATCTTCTATCATTTTCTTCTGGTAAATACATATACATTTTTATCAATTTTGTTGATTTTCTCATATAATCAGCTTTTTCTATCACTGATTTTTTCCCATTGTTTTTCTGTTTGGAGTTTTATTGATTTATGCTTTTTTTCCTTATTTCTTTTCCTGCTTATTTTGAGTTAAATTTGCTCTTTTTACAGTTTCTGTGGTTGAAGCTGATGATATTAATTTGAGACTTTTCTTCTTTTGTGTTGCAAGTCTTTAGTGACAGAAATTATCCTCTATCTTTAATGGTATCACATATCTTTTGATTTGTTGTTTTTACCTTTTCAAAATACTTCTTAACTTGCCTTGGGATTTCTTCTGTGATTCATATATTATTCATATCAGTTTTATTCAATATCCAAACATTTGAGAATCTTCTCCATATATTTTCTAATGATTTCTAACTTAATTTCACTGTGGAAAAAATATTTTGTGTGACTTGAATACTTATAAATTAATTGAGACTTCCTTTTCAGCCTGAATATGGACTGCACCCATGAAGTTTCATACGTACTTGTAAATAATGTGTATTCTGCTATTGTTGTGTGACATGACGTATAAATGCAAATTAAGATTTTTGATAGTATAGTTCTGGTCTTTGGCAGACATATCAATTGATATATATTCATTCCATCAATTATTGAAGGAGAGGTGCTGAATTCTTCAACTAAAATTGTGCTTTTGTCTATTCATCCCTTCAGTTTTACAAGTTTACATTTTCTCTGTATTGACATTCTGTTATTGGATAAACAGGCATTTAGGATTATTATGTTCTCTTGTTGAGTAGATACATTTGTCATTATGAAATGATTTGTCCTAGTAAAAATGTTATATATTATAGCCACTCCATTTTCCTTTTGACCAGTTTGAGCAAGTATATATATTCATACACACATATACTATGTGTGTGTGTGTGTGTGTGTGTACTGTGTGTCATCTGTATACAGATGTGTCTACATATGTGTGTATATACACATATATGTGATTTTAAACCTTGCAAAAGTTATAAAGATAACAGTAGTTTAACATCATGCATAGTCCTGGTCAATTTTATCAAAATTAAAAATGATTAGAACTACAGACTGAGTGGAAATCTTTCCCATTATTTTACTACTAACTGCAAGTTTTAGAGGCCCCTAGGACCACTGTTACTAGAACTCACAGTATTCTGAAAAGCCATTATTATACTCACTTCTTGCATAGACATCCTGGAAGCAGCAAGACACATAGGGCAGTCTAGGAGAGACAAGGCATGAAACTTCCAGTTGTACTTTCCCAGCAGAATCATGAAAATAGTACTTGTTTCTACTAGCAATGATACATTGTCATACATGGAATATTGCCAACCAGGTAACTTACCTGATTCTTGATGTCCAGAGTATTTAAAGAGTTGGTCACAGACATGGCTGAGTGCCTGAATGGTTGACTTTAGTTTCCAGCCCTTACAGAGGTGTAGTTGATAGTTATGACTCAAGTTTACCAGGTAATCAAAGACATACTTTGACAGGACATTCCAAGGACTTAGAGGTTATCTTCTAGAAGCCAGAGACAAAGAGCCAAATCTTCATTGAATAAGGTTGATCCTTTATTGTACTCTGACCTTTTTCTGTTCCAGTATCCAATCCAGGATATCATATTGCACCTAGCTGTCATATTTCCCAGTCTCTTCTAATCTATAGTGGCTCATTTTTCATGACCTTGACAATAGTCATGTATACCGTAGAATGTCCCTCACTTTGAGTTTGTCTGATGTTCTATTATGAAAAGATTGAGGCTATGAATTTGGAAAATGAATATGATAGAGGTCATGTGCCCGTCTCATTACATTATTTCAAATGATAGATGAAATCAACATGATTTATTACTAGTGATGTTAATCTTTATGCTGGTGTTTCCTGAGTTTTTCTGCAAAGTTACTGTTTTAGTCAGCTTTGCATTTCTGTGACCAAAATACCTGACAAGAACAACTTAGAGGAGAAGTTTTTTTGGGGGCTCAGAATTTCAGAGGTCTCTGCCCATAGATGGCCAACTCCATTGCTCTGGGCCCAAGGGGAAGAAGCATTATGGCAGAAGGGCCTTATAGGAAAGGTGCTCAGTTCATGGTGTGGTCAGGAAACAGAGAGTGGGGCAGGGGACCACAGGGAAGACGCACCCTTCCAGGGCACACCCTCAGTGACCCAACTCCTTCAGTCATGCTTTACCTACCTACAGTTACCACAAAGTCAGTCCATTTAAACTAGGATGGGCTGACTAGATTCCAGCTCAGACAATCCAGTCATTTCACCTCCTAACATTCCTGCATTAACACAGGAGCTTTTGTGTGTCACCTTAAATCCAAACCATAGCAATTATTTTTCCTCTTTCCATGTATTTTTTGTGGTATTGTGGATCAAACCCAGGGCTTGGCATGTGATAGGCAAGCACCCTACCACAGAGCTATACCCCCAACCCTTCTTTCCATACTTTTTAATGGAAACCAGTAAAAGTCCTGCTCACATTAAAAGGGAATGAAATAAAATTCCACCTTCTGAATGGAGGGATATTAAAGAGTTTGTAGTTGTATGTTAAAACTATCACAGGGAACCTAAATGGCTAAGGAAAAATATTAAAGATCTTCCTTTTCCACGCACCTGCCATTGTTATGGGGTGCAACTTAAGAACAGACCGGTCACCACTGAGAAGTACAAATTTGAGAGTCTTTATTAAGCTGGCCAACTGACTGTCTCACACAATGCCCCAAAAAATGACTGTTGGGAGAACAGCCCCGACCACAGGGTTGTAGGGGTTCTTATACCAAAAATCACATCAATCATCGCCTGTATATCATCTTCTGTAAAGTGTCTGTCCAGTTCCTGGGCCCATTTATTGATGGGGTTCTTTGTATTTTTGGTATAAAGTTTTGTAAGTTCTTTATAAATTTTGGAGATAAGTGCTCTATCTGAAGTGCGTGTGGAAAAGATTTTCTTCCACTCTGTAGGCTCTCTTTTCACATTATTGATTGTATCCTTTGCTGAGAAAAAGCTTTTTAGTTTAAACCCATCCCATTTATTGATTCTTGCTCTTATCTCTTGTGCTTTGGGAGTCTTGTTAAGGAAGTCTGATCCTAAGCCAACATGATGAAGATTCAGGCCTACTTTGTCTTCTATTTGGTGCAGGGTCCCTGGTCTAATTCCTAAGTCCTTGATGCATTTTGAGTTAAGTTTTGTGCGGGGTGAGAGATAGAGGTTTAATTTCATTTTACTGCATATGGATTTCCAGTTTTCCCATCACCATTTGTTGAACAGGCTATTTTTTCTCCATTGTATGTTTTTGGCACCTTTGTCTAATATGAGGTAACTGTATTTATGTGGGTCTGTCTCTGTGTCTTCTATTCTGTACCTGTCTATTTTGGTCCCAATACCCTGCTGTTTTTGTTACTATTGTTCTGTAGTATAGTTTTGGGTCCACCTTTTGACCCAGTTATCCCACTCCTCATTTATACCCAAGGGACTTTACAGAAGATGATATACAGGCAATTAATAAATACATGAAAAAGTGTTCAACATCTCTAGTAATTAGAGAAATGCAAATTAAAACAACTCTAAGATTTCATCTTATTCCAATTAGAATAGGTATTATCAAGAACACAAGCAGTAATAGATGTCGGTGTGGATGTGGGGAGAAAGGCACACTTTTACATTGCTGGTGGAGTTGCAAATCGGTGCAGCCACTCTGGAAAGCAATGTAGAGATTCAAATAGTGATTTTTTAAAAAATTTCCCTCATTGCTTTCACATTTGTTAATTGGGATTCTGTAAGGAAGGTTTGTCTTTTCTCTGGTATTCATTCATTCATTCATTCAAAATTTTATTTGTATTATTATGAATGAATGGACATCTATTTTATTCTTTGTATAATAATCCAATACTACATTATTATGTGACACAAGTTGTTATAGGTTTGGCTATTAGATCTTTCAGGTTGACTAGTATCACTGCTACATGACCCCATCCTTTTATTGGGAGGAAGGCACTTCCTTCCTTTCTGGAACTATAAGATAGTCCAGGCATAGATTCTATGTTCCCTGCCCCAGACCCAGAATCAGCTATTTCTTTTGCCAAGGGGTGTTTTTCCCTTTGCTGTAATCTGGCATTTAGAAAACAAGCTAATGACATTAGGTATGTTCTTTTAGGCTGTCACTGTATGTATGCACTCTAACCCATGTGTATATATTTATTTTTTTGTATTTAATTTGAAAGCATATATAAATACATACTGATATCTCTGACTTAAACCAGCACAATGGGTTTCCTTCTAGTCTTCTCCCTGCCTTTGTTTATTTGTATTTATTTCTCTGAAAGTAAAAAAAAAAAAATACCAGTTGACTACATTTTTATGGTGGTTTTGGGCTTCTCTATTATGTTCCACTGACCTGTTTCTAGCTTTTTGTCAATACCACACTTTTTTGTGGGGGTTCCAGGCATTGAATTCAGAGGCACTTGACCACTGAGCCACATCCCAGCCTTTTTTTGTATTTTATTTGGAGACAGGGTCTCACCGAGTTGCTTAGCACCTCAGCATTGCTGAGGTTGGCTTTGAACTCCTGATCCTCCTGTCTCCACCTGCCTCCCAAGCCACTGGGATTACAGGTGTGCACCACTGCACCCAGCAATACCACACTTTTTAGTCAGCCTTTTTGCTACTGTGACCAAAAGAACTGATGAACAATTTTAGAGGTGGAAAAATTTTTTTTTTTCCATGGGTTCAGAGGTCTCAACACATAGATGGCTGACTCCATTGCTCTATGCTCAAGGTGAGGCAGAACTTCAGGGCAGAAGGGCATAATGGAGGAATGTAACTCACAGCATGACAATCAGAAAGCAGAGAGAGAGCCTCCCCTCACCATGGACAAAATATCAACCCCAAAGGCATACCCCCAATGACCCACCTCCTCTAGCCACACCCTACCTGCTTACCCTTACCCAGTTAATCCCTAACAGGGGATTAATGTACTGATTAGGTTAAGGCTCCTGTAACCCAGTCATTTCACATCTAAACTTTCTTGCATTGTCTCATACATGAGCTTTAGGGGGACTTCATATTGAAACCATAAAGCATACTGTCCTGAATACTATAGCTCTACAGGGAACCTTGAAATTGGGTTGTCCCCTATTTTTTCAAAATTATTTTGGCTGTTCTTGCTCCTTTTTAGAATCAACTTGTTGGAACCTTTATTAGTCAGGGTTATCCAGAGAGACAGAACAAACAGGATATAGATATATAGGTATATATGAGAGGGAATTTATTAGGGAAATTGGCTCATGAAATTATGGAGGCTGAGAAGTCCATGACAGGCCATCTGCAATTTGAAGACCCTGAGAGGGTTGTAGCCTGGCTCAATCCAAGTTCAAAGACCTGAGAACAGGGTGGAGATGCTATATAAGTCCTAGAGTTCAAAGGGTAGATAGCCTGGAATTTTGATGTCCAAGGGCAGAAGAGGTACATATCCCAGTTATCCCAGTTCTATGAGAGAGAGAGAGAGAGAGAGAGAGAGAGAGAGAGAGAGAGAGAGAGAGAGGAGAAGAGGTACATATCTCAGTTCTATGAGAGAGAAAGAGGCACAGAATTTTTTTTCCTCTGTTTTTGTTCTATGTGGGCATTTGGGCCTCCAGCCTCTACTGGATGGAACCTACCTACCTTGTATCCTCTGGACATACCCTCATAGTCATACCCAAAATAAAACTTTATCAATCCCCTCGATATTCCTTAAACCAATTGACACCTAAAATTAACCATCATAATACCAAAAAAGGCCTTGCTTGGAATTTGGGATTATGTTGCATTTATAGATCAAATTGGGGAGAATTGACAACTATATTAAATCTTACAATCCATGAGCATGTTTATCTTTCCATTACATCAAATGTTATTTCTTTCATTGATTTTTGTGGGTACTGGGGTTGAACCCAGGGGTGCTTAACTACTGAACCACATACCAAACCTTTTTTATTTTTTATTTTGAGATAGGGTCTCACTAAGTTGCTCAGGGCCTCGCTAAATTGCTAAGACTGGTTTTGAATTTGCAATCCTCCTGCCTCAGGCTCCAGAGCCACTGGGATTACAGGTATGTACCACCATGCCTGGCTCATTTCTTTCTTTTTTATTTTTTACTTTTCAGCACACAGACCCCCACACATATATGCAATTAATATATGTTAAATATATTCATTGCTGATATTATATTGGTCAAAGAAGAAATTTAAAATGAAACTAGAAAATACTCTAGACAAATGAAAACAAGAAAATTTATGGGACACAACTATATCATTTAGAGGAAAATATATAAGATGTAAATGCTTATATTTAAAAATAATAAAGACCTACCCACTTTCCCTCCTGCTCCCTGCCCCCTCTCCCCAGACCTCTGACCACCCTGTCCCCTGAATCTGGTCCTGCTCAGCCCCTAGATCCCTACTCCCTACCTCCTAGCTCCCCCAAGTCTACCAGCCTCTACCCAACCCCTCCCCCTAAAAATTAAATAAATAAAAATAAGAAAGAACTATAGACAATAACCTAGCCTTCTATCATAAGAAACTAGAAAAAACAAGAGGAAAAAAAACCAGGTAAACCAAAAAGAAGAAAATAAAGATTAGAGTCAGAATTAATGAAACAGAGAATGAGAAACAATATAACAAAAAAAAAAAGAGGGAAACCAAAAGTTGTTTTTTGAAAAGATAAAAAGAATTAAAAAAAAAAAAAAAAACTCTAGCTAATGTGACCAAGGAAAAAAGAGAAAAGACTCAAATTGCCAAAATCAGGAATGAAAAAAATCACTACTCACCTTATGGAAATTAAAGGGTCATATGGAAATACCAAAAATTAGATAATTTAGAGGAACAGAAAATTTTCTAGAAAGAAATAAACGACCAAACTTGATTCAATAAGCCATAGAGGACTGAGGCATGGCTCAGTTGGTGGAGCACTTGCCTAGCATGCATGGTTCAGATCCCAGCACTGAAAAATAAGAAGAAATAAAGAAGAATAATCTGGATTCACGACGTGTAACAAGAAATGTGATGGAATTAGCCTGGAAGTGATCTCTCTTCCATGAGGCTCTGATCATTCTCCTGGGTGTCTTAGCCATAGTTACTCTCATCTTATATCACCTAAGATGGATAAAGAAGACTTCATCCAAGACACTATCACTACAATTAATTGTGTAATCTTCCAGGGTGGACTTCATTTTTTTTTTTTTTTCTTGTGGTGCTGGGGATCGAACCCAGGGCCTTATGCTTGAGAGGCAAGCACTCTACCAACTGAGCTATCTCCCCAGCCCTGGACTTCATTTCTAAAAAGAATCCTTAGCTTGTTCTATGGTTTGGGTTTGTCCTGCACACACACTTGGGTTAAGAGTATCCTCCAAGGTTTCCAGGTAACTTTTCCAAAGGTGAATATACAATTTCTTCCTATAACTGTGTGCAAACTAGACAAATGCCCATGCCTATGTCATGCTAGGTCTGAAAGTGAAAGCCAACTCTGAATTATTTCACAGCTAGATATATTTTAACACTCTTCTTAAATCTTAAAATTGTTGAATCGATTTTAATATATACAACAAATTGCTAGGTTGTTCCATGCATGTGTATGCTTTGTAACCTGGCCCCATAGCCATCTCATGAGTGCCTGTGTCTCACATAGCACCATAGAGGCGTGCCTGTCCTTGCACATCAAGGTTGCAGCTTGGATCCCAGAGCTGTGGTCATCTTGCACATGCCCATGCTCCTATCCTTGACACTGTAGTTGATCCACAGCACCCAGACCACACATGCCACCACCACCACTGCAGCAAGCATAACCACATGTCAGATACTGTCACCAGTGCTGCATCAGGAGTACCTATGCCTTCAACTCTTGCCACTGCCATAGGAGGTACAGGTGAAACCCAGATTTTGGATACACAGTCATTACACACACACACACACACATACTCCTGTCTCCATGGCCACTCCAATGTGCATGCATGTGTCTACTACATGCATGCTAACCCTAATCTAGCATGGGATTACTCCTTGTGAGAAGTCTTCTGATCATACCACCAAAGGTATTTTTTTTCTTTGTCATCCACCTCTCCCAGGTTCCTGTTCTTAAACACAGCTGGAATCTCATACACACACACATCACCCAGCTGCTCACCAGAACAGAAGGGGCTTTCATGTGTAGAAATATACCCTCCACAATAAACAATGGTGAATGTCTATTGTGACTATTCTCTCATCAGTGCAAATACACGTGCTGTAAATTCTGAGATATTTTTCCATTGTTATTTCTCTACAATTTAATAGGACCCCTCTGATACATCATATAGAGCATGAATCTTCTTAGTGGTTTTTACTTGGGATGAAGGTAAAAGTCTCTGCCTAACCCAATGGACTCATGACTTCCAACTCCTATAGAATAAGACACCTGATCACACATTGTCACACTTCTGCAGGGTTTCATTTCTGTGATGCCTAACTTCCATTTAGAACAATTCCCTGTAATAGATCAGGTGGTTTTCAAGGTAATTAGCAATCGGACAACTGAGAGACTTAATAGATGTCAAACACCAACATAAGTCAGAAGAACAAAAATCCAAGCTCCTTATCATATCTTACCTAAAAGAGGAGATTCTTCTCTCCAATAAAACAATATTGGGAGTATTTGTGCATATTAAATTTTGTAACTGAAGTTTCACTAAAATAGAGTTGAAAAAGAACTGAGGAAGAGATGGTGTATTTTTAGAGGCTATCTAACTTTTATACAACCAAAAAATACATAATTATATGGGCTCAATTCCAAGTTTTGGGTTTAGATCTACCTGATAGTTCCTATTATTAAAAATGTCAGACCAGACCACTATTGCTAAATGTAAAACATTATAATACTATTTGACAACCTCATGTGGGTTATTTTTGGCCAAAGACAGATCATTTGGTGTCCCCTGACTACTGACATTTGATTTGTGACACAAATGCCTTTTGACTCTTGTCTGTAAATCCAACAGAATCTATTATCTTCGTGAACTAATAATGCCTGCCTTCAGAATATTCCCTAATATCACCCATTAAGTTTCCTTGTTGGAGAAAGAGGACTTCAGATCATTTGACTCAGGGAGAGAAACTGGACCTTTATTTGAGTTCAAATATTTTAACCACTTAAGAGGAATTTCAGGCTACTCCTTCTGCTTACAGAACCTCCTCATTCAATACTTTAAAAGAAGCCAGGAAAGTATGGGAATTCCCACATGCTATTGTTCTAAGAATAGCAGAAGAATGAGACAATGTCACTAAGGCTATAGAATTCACTACCTAAGAGGTTCATGAAATTAGACATGCAGTGGCTGCACGCACAGTTACATTAGATATAATATTGGTGTCAGAGGGTGGAATAATGTTATACTTACACTCCAATACTCCAATAGACTCTCTGGTTACTTCAATATTACTAAAAATGCCAGAGAAACAAACAAGCACATCAAGATATTTGGTATGTTGACCATTGCCCTAGTATCTGGTTTTGCAGGCTCTTTAGATTTGGAATAGGATCTGTTCTGTTAGTTTTCACTTGGCCCTTGAATTAGAAGCACACTACACATTTTGATCACTATTATTCTCCTAATTTCTGTGGCATGGTGTCCAAAGTGGGGCCTCCAAACTCCTAAATGCTACTGCATAGCCACGGTCTTTTCAGATGCACTAACACTAAACTGCTCTTGAAGGAATATGAGGAACAGATATTTGTTCAACTACAAATCATTTTCTCCAAACTGTTTTTAGGTTGGTAGAGCCTGAATGATGGCAAAAATCTGAATTCCACAGAATAATGCTCCATGACTGATCTCACCTGTGCTTGGACAAAAGGAATGAGCGAAAAACCATCTCAAGGGTAGAAAGAGTGAAAATCAGCTCAGAGTGAGAAATAATAAAATTAGCATTGCTGTTGATTGGTTTAGAATGACAAACACATAGAAGACAATTTCAATGTTAACAGGAAACGTCATTGTACCAAAGTCATGCGGCAGCTGTAAAATGCCATAAAGAGACCATCCTCCCATCTTTCAGTGACTACTGCTTTCCAATGATGTCTCCAGACCCACTTTGCTCATCCATTATTGGGGATTTTCAATTGCTACACTGCCTTTATTACACAGAGCTGCATCCACGCGCCTGCTTTACACATACTCAATGTTTCAATCCCCCCATGAGACCACCGGTGAGTTCTGCCTCTCCATCCTTCCCCATAACCTTTAGGCCTTCTCATAGATCAGTCTGGCTCTCTTGAAACCCGCCCAATCACTACAGGATTGGGGGTTAAGGGCAGTGCTCAGGGGGTCTTAGGACAACAGAAATGTCCGGGTGGAGTCCATCATCAGGATTAGGCAGGCTGATGTTGGGCCACCAGCTAGGGTCTAACTCGAACATTGTTTCTGCTCACACGAATTAAAATGAGGTACTTCAGGGCACTGTATGGGGATACATGGAGGGTGGAGCATGTGGGGCATTCTACATAGGCAGTGGGGACATTCTGCGTGGTGGGCATTCTACGTGGTGGGTGGGGCATGCAGGGCATTCTACGTAGTGATTGGGGGCATTCTATGTGGTGGGCGGGGCATGCAGGGCCTTTTACGTAGTGATTGGAGGCATTCCATGTGGTGGGCGGGGCATGCAGGGCCTTCTACGTAGTGATTGGGGGTATTCTACGTGGTGGGCGGGGCACGCAGGGCCTTCTACGTAGTGATTGGGGCCATTCGACGTGGTGGGCGGGGAATGCAGGACATTTTAGGTGGTGAGCCACAGGTGTCCAGAGCTCAGAATTTGTGCTTCCTTGCAGGCTTCAGTTTCGCTACTAGGTAAGTGTATGCTAGACCTGGCATCAGCATTGCCCAGCTTTGAAGAACTCAAACTATGGTGCCAAAGACCTGATCTCTAACATTTGTGGTTTATTGGCTCTTTGTCCTTTGCCTTTCGGTGCCCCTATTTTTTCTTTCTTTTTTTTTTTTTTTGACATGGTGGTGAAGATGGTAGGTAACTGAGCACGGGTACAGAGCATTCTGAGTACTGTAAGCCCACTAAAAATAAGTTATGGGGGCATATTTTTGTGGGGGGAATACCGGGGATTGAACTCAGGGCCTCTTGACCTGAGCCACAACCCCAGCCCTATTTTGTATTTTATTTAGAGACAGGGTCTCACTGACTTGGTTAGTGCTGTACTGAGACTGGCTTTGAACTCATGATCCTCCTGCCTCAGCCTCCCAAGCCACTGGGATTACAGGCATGTGCCAGCATGCTTGGCTGAGTTATGGGTTCTATAGGGTGAGATAGGACCACCCTGATTGGGGGTAAAATAACCTTGTGACAAAAATAATAACATCTATTCTCTTAGGCACTAACACTGTGCTGAGTGCTTTACTCCTGCTAACAAGGTATCAGGTGAGTACTATCATCATCCCCATTTTGTCAGTCCCAGGAAGGTGATGCATGAAAAACTTCAGGTGCTAGGCTTCTCTGTTCACTTCTGCTACTCCTGTGTTCCCAGCCTATTTCTTGTGAGTCATTTGCCCTTCAGATACACCTGAGATGGTGTGAGTGCTACCGCAGCCACAAAGCCATCTTTATGCTTTGCCAGTTTCTACTGTAGCTGTGGAGGGGGCAGCCTGGCAGTGGAACTGCATGAAAACAAGACCATTTACAAGGTCAGTCAGATCTGGTGGTACTACTCTGTAGTGGTAAGACCAGAATATCTAGGCTCCTCCCAGGCTCTACTCAGACCCACTACAGAGTAGTGCCTACACCACCAACAGTTAATTATATGGGTTATTGCATTTTTCTGACCTCCCCTGGACTCGGAAAGTGGGACTGTAATAGGTAACTAACCCAAGCCTGTATGCAAAATAAACTAGGAAGACTGTCATGAGAATTAGTACCTGGGAAAGGGAGAGTTCCCCTCCCCTTTCTAATCAGCCCATCTTCAGGGAACCTAATTGACACCATCCACTCCTACCTTTTAGATTGTAGACGATTTTCCCTAGGAATCTAAATACTCCTCTGAATTGTAAACATCCCTGTGGAGGCCCTGGTACCAAGGCTAGAGATTTATCAAAGGCCTTCTAAGAGGAGCCAGTCCTTCCCCTTATCACACTCTGCTTCTGTAAACATGCTTCCTGAAGAAAACCCCATGAACAACCATATATGTTTAGACTAGAAAATTTGTGACCCTAGATAACCTGTAAATGTTGTGACAAACTGGTGATGACACTCAGAATTTGGAGTCTGATATCCTCTAGGGCTGCTGGCATAAAACAAAGTTTAAGTTCTCCCACTCTTTGAGTGCCATTTGCTGCTTTTTGACTGATTCCTGCAACATTTCTGGTGTGTTGGCCAAGAAGCAACAACCATGCTGGTTTTGGGCCACCAGTGAGACAGGCTGTCTATGCCAGAGTCCACGGTGCCTCACAGACTGAACTGGCAGGTGCCACCCCAAAATTGTGTAATCTCCTTTGTTCTTAGAGGGCCTGTGGCTTCAGAACGGTGCCAGCACCCAGACTCCCTGGAGAGTGGGACAAAACTCCTACACAGTCTTCTAGAGAAGGTAAGGTTCAGGGACCCAGAACCATAGCCAGACTTATCCATAAGGACAGAAGGGGAGACTGATCACCTCCCTTGGCCACCTGCAAGGGAGCCCCAAAAGAAGGGTGGGGGAGGAAACGCTTGACACTCTTAAGTGTCTGTGGGTGTGAGTGAACGTGAGACTGTTTGTGGCTCCATGGCTTCGTGTTACAGAGTCTCTGTGATTCGTAACCTGCAGTTCTGTGGTGACTTCATGAAGGCATAATGGTGATTCAAGTCCTGTAGTGGGACTTGTGATTGAGTCCAGGGTTTAGCCTTCAGCTAAGATGCACGGATTCCCTTCAGGGACATGGCCAGGTGGATATAACAGTTTGTGGCTCCATGACTTTGTTCTACAGGATCTGAGTGATCCCTCAACCCATAGTTCTATGGTGTCTTCATAAAAGCATGATGGTTCAAGTGGAATCACTGACCTGTAGTGGAACCTCTGACCAGGCCTGGAATTTATAGGGTACACCTTCAACCAAGAAGGTCTGATTCTCCTTGGGGACACAGCGAGGCAGGCACCTTACCTGACCCCCACCTTGTCTGTCTTGTGACATCAATACAGGTGGGACATGGGAGGAATACAGTCTAAACCTATAGTCCTGGACAGTGATTAAAAAAAATTTAAAAGAGTTACTCTGGGGATTATGGGATAAAGCTGATAAAGGCCTGACTTTACACTCTGTGTGAGCTCGAATGGCCCTCTTTTGGTGTTAATTGGCCTCCAGAAGGCACCCTCTATATCACCACCATCAAGGTAGTTAACTGTGTTGTCATTGGAGCCCCAGGTCACCTTACACAATCAATTTCCTTACATAGACTCCTGGCTCCAGATTGCTAAGACTTTGCCCCCATGGGTGTGGTTCAGTGTTAGCCCCAAGGGTCAGAGTAGGGTTTTGTTAGCCAGAAACCCAGCAACTCCAAAGCCCACCGAAAATGTCCATCAAGGGGATCCTGAAGAGGAACCACTGCCCCTGCCACCCCACATGCCCACTGTTCCACCATCAGCTCAACCAGCCAGCCTCACTGCCTGATACCCTGATGCCATCTGTCTCACTGTGGCCTCCACTCTGCCAGAAGACCCTAGGCCATAACTTTTGGGCAGACAACTCAGGTCTGCTCAGCAGCCACAAGCCCTACGGCTGCCCCTGCCTGAGATTCATGGGCCCTCACAGGTCAATACAGACAGCACCACTCAAGAAGGATGCTCCATTTTTTACTATCAGCCTTCCAGTACTACTGAATTGGAAGCACCATATCCCTTCATACTCAGAAAAACCACAGTGCTTATAGGTCTCCTGGGGCCAATCTTCCAAAACCATCGACCAACCTGGGGAGACTGCCATCAGCTCCTCCTCACCCTCTTTAACATTGAGGAGAGAAGAATCATTTTGGCTCCAAGAAAAGGTCCCGAACAAGAGGTAGATGCTGAAGTCTGGGCATGAAGAGCAACCCCAGCAGAGGACCCAACCTTGAACCATAACTCTGAAGAGGTACACAACCAGCTGGAGTGGTACCAAACTGCCCTCTGAGGAGTCCAGTCAGGTGCGAGGAAGCCCACCAACATGTCTAAAATAACTGCAGTACTCCAGAAGCCAGAAGAGCCCCCTTCAGAGTTTTACAAAAGACTTTGTGAGGCCTTTCAGATTTTTACAGTTTGATCCAAAAGTCTCCAAGAATCAGTGCATGGTCAATGCAGCTTTTGTGGCCCAATTCAGTTCAGATTTCAGAAGGAAACTCCAGAAGGTGGAGGGATTCACAGGCATGAACCCTTCTCAACAGCTTGAGGTAACTAACAAGGTTTATATCAACTGGGATGGAACTTCACAGAGAGAGGTAAACACATGAAACAGAAGGTGTCCCTCCTGGCAGCAGCACTGGGATGTCCAGACCTGGTCAGACAGCCTGGACCACTTCACAAGAACCAGACACCTGAGAGTCACCTTTCACCGTGGAAGGACCAGTGTGCCTGTGGCAAGGAACTAGGCCATTGGAAAAATGAATGCCCAAATTATAAAAAGGCTAAATCCATTAGAAAGAAACCACCACTGAATCAGGAGGGCTGATATGAAGTGGAGTCCAGCACCAGCAGTCTTATTGACCTGACTGGGATGAACTTAGAATAGGAAAGACTGGGCTCTTTGACTCTTGGCCCCACCGAGTCCTTGATCAAAATGACAGTTGCGGGCCACCCAATGACATTTGTGGTCGACATGGGCACCAAGCATTCTGTAGTTATGCAACCCAACACCCGATTCACTGGTGAAGAGCTTATTGTAATAGGAACACTGGGCTCACAGGCAGCCAGACCTTTCAGCAAATCCCACACCTGTAAGCTCAGGGGACTTTGGTGTCACATGAGTTCCTGTACATACCCTGTTAGTTCCACTCCTTGGAAGGGATCTCCTCTCAAAATTGGGAGTACAAATCACCTTCTCCCCCATGGTCCCACCTGTATGATCTTATGGAAGGGACCCGCCATGCTTATGTCAATCATGTTACAGATGATTGGAGACTCTATGCTCAAAACCTGACTACCGCTGAAAATCCTTCCTCTTTGCTTCAAGAATTCCCCTCAGTCTGGGCAGAAAACAACCCACCTGGATTGGACAAGAATTCCCCCCCCCCCCCCGTTAGTTGTTGAACTGAAACCAGGAGCAGAGCCCATCAGACTGAAACAGTATCCCCTTACAAGGGAAGCACACTTTGGAATAAGAAAGCACCTCCAGAGACCTTGAGATCATCATCGATTGCCAGTCCCCCTGGAATACTTCTTTACTGCCAGTAAGAAAGCCTAATAGCAAAGTTTTTCTACTGGTACAAGACTCCTGAGCAGTCAGTGAGGTGGTGGTTACTCTTCACCCGGTGGTCCCTAGCCCTTACACACTCCTCAGCTTGATTCCACCCCAGGCTAAGTGGTTTATGTGTCTGAAGCTAAGGGATTTCTTCTTTTGTCTCCTACTAGCCCCAGTCAGCCATCCCCTTTTTGCATTTTTTTCCAGAGACTGGAAAGAAAGTTTAGCTGACTCAGAGGACTTCCCCAGGGATTTAAGAACTCTCCTACCTTATTCAGGGAGGCACTAGGAAGGGATCTAACTGCCTTCCCTGGGGACCATCTGAATTGCATTCTCCTACAATACATCAATGACCTCCTATTCGACAGTGCAGATTAGAAGGCCTGCTGGACTGGAACTAAAGCTCTGCTGACCCTCCTTTCAGAAGCTGGTTACAGAGTCTCCTGGAAAGAGGCCCCAATCTTCCAGCAACAAGTGAAATATCTCACGTTTCACATTACACCTGGCTGTTGGTCTTTAGGACCTGAATGAAAACAAGCCATCTGCTCCATCCCCAGACCCTACATCAGAAAGAAAATATGGGAGTTCTTGGGAGCAGCTGACTTTTATCAAATCTGGACTCCTGGGTATTCAGTGCTAGCTAAGCCATTGTAAGGGGCCACCAATGGGTCAGAAAATGACCTCTTATGTTGGGGAACTGAACAGGAACCCACTTTCCAGGAGATTAAAATGCAATTAACCTTGGCGCCCACTCTTGGACTGCCCAGATAACAAGGGCATTCATTCTTTTTGTGGCAGAGTAAAACAGAACTGTGAGAACCCAAGAGTTTGGCCCCTTGTAGTGGCCAGGGACTTATTCCTTGAAACAACTGGACCCAGTAGTGACTGGATGGCCTCCGTGCCTAAGAGCTCTGGCAGCCACTGTGACCTTGGTCCGAGAAGCCAAAAGCTGACCCTCAGACAAAATATCAAGGTAAAAGTCCCACATGCCACTGCTGTCCTGATGGATCACAAGGGTTACTGATGGCCCACTACCAAGAACTGTTATGTGAAAACCCCCACGTAAAGACACTGTGCACACTAAACCCTGCATTCTTCCTGCCAGCCAATCTGGGACCTCCTAATCACAACTGTGAGGACCCAATGGATGAAGTCTACTCCAGTCAACCTGATCTGACTGACTGGCCCCTGCAAAATCCAGACCTCACCCTATTCACAGATGGGAGCAGCTTCATACAGAATGGACAAAGGCAGGCTAGATTTGCAGTAACTACAGAGAAACATGTGGTGGAAGCAGGAGCGCTGCCTCAGGGGTGGTCAGCCCAAAAGGCTGAGTTATGGGCCTTAGAGTGTGTTGCTGGCCAATGAGTCAACATTTACACCGATACAAAAATACACTTTTGCCACTCTGTGTGTACATGGGGCCATCTACAAGGAAAGATGACTTCTATCAGCAGGGGCTAAAGAAATAACAAAGAAGAAATACTCAGACTCCTAGAAGCAGCCTGGAAACGGGCTCAGGTGGCTGTGATGCACTGCCATGGGCACCAGAAAGGAATGGATTTGGTGACACCCCCCCCCCCCCGCCGCTGAGGAAATAGAGTAGCCAATCAGGTGGCCAAGGAAGCAGCTCTGCATCAGGACATCATCCTTAAGGCACCCCAGACAGCTTAAATACAACTGGCCCCAGGTCTGCTGAACTGCCCTAGATACACCAGAGAAGAACGTAGCCAATCAGGTGGCCAAGGAAGCAGCTCTGCATCAGGACATCATCCTTAAGGCACCCCAGACAGCTTAAATACAACTGGCCCCAGGTCTGCTGAACTGCCCTAGATACACCAGAGAAGAACGTGAATGGGCTGTCACAGAGGGAGGACAAGAAACATCCAAAGGATGGAGGTACTGCCAAATCCCCACGTTTTGATCCCACAAGGTTTGGGATATCAAGTGGTGCTTTTTTTTTAATTCATTTTTATTGTAAACAAATGGGGTACATCTTGTTTCTCTGTACATGAAGTAGAGGCATACCATTTGTGTAATCATACATTTACCTAGGGCAATAGTTTTTGATTCATTCTGTTATATTTTTTCTCCCCCATGCCTTCCCCCCTCAGGTGGTACTTTAATGCCATGAAATGGGTAACCTAGGAAAAACTAAATTTGACCCTTTGCTTAGCAGATACTACTACCCAGCCAAACTCCCTACTCTGTGTAACCAAGTCAACCAGAGATATGTAACTTGTGCCCAAAACAGTGCTAACCAGAAGCCAGCCTGGCCCCAAGGGGCTCAGGCTGTTGGGGCTTCACCTTTTGAAGATTAGAGGTGGACTTTATGGAAGTTAAAACAGGCAAGGGATAGCAATATCTGTTGGTAATGCTGTGCACTTACTCAGGATAGGTGGAAGCCATACCCACCTGGACAGAATGGGCCCGAGAAGTTACTAAAGCCCTGTTAAGAGAAATCATTCCCAGATATGGCCTGCCCTTGTCCATCAGGTTGGACGGTAGCCCTGCCTTCATTGTGGATGTCATCAGGAGTCTCACCTGAATATTGGGAATCAAATGGAAGCTACATGCCAATTACTGACCACAGAGTTCAGGGAAAGTTGAACGTGTGAACCACACCCTAATTACCACCCTCCCTAAATTGTCAGGAAACAGGAGTTTCTTGGGTAGATTTCCTCCCTATAGCTCTCTTCCAGGTCTGCTGTACACCTGGAAACACAGGGTATTCTCCGTTTGAAATCCTATTTGGGCAACCCCCATCTGTAATAAATAAACTGAGGGAGGGATCCCTGCCACTTAGGTGAGCTTAGCCTGTCCCAAGAGCTCAAGGCCCTAGGAAAGACTCTTCACCAGATATCTACAGATGTTCAGGATCTCACTCGGAAACCAGGTGCACCCACACCAGCCTGGAGAGACCGTATGGATAAAAACTGGAAGAAGGAGCCACTTCAACTCACCTGGGGGGGCATATTGTTATATTAACCTCTCCCACTGCTGTTAAAGTTGCAGGAATAGGCCCATGGATACATCGCGCTCGAGTTAAAAGGGCAGCTGCCACTGAGAAATTCACTGTCTGGACGTCTGAAGCTAACCCCAGAGACCCACTCAGGCTGACACTCCAGAAGGCACCCTGCGACAGTTCTGCACAGCCGTCTCACATGTAACCTGTCTGCTAACAAGACTTGAGGAAACTACAGCCCTGCTCCAGTCACAAACCTGGAGGCTGACTGGTCAACACACGGCGGAAGCTTGAGGAAATCAACGAGGGACGAGGGAATGCAATGGTCATGATGTCATCCCACTGTACTAGGACTAATGATACCGATTGCCTTGCTGTTATCTGTAAGTCTGACTGCAGCAGCCCCAAACGACTGGAATCAGGTGCAGAGGGTTGCTCTAACCGTATGTTACTTAAGTGTGGTAGGCCTGTTAGGGGGAATCTGCTGTTTTTTGTAATGACTTGTGTCTTACTAAGTCCTGAGGTAATGGGTCACAGTCTCTTTCCACTATGTTCCTGTCAGAAATATGTTTCTCCCTCCTGGAACACTAGGCTTGATGCGTGTATCAAGGCAGGCCCCCATGGTTTCTGCCTCCATGAGGGACAAACCTATGCAACAGGTCCAACATGCCCTATCTGTTATGCTGCACTTCCTCCTGAGGAATATGTTCCCCCACCTGTCCCTGTTCCCCCACCTGTCCCTATTTCCCCAGGTTCTGCTTCCCCAGACACAAAAGGGATGACAGAATTACCACTGTGTCCTTGCACCTCTATTTATTCAAAAATGCCAAGTAAATGTTACCTGGCAGAAAAGGTTTCTCTCTGTCACAAAGGTGGAAGGATATACTGGACAGGAAATATAACAGTTCATGAATATTGGGGATTCCCAGACCAAGATTGCCCCAAGATTTCAGGCCCCACCTGTTGGAAAACTGATCTAGGCTATTAGCCCCTGCCTAGACTCAAATCAAGTAAGACAAGTAAGACAGATCAAGTGATTTAGGCCCTCAGCTATATCAGATCCTAAACACAACTTGTTACCACTTCAGTGATTTAAACCCCCATTTAGCAAGAGACTGCTGGCTCTGCTTACCCTTGGAGTTGCCCCAGTACCTGGCCACACTAATACCCCTAACAAATTTGACTAGCAAAGGCTCTTTCCTGGACCCTTCTTTAACAAGACCTATTCTGCAGGGGGTGGTATTGTCTCATAAGGCTCCCATGTGCATTACCAGTAAAGAAGGGAAAAACTCATTTGAAATGATCCCAGTGGGAAAACTGACTAAAGACCAGTGCATCCAAACTATTGAAGACAAATGGGCTGATGATCTGAAATGGCCCAACACAATGTGGTGTCCCTCCTTACCTAGGCCTTGTCTTTGTATGCAGAATAGATGCCAATTTATGCTTACCAACTAGATGGAAAGGGACCTGTGCCCTGGCTTTCCTCACCCACCAATAGACATAGTCTCTAACAACCAGACCCCCATTGTATGTCTAGAAGCACGTACCTGAACCAAAAGAGCAATGCAGTTCATTCCACTGCTGGTTGGTCTAGGAATCACAGCTGAAATAGGAACTGGATTGGCAGGGATCGGATTGTCAGTCAGTGTTTTTATTAGTTGACTAGGGACATGGCAGATGATATAGAGCAAGTGGCCAAATCAATAGTGGCCATGCAAGACCAATTAGACTCCTTAGCATCAATAGTTTTACAAAACTGAAGAGGACTGGATTTAATAACAGCTGAGAAGGGGGGACTGTGTCTCTTCTTAAATGAAGCATGCTGTTTTTATGTAAACCAGTCAGGGATAGTCAGACACATGGCTCAACAATTAAAAGAGCAGGTTACAAAAAAGAAACAAGAATTACCTACCTCTTGGAGCATTTGGAGCAATATCAGGAGCTGGGCTTCCTGGCTCCTACCACTGGCCAGACCTCTCCTCATTGCTCCTCTGGCACTCCTGTTTGATCTCTGCATTCTTAACGTGCTGACCCAATTCATCTGCTCCCACTTAGCAGCTGTAAAATTCCAAATGGTCCTTCAGAGTTATCAGCAGCTTAGCTTAGAGGACATGGACAGAGGTGATGCCCTTAAGAGGATTTATGGGGGCATCAGAAGGGGGAAGATGTCATGGATAACTAACCCAAGCCTGTATGCAAAATAAACTAGGAAGACTGTCATGAGAATTAGTACCTGGGAAAGGGAGAGTTCCCCTCCCCTTTCTAATCAGCCCATCTTCAGGGAACCTGATTGACACCATCCACTCCTACCTTTTAGATTGTAGACGATTTTCCCTAGGAATCTAAATACTCCTCTGAAGTGTAAACATCCCTGTGGAGGCCCTGGTACCAAGGCTAGAGATTTATCAAAGGCCTTCTAAGAGGAGCCAGTCCTTCCCCTTATCACACTCTGCTTCTGTAAACATGCTTCCTAGAGAAAGCCCCATGCACAACCATATATGTTTAGACTAGAAAATTTATGGCACAAGATAACCTGTAAATGTTGTGTCAAACTGGTGATGGGCACTCAAAATTTGGAGTCTGATCTCCTCTAGGGCTGCTGGCTTAAAATAAAGTTTTAATTTCTCCCACTTCGAGTGCCATTTGCTGCTTCTTGCCCAATTCCTGCAACAGGGACACTGAGCACTCAGCTCAAATTTCTATTATTTATTTTATTTTCTTTCCTATACCTAAATCCTCTGTACAATACGAATAGTGATTTCTCATGCAGTCATCCGGAATGCACAGAACAGCACTGGATTTTCCCCAAAAGTTGTCTTGTTTTTCGTATTCCTTTAGTTAAGTCCTCCCAAACACTTTGTGTGTGTGTGTGTGTGTGTGTGTGTGCGTGTGTGTGCGTGTTTAGTGCTGGGGATTGAACCAAGGGACACTACCACTGTTCTACATCCCCAGCCATTTTATTTTTTTTATTTTGAGACCTTGAACTTGTGCTTCTCCTGCCTCAGATTCCTGAGTAGCCCGCATTACAGGTGTGAGCCACTGGACCTAGCCCCAAATACTTAATGTCCTCTAGGTGCCTAAACCAGAGCACCTGCCATTTATTTATTTATTTGGTTCTGGGGATTGAACCCAGGAGCACTTAACCATTGAGTCACATCTCCAGCGCCTTTTCTCATTTTGAGACAAGATCTCGCTAAGTTGCTCAGGAATTCACTAAGTTGCTGAGTCTGGCTTTGAACTTGTCATCCTCCTGCCTCAGCTTCCTGAGTCACTGGTATTTCAGGTGTGTACAACCATGCCAGGCTAAACCAGCTCTTTGATCCCAGATTTGTATTCCCATATCTAAAGCATCCTGTGGCACCTCAGATCCATACTGAGTTCCCCAAATCCAGAACTTGGAACCAGCAATATTTATAGCAATTATTATCTAACTACTTTAGCTAAAATCCTTAAAACAATGTTGATAACTATTCCATCTCATCCTGCCTTTGAAAACCTAGACCCATCCCAGGACATTCTTGTCCAGCCTCAAGACTCCTCTCTAAATCTTGTCCTTTGGCCCACCCTTTATGCCCAAGAACCCTTAGATCCGTAGACCTGTGCTCTATTCCCTTTTGGTGGTTACTAATTATGTCATTTCCTAATTTGATCTTTTTAGCACAAACTTCCAAAACAGTTTTGCTAATGGGACTGCATCAACTATCCTCCTGAGTCCCCTGGGAATCCTCTCTAGCTTTGCCCTGATGTCTATTGAATTTGTTCAATGACCTTTCCCAGCCATCCGGGAGATCCTTCCCTCATGTTTACTCAATCCCCTGGGAACCCCAGATTGGCCCTCTAATTTCCTAGGGCAGTGCTGGACTGCCAATATTTTAACCAGTTATCTCACATGCTTATTTTCTATTTAAAAAAAACTTCAAGAAAGAACAATTCTGATTTTGACCCCTTATGATCTCTTCTGACCATTCTTTAGGTAGATCCTAAAATATCTCTGACAAACCCTGAGATGACCAGATAGCTCTATGACCATGAGAAAGAAAGTGTGTGGGGTGCTCTAAGTGAGGGTGGAGATGTGTCTGCTTAGTGAAGGGGGAGGGCAGGGAGAGAGAAAGAATGAGGGGAATGCAGTGGAGAGAAGTGGTGAGTTGAAAACAGAATGAGCTGATGGAGGAAGGACCCTTGAATGCAGCAGTACCTCCTGCAGGAGTGGGAGCCAGAATGGACATCCTGGTGACCAGGAAAAGCTGGGCTGCTTCTGAAGGAGGGACTGTAGTCAGCAAGTGAGGGCTCACAAAGGGCATGCTGTGTGGGGGGAAGTGGGAAGAGTGAGGGGGAAGTCAGAGCAGGGCCTGGCCTGCCATGCTCCTGTAAATGGAAGAGGAGGGGAGGGCACATGGAAGTCCCAAGAGAGGAGTAGGTGGTTAAGGATGTGGGGAGTGAGGACGATATGGTCCTGGGTGAGGAGGAGATGGGAGGACTGTGGTGAGGGAGAAGAATGGAAGAAGACAGAAGGTGCAAGGAGCAAACAGGGGACACCTAGAAGTTGTATATGAGAAGGGGGTGAAGAGGGAGGAGAAACTTGATCAAGTTGGGGAAGAGAGAGAGGAATGACCTAGAATTATTTCCTATATGAGAAAAAAGGTGAAAGGAAGTACATGGAAGTTTTATAGACATGCTGCTGCAGAGTGGGGTGATTGTAGATAACAATTTTTAAAAGCTAGAGAGGATTTTGAAAGTTTTCACCCTACAGAAATCATTAATGAGGGCTGGGGAGATAGCTCAGTTGGTAAAGTGCTTGCCTTACAAGCACAGGGCCCTGGGTTCGATCTCCAGTGCTACAAAAAAAAAAAAAAGAAAAAAAAAAAGAAATCATTAGTGTTTAAGGAGATTATTATGTTTCACCTGATATAAACATTACACAATGCATATGTACCAAACCTCACATGGTATCCCATAAATCTGTATAATATTCATTATTATGTATGTTAAAAAATAAAATTGTAATAACTTTATTCAAAAGGCTGAATCTATAGATCTCTCAAATCTGCCTAAAATTCAAATGATATTAAAACAGAGACTCAGAAATGGGAAAGGAAAGAAAAAGGATGTTTAAAGTATGAGACCATAGGGCTGGGGATATAGCTCAGTTGGTAGAGTGCTTGCCTCGCAACCACAAGGGCCTGGGTTTTAAAGAAAAAAAAAAAACGTATGAGACCACAGAGTGAGTCTGCCAATTAAATGTAGATTAACCCCAAGCATTTAACTTATTCTTTTTTCTAAGACATAAAAATAACATCAGTGAAAAAATGTAATAACTGAAATCCTATAGATGAAGAGCAAAATAAACATGCCAACATACTGTTTTCCATTTTCTTCTTCTATTAAAATGTAACTTAAATGCAGTAAGGTGCAGAATCCGAATAGACAGCTCAGCTATATGAGAGTCACATATGTGCTCAAAGCTCCACTCATCTCAGGATATAGAACCTCTCCAGCTCCCTTGTGCTCCCCACCAGGTAGCTACTCTTCTGTCCTCTGTTATCATGACTTTGTTTCACTTGCATTTGAGCTTGCTCCCATTCTCCAGCCAGAGATCACCAGGATCACCCCTATGGTTTAACAAGGTGATCATTGCAGCACGGGAGACAGTACATGGAGGGGTAGCCCAAGTGACAGGATGTTAGAAAAGACTGGTAGGATCTGAGCCTCTGTGAATTGGATGCTGTCAGGAAACAGGGATAATTCTGTGATTATCTGCTATGCTCTGAATGTTTATGTCTCTCCCCAAAATTGATGTGTTGAAATTCTAGCCCCCCCCAACTTGATAATATTAAGGATAAGAGGATTGTGGGAGGTAATTAGTCATGAGGGCTGTGCTGTCATGAATGGGATTGGGGCCTTTGTAAAAGAAGCCCAAGCGGGTGTCAACACAGGGAGAAGGCCCTCACCAAACTGCATATCTTCTAGCCCCTTGATCTTGGGCTTCACAGCCTCCAAACTGAAAAATATGTTTTTGTTGTTTCTAAGCTGTGAAGTCTATGGTATTTTGTTATAGAAGCACAGATGGACTGAGACAGTGTCTCACTAAATCCTATTTGGTGAGAGGAATGCAGTGCAAGTGAGACGAACTGGTAAAGAAGCAACAGTCACATGCATCAGCCAGGGAAGGGGGATGTTTTCATCATTTTGTGGCTTAGACAATGTTCATGTTATCATTTGTGTTCCAATAGTACTAGATTTTATCTTAATCTACCATGGTCATAGAGTACTCTTGTTTGATGTTTTTCTGTGAATTATAGTTGTTAGACCAGTTCCCTGATACCAGGGGCTGCCTTCTTCTCATCAGCATCATACAATTCCCCAGTAATACTCCCCAAAATGTTACCACTATCAAGGCTACTATCAAACTAGATGGATTTTTTCTCTTTGAAATTAAGCTAAATGCAATGACATAGGATGTGTTCCCTTAGGTCCATCTTGAAGTCAGTATTACTTGTGAGATTCACCCACATCGTTGCATATACTTATAGGTCATTCTTTTATATTGCTTTCTAGTATTCCATTCTGTTGATGTACCACAAAGCCTTTATCCATTCTATTGTTGAGCAACCCCCACCCCCAATTTTTGGCTATTGTCAATATAGCCACTATGAACATTCTAGTATGTGATATTTAGTGCACATAAGTACACATTTATGTTTGGTATATACCTAGAAGTAAAATGGCTAGATCATTTGGTAGGTTTGCTGCTAATTTTTTTTGTTTGTTATTTCCGGAATCTAACAGTGCTTGGGTCTTGAACCCGGGCCTCCAGCATGTGAGGCAGGCACTCTATGTGATGGGCTATATCGGCAGCACGCTGCTAATTTTTGAATAGATGCTAGACTATTTGCAGTGGACTGAATGTTTATGTCCCTTCACAATTCATCCTAACCTCAAGGTGATGGTGTTAGGAGGAAGAGCCTTTGAGAGGTGATTAATTCAGGAGGGCAGGGCACTCATGAGAGGGATTAGTGCCCTTATTTAAAAAGCCCCTGAGAGACCCCCTTGCCACATCTATGTGAGGACAAAGTTGGAAGGCACTATGACCAGAAAGCAGGCCCTCACTAGGCAAAGAAAATGACAGCACCTTTGTCTTGGACTTCCTAGCCTCCAGCACTGTGAGCAATAGATTTCTGTTGTGTATGTCTGTGGAATTTTTTTTTTTTTTTTTTGCAGTGCTGGGGATCGAACCCAGGGCCTTGTGCTTGCAAGGCAAGCACTCTACCAACTGAGCTATCTCCCCAGCTCCTGGAATTTTCTTAAACATTGAGCATGCAGGTATCTCTTTGGAGATGAGGCCAATGTTTAACAAAATGCCATGCCTAATGCTAACTTCATTTCCTTTGGAAATGAATAAATCCAGGAGTGATTTAGGTATACCTGGATCATGTGGTAGATCTTTTTCTTTCACAGTGCTGAGGATCAAACCCAGGGCCTCACATGCAAGACAAGTATTCTACCATTGAGGTATGCCCCCGGCTCTGGATCTATTTTTGGTTTTTAGAGGAACCTCCATAATAGTTGTATTAATTTACATTCCCACCAACAGCATGAGAGTTCTTTTTTCTCCACATCTTCACCCCCATTTGTTCTGTGTTTTCTATAATGGTCGTTCTCACTGAGTCAAGATGGTATCTTATAATGGTTTTGATTTGCCTTTCTCTGATAGCTAATGATATTGAGCTTTTAAAAATGTTTCTTGACCACTTGCATTTCTCTTGAGAGGTATCTGTTCAGATTATTTGCCATTTTTTATTGGACTGCTTGTTTTTAGTTTTTTGAGTTTCTTATGTATTCTTGATATTAACCCCTTGTCAGATGCATACTTTATATTTTCTCCCATTCTGTAGGTTGTCTCTTCACTTTGCTGTCTCCTTTGCTGTTCAGAAGCTTTTCAGTTTGATGTAATCTTATTTGTCAGTTTTTGCTTTCATTTCCTGTGATTTTGGGGTTCTATCTAAAAAATCGTGGCCTGTACCAACGTTTTGTGTCTATTTCTTTTCTTGGTTTTCCATTCTTCTTTCTCTCTGTAATTCACCCATGATATTATCTAGTATCTTCCTCTTCCCTAACCTACACTTTATCTATTTCTGTTCACCTACTAAAACCATGTGTTGCTTGCTATCAGTTACTATATTTTTAAACTTCAGAATTTCTGTGCAGATATTTTAAAAGAACAGATTCCACTTGTCTAATTAATGATACTCTACATCTTGTCTAGCTTAACTCGAACCTAGTAATTTCCTATTTTTTAAAAGTGAATGTCTTATAAGTCCAAAATTATGGTCAATTGAGGGCCAGTATCTATTGTGACTTTTTCTCTTGGCTCACATTCTTGCATAGTATTTTTTCACATTTTTTATTTTTTATTTTTAGATGTACATGACAGAGTGTTTTTGACATATCATACATACATGGAGTATAACTTTACACTCTTGTGGTTGAACATCATGTGGAGCTACACTGGTCGTGTATTCATATATGAACATAGGAAAGTTATGTCCCATTTATTCTACTTGTCTTTCCCATTCCATCCCCCTCCCTTCCCTTCATTTATTCCCCTTCTCTAGTCCAATGAGCTTCTATTCTTCCCTCCCATCCCTTATTGTGTGTTAGCATCTGCATATGAGAGAGAACACTGGCCTTTGGTTTTTTGGAATTGGCTTATTTAACTTAGCATGATAGTCTCCATTTTCATCTATTTACCTGAAAATGCCATAATTTCATTTTTCTTTATGGCTGAGTAATAGTCTATTGTGTGTGTGTGTGTGTGTGTGTGTGTGTGTGTGTATATATCTCACATTTTCTTTATCCATTCATCTGTTGAAGGGCATCTAGGTTGGTTCCATGGCTTGGCTAATGTGAGTTGAACTGCTATAGACATTGATGTAGCTGTATCACTATAGTATGCTGATTTTAATTCCTTTGGGTATAAACTGAGGAGTGGGATAGCTGGGTCAAATGGTGGTTCCATTCAAGTTTTCTAAGGAATCCCCATATTGCTTTACAGAGTGGTTGCACCAATTTGCAGTCCCACCAGCAATGTACGAGTGAACTTTTTCCCCACATCCTCACTGACATTGATTGTTACTTGTATTCCTGATAATTCCCATTCTGACTGGAGTGAGATGGAATCTTAGTGTAGTTTTAATTTGAATTTCTCTAATTGCTAGGGATGTTGAACATTTTCATATTTGTTGACCATTCATATTTCTTCTTTTGTGAAGTGCCTGTTTATGCATAGTGTTTTTAATTAAATACTGGAGATTATATATGAGAAAATTTGGAGGTTTTGGAAATTAATTTCTCTCTCCACATAGGATTGACTCTGTACTCTGGCAGGCATTCAAAAATAGTGGCACAGTACCTCAACCAGGGTGTTAATCAGCTTTCCATTACTATAACAAATACCAGACACAAGCACCTTATAAAAAGAAAAGGTTTATTTTAGCATGCAGTTTTACAGGCTTCAGTCCATGATTAGCTGGCCCTGTTCTGGATGAGGCATTATAGTGGGAGTGCATGGCAAAGCAAAACTGCTTACCTCATTAGCCATGGAGAAAAGTGAGACAGAGGAAGGGATCAGGGTCCCACAGTCCCCTGAAGGGCACACCTCCAGTGACCCAGACACTTCCCCAAGATCCTACCTTTAAAGGCCCTACCATCATTCAGTAGCACCACCTGGGGACCAAGCATTTAACACACGTGCTTTCGGGGGTCACTTATGCAAATCACAGCAACCAGGCAGGGACTGAGCCATTTCAAGGCTGCCTTGCAGTTTTTTGCAATTTCTTGATTTGCTTCATCCCTGGATGAAGTGTTCCAGGGATATAAATCTGGAGTGTTAAACCTGATGGGTGTATTTTCCTTGATGCATTCCTCTCTGTTACCATATTTTGTGCTGGGCCCTAATGTTGTGGTGATAGTATACAGTGTATAGCCTGGTACCCATCTTTATAAGGAGTGGGATTTTCTGGTCAGTGGGATATTCTGGGTAACAGAATTAAGCTGTTGTAGCACTGAGTATTGTAAAATGTGTCTCACACTGGGCCTGTCTGGCCTATGCAATTGTGTCATGGAATTAGAGATTGTAGAGGACTGTGGACAGCTAGTTCATTGTTCTAAAACAAATAATAGTGCACTCTGAAAACTGTTACTGTGTAGCAGACTTTGTTTTGAATGAAGTTTGTTGTGATCTTGTAGCTTCATAGAAATGTCAGTTGCTGGCCTTGCGTTCTGAGAGCTTTTGCTAGAGCACTTTTCTCTCTGTGTTTGCCTTTTCCATCTGCAAACACAAAAATGCTGAAGCAGATATCAAAAGCAAATTCAGGGCTGGGGTTGTGGCTCAGTGGCAAAACGCTTGCCTAGCACAAGTGAGGCACTGGGTTCGATCCTCAGCACCACATATTAAAAAATAAATGAATAAAAAAATAAAGGTCTATCAATATCTAAAAAAGATTAAAAAAAAAAAAAAAAAGCAAATTCAGCTCATTCAGCTCTTAGTTCATTGCCGGGAACAGTGACTGCTCAGCAGATATGGACTCTTGATTTTTTCACAGGTGAGTGTTGATTTGGTCTAATGTCATGAGAGTCCTCAGAACACTTGCTGTGTGTGAGATGCTCTAGGGGATTGTAGAGGAATGGAGGTGAGTAGGGCTCTTGATTATCAGGCTGACTTTGGGTAGAGTTTTGTGCAGCAGACCTTTGCAGGAGCCGTGAAATATTTCTGGGCCATTGATGGAAGGGAGCAAGCTTCCCCTCAGAGGCCTGGCACTGTTTGTGGGAAGTGGGAGGATCAGAAGCCTGGGGAGGCATTGTGGTAAGGGCACTGGGGGTGATAGAAGCCAAGGTTGTAGCTTCCAGGAAGGAGCCAAGGTCAGGAATTCAGGGCAGAGTTAACGGGACAGCCAGTGATCTGATATGGGGACAGGGAAAGGGAAGGTGTGGTTGGAGGTTGAGCTTGGGGGCCCATGTAATGGTGCTGTGGGCAGGAATAGGCAGGGAAGATGGTGAATCCAGTCTTCAGTTATGCAGCATTTCAAGTTCCTTCAGTCCTTTGAGCTGGAGAGCTTGATTCAAAGTCATCTGTACATGAGAGATGAAGACACAGAGAACAGGCCACCTGACACAGAGGTATTCAGAGACAAGGGCAGTGAATAGTGGCAATCCTACTGTTTCTCTCTTCCCTTCTGCTCCAGGCTCTAGCCACTGGAGACCTGGGTGTGTAGCACCCATGTCGTTCTCTGTGCACACATTACACACACTCAGGCACACACTATAAATATGCTTATTGTACAAGGACTCTGTATCCCCTTACATAGCCCACTCTGCTTTGCCAACCAAATAGTTTTATTGGGATGTCCACCCTTCAAGTTATATTTGTTTGTGAGATATGATGGCCCCCAGTGGTTTCCATGGTATAGATATGGGGGCAAATTCAAAGTTAATGATTCTCCCAACAGTAGTTCCTAAGTACTTTTTGGTATACCAGGCAATATTCTAGAGGCTGGGCATACAGAAGCAGACAAAGCAGACAAAACCCCCAGTTTTCTTGGACTTCTTGTTCTACTGGGAACTAGAGGATGTGGAAAGAGATAAACAGTTTAGACAAATATATAGTACACAAGAAGGTGGTGATTGCTCTAGAGAGATATATAGCAGGGAGGGGAAGAGAGGGTGGGAGGCGTTGAAAATGGTGGGGAAAGTTCTCATCAGAAACAGACATTTGAGGGCTGGGGTTGTGGCTCAGTGGTAGAACGCTTGCCTAGCATGCCTGAGGCCCTGGGCTCGATACTCAGCACCATGTAAAAATAAAATAAAGGTATTGTGTCCAACTACAACTAAAAAAAAACATTAAAAAAAGAAAGAAACAGACATTTGAGTAGACACTTGAGGAAGGCCAGGGGATAAGACTTGAAGATACCTGGGGGAGCAGCATTGCAGGCAGAGGAAAGAGCAAGCATGGGGACCCTGAGATGGGAGCTGGCTTGGTGATTCAAGGGCAGCATGGCTGGAACAGGTGACAGAAAAGAAGAGAGATAAAGTTGGACTTTCTGGAAACTTATAAATGTGTGCCCTATTTTTTCACACACATGTATACACGTACCTGTACACACAAACCCCTGAAGGGATCAAAGGTTTAGCAGAGTTGTGCTTACTTACTGTTTTAGGCTGGCTCTCTGGCAGTAAAACCTGGTATTGGGAATCCTTACTGGGGTGAGAGAGCTGTTGGGGGAACTATGCAGAGATGTAGAGAAGTGTGGTTGGGTAGGGAAAAAAATCCCAGAGAGTTTGTGGTTTTGGTAAAGGGGTGACCTCAGCCTAATCCACTGGATGCTCTGGAACATGAAGGATGCTGCAAAAACTGTTGCAATTAAGGCCAGGGGGCTGGGCCCACTGTTAGTAAATCACCATGGATTCTCACCTAACCTGGGGATAGTGGTGTGGAGGAAATGCATTTGGGGCCTGGAGACTCCTGTTGTTCAAGGGCAGTCCTTTGAAGGAATGACGGTGGGGAGCCTTTAACGGATGACACTAGCCATAAGTAGGGGGTAGGGCATGGGCAAGCTGGGCATGATGGCCAATGCCTGGAATCCCAGTGGCTCGGGAGGCTGAGGCAGGAGGGTTGTGAGTTCAAAGCCAGCCTCCGCAAAAGCAAGGTGCTAAGCAATTCTCTAAATCAAATATAAAAGAGGACTGGGGATGTGACTCAGTGGTTCAGTGCCCCTGGTACCAAAAAAAAAAAAAAGTGTATGGGCAGGGGCTGGGGGTGTGGCTCAGTGGCAGAGCACTTGCCTGCCATGTGTGATGCACTGGGTTTGATCCTCAGCACTGCATAAAAATAAATAAATAAGCCAGGTGCAGGGGTACATGCCTATAATCCCAGTGACTTGGGAGACTGAAGCAGGAGGATTGTGAGTTCAAAACCAGTCTCAGCAACTTAGTGAGCCCCTTGGCAACTCAGTGAGACCCTGTTTCAAAATAAAATATGAAAAGGGCTGGGGATGTGGCTCAGTGGTTAAGTGTGCCTGGGTTCAATCCCCAGTACCATAAATGAATGAATGAATAAATAAATAAATTAATTAATTAAGTAATTCTGTCTATCTACAACTAAAACAATATTTTAAAAAGAGTATCTGGGCAAAGCCATAACAGTTTCTGTTTTATTCATACAAAAATAAATAAATAGGAAAGAGGAAAAAGAATCAGTTTTTTAAAAAACTGTACTGTAGTGGAACCTAGAGCTTTGCACATGCAAGGCAAGTTCTTTCTACCACTGAGCCACATCTGCAACCCAAAAAGCCAGATTTGATTTGACTTTTTTTTTTTTTTTTTTTGGTGGTATTGGGGATTGAACCCAGGGGTGCTGTACCACTGAGCTATATCCCCAGCCGTTTTTTTTAAAAATTTGAGACAGGATCTTGCTAAGCTGCTGAGGTTGGCCTCAAACTTGCAATCCTATTGCCTCAGCCTCCCAAGGAGCTGGATTACAGGCATATGCCTCCATACCTCATTCAGATTTTAAAACTACACATAAGAAATATTTAAAGTGTATAACCAGCAACTCATTTCCTCAGTGTCTGTTTTTTTCTCCCACTGGGCATAGACTGCTATTCAGACCAGTAAGTTCTACCTACCCACTCACTGGTTTGGAGTCCCATAGGCCCCGGCATCCTGATATGAAGGAGGCCACAGCAACAGCATCCCTGCTGCCGTGGTTTGAATGTGTGTCCTTCCAAAACTCTTATGTTGGTGAAACTTAACCTGTAAGGTGATGGTATGTAGGGGGGCTTGGGACATGATGAATATGCCTGAGGGCGAGGCATAGTGGCTTATGCCTGTAATCCCACTGACTCTGGAGGCTGAGAGAAAGAACACAAGTTTGAGGCCACCCTCAGCACCTTAGTTAGACCCTGTCTCAAAAAATAAAAAGGGCTAGGAATGTAGCTGAGTGGTAAGGTGCCCCTGGGTTCAATCCTCAGTACCAGTAAGTAAGTAAGTAAGTAAATAAAAGGCTTGAGGCAGAAAGTTTTTTCCTTCCTTTTGCTCTTTCTGTTCCTTCCACCATGTAAGGACACAGATTTTGTCTTTTGTAGAGGTTGCAACAAGAAGATGCCATCTTTGAAGTAGAGAACAAGTCCTTACCATGCACTGAATCTGCTGGCACCTTGAGTTTAGACTTCCCAGCCTCCAGTGCTATATGAAATAAATTTCTAGTACTTATAAATGACCTAGTCTGTGGAATTTTGTTATAAAAGCCTGAACAGACTAAGATACCTGCCTTGTTCCCCTTCACACAGACCAGTCTGGTTCTAATCTGGAAAATGGACATTCATGGAAGAGTCACTAAAGCCTGAAACCTGTACTGAAAAGAGCCTGTCATTCTTGGTAAGCACTGCATCTGCCTGATGTGTCAGTGTGGTTAACACAGAGGAAAGAGGAGCTAAGAACAGCCATTACTCATTGTTAAATCCTTTCTGTGCTGAGCAGAGTCACAGCTAGGGAAGCATATGTTCCATTCAGTGTAGGATAGTGCTTCAAGTCCAGGAGTCAGATGTCCCAGGGTCAGCCCAGGCTCCTTCACTCCAGCTCTGTAGCTCTGTGAGTAGACTTTGTTGGCTTGCTGCCAGGCTCAAAGAGCACCACTGAGCATTAAATGATAGGAAATATGGCACTTCCTGATGCTGTGTCTGTACCTAGTGATCAATCAGTAGATATTGGCTGTTCTTATTCCAAGTCACTTGAGAATCATAGGCAAGCCATTGGTCAGCGCTCTGAGAGATGTGGATATGGCATGGTCTCAGCCCTCAGATCTGACATGGGTGAGGGGACAAGAAATCCCAGTAATACAAGTAGAATATAGTCAGTGAGTGACAAGAGACAGGTGTGCCTAGCATCATGGGAGCTCAAGCCACATTGTTCTGAGCTGCCTCTTAAAGAGTGGCAGGGATTCAGGAGACTGACCTCAGAGGCAAGAGGAAATTCTCAGATGAGGTCCTAGATGTGAATAAGGTCAAGGAGGGCATATAAGGGGGGGGGGGGTAGGAGGGGTTAGCGTTAGGGTTAGGGTTAGGTTTAGGGTTAGGGATAAGGAGGGTGGTAAGAACGGAGGAAGAAAGGAATGTATAGAGGGAAAAGAGGGGTGGGAGGGGAGGGGGAGGAAGGGAAAAAAATAACAGAATGAATCAAACAACATTGCCCTATGTAAATTTATGATTTTTAATTAAAATTTAAAAAAAGGTCAAGGAGGTAAGGAAATATGGGATGTTTGGAAAATGGAGGTCTGTCTAAGATGACTCGTGAGACATAAGGCAGGAAACCCCACCCACGGCCCATTCACAGGGCTAGGGATTGTACTTCAGAACAATACTGAAGACTCACTAAAGGTGGAACATACACATAGCTCTCCTACTTGTTAGGAATCAGAGAAAATGTACATGGAGAGATGGAAAGTGGCTACAGAAATAAGAAGCAACTGAAAAGTTTTAAGGCTTAGATAGGCAATTTTCTTCCTTTTCCTTTTCTGAAACCCAAATCTCTGAATTCTGCTGTATTTCAGGATCTTGGGATAGAGATAAGTATAAACTGGAATCTGCTTTGGATGTGTTTACAAGCCTGATGTTGGAGACCTGCCCCCCATAAACAGGTGGATTCAGTGCAACAAGGCACCAAGAGGACAAAAATCTGCTAGCACTGGGATGAGGAGGAAGTTAGGGAAGAGGTAGAACTACTTTAACTAAAAGATCCCAATGCACTTTGTTCCAAATGAGATAGAGATTCCTTCTCCTTCCTGTAAGAGTCCTTGGCAAGTGTCAGGCCCTCAGTGTGGGGAGGAGTCATGAGGCATCATTATTCTTGTTATCTGCAGTGCAACCAGGCCATGACCCACCCATCCACGTTCCTGATGACTTGGGGAGGAGCAGTTGTCCTACTGGCCATGGAATGGCTGGAACTGATTCCTGGGCACCCCTTGCTGCACCATGTCACACAAAGTCCTCTAGCAGTGCAAACCCTCAGTTCCCTATGGGCTGAGGCTGTCCTCTGGATCAGGAACCAGACCTTGAAAGACTGATGAATGATGCTAAGAACAAACACATAATGGATTCCCAAAAGAAGTGTGTGTGCCTGCCATCATTACGCTGCTGTAACTGAGAAGGGGAGGCAGGGCTCAGGGCATGGGAATCTGAGCCACAATTTGGGGAAGCATATGTCACCGTGGACAGTCAGAAATGGTGGGGAACAAACAGGAAGGCCTGAGGCAGGGCCACTCCAGGGCTGGCTGGGAGTCACTCTTGCAAGCGGATTGGGGTCTGTTATGTTTTAGATATTAGGTGTCTCCCAAAAGCTCATGTGTGGAACAATGCAAGAACATTCGGAGGAGAAATGATTGGATTGTGAGAGCCTTAACCCAATCAGCGAATTAATCCCATGATGGGATTAATTGAATGGTAACTGAAGGTGAGGAGGTGGGTCCCTCGTGGCATACTTTTGTGGTATATATTTTGTATCTGGTGAGTGGAGTCTCTCTCTGCTTTCTGATCATCATGTGAGCTGCTTCCTTTTGCCACATTCTTCCACCATGATGTTCTGCCTCACCTAGAGCCCCAAGGAATGGAGCTGTCTGTCTCTAAGACTACTGAAACTGTGAGTCTCTAAATAAATTTTCCTCCTACAATTGTTCTGGTCAGCCCTTTACATCACAGCAATGAAAGATCTTACTAAGACAGGGTCATAGGGGAGGGCCTCAGGGCTCGATGAACCCTTAGGGAATGGTCTCACAGGGCCCTCTGAGGAAAGGAAGCAGAATAGAGTTCAAGCTGAGAGCGGCTCGACACTGACACACAGGCCAGGAGCAAGCTTTCTGCTGTGGGCACCACCCAAGCTTGCCCAGAGGAGTCCTGACTGTGCCCCATGTCCTGAGTCAGTTCCACCAAGTGGTGAGTGTGTTGAAAACATTGAACTTTATCACCCCACAGAAGAAGGAAGACAAAGTCCAACAGGTAGAGGATGGGGAAGAGCTTTGCACCTTCTGTTTGGGTGAGATGGAGGGGAGAGAAAGTGTCCTGAATCATTGCCATTTGGCGCTGAGAAAGACTCAGGGCTTGTGTTTTCTGTCACCCATAAAAGAGAGATGGCTCTGTCCTTCATGCCTTTGGGGAACAGGGAAGGCATTTCAAGTGCCTTGGATGAATTTCAGTGCCATGGCCCTCCGAGAATTCCAGGAGAGCTGGTGAAAATGACCTAGGTGACCCACTCAGTGATAGCCTCATCTTTACAACGATGATGAACCACTTGTCACATAGACAGGGCCACAATAAGTAAAGTCAGGTAGGTGGCCTCATAGTACTGTAAAGACAGGGACCAGTATCATCCCCATGTAAAGAGATGGCCTTGGATAAAGCAAGTTTAACCTCAGATTGGAAAGGTCGTATAAATATTCTTGGTTTAAAATACTGCTCTACTTCCTAATGATCCCATTTCCTGAAAGAACAAACAGAACCAGTTAATTGTTTAAACCTTTTTCTTAGAATTTCAAACTTAGAGATAATTTCCATGAAAAGTACAGAGATCATATATGCCTTCAACCAAATTCACAAAGTAATATTTTACCACATTGTTTTGAGAGTCTCCTTTCCTCCCTCTCTCTACGTGTTTGTGTGTGTGTGTGTGTGTGTGTGTGTGTGTGTGTGTGTGTGCGCACATAATTTTTTTACAGGTTGAACATCCTTAGTCAAAATGTTTGGAATTTTTGATGTTTCAGATTTTGGAATATTTTCATAGACTTTACTGGTTGAGTATCCTAATCCAAAAATTGGAGATACTCCAAAATCCTAATTTTGTGTGGGTTCATGTGCTGGGGATCAAACTCAGGGCCTTTTGCATGCTAAACATGTGCTCTATCACTGAGCTGTACCCCCAGCCCATGATATATTTTTTTTGTGTTATATTGTTAATCAAAAAGTTTGGGACTTTGGAGTATTTCAGATGATATATTTTCAGATTAGGAATGTTTAACCTGTAATTCTTTTATGCACCACTTGAGAATTAGTTGCAGACACATACTCTCCTTGTTCTTTAACACTTCAATGTGCATTTCCTAAGGACAATTACATTTTCCCCCATAACCGCCATCTTAGCTCTGGTTGCCATAACAAAATACTATAGACTGATGGGGCTTAAACAACAGATACTTATTTCTCATAGTTTTGGAGGCTAGAAATCTAAGGGAAAGGTGCCATCCAGTTGGTTTCTGGTGAGGGCTCTCTTTCCCGGCCTTCACATGACTGCCTGCTCTCTGTGTCCTCAGTGGCCTTTACTCAAGTAGGGATAGAGAGAGAAAAAGCAAACTCTCTATGTCTCTTCTTATAAGGACACTAAACCTATCAGGTCAGGACTCCATTATGAGCTCATTTAACCTTTTAAAATATATTTTTAGTTGCAGATGAACACAATAAGTTTACTTATTTTTATGTGTTGCTGAGGATCGAACCCAGTGCCTCACACGTGCTAGGCAAGTGTTCTACCACTGAGTCACAACCCCAGCCCTCATTTAACCTTAATTAATTCCTTTGAGGCCACATCTCCAAGTTACAAATGCTTGTGGGATTGGGCTATTCAATCTGTGAGTTTGGGGAAACACAAACAGTACATGACAACCACCAATACAGTACAATTATTATTAAAATGTAACATTGACACAACAGTGTTATCTCACCCATAAGTCTCATTTGTTTTCCCCAGTTGTGGTCCAGGATATAATCTAGGATCACATTAAATGTAGTCAACATGTTTCTTTGGTTTCCTTTGACATGGAGCAGAGCAGATTCCTTAAATCTTTCTGGAATGGTATGGGCTTAATCATGCTCCCCCATTCACACATTGAAGTTCTAAGCCCCCTTAGAATGTGATTGTATTTGGTGGTAGAGTCTGTAAAGATAATTGAGGATAAATGAAGTCAATTGGATGACTATAAATCCACTGTGACTGATGTCCTTACAATAGGAAAAGGATGGGTCATAGATATACATGTGCACAGAGGGAAGACCACGTGAAGACAGAGGGAGGAGATGGACATCTGCAAGCCAAGAAAGGGGCTTCAGAATGAAACCAAGTCTGCTGACACATTGATCTTGAACTTCCAGCCTCCAGAACTATAAGGAAATAAATTTCTGTTGTTGAGAAGCCACAGCCCCGCAGAAAAAAGTCACCCAAGAGCTGGATGTGATGGTGCACCTGTAGTCCCAGTGACTTGGGAGGCCAAAGCAGGAGGATTGCTTAGCCCAGGAGTTCAAGGCCAGCTGGGCAACATAGCAAGACTCTTGTCTCAAGAAAACCCAACCAAACAACAACAAAAGCCAGCAAAACAATGAATAAACTACCCAGTTTATAGAATTTTGTTAATGACAACTTGATCAAGCAAATGCACTTGATTTTTCATGACAAAGATTACAGAACTTTAGAACATTCCTCGTTGTGGGTGCATCTGATGTGTTTTCATTGATTGGATTCAGATTATTTATCAGTAGCAGGAATCCCACAGAAGTGATGGCTCTGTCTTTCTTGATGCTTCATATCAGGAAGAGTCACTCCCTCTCCCATGATTTCTGTTTCTTGCTCAAGGTGTGACACACATGTTTTAGCATGGGAATTCTATATAACTTACCACAGAGAATTATGAATGAAAAAGGATTAAGAAGTCTCCACTTCTGTTTTCCACATCACCCAGGATGGTCACTTCAGTGGGAACAGGGATGTGCAGTTATAGGTTGTGTCATCTGAGGATATGACTGAGGACTCCACCCTGGAGTGAGCCTGGTGCTGGACCACCACAGCCTCCTGGTCCCTATAGGTGAGGATGGCATCCCTGTATGCTTAGGTATTTGAGGTTAAGTTCTGAAGGCTGGGAGACCTTTTGGGTGACTAAAAAGTTTGACCTATAAAATTGGTATGATGCCAGTATTCACCTCACAGGGCTCTGGATATGAGTAGCTGAGTTTATAGGCAGCAAACCCCTAGCCCAGTGCTTGACACTGTGTCAAAGTTCTATGTGTGTTAGCCTTTTTTAAAAAAATTTTTAATATTTTTGTTCTCATTAGTTGTACATGACAGTAGAATGCATTTATACATTTTGATAGATCATACATAAAGTGTAATCTCTCATTTTTCTGATTATACAAATTGTAGGATCACGTCGGTCATGCAGTCATATACGTACATGAGGTAATAATGTGTGTTAGCTTTTGTTATTATTTATGATACCACATGACCACACCCCCCTAAACCTCCAATCAGAGTGCCCCATTCTCTCCCTAGGAACCCCCAGCCCCACAGGATGCTCACAACCTAGACCTGAATCTGCTTATGACTGTATTATAATAATCCTGGGTATTTATAATCCTTGCAGGCACCACACATAGGGGATATGAATGCTCATCCCTTCTGACAAATTAGAAAAGTGAGTCACAGGCCAAGGTGTAAAGAGTCCACATTTCCACATATTGCAGGTATATGAGGCAGGATTCATGGTGGATCATTCAAGCCCCAAAGCCAAAACAAAACAGGCTGTCGTGCAGCACGCTTTCTCACAGTGACCCAACCTTACCCATTCAAGCTTTCATCCTTGGTCGTCTGTATGGAGGATAATGAAAGGAAGTAAAGAGATGCCCCCAAACCCTACTCCCAACTCAGCTCTTCCCCAGAATATCCCCCAGGACATATTGGAGTGGATTAGTCAAGATGGTGTGTGGGGCAGCCATGGGAATGGTCTCACCACTGGGACCCTCCTGTCCTGGGCCTAGCAAATGGTGGAGTTTTTGTTCGGGCTACTGTAACACATTACTACAAACTGGGTGGCTTAAACAGCAAACATTTTTTTTCACAGTTCTAGAGCCTAAAAGTCCAGGAACAACATGTCAACCATTTTGGTTCCTAGTGACTTGCAGACAATCACCTTGCTGTGTCCTCACATGAGAGAGGAGGCAAATGTTGTCCTATTTCTTCTTCTAAGGGCCCTAGTTCTATTCCCAAGGACCCCATCCTTATGATCAAATCACAGGCCCCACACTCTAAAACCATCATATTGGGAATTAGGGCACCAACACCTAAATGTGGGGAGCACACAAACATTCATTCCATAACAGATAGACAAGCGAAACAGCCAGGGGAAGGGTAGGTGGCCCTGAGAAGAACTGGCCTGATTCATGGTGTGATGAGAAGAGGGATGCTGTGTGGAAGTAGATCCTGAGGGCTGCAGAGCATGGTAGGAATGATGGGAAGTAAGGAAGGCTGCCAGGGACTGTGAGGACTATGTGCAGTGCCTAAGGGAGTATGCCTTCCATGGGGGCAAACTGGAATAGCATTCAGAGTAGGCTGTAGGTTGGACATGCGTGCAGTCAAGGCTAGGTTGAAGTGTTTATTCAGAGAAGTGCCCCAATATCTGTCACCAGGGTTTCTCAACCTTGACTCTATTGACATCTGGGCTAGACCATTGTCATGGGGGGCTGTGCATTATAAGATATTCACCAGGATCTCTAGTGACCCTCCCAGTCTTGGCAACTGAGACTCTCCAGCTAAGAACCACTGATCTGAAGCAACTCTGTGTGTTCAATGTGGTCTGGTGAAGGGGTTGGCAATTTTTTTCCTGTGAAGGTCAGCTAGTAAATATTTTAGGTTTTGAGGGCCCATATGGTCTCTGTCACAGCTACTCACCTCTGCTGTTGTAGTGGGATGACTATAGACAATTTGGAAACATTGAATGTAGCTGTGTTCCAATAAAACTTTATTGATGGACACTGAGATTTGAATCTCACATAATTTTCACATGTCACAAAATAGTCTTGACATTTTTTTCAGCCATTTAAAGATGGAAAAGGTTTCTTAGCTTGCAAGCCTTATGAAAATGGGAAGCAGGCTGAATTTGACTCAGAGGCCATGGTTTGCCAACTGTGGTATAGAGGATGGGATTCCTGGTTTTGTGCAAGCTACCCAAATTCAAGTCCCTATATGGGAATGTGCAGGAACTTTTGTAAAATGGTTTATGAAAGTGGCATTCTAAATTCTATCTTTACCTGTTCCATCTCTTCCAAGCCCAGTCATTAATACAAACTGAGCACAGTCTGATTTTCTGAAGTCCTGATTTGATAGATGGAGAAATTGTGAATTACAAAAAGATTCTACATAAAATAAAAGATTTACAAGTATTCTTTTTAATTTGAAATTATTTCAAGCCTGCAGAAAAATTGTAAGAATATTGTAGAAAAATCCCATGGGAAAAAAAAATTCAAAAATCCCACAGAACTTTTATTTACATTCTCCAATTTTGGACTTTTTACTTTATTATTTTTTATTTACTTTTATTTTTTACATTTTATTTACTTTTTACTTTGTTATTCTATTTTTCATTTTTTATTTACTTTTTGCTTCATTATTTTATTTCAATCTCCAGGTTATTACTGATTTTTTAACTATTAGTAACTTGCAGACATTGTGAATCTTAGCCCTTAAAAACGTCAGTTTGAATCTTTTTTGAATAAGGACATTGACTTGACATAATCACAGTGCAGTTTTGAAAATCAGAAAAAAAATGTTGGAGATTTCTTGAATGTTAAATTTTTATACCATACAATTCACCCATTGTAAGTAAGTGGGGGAGGACAAGTGAACTCCTAGCAGCAGAGGATCTGATAAGGGACTTCATGTCTTGGCAATGTTGCTCAGTAGCACCATGAGGAGTCTGTCAGAGTTATAATGGGCAATATTGGTTTGGGGGTTGCCTTATAGAGCTAGGTTTTTTCTTATTTCTAGCTATCAAATATTGTGTACACTTTTCATGGAATATATACAAAGTAGGCAGGCTCTAATTGACTAAAAACCTAATTGAACTGTAATTGAAACAACTTCAGGTGTTCTCATGGGAAGTTTGACTTTGACAGTGGTGACTTTTGAGCTAACAGTCTGAGCATACTAAGAAGAACTAAACAACATAGTGCCACTGTATATGGCCATCTTTGGCATACACACACACACAACACACACACACATATACACACATATAACAATCTGTCTCCTGGCCCCATGTCATTTTATGACCTAAGTTGCATATTATTTCCTAATGCCCAAGTTTGCAGTCAGCAATAAAACATTCTTATGACCCACTTGGGCATGGTGATGAACTCCTGTTTGGGGGTCCTCTGCCACGTCCTGCGTGGAGGAGAAAAGGGTTAACTGCCGGAGGAGGATGTTGGTGGTTTTTCTATTACCCAAAAACTTAACTACTCAATAAACACAAGAGCCAATACTCTTTTCATGAGAGGGGGAGTGACAGGTCTGGCCTTATGGTCTCTTACAACAACAATATGGAGTGGCCCAATTCTCCTTTTTTTATAATATACAAGTAAAGGAGGCAAGGACCGGGAGGAGCTTTTTCTGAGAGGGACAGGATAGGGTGGAGTTAGGGAAGCCATTCTCTTAGGGGGAAAATTCCAGAAGGAGATAGGGAACCACTTCCATGCAGTGCCACATGCTTCCTGACAGTCGCTAGAAGCCAGGCCTCTGCGTCCCATGGCTCAACCTAGTCTGATTCTGCTAAATAAGGAAGGCTTCCCACACTCCTGTAATCCCAGCAGCTCACGACACTGAGGCAAGATGATCACAAGCTCAAAGCCAACCTCACAATTTAGCGAGGCCCTAAGCAACTTAGTGAGCCCCTGTCTCAAAACGAAAAAAAAAAAAAAAGGGTTAGGGATGTGGCTCAGTGGTTAAGCACCCCTGAGTTTAATTCCCAGTAACAAAAAAAAGCCATAATCCAGTTCAGCAGTAGAGTAATATGTGCTTAATATGTGCAAAGCCCTGAATCCAATCCTCTGTATTAAAAAATCTATAAAGATGCAAACTAAATCCCAAACCCCTTTATAGCCAGTCTGCCAGTTTAGTGGAGAAAGGCAAAAGAATGGATCAGAAAAGGAGATTTTGATCCCTTCAGTCTGTTCAGTCACTACAGTACATGTTTCTATAGTACATATCCCTGGTTATCTACAAAACTTGGTCAGTGTTGTCTACTCACATGTGGCAAGACATGTTGACAGTTATGCAGTACTCTGCATAAGCAGCCAGGAAATAATTGAGGGCTAAGTGGTTCTTGGATCCCATGATCCCAAAAGTACAGTGAGATTCAGCCAATAGTTCAAATTCTTGGGTAATTTAATTGGCATGAATGTAGTTATCTGTTCTTTTCATTGTTATATGGTATCCTATAAGTATGCAGTTCCTATAGATCCCCAAATTAATGACCCTAGAGTAGTTAGTACAGGAGGGACCACTGTAAAATCTCACTTGTGATGATGGAGAGTTATAGCTAGAATGGTTTGTGAGGACCAGTTCTTGGGACCTGTTGCTGAGTAAAACCCTACCAGAATTTTTATACAAACCCACTGGAATTTTTAGACAAACCCCAGGATAGGAAATGATACAGTCTAAGACTGTACAAGATGAAGCTTGTGCTGGGAGGGACTCTTACAGGCCCAACATGCTCCCTCTATCCTGTACTCTGACATACTAGGAAGACAAGTTGGTGTGACTTAGTACAGCCCCAGATGGTGCAAACAGAAGATAAGAGGTTATGTGTGTCCCATGTTGCATTCCAGTGCTTGGTTCAACTCAGTGGATTATGGACTCAGCCCACAACTGACCAATGTATACACTTTTTGGATATCAGTAGTTACAGCCTAAGTGCATCCTGATAAATGAGGTTTGTATGCGACCTTGACAAAGGAACAGATATAATACTGTGTATTCTAAAATCAGGTTGGCAGAAGCCAGCCCAGCGTGCAATTCAGTTTGCCATCTGCCAGCAGCTGTGTCTAACACTATATGCAGATTCGGTTTGGTAGACAACTCTATGTTCCTGGCTTTTCAGTTTTCTGCTAATTACCAATAGTACGTAACATCTGTGTGCTTTTGTGAGCATGAGATAAGCTACACAGGTGCTCTCAACTATGTTTTCTTTTTAAGTTATTCATTTAGCCACAGAATTTATTACATTCAAATCTATGGGACACTCAGATGGAATCCTCACAGGGGGTTCAAAGTTATTTAAAAAATAGACATCAGTTGTATCATAAATCTGAGTCATTTCTGTCCTTGATTATCAGGACATTGTTCTGCTTCAGTGGGGACCATATGCTCCATTGCTTAAGATCAAGGGAAGCTGTTCTAGGGCAACCTTCTGTACAGATTTGGTAGCCTCAAGGATGGCCCACTGGGAGTATGCAGTAGAAGGAACTAGTTGTCTATGTGGGTGGAAAATACTTCAAGCAGAGAGTGGTCAAGTTTCTCCATGAGATCAAAGAATTCATTTAAGAATTTTCTATGCAGTAACACCAAAGAGCTTTGCTTCCTGTGGGCAGCCATCATTGAGGATGCAAAGCTCACTTCCAGGGAGCATGATGTAAAAGCCACCCTTGCTGTGGTGAAGGTGGGTTAGGGAAGAAGTCCCAAGCTGGTTGGAACCCGGATGTTTCAGATATGCCTTGGTGCGCTTGATATGACGTGCCATTGCTTTCCTTGGATATATTGAAGAGGCCAGGAGGTCGGTGGAAAGCAGCCTCTGGCCACTTGCTTACTGTGGTTTCTTTCTGCCTCAAAAAGTGGGGTTTTACTGGGGGAGGAGAGAGCATCATAATAATCAGAAAATGAGGCCAGTCGTCATAATGAACATCGTTGGCAGGGTTCACGTCTACCATCTCCACAGGGACTCATAAGGGCTTTAATGACATCTCTGTAATCCCACAGGATTTGTTGGGATTGACTGGATTGCAGGGGTTTTATTTTCACGGTACCAATCAAAAGCATCCTGATTGTAATGCTGGGCATATACTACCCCTGGGCACCTGGGTATGCCTTAAAAGGGACCCCATGGGTGTGGCCCATTGCTCTGTTTGATGGCACTCATTGATTTACAGTAATCAGTTTGATCTGCTGTGTGGTCAGAGTTGACCCACAGGACCTTGAAGGCCCTGTGAGTCACAGGCTGCATCCTAGAGATGGGCTGGGGCTGAGCCTGGATGGTGCTGGCTGTGGTAGCAGAGGCAGGAGGAGGAGAGCAGGCCTCGGTGTTGGTGTCTGGTCGTGTGAGTAGGAAGGACCAAGCCAGGGTCAGTGGTATGCTTCCTGCTGTCCTGCTCTGGCCCATGTCGACTGTCTTCCCATGGTGTGCATGTGGCACGCTGGTCCCAGAAACACCTAGTCAGCATTAGGGTAGGGTGACCCACCAATGGATGCGTAGTCATCACTGATGAGGAAAGGAGTCCCTCAGGTGACCATGAGCACAGCCACAGAGGAGGCTTAAGGGTGGAGGTCATCTGAGCTCAGGAGGGGATGATTGTTCCTTGGGTATCTCCCAGATGGTGTCACTTGGTCCAGGGGTGATAGCTCCAAGTCCTGGGTGTCAGGAGCAGGTCCACCCTTGTGGCCCAAAGCCTTTGGTGGTGCACAGCATGTGGGTGGCAGTGAGGACACCTCTCTGCAGACAGGGTTGGGTGGTTTCTTGGCCTGTGCTGAATGGCGTTGTGCCCAGGCTGGGGATGGTTGCAGGGTGGGTGGTCCACGTCAGGTCTGCTTCAGGACTGAGGTGAAGGGACGAGGCTCTGGATTATCTGGGAGGGATCAGGGAAAGGTGAAAGTCACAGGTGGAAGTTTGTTTGCCTTGCATGCCATTGTCAGGGCTCCCACATCTGTGAAAAGTGGCAGTGGTGTGTGTCTGGTGTGGGTGTGTCACAGCCTGTCTGTTGGTGTCCTCATTTGTCGCGAATCTCAGTATGGTGTGTTCATTCCATAGGGATTAGAATTACTATAAGCAAGACTATGGACAGAACTTTAGACCACATGAGTGGCCATCCTGCGGGTTTCTCAATAGCCCTTGTTTTGGAAAGCCTGTTACTGTGCCTGTCTTCCTGTGATACTTGGTGCTGTAGGATGACAGCTGTTATGGTTTTGATATGAGGTGTCCCCCAAAAGCTCATGTGCAAGACAATGCAAGAGAGCTTAGAGGGGAAACGATTGGGTTATGAGCGCCTTAACCTAATCAATGCATTAATCCCTCCATGGGGACAGACTGGGTGTTAACTGCAGGCAGGTAGGGTGTGGCTGGAAGAGGTGGGTTGTTGGGGGCTTGAAATTGAGGGTTATATATTTTGTCCTTGGAGAAGGGAATTCCTCTCTCTCTGCCTCTCTCTTTGTCCTTCCTAGTGCCATGATCCCAGCTGCTTTCCTGTGGCATAAACTTCTGCCATGATGTCCTGCCTCATCTCAGGCCCCAAGGAATGGAGCTAGCTGGCTTTTGACTGAGGTTTCTGAAACCTTGGGGCCCCAAATAAACTTTTCCTCCTCTATTTGCTCTTGTCAGGTCTTTTTGGTCACAGTGGTGACAAATGTGACTAAAACAACAGCCTAGCTGGGAAACCAGAGTCAAGGGATTTTTGTGATGCTCATTGGAGCATTTGCTTTGAGGTTCATCGGGAGCCTGGATGTGAGGAGACCTTGGGGCCATGGAAAGGCCATAAGATGATCTGTGAGAACCCCTTGCTGATGCTAGAAGGGATAAGCCTACAGACCTGTGTTAAGGATGCTTAATGGCTCCTTCTGCTGCAGGTAGAAGCCACTGAGATACACTTGCCAGTCTGAGGCAGACCCTTTTCTCTAAAGTTTTCCTCCCATGTGGTATTCCCAAGGTCAAGATGCCCGCACTTGGTACAGTCTCTAATGGCTTTGTGTAAGGGTCTCTCTGCTGGGTCAACTCCTCTAATAGAAATCTATTTTTAAAGCCCAACGATGCCCAAGTACCCTGACTTCTCAAGTGATGGGAGGGGTAAAGGGCTGGTCCCTGTGGTCTAGGGATTCCTCCTTCAAAGCTGTCCCTACCTTGGGGGTTTGGATAGTTCATTTTTGGCCTTGCACAGTGCCACCATCATGTCTCGCTGCACATCAGCAGATGTATGCTTCACCAGGTTGGACAGAGCAGAGTCTAGTTTGGTGATTTTTCCCCCATGTGTCTTCATCCCATGTATGTCTGCTGTGTATTTCCCAGACATGTTTTCACCAAAGCCCCAGCTGAGCAGTTACTGATTAGTCACTGAGCAGGAGTCAGTGAAAGACAGTGAGAAAATGTCTGTCGGTGGCATTTTCTATTTCTAGGAGGCGTGCATATGGTTTGACCCACTGGTCAGTTTGTCATGTCCCCCATATAGAAACTGGACTGTCTGATTCAGTGTCAGGCTGTGTTGTCCATTCTCTGACCCTCTTGTGCATGGAGTTTACTGTGTGTGTAATGAACGACCATTGCTTCTCTTGTTTTGAGGGTGCTGACCACCCTCCCTTTGGCCCACTGCACCAGGGCAGAGACAGTTCTTGGGGAATTACCTCCACTGGCAGAGTATGTGGCTTTTCCTCATGGATTTCTGATACTCCTTAGACCCAGATGTAGCTGGACCTGTGTTAACATTTCTGTTTTACTAAGGGGGTCTCTGTGGATGAGCTGATACTGGGGCGTGGAGGGGGCGATCTTCCTTAGCCAAGTATAATAGGAGTCTTGGCATGCAGGGCAACTGGCTCCTCTCAGTAGTGGCTTCCGTTTTATTAGTGTCCAGCGTACCACCAGGGGGCGCCTTCCAGGGACGAGTGCATGTGAGTGGAGTTTGGGAGCTGCTCAAGTCCATGGATAGGCTCTGCCCATTCTGTAAGAGGGTCCAGGAAGCGAATTACATGGTGGTGGAAAGTTCTGATTGAAATTCCTGCCCTCAGGAGCTAGCAGGAGGAAGGAGTGACAGACTCCTTTGGTGTATGTAGTTCCTGTGGTTTAGGTCCCCACTGAAGAGTGCAAGACTTTTGGGTGACTCAGCAGATGGGGTTAACGGGCATGGAGGCTGGGGAGCAGGGAGCGGAAAGTTTTGGCCCCAACACAACGTCAAGGCCACGTGATGGCCTCCTTAGCCATGTGGGAGTTGGAGCCCGGGGAGCCTGTCTTCTGCAGGATCTGAACACGTTGCCCCCCTGAGTTCCACATGAAGCTCCTGGATGGAACAGAGCTGGTGGGGCTGTCTATCTCTCCTCAGGGTGACAGTCACGTTCCATTGACTTGGTGGTGGGCCAGCAGCCAGCCTAGAGGCCATGTGCATTCACCAGGCTGTAGAGGTCCCTACCCCACAGGTGACTGAAAAGAGTGGGCTGTTGACCCTCCAAGGGGAAGGAGATTGCAATGACCCTCCTGTGAAATTGTCACTGAAGAGAACAGGTCATCTGGATCTGTTCTCCATCTACTCGGGTCGTCTTGCATTTCACATGTGGAATGACTCCTCTGGCACTAAAGGGAATGTGTGTTTCACCTGCCATGGTCTGCACTTTGCCCCCTCTCATCAGGGACTTTAGTCACAGACCAGAATGCAGAATTGCCAGGTGACATGGTAGGAAATTGTCCCCCTTCTTTAAATACATCAGCTGTGATAACAGGCTGTGCCTTAGCTGCTGCTGCCTGCGTTTACCCCCATGCTGGGAAGGGATGATTGGCCCCCACAGGAAGTGTCCCCAATAGCGCAGAAGCCTCAGGCTTGTTCCATGAGGTGACCTGCTGACTGAGTGGGTCTGTACCATTGATGAGAAAAGGACAATTGGGGACAACAACTAGGACAAAAACATCTTTTTGCAAAATGGAGTCAAGTTTAATTGTTAAGTGGGTAACTACCCTATGGACGTCCTCCTAATCTGGTCAGCCCCAGAGAGGTCCCTTTAATGCATGAATTCTTGCTGGAATCAGATCTCAACACCTGTGACCAATGGAACCAGCCACACTGAATATGGGGAAAGGGAGAGTGCCTGCCTCTGTGGCCACAGGATCCCTCTGGTGGGGGCTGGTCCCTGTCACTGGCAGTGGTCAGGGGCAGGTGCTGAAGGTGAAGCTGCCCCTAAAGAGGGAGCCTCCCAAGGCTGTGACCCAATGCTAGAAAGTATTGTGTTGTTGCAGTGACTTACCAGAGAGCATCCAGTTTGGGATTCTCCTGTTTCTTAGGGTTCAATATAACCTGGGATGGTTAATTTTATGCAAGACATGACTGGGACATGAGGTGCCCACACATTTGATCAAACCTTATTCTGGATGTGCCTTTGAGGGTTGTGAGTGAGAGTAGCATTTGAATTGGAAGAAAGCGGCTGGCTTGGGCTGGGGTTGTAGCTTCCTGGTAGAGTGCTTGCTTAGCACATGTGAGGCCCTGGGTCCATCCTCAGCAGCACATAAAAACAAACAAATAAAATAAAGGCATTGTGTCCATCTACAACTAAAAATGTTTTTTAAAAGAATGATAGCAGCTGGCCCTCCCAGTGTGGGGGCCATTCAGTCAGTTGCAGGTGAGTGGGACAAAAGGCTGACCCTGCCTTGAGCAGAGGGACTCCTCCTGCCGGACTGCTTGAGCCAGCATATTGCATTTTCATGGTCTTAGGACTCAAACTAAAACAAGAGCTCTGCCTGGGTCCCCGGGCTGCTGGCCTTCAGGCTGGAAGTGAGCCATCAACACGTCAACCACCTCCAGCCAGGTCCTTCCAAAGCATCAACCCCAAGATGAACATGGTCTCCAGCTGCAGGTCTTGAGACTTGTCTGCCTCTGCAACTGCTTGCACCGAGTCCTTATAGGAAATCATGTATTCCTTTAAGCCATCTATCTCCATGCTGTTGGCTGTTGCCCTGGAGACTGGTGCTGAGTGATTCACCTGTTCTCCTCTAGGGGCTCATGCTGAAGCAGGGGCTGGCTCTGGCCAATTTGTTTGGACGAGCAGTCAGGTGGACCAGCTCTTGCTAGTGATTTTGATTTAGGCCACGAGGGGCATGGATTAAAGAGTTCCAGGCAACTCTTGCCTGTGCATTTATCTTTCCTGAGTTTCTGTGAATTTCAGTGCAGCTCTTGCCTCTGAAAATGTTTCAGAGTTAGCCACCATGGACAGTAACCACGACAGACCCTGGGAATCAAATGTGCTGACTCTGGATTCACTTGGTCCCCTTTGACTCTCCAAGTCATCATGCCCCCCGCCATCTGTCACCTGATAAGGCCACCTGGATATTCCTGCTGATGGAGGCGATCCTTGCCGTCAGCTGTCATTTCCTGTGAACAGTCCACCAGGAGGGTTAGGAGGCCTCACGGATGGTGGGAGCTCTGTAAGCCACAGGGATCTTCACCTATGAGGTAGATGAGGGCAGACTTCAGCAACGTCTCCTGGGGTAGAGTGTCATGCCCACTTTCCATGCTGATTGTCAGAGTATTTTATTAGGGATGCTGATATTCAAAGCTAAGTTAGCCAAGGATGTAATTTTATCCCTGCCTTTTGGTTTCCAGGCACTAGTTTTCCACCTCATCAGTGGGTGGCCTCCTGATGAGGAGCATCATTGAATTGGGGCTAATATGGGCCTCCTGGCTAGATTCAATAGGACTTCCACTTACTACAGAGTCCCAGAACAGACAGCGAGCTGAACTCCCTGCCTTTGTCTCTTCTCACTCTTTAGTTGTGTTGTGAACGAAAGGTCAGTCCTTTTCCCAGATGCATCCAATAATGAGGACACAGCTTTGAGAAAAAGTAAAAGGAAATTCTATTTCTTTTCTAGCTAAGGAGAAACACAGGGGATTCCTGTCCCAGAGGTTGTGATTCTCCCCATCAGGGAAACAGAGATTTTTCAAAAAGGTGATCCAAAGGCTCCTCTTTTCTCTGAGTTTGGGAGGAGAGATCATGTAAAATTCTTTACAAGTTTTACTTTCTTTTAAAACTCTTTTACAAACCTAAATATCTTTTAGAGTTTACCCAAACCTTCACTTAAGTTTTGTATTATATCCCATTTATTTTGAGATCATAGTAATCTTTAAGTTTTTTTTAAATTTGTTGTAGTTGTGTAGTTGTGTATGGACATAATGCCGTTCTTTGTTTTTTTTTTTTTTTTTTGGTACTGGGGATTGAACCCAGGGCCTTGTGCTTGCAAGGCAAGCACTCTACCAACTGAGCTATCTCCCCAGCCCCACCTTCACTCATTTTTACGTGGTGCTGAGGATCGAACCCAGTGCCTCACATGTGCTAGGCAAGCACTCTGCCATTTCAGCCCCCATCGTAATCTTTACAACAAAAGTATCTCTCTTTTGAACACAACTTTGAATAAGTTTAATTTTAGCCAGCTCTGGAGCCATCCTAACATGGAGAAGGACAAGGGACAGAACTTGAACTCAGATGAGGCTGGCTGCTTGACAAATCTTAATTTTTGCCTGTTTGCTTTTAATAGTATCATTCTACAGAATTGTCATTTATTTTTTCCCTGAGTATCAGTTAACATATTACAACATTGCATTTGAAACATGAAGCAACCAGAAAGGCTCAGAGTGCTCTTAAATTCCTTTTGTGGAAAAAGTGACAAAATGTTTTCAAGTTCCACATTGTCCTTTAAATAAATCAGGTTCTTATTACCTTCCAAAAATACATTTAAATTCCCATTCCAGTGTAAAGAGTAACACAAAATGTATTTATAACTTATTGACAACAGGTTACCTTTATCTAGTTATAAAACATTAAATGATATAAATACCAACAAAATTTGTTATTTCTATATGAACCTGAAGCAGATTATTGCTACAATTTTAGTTTGGAGAACACCAACTTGGTAAAGTGCTTTCCTAAGCTTTACATTTTAAAGGTTTTGTAGGGCCAGGGAGGTATCTCAGTTGGTAAAGCGCTTGCCTTGTAAGCATTAAGGCCCCAGGTTCAATCCCCAGCAGTGCAAAAAAAAAAAAAAAAAAAAAAGGAAAAGGACATGAGTGTATCTAGTATACAAAGAAGCCAGTAATGGTTAGGGTCACAATTGCACAGACATTCTTACATTAATCATGTTTAACTTTTAAAGTAAATTTAGAATCTATAGTGTATAGTAATAATAATCACAGGGCTGCATGGTTTAGTAGCAATAGGAAAAATCAAAGGATAGACTTAAATCTCTAATACATTTAGGAAACTGTTAATGATCAGAAATTGACTTAAAATCAAACAGATATAAGACAAAGTCTTCAAATGGCAGCATGGTCCTTCTATGTCACATATAATGTATAAAAGAGAGCAATTATTGGTTACTTTGCTGGTAAACATACATAAACTTTCATTTTACAAATTTTTACATAACACTTAGACAAGGCTCAGACAAACATAGTTCTATTTAAGGTCTCAACTATATTGTTATAACCTGAAATAACAGTTGTTTATCCAGTTACGAAATAATCATTTTAAAGACTTTAAAACAGGTACAAACCCTAATTCCTTTGAGACTTAATTTCCCCAAGTAATAAAACCTAACAGATACAAGAAAATTATTTTCATAGAGCACATCATGTTTCAGACTTTGCTTTGTATCAGTACATTAAAATTTGAATAACTGTGCTAATTATAGCTAATTTAATCACACACAAACTTTAAACATTTTTTTAGTTGTAGATGGAAACAATACCTTTATTTAATTTATTTATTTTTATGTGGTGCTGAGGATCAAACCCAGTGCCTTACACGTGCCAGGCAAGTGCTCTACCACTGAGCTACAAACTCAGTCCCACACACAAACTTTTTGAGATTTATCTTCCACAAAACTTCTGCAACATACTTAGACATTTTACAACTTGTTTCCATTCTTAGTTTTGTCCTCTCTTTCATCTTGGACTTTAGCACATGAATATTACTTTACCATACAAAATACTTTCTCATCCAGAAACATCTCTTTTACCTTCTAATTTTCCAAACTAAAATATGTTTTCACACCTATAACTTTCTTATATCTCTTTTCTGGTTTCAGACCCTTTTTAAAATTCATATTCTGAAACAATTCTTATGAATATTATCTATGCATTTAATTTACACACAAATTTCATCCCAGGAGAAGGATCAGACAATCTACATATAGAAAAACTGTACCTCAATCTTTCTTTACTCCTAGGTTGCATTCAAGGGGTTGGAGCACAGGATATTTTTGAGCCTGACCTGTCTTTCTTATCATTATTACAATGCCATCAACTTTAAGTTCCCCACCATCAATTAATTGCACCCAGAGCCTCCTTTTGAGCCTTTTTCTTGTAGTAGGCACATTGATATGCAATGGAAGAGGCCCTTTCCATTCCTTTCTTTAGGCTTCCTTGAAGATGCCCTTGCAGAGGCTGCCAACAAAACAGGGTTGATCTTAGTTTCTGTGTCTTTTTCTTTCCTGGAGCAGTTGTTTATCCTACCAGTCTCACCATGCATTTAATTTGATGGGATACTGTCATAGCAAGAATTGCTTTGCCCCACTGATGGGTATTCCCTAGTCAGATGGAGTGTCCTGTCAGATCTTAAAAAGTGAAACTAGGGCTGGGGTTGTGGCTCAGTGGTAGAGCGCTTGCCTAGCATGTGTGCGGCACTGGGTTCGATTCCCAGCACCACATATAAATAAAATAAAGGTTCATCAATAACTAAAAAAAAAAAAGGAAATATTCCTGTCCCCAGGTCATAAACCGTGCTGGAACCTACTGCCAAGTCCTTTATGGCCAGCAGCCTCCACCCACCATGGGCAAAGGGGGCTGGAAGGCAGGGCAGAGACCAGGTTATCTTTGCCCATTTTTCTACAGTCCTGGCCATTTTCTTGGTGTCCTAGACCCACAAGGAGTTGATCTGCAGCTGCCTGGGGTCAGGCTGAACAAGAGTGCTGGAACTGCCAGCACTGGGTTAAAAAGATTTAAATCTTTTTATTTTTTTTAGCCCTTTCTGCTGGTGTCCTTCTATCCTTGTATATCAGAGGCAGTGACTAGTTTGCATGCTCAAATTAGTTTCCAGCTGTTCAAACTCCTTATCATGCAATGGAAAAATGCCTGCACATACAGAATTTCTTCCATTTACTTTACCTCTGACACCAACTCCAACTGAAGATTTTATAATAATTCAGAAAGCCATTCAAAGGCCAGATTGTCATAGTCAAACATCATTGTTTTGCTAGGCTTATACTTATAGGTGGCCCAGTCAACCAAGATCTTTCCTAAGAGACTACCTATAGTATCAATGCAGTATTGCCCAGGTCTTGAAGGGCCAGTAACAGATACAATAATAAAAACACATAGAAGGACAGATAACCAGAGGGAATTCCCAAACCCAAGGCCATCAGAAAAGATGAGAATCTAGAACAGACCAGAAGGGAGTAAAATCCATAGGTTCTCAAGTCCCACTTACCTATGACTCCTACACCATTATTGTCACAGATGTTCCATGACAAGGAACCAGATGTGTGAAATCGAGTCTCTATGTACTTAACAGATGGCCAAGGGTTTCACAAATTTACTGTATTCAGTTTTCTTTTTCTTAAAGTATACTGACTGATATAGCAACTGTATAGTTCAGAGAAAGAAGGCAGGAGTTCCCTGAAACAAAAAGAACTTTGGCAGTTGCTGATTCAGTCCCTCAGTCCCTCCCTTTACTCACAGGAACAGCATTTCTGGGTCAACTTGAGGCAAACTCACCCATCTCCTAACTGTCCAGCAGTGGGCTCTCACTAAGCTCCCCAGCCACCTTGCATCCTCAGTATGGAAGTGGGGTTGCTTGGAGCCCCAGGCCTGCCCAAGAAAGCCAGAGTGGGAGCTGCTATAGGTCCCATTTGTTACCAAAACCTTGGTCCTTGTCCCCAAAACCAATCCAATAATAAGAACATGGTTTTGAGAAAAAAGAACAAGATGTTTTTGTTTTGCCTGCAAAGGAGAAACACAGGGGACTCCTGTCCCAGAAGCTATGGTTCTGCCCATCAGGGGGAACAGGGGACTTTAAAGAGGTGACTCAAAGGAATCCTGTTTCCCTTGAGATGAGGGAGGGGATGATTAGGAGGAATTGATCAGGGAGGGGAAGAGTAGGTAAGAGAGAAAAAAATGTCTGTTTTACAGCAGCAAAAGCTTTATTCAAAGCATGAAGTAGACCATTATTACAGGGTCAGCCCAAGGTTTGGACTCTCAGCATCCCTCTGGGAAAGAGCTACAACAGTGATTATCCACAACAGTATGCATGAATGTCACTTTTGCTGTCGTATACTAGCTAATTGTAAACGCAGCTCCCCCCAACTGTATGGAGGTGTCTGGTCTCAGCTCTACACCTCTGCCTTTTCAGCTTGCTTACCTGCCACAGTGGCCCATGAGATGAGGATATCCTGTCCTCTCAGAGTCCCCCAAGTCAGTGACCTACTGAAGTTCCTCCCTCTATAGTCTGTTCTGGGGTCAGTGTAGCCCACCCTTGGTCCAGAGGCATGCATGGCTCTCCTTTTTATATTCAGACCCAGAGTTCTCACAGTGTCCATCACCTGCCTGGTGGGGACCCCAGTAGTTGATTCACTTCCTTGGGCACCTCTGACCCCCAGAAGTTAGTCCAAGCAAGTTGGATTCGCCCAAGTACTGGTATTAACACTCGGTCAGGTTTGTAAGGCATGGGGGGTACGGAGCCCACAAAAAAAAATAGAGTGTAATGCCTTGTCTGGCTGTTACAGTGGGATTGCATGTTCTGAGTCCCACCACATGAAGCCTTCCAGGATCGATTTGCCAACTTATTGTCCTACTGACTGGGAAAACCCCATTCTATTTCCTTGATCATTACCAAATTCCCTTCCTTGTCACACTGTGCCGAGTGTTTGAGAATTTCAGATTGCTCAAAGGAAAGACTCAAACACATGAAGTTAGGGTTCAAGATGTCATTTTGTCAATGCTAGGACAGGCTGCATGAAAGGGCAAGCCTGTGACCTCATGAGACAGTGGCATGGGGCCACCACCTAGAAAGTAAAGGAGGTAATGGAACTTACAGAGGAGAGATGGGTTAGAGAAGGGGTTACATGTCTAGGTGGCATTGCTCAGCAGCAAGATGACAAATCTGTGGCAGCATCTGGGGATGTTATATAACCCCAGGTTTGTGTTTCTTCTGTGGATGGCAGATATTGGGCACAGTATGCAAAACAGGCAAGCTCTAAATGGCTAAAACTAATATTTGGGCTATATTTAAACAGTTGCAAGTGTAAGAGTTAAATATGGCATCAGCAGACTTTGAGCTAATTGTTCCAGCCTGCTGTTAAAAATACAGGACCATCTTTGGCTTGTTAATGTAACATCTTTAATTTTTATGATATGAAGAATATACCAAGATTATTTTTTTTTCCAGATGGAGTCAGTTGCTCAAGCATTATTTATTCCAAAAGACTATCTTTCCCCACTGAATTTCATTCTGGTCTTTGTGTTTGATCAACTGATAATCTCTGTGAGGGTCTGTTTCTAATTGTTCAATTTGTTCCAATTATCTACTTGTCTGTCCTGTGTCAATACTTCACTGTCTTAATTTAGGCCTTTACATTGTTGAGTAGCATTTGTAATTTTCTCTACAGAGGTGTTACACATATTTTAAACTTACCCCTACATAGTTTTTGCTTTATTACATTTCTTGTTGCTATAGTAAGTAGTATTATTCTAAAGTTTCATTTTCTAGAGTCCCTGATAGGTAGAAATACAGTTGTACATATAGTTTTATGTTTTGACATTTTATCCAGTAAATTGCTAAATTTACTCATAAATTCAAATATCATCTGAAGAGACTTTAGATCTTTTTACATTCATAAAAACATCATCTGCATAATTATGACCCTTTTATTTCTTCTGTCCTTTACACTTTATATTTTTCAGTTTTTAAAAATTAATTTCTTGGGGATGTACATGATGGTGAGATTCACTGTGTATATTCATATATGAACATAGGAAAGTTAGGTCAGATTCATTCCACTCTTTCCTTTTCCTATCCCCACTCCCTTCCCTTCATTCCCCTTTGTCTACTCCGCTGAATACTTTATATTTTTGTCTTTGATTATTGCCCTGGCTAGGACCTCTCAGTCAATCCTAAGTAGCAATGGGGATAGGGTAATAGATTTCCTTTCCTTGCTCTTGATCTAAAAGGAGCATTAACTGTGATCTTTGCTGTAGGGTTTATGTAGAAGTCTTTTGTCAGATTACAAAAGTTCTTACCTATTTTTAGTTTGCTAAGGTTTTATCATGAATAGAAATGTCCTTCCCATTCTCTTCATTCTGGTGGGTATATACTTTTTAAAAAAAATATTAAGTGCAGTGTTTTTATGTCTTAGGAGAGAGAAGGCTAAGAAGTGCTTGTACTAAATTTATTTTTAGTTGGAAACTCTAGATGTATTCTTATTTCTTTAAAATCCCTCCTGTATTTTTAATAATGTTTCCATTCCAGAAATTCCTAATGCTGGTTTTTTTGTTTAATTAGATGCCTTTCATCTGTATATAATTTAATATATTCTACTTATTTTGTTCATGAAAACATATTTCTTTCAATTTTTTTTGTATATGTGATACTGGGAATTGATTCAAGGAATTCTAGGGATGCTTTACCACTGAGTCCTTTTATCATTTATCTACTATTCATTCATTTATTTATTTTTTGGTGCTGAAACTTTATCACTGAATCACATCTCCAGCTCTTTTTATTTTTCATTTTGAAACAAGGTCCTAATAAGTTGAACAGAATGTTACTAAGTTACTGAGGTTGGCCTCAAACTTGCTGTCCTCCTGATTCAGCTTCCTGATTCTCTGGAGTTATATAGGTGTGTGCCACTGTGCCTGGCCCAATTTGTTAATGTTTTATACTTATTACTACTTTTTACATTATTAGGACTTATTTTACTGCTTTTACAGTAATAAATATTTTATTTCTTTCTAAATTTCACTTGTGATTTATACAGTAAATGCATTTTCCTTTTAATTTTTGCCACATCTTGCATGTTTTGATATTTAATGTGCACTCATTGTTCATTTCTAATATGTTCATAATTTCAGTTTTTTCTTTAATATAATAATAATTTAAGAGTGCAGAATTTTTCTGTATCTAATTTTATTGCATTATTCCTGAATAAAATTCTTCTATGATCACTGGGGACTTTCTTTGTGATCTTCTATTTAGTCATGTATATTTGTAAATGTTCCTCCTGTGCATGCATTATTGGATTTAAATATGTGCATGTTCACCTATATCCACATATCACACATATATCAATTTAATAGTTGTGTTATTTCAGTGAGTCATTGCATTTTATTCATTTACTCTGAGGAGTGTTAATTTCTCTAATTGCAGATTCATCACTATTTTTAACAGCTTTGTAGACTTTAAATCTATGCTATTAGGTGCATAAACATGCATTACCATCATGTCTTTTGATAAATGTTACCTTTTGTTAATATGCAGTATCTTTTTTGTCCTGTTTAATGTTTTTCCCTTCAAGCAGCACAATAGCCAAACTATAGAACCAGCCTAGGTGTCCATCGGTAGATGAATGGACAATGAAAACATGGTATGTATACACAATAGTTTTATTCAACCATGAAGAAAAATGAAATTATGGCATTTGCAGGAAGATGGATGGAACTAGAGACCATCATGTTAAGTGAAATAAGTCAAACTCAGAAAGTCAAGGGTCATATGTTTTTTCTCCTGTGGAAGCTAGAGAGGAAAAAGGAAGACAAAGGTTGGGGTGGATCTCCTACAAATAAAAGGGAGATCAGTAGAAGAAAGGGACCAAGGGGTGGGAGACAGAGAGGTTGGGGGGAAATGCTGGGGGGAGGGATATTGACCAAATAATATTGTTATATTGTGTGCATGTATGAATCTGCAAATACCATCAATATGTACAACTATAATTGGACCAACAAAAATTAGGAAAAAATGTTGTGACCATTTCTCATTATTTTGTTAGCATTTACCTAATTTCTTTATTTTGAAAATTCTTATTTTTAAAATTATTTTTCAATATTATGAAATATTTCAAACAGTCCAAAATGTATAGAGAAAAATACTTGGGTATTGTTGTGAACTGCGTTTGCTTCGCCTCCCCCCATTCATATGGAAACCCTGCTCCCTAATAGGATGGTGTTAAAAAGAAGTCCTGATGGTGGAGCCCCCATGATGGGATTAGTATACTTATGCGAATAGAAAGAGATTAGAGCTGATTCCCTCAGCCATGTGGAGACACGAGAAGAAAATGCCATCTGCCAACCAATCTGCCCTCAACAGCTGTCAGATCTGCTGGCACCTTTATCTTGGACTCCAAAGTCTCCAGAACTATGAGCAATAAATGGTGTTGTTTAAGCCCCAAGCCTATGGTACAAGAGTCTCCCCTTCTCTGCAAGGGATAAATTCCAAAGCCCCTAGTGCATGCCTGAATCGCAGGATGTACTGAGGCATTAAAATTTAATGCCTTTTACTCCTTAACTAAGTACTTGGCATACACCCTGGCCACAGCTTTTGCCGTTTGAGGTGTAACAGCAAAACTAGCATAGATTTCTTTGTCCTTCTTCACAGTTTCAGAGAGAAGATTCATTCTTTCTGTAGATTTTAACAACCTCAACATACAATTTTTTCTTATTAAAGAAAGCACTTCCGTCACTTCAGATGGAGCCAGCATGTGTTATTGCAAGATCAGTGACATTGAAGGATAAGGAAGGAAGGTGACTTTCAAAACCTAGATACAATTTCAAAAATCCCATATTCCCTAGGCAGGCCTGCCTTCCCCAGAGACCAGGCTGTGACTGTCCATATCATATCTCCATACACATTCCTCTGAGCAGGGTCCAGGTGCTGCCACTCCTGTCAGGTGAAGTCCTCATCTTCATCCTCCAGTGTCACTTGTCTTGCAGCAACATGATGGTCCCACCCACAGAGGTCACCTGGGTGCTGAGGGAAAGTTGTCTGCGAACTTCTTGTTTCTGAAGTGCCAACTGTTGGCATCAGATCTGCTATTATTCTCCCTCCCCCACACCATTTTACAACCCAGGTTGTCAGTCTGTGAACATCCCAGCCAGCTATTGGTCCACTCATCAGCCTGTGAACATTCTCGGCAGTCATTGGTCCAGATTGTCAGCCTGTGAACATCCTAGCCAGTCCTTGGTCCACTCACCAGCCTGTGAACATTCTTGGCAGTCATTGGTCCAGATTGTCAGCCTGTGAACATTCTCATCAGTCATTGGCCTGTTATTAGCCTGTGAACTACTTAAGAATAGCTTTGTCAGGGTTCTGTCCCCAGTGACAAACAAAAGCAAACATGCCACATCTATTTCCTAACACTTGACACAGTTCTCTTGGACTAGAGGATCTGACACTTGACACGGTTCTGTTGGAGTAGAGGACTCAACACTAGACACGGTTCTGTTGAAAGATCGTCCTCCCTCTTGGGGGCCATTGGCATGGCATGTCTCCATGTGCATTTGCTTTTTAATATTAATAATCAATATATCATTAGAAACTTATTGGAAAAACATTGGGAAGGTTTTACTGTATTGGGACACAAAATAGTACACAATAAAAATTTAGTAGTAATACATAGATAAAATATATGAAAATAAACAATTGTAGCTGTGCTCAAGTTAAAAGGAGCCTGTGATTACTTTAATAATTACTTTAATAATTTCTAAAGATAGATGGATAAAGAGGTCTTCCTCTGAGCTTGAATGCGGTGTTTAGCCATTGTTGCTTTCCTAGTTTTAATAATTGATTCTAGAGATACTTTACATAATAAAAATATTTAGGTTACTCATAAATATAATTTGTGTTTTTCCTATGTCTAGTCTAATTCTTTGAGAATCAAAATAAGATTGTAGTCCACCATTACATGAAATAGAATATACTAAATATTAACTATAAGTTGATTTCTTTGCCATTTGTTAATAATAGTAAAAGTTTTTCACTGTTAAACACTGGAGTTCAGAAAATCTAGTGATGTATTTGTTCTGGAAATGGAAAGTTAACAAATCATGGTGCCCTCAATTTAGCTGGGGGACAAGCTTGCTTTAATGTAGCTGGGAAATAAGGTTGTTTTGATCTAAGCTATCACTACAGAAAGAATGTGTACTTTGAGAAGAAGTATAGATTGTACTTTTGAAGATTTTTTTTAATTTTGAACTAACCATAAAATGATATAATCATTACTAAAGAAAAAATGTATGAAAAGGCTGGCAGAAAAATAAAGAGATTCAGCCTCAAAAAAAAATAGCTCCCCCACCATTTTCTCTCTCTCTCCTCCTGGCTCTCACTCTCTCTCTCTTCCTCTCATTTTCTCTCTCACCATGCAGGGAGACACTCTGCCTGTTTGCTTAATAAAATCTCTTGCGTGAGTTCCCGCATCCAAAGGGGTTCCTGGGTGCTTTCACCAGCAATGCTCAGGGATGGAAGATTCCTCTCTCTCTCCTTCCCAGTGGAATGACCAGACCTGGCCAACATGGAAGTGGGCAGCTGTAGTGCAGCCCCTGAAGCTTCCCCTTTTTCAGCCATCAGAGGCCCCTAGCCTAAGCAGGTGACTTGAAATCTTGAATCATTTCTTCCTTCAGGTTGTTTAGATCCCATATCAGATCTGATTTTCATGTTTGAGAAAGAGGAGCTTTGGATGGGAGGAAAATCTCAAGTCACTTAGGTGAGTGGGCACTGTTAAGAGGAAGAGGTAGATTTCAGTTGGTGAGAGCGAGGTCAACTCTTTTGCCACGTCTTCCTTAAAGGATGTGGGCCTCTGGTGGTTATTGCATGTGATGAGAATTCCTCCCATTAAAGGGCTTTTCCACAGCTGCCATTCGTGGCCTGCTTTTGAGAACTAGCCCTGCCTCCCTTCCTTTTCCTCAGGATCTGATTGCTACCCTCTTCAGCTGGAATGAGCATTCTAGGCTACCCTCTCCTTCCCAGGCCTTTCCACTTTCCCTTCTTCCGTCATCAGCTATTCTCCTTAGGCATTCAGACATTAATAGTTTGATGCTTTTTCAATTTTGTGGGCTTTCGTTTCTTCTACATCCTTCTCTCATCCTGAGAAAGCCCCAAACTATTTTCATCTTGAGTTTTACAGTCTGATTCCACCTTCCCAGATTTCAACTTCTTTCAAGGCTTACCATTAAATGACTCCATCATTTGCTTCTCTTTGTTCTCTCATGTCAAAAAGATAGAGTATTTGTTCTGATTGTTATTTTTAGAGGAAAAATAATTTATGGTAGTTTGAGCTTATATTTAATAACCTTGCTAAATTCAATTATTCTAATAATTTTCTTATGGATCCTTTGGATTTGCTATGTACATCCTATCTGCAGAGACAAAGTTATTCATTCATTTCCAGCCATTGCTGTTTTCTTTTTCATGCTTTATCACACTGCCTCACATGTTCAGTATTATGTTGAATAGATGTGGGCCTAACAGGCATCCTTATCTCTTTCATAGTCTCAGGAGTGAAGTTTTTTCCATTAAGTTTTACTACAGTTTTTTTTTTAATTGTAAACAAATGAGATACATGTTGTTTCTCTGTTTGTACATGGCGTAAAGGCATACCATTTGTGTAATCATAAATTTACATAGGGTAATGTTGTTTGATTCATTCTGTTATTTTTTCCCTTCCCCCCACCCCTCCCACCCCTCTTTACCCTCTATACAGTGCTTCCTTCCTCCATTCTTGCCCCCCCTCCCTAACCCTAACTCTAACCCTAACACTAACCCTTCCCTCCCCCCCATTATGTGTCATCCTCCACTTATTAGCGATATCATTCGTCCTTTGGCTTTTTGAGATTGGCTTATCTCACTTAGCATGATATTCTCCAATTTCATCCATTTGCCTGCAAATGCCATAATTTTATCATTCTTTATGGCTGAGTAATATTCCATTGTATATATATACCACAGTTTCTTTATCCATTCATCAATTGAAGGGCATCTAGGTTGGTTCCACAGTCTGGCTATTGTGAATTGAGCAGCTATGAACATTGATGTGGCTGTATCTCTGTAGTATGCTGATTTTAAGTCCTTTGGGGGCCAAGGAGTGGGATAGCTGGGTCAAATGGTGGTTCCATTCCAAGTTTTCTAAGGAATCTCCACACTGCTTTCCAGAGTGGCTGCACTAATTTGCAGCCCCACCAGCAATGTATGAGTGTACCTTTCTCCCCACATCCTCGCCAACACCTGTTGTTGCTCGTATTCTTGATAATCGCCATTCTAATTGGGGTGAGGTGGAATCTTAGGGTGGTTTTGATTTGCATTTCTCTTATTACTAGAGATGTTGAACATTTTTCCATATGTTTGTTAATTGCTTGTAGATCTTCTTCTGTGAAGTGTCTATTCATTTCCTTAGCCCATTTGTCGATGGGATTATTTGTATTCTTGGTGTAGAGTTTTTTGAGTTCTTTATAGATTCTGGAGATCAGTGCTCTATCTGAAGTATGATTGGCAAAGATTTTCTCCCACTCTGTAGGCTCTTTCTTCGCATTGCTGATAGTTTCCTTTGCTGAGAGAAAGCTTTTTAGTTTGAATCTATCCCAGTTATTGATTCTTGCTTTTATTTCTTGTGCTATGGGAGTCCTGTTAAGGAAGTCTGGTCCTAAGCCGACATGTTGAAGATCTGGACCTACTTTTTCTTCTATAATCTGCAGGGTCTCTGGTCTGATTCTGTGGTCCTTAATCCATTTTGAGTTTAGTTTCATGCATGGTGAGAGATATGGGTTTAGTTTCATTCTGTTGCGTATGGATTTCCAATTCTCCCAGCACCATTTGTTGAAGAGGCTATCTTTTCTCCATTGCATATTTTTGGCTCCTTTGTCACTCGCCTCCTCCTCTGAGCAGCCGCCTGGAGCTCTAATGCAGTCACTGCGAGTCCAACCAACCCACCGTGCTCCTCCTCCTCCTCCTCCTCCTCCTCCTCCTCCTCCGGGCAGGCCCCGGTGTTCAGAAGCGGTCGCTCTGAGTCCAAACAGCTCGCCACGCAGCCCCTCCTCTGGCAACCGCCTGTAGCTCTGGTGCAGTCACTCCAATCCAAGCGGCCGCGCTCCTCCTCCTCCTCCTCCTCCTCCTCCTCAGGGCAGACCCCAGTGTTCAGGAATGGTTGCTCTGAGGCCAAACAGCTCGCCGCGCCGCTCCTCCTCTGGCAACTCCTGTAGCTCCTCCTGTAGCTCTGGTATAGTCACTCCGAATCCAAGCGGCCACACTCTTCCTCCCACTCCTCCGGGCAGGTCCCTGGTGTTCAGGAGTGGTCGCTCTGAGTCCAAACAGCTCTCCTCGCTGCTCCTCCGGGCAGCCGCCTGGAGCCCCAGTGGTTGCTCCGAGTCCCAGCGCTGTGCTGAGCGGCCTCCTCTACGACGCTCCCAGTTGTCCGAGTTCACTGCTCCAGCGGGGGGAGGGGCGTCTCGCCGGCAGCTCTACTTCACAAAGTTCCCTGCGTTCCGGGACCACCGTCCCATCCCGGACGCCTCCCCAACGGGAGAGACTCACCCGGCTGCTTTGAGTTGGTCCCAAGTGTCTCAATATCTCCTCTTTTGAATCCTGAGTCCTGGAGCAACATGAAATGCAGCCACCCTCTAGGCCGCCATCTTGAAACCCAGTTTTTTTTTTTTATTATTATTATGTGTATTGGAGTTTGAACCCAGGGTACTCTACCACTGAGTTCCATCCCAGCCCTTTTTATTTTGAGACAGGGTCTCACTAAGTTGATGAGGCTGGCCCCCAAATTGCAATCCCCCTGCCTCATCCTCCCAAGTAGCTAGGATTACAGGCATGTACCACCACACCCAGTCATTACTACATTAAAAAAATACTCTTTATGTGTGAATATTCATAAGGAATCCCACTATTATGTATAATTGTAATGCACCAGTAAATAGAATTTTTTAAAACAGAAAAACACCACTACCAGACTAATACTATTTCTTGTTTGATAATGTTTATATTGTGAATGGGTCTCAAATTTTATCAAACCCTTTTTTCCTTTACCTTTATAGATCATTACAATGTAAATATATGATTACATTGACTATGTTATCAAATTTATAGCCATAAATCTTTTTAATAATTCCTATATTATCCTTTTTTGTGGGGGATGTACTAGGGTTGGAACCCAGGAGTGCTTTACCACTGAGTAACATCCCCAGCCCTTTTTTATTTTGTATTTTGCTAACAGGGTCTTGCTCACTTGCTTAGGGCCTTGCTAATTTGCAGAGTCTGGTCTTGAACTTGTGTTTGTTCTGTCTCAGCCTCCTGAATCCCTTTAAATGCTTATACTATAGTGAAATGCACTGTATCATAGACATTTGAAAATTTGTTTACTTTTTTTTTTTCCTGATTGGTCCGGTGTTTTGGAATTTTATTAATCTCTTCAAAGAACTAGCTTTGATTTTTCTATATTGTTTGTCTTCCAGAGGAAACGGAAACAAGTAAGATGGATTGGGCATGGTGGCACACACCTGTAATTCCAACAACTTGGGAGGTCAAGGCAGGAGGATCACAAGTTCAAGGTCAGTCTTGGCAACTCAGTGGGACCCTTGTAACTTACCAAGACCCTGTCTCAAAATAAAAAGGGCTGGAATGTAGCTCAGTTTTAAAGCACCTCTGTGTTCAAAATACCCCAGTACAAAAGAATGAAAAGAAAGAAAACCAAATGAAACAAATAGGGTGGAAGAGACTCATAAGGAGTGCTAAACATGGGTAGTGCCACACCACATTTTGTCACTTGTCTGCACTGCCCTTCATTCCACTGTATCCACCACCCTCAGTCACTCACGGTGCCTGACATCACTGCACTTTATGCTGTCTGCATCACCAACATTCACTCTGTCCACTCAGTCTTATCTCCAAAACATTACCCATGTGCACCAGCACTCACTGTTCCTTCTCTAGTTCCTCTCTCTACTGGGTATTTCCTGTTCCCTGCCCCACTCTCTTAGAGAACAGGCCCCGTGTCACCCCATTTACCACACTTGGTCCCTCATTACCCTTCTCTCTGTTTCCCCTCACTCCAGTCCATTTATTCATATCTTGCAGTTCATCCCCAACCCTTTCCCTCTAGGCCTGTGCTGAATTCACCTCCATTTGCCGACATGTGGTTCATTGAGTAGTCATTTGTGTTCCAGGAAACAGGAGTCCAAGATTCATGGGAAAAGGCAAGATCCAAACCTTCATCTCTTTAGTGAAACCCCAAGAAGATGCTTCATCAGTAAGAAGATTGCTTTGTTTCCAGTGCTTTTGGGAATCTTCTAGCAGACTGCATCAGGAGCAATCCAGTCAGGCCTACATTTCCTCTCCCTGCAAGGAACTGAATGGGATATGTCTAACTTACAGAATTCACTGGAAAAAAAAAAGAGCCCATGGTTCACTTTTTATTTCTTACAGCATACTTCAGGGGAAAAAGAAGGTCTACAGAGCATAGACTGTCTCAGGTCTTACCCACCTGTTTTAATAAACTCAAACCTTGCCCATTCCTAGATTTTACATACGTTGGCTTGCCCAGTTCCACCAGAGATGGTCCCCATGAGTAATTACATTAACATGAGGGCCACAACTACAATTCACAAGCAAAACCTCTTGTTTGGAGCAAACATCTAGTTATGTGGTTTGGGGTCATGATCATTCAGACCGTAGGTCTCAATCTAACTCTCACCGTGGAAAATATAAGCCATCAGCAGTAGTGTGACCATGGGAGCAGTAACTCAACCTCTCTATGAATTCATCATTTTTTTTTTTTTTGGGTGGTGGGAATCGAACCCAGGCCCTTGTGCTTGCAAGGCAAGCACTCTACCGACTGAGCTATCTCCCTGGCCCCTGAATTCATCTTTTATACCTCTTGTTAAAGGGTGGAGGGGGGCAATTTAAATCATTTCAACATAAAGCAAGAGTGGAGCATTAATACAGAATCTTTTCACAGATGTCACTGTGCATACTAAATAAGAAATGTATTCCAGGCTCAATTATTTTAGGTGTAGGTAGTACATTCTCAGCTGGCCTGATAATCAACTATTTGGTACCCTCAGGAAAAGAATGCTTATGTGCCTTAGGAATTTAATGTTGTTCTGTGTGATTATTCAGTTTATCCACTCAAAATAAACTGAGCTCCATGTCTGGGAGTACAGATCAGTGGTAGAGCATTTGCCTCACCCTGCTTATGGCCCTAGGTTCCAACTTCAATGCCAAAAAAAGAAATTCTACATTGAGTTTATAGGTATTAAACATTATGACTCCTGTGTCTTGACTCAGACTTCATTAAAACAGAACAAATTATGCTTTTTAAAATTTTATTTGTTAATTGAAAAGGCAGTACATCCACATAATACAGTTTTTTGAAACTATGAAAGGATACACAGATATCTCTCTCCCAGTTCCATGCCCCCAGCCACCCACTGCCCCTTCCCCAAGGTAATCAGGGTTACCAGCATCTTGCGTCTCTTTTCAGAAATTATTTATGTATATACAATTATGTACTTACCATTTTCCCTTTCTATATACACATAGCAACATACTATGTTGCACCTTGCTTTACTTCCCTAATAACTTGGAGGTTGCTTCACATCACTAACATAAATGATATACAAGTTTTCATTCTTTATCAGTTTTTTTCTATTTAGGAATCTGCTGTACAAATACATCACAATTTTGGGAAGCAGAATGTGGTGATTTCATATGGACAGCTTCCAATCTTTTCACAAACAGTGCATCAATGAACACCTCTGTGTGTTCATCATTTTGTCCAACTTGTAGTTAAACCGATGTCTTGAAAACCACTTGTGGTTTTGATTTTTTGTGAAACATTCTCCTTGAGTGAAAAGTTTTCCTGAACTTGCTATTTGCTGGAGGTTCATGTTGGGGAAGATCTCAGGAATATATTTTAGGAAGATCAGTTTTTCTAACAAATGTGATGCCCACACACACATTCATTAGTTCTTTCACTTTACTTTTCCCAAGTCACTAAATAGGAGATAATACAGGGTTCTTCACAAGGAAAAGTCCCTTCTTTTCTCCAAGGTGCCCCCAACTGTTCCTCCTATCAGTACAGGTTACTTTCTGCAAATAAGGTTTGTCTGAATATCTCCTTATTGAGGCCCCTGCCTGATTCTTCTCAGATGCCAAATGGTCTAGAAAGCCTCCTACCTGCTCATGCACTCTGTTACCATGGTTACAATTGCCTGTGGTGCTGTTCCTTGGAGTGTATCTCGACCCTCTGCTAAGAGTCCTAACCCATGCTACCTCTCATCTGTGGCCCTGCACTAGGGCTTGATTTCCTCTGCCTCTGGAGGCCTCTGGTAGCAGCTGTCTCCTAATTTTGCCAGATACGGAGCTCATATTTCTGCTTCTTTTTCTTCTGTTACTCTTGGGTGAAAACTGAGATGAAAAGAAGAAAGGCCAACTTTACTCCCTGTGTTTAAACCAGAAGTCAGAACGTACATTTAAAATGTTAAATTGACACAACTTTCCTTCAGGGTACCTAACAGACACTCACTTTACTCCCTAGTGTGCTGTGAGCTTTGACTTCCGGGTCTGGCTTCTCCCATAGGCCTTTTTTCCTGTATGGGTTCTCTGATGTACAATAAGGTTGGATTTTTGGGTGAAGGCTTTCCCACATTCTGTACACTTGTAGGGCTTCTCTCCAGTGTGAGTCCTCTGATGGACAGTGAATGTTGACTTTTCCCTGAAGGCTTTGCCACACTCTGTGCACGCATAGGGCTTCTCTCCTGTGTGTGTTCGCTGATGGATTATGAGCTGGGACTTCTGGCTGAAAGCTTTCCAACACACAGGACATTCATAGGGTTTCTCTCCTGTATGAATTCTCTGGTGTATAATGAGCTTTGACTTTTCTCGGAAGGCTTTGCCACACTCATTGCATTTATAGGGTTTTTCTTCTGTATGAGTTCGCTGGTGTATGATAAGATAGGACTTCTGGGAAAATGCTTTTTCACATTCATTGCACTCATAGGGCTTCTCCCCTGTGTGACCTCTCTGATGCAGCATGAGGTAGGACTTCTGGGAGAAGGCTTTCTCACATTCATTGCACTCAAAGGGTTTCTCTCCAGAGTGAGTTCTCTGATGCACACCCAGGTTTGACTTTTGGGTGAAGGTTTTTCCACACACGTCACATTCATAGGGCTTTTCTCCTGTATGTGTCCTCTGATGCACAATGAGGGTCGACTTCTCATTGAAAGATTTCCCACATTCGGTACACTTATGAGGTTTCTCTCCTGTGTGAGTTCTCTGGTGTGTAATGAGGGTGGACTTATCACTGAATGTTTTCTTACACTCGTGGCATTCATGGGGTTTTTTCCCTGTGTGAGTACTGTGGTGTATAATCAGATCAAGCTTCTGGATGAAAGATTCTCCACATTTAGTGCATTCATAGGTTTTCTCTCCTGTATGGGTTTTCTGATGGACGATAAGGTTTGACTTCTGAGTGAAGGCTTTTCCGCATTCATTACATTCATAAGGTTTCTCCCCTGTATGAGTCCTGTAATGTATAATGACAGTTGACTTCTCTCTGAAGGCTTTCCCACACTCAGGACACTCAAAGGGTCTCTCTCCTGTATGAGTTCTGAGGTGTATAATGAGCTGAGATTTTTGGCTAAAAGCTTTTCCACATTCAGTGCATGCAAATGGTTTCTCCCCAGTATGAGTCCTCCAGTGGACAATGAGGTGAGACTTCTTGCTGAAGGTTTTCCGACATGCAGTACATTCAAATGGTTTCTCTCCATTTTTAATTCTCTGATGAAGACTAAGACCTTTCTTTCGCCTGAGGACTTTCCCACACTCTTTATATCCATAGGGCTTCACTATAGGATTTGATTTCTCATACTCAGTATGGAAGAATAATTTTGCACACCCATTATCATGTTTTTTTTCCACAATGCTCCTACCAAATAAGTCTACATTATCTACCATATCATTTCCAAATGATTCAAGTTTATGGGGTCTTTGTATTGGAATACCAAGGCTTGTACTCAGATGAAGTGTGTTTCCAAATTCATTATAGTCATGGCCATTCTTGATGGTCATTATTTTCTTGTCAGGGAATCCAACTTGCATCAGGAGACATTGATCTTGGTCATCCTGAAGCTGGCTCTCAATCTGTTCACCAACTTGGCAGACTTCTAGAAAGAAGTACAATAAATCATCTTGATACTCTGACATTAGGGAATAGACCTTCTTTAGAAATGCCCCACTCTATGACACTCTCACCTCATTTTAGCAAAGTCTCTGGAAATAATCTCTTACTCATCTTCTACCTACTGCCTTGTTTGTTGCCAAGATCCATCTTAACCCTGATACCAAGGTCTCTTACCTCAACTTGTATATCAGCTCTGGGGAACCTTATGGTCACATGAACTGTACCTGACTTATCCTGTTTCCATGTATTAAGAAAGGCAACAGCATGATTCTTGGACTGAAGTCTTATAACAACCCTGAGTTCACATTCTCAGTGAATGACAGAAAAATCCTGAATAATTAGCCCAACAAAAACAAAACTCTAAAAATCTTTGCCCAATCTGGGTTCCCCAGTATATCCACCCAAACTTGTATTCAGTCCTTCAACCCCACCATCTCTACTCCTGTGTGAGCTATTGCCCCTAAAAATACACCTATTATTAATGCCAAACCCTTTCTCATGTTCCATTACCCACATGGCCCTGTCCTCCATATTTTGCTATATTCAAAATCTACATAACTTTCAAGAGGAAATTCTATCTTTTTAAAAAGCTTACTCTGATCCTCCTATATAACTTAAATTTTTAATAATTTCTAATGTACTTGGTCATCTGTACCACTCATTTAGGTAGTTAAAACTGTACAACCTTGCCTATATTTTCACACTTCATCAATTGCAAGATACACAATATTTCATATTTTAACATGCCTGAATCCAGATAACACACACTTGCAAGCAATGATTAATAAGTGGCAATATTTCTTTTTTAGTGGTATCTCTTAACATCAGTGGTATCTTGAAGTCACTAAAATGTGGTGTTTTTTGCACATCTATGTATTTTAAAATTGTTTTGTAACTTACTTTTCTACACTTTTCCCCAAAAACGTGAAAATTTTCAAGCATGGATAAAAGTTGAAAAAGTACAATAACTGCTCACATTACCACTAGGACTCCATAATGCTAACATTTTGTCATAACAGTCCTGAATTTTAAAATGGCTCATGCAGCTGTGGTTCTCCTTCCCATGACTTCCTTTCATTGGATAGCAAAGCACTAGTTCTTAGCCCGGGATGAACACAGAATCACAGGAAGAGCCCTTTGTAAAATGTACTTAGAGGGACCCAAGCTCCACCCAAGGTCTGCAGAACCTAAACCTCCTTAGGGTGTCAGAAGCAGTATGCGGTTATAGGCTTAAAATAGACTTCTCTGAAATTAAATGCAACTTCCTGGTGACTTGTTTGTCTCCAAGATTAGAAACAGCACCTTCTGATACAAAAGCTCCAAACTGTTATAACTTCTGAACTTCCTCATACAGCATAAAAACTCCCTCTGAATGAGGTCAGATTCTCTGGCTAACTAAATCTGCATATGTATATTTCCTGCCTTTGGTCCCACTTTGCCTCTTCTCTTATAAAAGCTTTCCTTACCCTTGAGCTTTCTGAAGATGGAGATTTGAGATATAAAATGTCTCTTCCTTCAAGGTTGGCATTCAATGAACCTATTTACCTGCCAGCATGACTCCAAGCATTTGTGGAGCAGTGAGTAGTAAAGCCCAGCCTCTTGCACCCAGCTCCAAAGTTTTGGTGAACTGCCAGCAAGGATCATGCCCTGAGGAACAGAGCTCAAACGGGCAGTGATCTGTAAGGAGGAGGGGACTCTACCATTCATGACTTGCCAAACCTACAGTTGGAATTTCAAGAAAAAAATCCCAACAGCCACTTAGAGACATTTTTACATCCTGGGATTCTCCCCCCTCAATATCCCCTGCTTTCTTGCTATCGCCTCAACCACTAAAAAAAATTTGTTGGAAGGGAAAAAAGGTTAGTTTGGCAAATGCCAAGTTCCTACTGGGTGTCCCCATCAGGGTGCACACTGAGAATTTTATTTTTATTCTTTGAGGCTTTGGACCTTGAATGGGTCATTTTGTGGTACTGGGTGATATGCAGTCCTTTGGGACTTAGATAAGCCATTTGGTCTCAGGCTATCAGTTGATGAGGTTAAAATGTGAAGGATGAAATTTCCTGGCAATTCTATTGTTGGTTTGGAGAGCTCTTTTGGGTTTGGGTTTGGTTTGGAAAAAGATTCAACATGGCTTATATATCTAAAAATGCATGCTGAGTTAATGTAACTGTTTTATATATTTTTTACTTGATGATTGGCTTAACAGGATAACACTGATGTCTGCAGCAACATATTTATCTACTAAAATAGGGAATTCCAATTCGGAAGAGCATATCCAGTTCCCGGTTTGGAAGGAATTATGGGCAGCTCTTTTGGAAGGTGCACATAATGTCCTGGTCATATTGAGAGAGATATAGGAAGTCTTAGGCCGCCAGGGCAAGATGGCAAGTGGGGAGGTCAGGGGCAGGTCCAGAACAAAGGAGCATGGCGAAGGTCTTCCAATGAGGTCAACTTCCTGCTTGTGGAAAGTGCTCCTAACACAAGCAAGCGGGGTACCCAATCAGACAGGTACTTCCGTATTCATGCTCCTAAGGGGAGATCCAATAGATAAACTAAAACAGACGTGATAAACTAAAACAGATCAGGGCATGATCCTTGCTGGGGTACAAATCTATAACAGTGAGGAGTACATGGTCAGGGGAGGAAATAAGGAAAGGAGGAAATTCCAGGGACCATAAAAATAACAGGCCAAAACTCCCCCACCGGATTCCCAGGTCGGGGACCCCTTTTCTTCAGAAGTCTGTCTGTATTTCTGTCTCCTTTACAATAAAACTACTTCTTGCTTGCTATCTCTTTGTTCTTTACTTCTTTACTGAACAGAGACAACAAACGCAGCACACCCTAGATGGTAACAACCTCTGTACCTTTAGCTGCCCTGCTCACCCCTCTGTGTTTGGGGGCTTTTTTCCTAAGTACACTTTATTGACCCAAAATATTTCCCAAGCTCCTTGCATCATTCATCAGATAAGCCTCTATCAAAATTTATCCACACTTTAATTTGATCTCATAGTATTTTTCTTTGGTGAGTTTACTTTTTAAAATTCTGCATGCTTAAGTTGTAAATTTTTGCTTTGTTTGATTAAAGTTTTTAAATTTTATCTGAGTGTCCCTCAACCCCAGTAAGAAACTGGCTATTTAAATTTGTAGTTCTGAGTCTTTGAGATGTAAATTTTCTACCTAGCCTCAACAAAAAATGCAAATTTAAAATTTGCAGACTGCTTAAAGCTATATTAGATAACAGACTTTTAAAATGGCAAAGGATAAATTTTAAATTTTGAGATTTTCTTGTGAGCACCTATATATATTTAAATGCTTATGTATTGTTTGCATGATACTAAATTGGCTTATAGATAAGTAAAATAATTTAAAACCTGAAAATTATCCCAAATCCTTTTGATTCACACTTTAGTAAATCTTTGACAAATTAATTTGAACTTGTTGATAGTAAGGATGTTGTTAAGATATTGATATGATGTGTCCTCCAAAAGGTCTTATGTTAATGCAGGAATATTCAGAGAAGAAACATTTTGATTATGAGAGCTGTAACCTGATCGGTCCATCCCAATTTGAATGGACTAACTTCCTTTTAACTGTGGGTATATGGGGCATCCCTGGAGTGGGTGCATCAGTGAGGGTGTGCCCTGGAAGAACTCATCTTCCCTTAAGTCCCTTCCCCTTGCTGTTTCCTGGCTGTCAAGAGAGGAACAGTGCTCCTCAACCACGCCCTTCTACCATGATGTTCTGCCCCATCTTGGGTCCAGAGCAATGGGGTCAGTCCACCATGAACTGAATCTCTGATACTGTGAGCCAGGTATTTTGGTTATTGCAATGAAAACCTAACTAACACAGAAGTACATGCCAAGAAGTGGGGTTGTTGCTGTAACTACCATGACCAAGTGTTTCGGAAGCCTTTGGAACTGGTTTATAAAATAAATTCAGAAATGTTTGGAGATGCAGGCTGGAGAATGTTTACACTGACATTATATATTAGACATATGTAACTTGCTTTTGCTTTTTACAGGGGCTCGCAGCCAAGAGTTTTTGAATGGACTAACTGCCTGTTAACTATGGGCAGTTGGGGTGTGGCTGAAGTGGGTAGGTCACTGGAGTGTGCCCTGGAAAAGTTTATCTTCCCTGAAGCCCCATCACCTTGCTCTCTCTGCTTCCTAGCCACCATGAGCTGAGCAGTTTTCCCCCAGCTGGCCCCTTCTGCCATGATGCTCTGCCTCAGATTGCCCAGAGCATGGACTGGAAAGACTGTGAAACCGTGAGCCACGATAAAAATTGCTACTATCGGGTGTTTGGGTCACAGCAACAAAAAGGTAACTAACATAGATGTCTTTAAAATCTGATACATCATTTTTTTCTAGCCTGCTAATCAGTTGAGATTTTTTTCTGTAGATGGTTAAGATATAAGGTTAAGTGCTTTCTATGTCCATGGGTAATCTATAGATAGCTGTTAAGTAAATTATATATATATGAATAGGGCAGATATTTAGACATTTGGGTTTTTTAAAAAAAAAAAATCTTTGTTTGGCTGTAAAACCCCTTAATGAAGGCTTTTCTAAATAGAACTGATTAACAAACATGTTTGTTTATGTGACCTAATGCCAACACTCTGACAAAATGGAGGAGCTTATCTGCTTCTTTGTAATAGATGAGCTATGCTATTTTACTATCCTTTGCTTAGATTGAATTCTTAAAAACGCAGCTTTTTAAATAATTTTCTTTTCATAAGGAAACCTGAATTCAGAATTTAAAATCTTAGGCTTTTCAAACTCATATATTTTGTTTTCTTTTGCTAAATATGTAATCCTTTTATCTCTGTATGACATTCATATTTTATCTAAAATATAAATGAATTCATCTGAAACTTCACAGGTGAGCCTAAGCATTAAAAATGTCTAGACAGAGTTTGAACAGAGATCTAAAAGATTTTAAATTAAGCTTAACTTAAAATATATAGACAGAATTCTTAAAATTAAGGAATTTAATTTTATTTGGTAACATGACTTAAAACACTAATAATTTATGCATGGTTTCTAATTTCTGGAATGATATCATTTTATAAGGATAAATAAATCATGGGTGTTTATAAATCATGGGGTGTTTGTTGATGGAAACTGATCATAAATTGTAGCAGTACTCTTAAAAATTAATTATTATCTATCTGTACCTTCATTTAGTAACTTAAATGTTATACATATTTCCCAAATTTATTATATATATTCTTTATATTGGATATGAAAAATAAAATGTTGGTGGTAAGTTTTTAGATATTTGCTTTTAAAACCTGTTTACCTCTTTTCAGTTTATTTTCACAACTTCCTTCTAAAGGTTCATGTTGATATCCAGGCCCTAAATTTATGATTATTAAAAATAAAACTGATGTTAATTAGTCTTCAGTAAAAACAGACTAAAAGCCTGTTTACAATTCTCTGAACTAACATTAGTTTCTTAGCTAACCTAGAGTTTTTGAGTTTATATGATGTTGCATATAGAAAAGCTTGGGTAATTTACATTTACATTTCTGTATTTTCTGTACAAACTGCCTGAGATTCATATTTCTAATCAGCAAGATTTTTGTACTGTCTTCTTAAAGTGTCCCTCAAAGCTGTTAAAAGGATTTTACTCCATATCCAATGTCAAAAATCTAGTTTGTGCCAGTAAATGTTATAGAAATTTTTACTAAAAAGATTTAACAGTAAATATAGATCAATATTTTTAATACATCATCATACCTTTTTTCTTCAGGATCTTCATTAATTTAAATGTATTTTATTTTCTCCATTTTTAATTATCTAAAGACATAGGACAATAATTTTACTTTTTAAGTCAGAATTTTAACATGGAAGATGTTTTAGGCTTGATATATGTCTCTTATATCAGTAACAATATTTTAAAAACAATGAATAGCTGTGTGTGGTGGTGCATGCCTGTAATCCCAGTGGCTGGGGAAGCTGAGGCAGGAGGATAACAAGTTCAAAGCCAGCCTCGGCAACTTAGCAAGGCCTGAGCAACTTAATGAGACCCCGTATCTAAATAAAATATAAAAAGAGCTAGGGGTGTTGCTTAGTGCTTAAGCGCCCCTGGGCTTAATCCCTGTACCAAAAAAAAAAAAAAAAAAAAAAGGATATTGGATTTAAATGACTGCTATTTTTCAAAGTAATGTTCACTAGATGAGAACTTGTATTCTATTAGATGGTACCAGAGGTCAGAGCACACCTATTTTGTTACAAATAAGCATATTTGATATGAAAATTTCTAAAAAATATAGAAAATATTTTTTCACTTTCTTGTTTGCTTGATTAATGTTTAAATTCTAGGGGAACTTAAAAGTATTTCTTAGAATAATAGCCCACTCTTAGCAAAGTTTACAAAGAACTGGCTTAAAGAACAAATATTTTATCAGGATAATTTCCAAGGTTTTCAACTGTTTTTTTTTTTTTTTTAGATTTCTGATTGCTTAAAAGAAAATTAAGTCTTATAAGAATTTGAGTTTAATCAAATCTTCCTTTCCTAGTTGTGTGGTACTTAACCACTGAGCCATATCCTCAGACCTTTTATTTAATTTTGGACAGGGTCTTGCTAAGTTGCTTAGGGCCTTACTAAGTTGCTGAGGCTGTCTTTGAACTTGCTATCCTCCTGCCTCAGCCTCCTAAGCCACTGGGATTACAGGCATGAGCCACTGCACCTGACTCCTAGTCCCTTTTTGCTTTGTAACATTAGTTAAATAAACTAGTATTTTTACAATGATGGGATGTTATGAATTGTGATATCTTACCACATTGTAAAGAGAACTAAATTATTTTGCTAAGCACTCTAATAACACCTTATAGATTGTAGTCATAGTGAGTCATGTCTCTAAAGTTGATAAAGGGCAATACTGCTGTATTCATCCTTCATTTTAAGACAAATTTAAGGTTTAATATTCCAATATAGGATTAGTATAACTTTGGGCTATTTTAATTTTTTTCAGTTGTACTGTTTACATTGTGACTTATTTTTACAAATAATACTTAAATATATATGTATTTAATTGAAATAATAACATGAATTCTTATAGATGGTTCAATATTCCTAGGGCTATGGAATGTATCTAAATTCTAGAGATGGGCTGGGGATATAGCTCACTTCGTACAGTGCTTGCCTTGCATGCACAAGGTCCTCGATTCAATCCCCAGCACCACACACACACAAAAAATCTAGAGATGTTATGGAATGTAATGTTAAACTTTACCTAAATAATGATTATCCTTGATTTACATAAGAAAGAACAGCTATCAGGTATTTTTCAGTGCAGATATGACAGGACTTTTTTTTTCTACAGACAAGTTGGTTTTCTTTAATTGGATAAACATTTTAGAACTAAAGAGGTTGTGTTTATTAGTCCAAATCTATACAAACTGGATTATTAATGTTTGATATTTTTCCAACCTAAAAATGAATCTTTCCAAAAACCTTCCATTGCTTAAAATTGGAAAAAAAGGGGTCTTGTGACACTGACTCATAAACCATCTTTCTCCACCTACATGGGACAACTCAGATCAAATAATGAGACAAGACTCCTACAGTGTGGGACAAAGATGCTTTGCAAGTAATCCCCAATGTCTTCAGAGAAAATTGTTCAGAGATGGTAGCAGGGGGCAAGTAGATCACATGGAGTCACTTGTCAAACCCCACCAAAAACAAATGGGTGAGGTTATAGAAAGAGAGTTCTTACACTCTTATGTGAGCTAACACTAAAGCCCTTCCCCTTGGTGGGGCTATTAAATATTTCAGACTGCCTGTTTCAGAAATAAGCATCTAACGCCTTATGTTCAAGTTCCTTGATGCAATCTGCACACCAATACAACAATGGAGTGCCAGCCAGATGGCATGGAACCCCAGTTCTCTCAAGATTGAGGGATGAATTAATGGGAGATTTGAAATAGACTCCCTCTGAAATTAAGGGCAACTTCCTGATAGCTTGCTTTTCCTGCAGGATTTGAAATAGCCCCTTTTGAAGGTAAAGTTACAAACTGTTTTAACTTCTGAACTTCCTCCTGCAGAGGACAGATGCCAAGGAAGTTAAGACTGACAGGTTCTCTGGCTAACCAAATCTACTTATGTACATTTCCTGCCTTTTTCTTTGCCTCTTCTCATAAAATCTTCCCTCACCTTTGAGCTTTCTGAAGACAGATTTGAGATGGGAAAAGTCTCCCATATCTTCCTTCAAAGCTGGCCTATTTTCCTGCCAACTTAACTCCTGCATGTTAAGCCTAGCCTCTTGTCCCCCCCAGTAACAGGCTCTCTAGTCCCAGAGCAAATCCTTGAGCAGTGGCCTTAGGCAAGTGACCTAATCTATTTCTATCACTTTCCCACCTGGAAAACAAATTATAACAATTATAACAGTAATAATGGGAGGATTCAATAACATGTAAAATCTTATACTGCACACAAGAATTACTTTAAAAGTTTTACTCCAACAACTCTCATGATTATAAAGAACCATTACATTACTATAAAAAGAAATAAGGAATATCTTTTTATATTTATCATGTTCTTGAATGTTGTGTGAAAAAGAAGGTGGACAAAACTGCATAGCATGCTACAATTTTTTTTTTTTTTTTTTGTTACTGGGAACTGAACTCAGGGGCACTCAACCACTGAGCCATATCCCCAGCCCTATTTTGTATTGTATTTACAGACAGAGTCTCATTGAATTGCTTAGTGTCTGGCTTTTGCTGAGGCTGGCTTTGAACTCACGATTCTCCTGCCTCAGCCTTCCAAGCCACTGGGATTACACACGTGTGCTACTGCACAGCGTGCTACCATTTTTTAAAGAAAGAAATGAATACAAAAGTATATTAATATATGCTCATATTGTTAAAAATGATGGAAAGGCAAACCTTTAAATTTCACTAAAGGAAATGGAGGAAGGGAGAAAGTAAGATGGAGAAAGAAACTAGACTGCTCTGAATATACTGTGTTTTCTAGATTTGACCTTGGAACTAAGTAAATATTTTATAATGTTTTATAGAATCTTAAAGCAAAACAATATAAAATAATTCCCTAGTAATAGTAAATATAATAGTAAATATCCTTTGTCTGTCTTTCCTAAAGACCAGGCTGAAATGTCTTGATTCTCACTGGCACCAACATGATTACCTGAATTAATTTGACTCGGTATACCCATATAACAGTCTCAGACTAATACTAAAAATATTAACCATCAGATGTAAAATGAACAAATTAAAAAACTTAAGTCCAGAACTTTATTTGGAAGTATCATTTTCAATACATGAGGTATTTTTTTCTTTAAAAATATTTTATGCAGGGGCTAGGGTTGTGGCTCAGTGGTAGAGCACTCACCTAGCATGCATGAGGTCCTGGGTTTGATCCTCAGCACCACATAAAAATAAAATAATGGTATTGTGTCCACCTACAACTAAAAATATGTATGTAAAAAATTTTAAAAATATATTTTATACATAGTTCTTAACTCTGTCAGTGAGAGGGCCTGGAAATGATTCCCTAACATCCATGCTGTGGTCTTAAAAACTAAAACCATCCAGGGCTCCTTAGAGAAATGACCAATCCCAAATCAGGGAATATACAAAATGAGCCATGAACTTGTAGCACCAGAAAGGAAAGACAATACCAAAGGCTTGGGGGCCAAGTTGAAGGAGTTTCTACTAGCCAAACATGGGGTAGTTTGACTCCTAATAAGGATAATAAGTTAACTGATTAAGAAATAAAAATATTTAAATCCTTAAGTTCAAGAATGATACATAAAAAAGACAAATTATTGTTCACCTTTGAATTAAGCTATAAAATCAACTCATTTCAAATTTAAAATATCACTTAGCCCATCCTTTATGTATAATATGTAGCTCACGGTAACCAAATAATGTATGTAGGGCAGTTTCTCTATAGAAGAATTCCAGCAAGAAAATGACAAAATCAAAACATCCCCATTTGCATCCATGAATGAATGGATCTGAACAGTAATCACCAATGACTAGTAGTAACAGATAACCATGCATAACATGCCTCCTGGTAGAAATTTTTAAAAACCTCCAAATATGATCCAGATTTTAGATCTACCAACTTATAGGAATAACTGGGGAGAATGGATTATGTCAAATACCACCATGGGGTATTTAACAGAAAAATCCAGAATGTATAATACCTAGTTGCTTAAAAAAAAAAGGGGGAAAAAGAGATGAAGGGGAATCTATAGGTAGGAGAGTGAGTAGTTATAAGCACACCCAGCTCCCAGTGCTTATTTTTAAATACCATTCCCACCAAGAGGAACAAAAGATCCTTGGAGAAGTTACTGAATCCACGTCTGAAACAGAAAGTACAAGGTTATGTGGAATGTGTGTTTGTGCTAGAAAGTGAGCAAGTGTTCAAAGAATGACTAGGAACATTGGGAAAGGACCAGCCACCCTGAAGAGAAGTCTGCTAGCCAAAGTAAACACAGTTTGAGCAAGAAAATTAATAATGACAGTAATGTATGGTAACAGCAAAAACATAACCATCTTATTAATAACTGCTTCAGGCAAGAATCATCAGCGAATATTAAAGCTAATGGGCAAAAGTTTTGAGGAAACACACAATTATCACAGGGTACAACAGTTCCATTGGTATGTATCTACTCAAATGAGATAATATATCACCACAAATATGTGCAAATAAATGTTATCAGCATTTTTCATAAGAGCCAAAAAGTAGAAACTACAAAAATGTTCAAAAAAATGAATAAACAATGTGGTCAATCTGTAAAATGGAATATTATTCCTGTGTACAAAATAAAGTGCTGGTCCACGCTTCAATACAGAGGAACCTTAAAAACTGGTCACATGAGGGGCTTAGTTGTAGCTCAATGGTAGAATGCTTGCCTAGTATGTGTGAGGCACTGGGTTTGAGCCTCAGCACCACAAAAAATAATAAAGGTATTTTGTCCATCTACAACTAAATAAATTTAAAAAAACAGATCACATAAAAGAAATCAGACAAAAAGGCCACATTTTTTGATTCCATTTATATGAGATATCCAGAGTAGGCAAAACCATAGAGGCAGAAAATAGATTAACGGTTACCAGCAAATGGGGAGAAGAGGGAATGGAGAGAGTGGTAAGAATAGGGGTTTATTTTGGGGGCAATACAAATGTTCTAGCATTAGTGGTGATGGTTGTACAACTCTGAATATACTAAAAATCACTGAACATTTTAAAAGGCTGAATTTTGTAATAGTGAGTTTAATCTTATTATTTTAACAGATAATCAAGGAGCTCAGTGGTAAAGCACTTGTCTAACATGCACAAAGCCCTGGGTTCAAACCCTAAATACCACAAAAAAAATTGAGATATTTTAGGGGATCAAGTCTGACAGGAAATACCTAAGCCAGACAAGAAATATGAACTCGAGAATCCAATCTGAAATTAGCACTAGAGTTCAGGCCTGTGGCTAATGTGGTCCTGGTATCAGATAAGTCACTGATGGTTGAGAATCACAGAAGAAGTAGGGCCAGGGAGTGATGGCATTTAAAAGATACTTACATATAAAAGGAACTGGGCCGGGGAGTACCAACTTAACAAGAGTGATTTGGCATGTGGGGGATAGCGGCAGGGCTATCAATCTTATATCTGTGGTGTTTCCATCCCTGTCCAACAGTACCAATGGGCCATAATCTTATCCCAGGACATTCTTGGAAGACCTTGCACAGGCATTTATAGGCTAGGATCTCAAGCTCATTACTTGGGTCAATCCTATTTACCTGGAAAGCTCCAAATTGGAATTCTGTCTTCCACTGGGCACAGCTCTTCCACCTCCAACTTGAGGATGAGGTCTGGTTTAGAAACCTGTTGCCCTGTTAATGACAAATGACAGATATCTTCTTGGTCTTCAGAGTCAAGGCAGAAGTTGCAGTTTGGTGGCAGCACAAGGGACCTGCTGCTTGATACAATGGTAAAGTCAAACCATTTAACCTGGATTTTTAGTTCACAAATACCTTTTCAGGAGAGCAAAGTGGGAAATTGAGAAACAAAAGATCCTTCATTGGATGCAGTAATCATAAAGAGCAAAGTTACCTGAGGAAGCCATTCTTACCCACGGAGACCAGGTTGCTGTAGGTTTCCAGCATCACGTCTCGGTACACGGTCCTCTGCAGAGGGTTCAGGTATTGCCACTCCTCCTGGGTGAAATTCACAGCCACATCCTCAAATGTCACTAGTCCCTGTAATGGCAGATTCCTTTTATTCTAAAATGCTGACCATTAGGTGATGAGGATAGAACACAGAGAACTTCTAATTGAGTTCCCCAGTCATCATGATGACAATACAGGATATCTACTTTATATCAAGTTAGTGACCTACTTTGTGTGAAAATCACAAATCATGAGAGCAAAGCTATTCCATTAAGAAACAAGAGTTTTGTTTGTTTTAAATCAGGGATTTGGTACCAGGAATATAGCTTTAACCACTGAGCTACGTCCCCAGTCCCTTTATTTATTTATTTTTTTATTTTGAGACAGTCTCATTAAGTTGCTTAAGGCTGGCTAAGTTGCTGAGGCTGGTTTTGAACTTGAGATCCTCCTGCCTTATCCTCCTGTGCCACTGAGATTACAGGCGTGCACCACCACACCTGGCAATAGAGTATTTAAGACCATGTGGTATTAGCACAAGGATAGACAGTCTGGTAGAACAAAAAAGAATCCAAACATGTATAGATGGCTGACTTATGACAGTGGCATAGTAAAGCAGTAGGGAGATGATGATCTTTTCAATAAATGTGAATGGATTATTAGATATCTATATGGGGAAAAATGAAGTTTATCCCCTAATCATACATACAGAGCAGCTGCAGGTAAAATATAAATCTAATGTAAAAAGCAACAGAGTAAAGTGTCCATAAAATAACTACAGGGTCACCTAGTCACCCCTCCCCTTTCTGTGCCTTGACCACTCTGTGACCTAGCTAGCTGCAGGTATTTCTCTGTAGGCTTAAGCCCAAGCTGGGGCCTTGAACATTCCCAGGCACTGATAAACTGGTTTAGGTGGTTGCCCCACATCCTTAAATCCTCATATCCCCCTCACTGCACACATACCTAGGTAGGACATCCATGTTTCTCACTGTCATGATGCTGAAGCACACTCTGTAAGTTGTAATAAATGCTCAGGAATGAGCATCTGACTCTTTAGTGCTTCTTTCATTACAATCCCAATAGGCTCCATGGCAAGACAATTGGGGTACTCCCCTGGTAGGCCCTGTTGCCTTTTTTTGTGGTGCTAGGTATTGAACCCCCAGCCTTGCACATGCTAAACAAGCACTCTACTACTGAACTACATCCCTGGAACCTGCTGCCTCTTTTGGGACAACATCAGCCTGTGTTCAGCAAAACAAAACAAAAATACAGAAAATACCTTCATAAGCTTAGGGGACACATTCTAAATCAAGACATGGAAAGCACTCATAAAAGGAGAGACTTATGAGTCCTGTAAGATTGAAAGGATAATAGTGAAAAGGCAAGCCACTAAGGGAGGGAGATCATCTGCAATACTCATGAACAGAACAACCACTGCCCCATCTGTAAGAAACACACAATACAAAAGAATGGACAAGAGAAGTAAGAAGGTACTTCTTTTAAAATGAGAACCAAATGACCTATGAACAGAAGAAAATGTACTTGCCCTTGGCACTCAGATACACTGCAATGTACTCAATCTTATTAGCACTCAGGAAATGAAAATTTAAGCCACACTGAGACACCAGTATGTACCTGCCAGAAAAGGTATAAGTAAGCAGACTAATGCACCATAATGTTACACTGAAATGAGAATTATCATGCACCATTAGTAGAAATGTAACCTGGTATAATCACTTGAAAAACACATGGCATTATTTACTAAAGTTAGTGATTTGTATACACTGTGACCCAGAAGCTCCTCTCCTAGGTACTCACAGAAAATTGTGCACATGTGCTCTAGGAAGCAAGTCCAGGGATGCTAACAGAAGCAGTTTCTAATACTAATTCATGGGAAAAATCCAAATGTCCATCATCACCCATTTATCCATGAATGGGTAAACTGTGGCAGAGTCATTCAATTAAATGCTACATGGTGACAAAAAGGAATGAACCACAACTGCTTGTTGTATTGAGGATTCACTGTTCACTTGTTAACAACATGAATCAGGTGCAACCATGCACACAAGTTACATGGAGTGGGATTATTCTTTAGATTGGTGGCAAGGGACAGTAGAAGCCTAGGATTCATTGTGAGTTGGTGCCGATCAGGGCAGATAGAGTCTTCAGCACATGCCCACTTGCACCATAGGTAACTGACCTCAGAAAATAACCAGTCCTGTGTTTTATATGTTGGGGCTAAATGAACCAATGAAAGACATCCTGTTTCTAGGAGGGGATTGGATCAGGGTTCAGGCTATTCTGGCCAACTCCCCCCTTATCTCAGATATTACATTCCCAGCACACTCTACAATTATTCTTTTTAAAAAGTTTTTTAGTAGTAGATGGATATGATACCTTTATTTTGTTTGTTTTTTTTATGTTGTATAGAGGACTAAACCCAGTGCTACTACTCAGTTCTACCACCGAGCTACAACCCCAGCTCCTCTACAGGTATTCATAAGAAATATAAATAAGAGTTGGTGTGGTGGCACACACCTATAATTCAGCAGCTCAGGAGGCTGAGACAGGAGAATTGTAAGTTAGAGGTCAGTCTCAGCAACTTAGTGAGACACTGTTTCAAAAAATATAAAGGGCTGTGGATGTAGCTCAGTGGTTAGGCACCCCGGGTTCAAATTCCAGTACAAAAAAAAAAAAAAAAACAAAACTACAAATAAGAAAGAGGTGAAAACTAGTACAAGGCCACCAGAAGACACTCCTGCACATATCCAACAGATGAATGTAACAAATGTACTGATGAGCAAATGAAGCCCAAATCAGAGTACATAGTCCATGTTTCTATTTATATATTGTAAGAGAACAAGCAAAGATAGTCCATGATGTTAGTAGTGAGGATAATAATTACTTCTGTATATGGCAAGGATTTAGGGAAGGGCATGAGATGGGTACTGAGGTCCTGATTATGTTCTTTCTACATCTTAGCCTAGGTGGTAGCTACAGACTATGTTCACGTTGTAATACATCCAACCATATACTTATAAATCTGTTTATTTTATGTATACTATATTTAAATAGCTTTATATCTGTATTCATAGGAATTATTTGGAGTAGGCCTGGGGATGTAACTCAGTGGTAGAGTGCTTTGTCTAACATGTGTGAGTCCTTGGGTTCAATCTCCAGCATGATACAAAAATATTTTCAACAAAAACAGAGGCGAATCAATGGGAAAATGGGGGTTCCTATGTCAACAAATCATTCTGAAACAAATGGACATTTTTTTTGTGGTGCTGGGGACTGAACCCAGGGTCTTGGGCTTGCAAGGCAAGCATTCTACCAACTGAGCTATATCCCCAACCCACACCTGGATATTTTTTAAAAGCCTCAATAACTCTCACATACATAAAATTAATAACTCAAAGTGCATCATAGATCTAAATGTAAATTCTAGACCTATAATATTTCTTAGAATAAAGTATAGGAGAAAGTCTTTTAAACTTTCAGTTAACCAAAAATTTCTTAGCTGTGACACTAAAATTCAAAAGACATTGTTAAAGAGATTGAAAAGTCAAAGAATGGAAGAAAGTATTTGTAGATCAAACATCTGGCACATAACTTGTAGAGAATACAAAAAAATCTATTAAAACTAAAATGTGAAGGGAATTACTGGGGAATTTAATTTATCAAATTACATTATGTGCATGTATAAATATGACACAATGAATCCCACTATTATGAATAATAATCATGTACCAATAAATATGGGGAAAAACCTAAAAAGTGAAGCAAAGTCTAGCAAAAGCTAGATACCTCACCAAAGAACAAATACAGTTAGCAAATAAATAAATAGTTTCTCAACATCATTAATCATGAGGGAACTACAAATTAAAATCACTGCAAATTATACACCACTGCACACCTATTAGAATGTGGGGGTAGACAATACAAAGCACTGGTAAGGATATGGAGCAACCAGACCTCTACTGGCAGGAATGCAAACTGGCACGGCCCCTTTGGAAATGGTTTTCCAGTTGTCCATGAAGTTAAGCAAGTTATATCCTACCCCAAATAGTTTTCCAGTTGTCCATGAAGTTAAGTAACTTATATCCTACCCCAAAATCTGGCAAGTCCGCTCCCAGGTATATATACCTGGGTGAAATTAAAACTATATAAACCCAAAATCCTATAAAGGAATATATATATGTATATACATATATATATAAAGAAAGAGAGATTGAACTCAGGACCTTGTGCATGCTAGGCAAGTACTCTACCGCTGAGCTATACCTGCCAGTCCCTAGCAGCTATATTTTTAATCACCAAAACATGGAAATAACCTAAATGCTTTTCAATCAGTGGATAAACAACCTGGATTACACACAATGTAATATTACTCAGCAATAAAAATGAAAGAAATGCTGGGCTTGGTGGTACACACCTGTAATCCCACCAACTCAGGAGGCTGTGGCAGGAGGATCCCAAATTTGAGGCCAGTCTGGGCAACTTAGCAAACCCTGCCCAAAATAAAAAATAAAAAGGGCTGGGAACTTAGCACAGTGGTAGAGTACTCCGGGGTTCAATCTTCAGTACCACACACACATGGAGGAACTAACAACAGTGAATAACATGGATGAAACAATGTATTCTGCTACATCAAAGAAGCCAAACTCAAAAAGGACATTTTTTTTGTATGATTCCATTTATATATATGGGGGAAAATTGAAAGTGCAGAAAGGAAATACATCAGTGATTAGGAGCAGAGTGCAGGAAGCGGCTGATTCCAAAGATGACACATTGGGAGGTGACAGAACTCTTCTATGTCTTCCTTGTGATAGTGTTGGTAACTTGATTATGGGTTTGTCAAAATTCATAGAACTGTATACTTTCAAAAGAGCTCATTTTATTGTATGCAAATTTTACCTTGAGTTTTAATTTTAAAAATAAGGAGCCTCCAGGTAATTTAGAATAACACATCTGTATAAATCCAAATCTCTCCATATATCCTTCAAAAGACTATATAAATCAACCCAAAGAGTATACAAAACCACACATAATAAGTACCTTCAGTATAACTGATAGTACAAAACAGACTAATACAAATTTTTAAGTGCCTATAAGTAAAAAAAATGTTTAACCTTTCCTGTAGTATGAGGAGGATCTGAACAAAACAGAACAAAGGAAGGGAATGGAGAGACTAGGGGTGAGCTGAAATCATGCTTAGAGAAGATTCACTGGAAGTAGGAAAATACAGAAAAACTGGCCAGAGATATGAGAATACCAGCTATAGGGAAGGTGTGTGGGACCCAAGGAGATAGTCACAAAGCATGCTTCTAAGGGAGAAAAGGATAAAAAGGAATAAGGAAATATCATTTAGATATTGGGTGGTGATTAGAGAAAAAAAAACTAGAAATTTAGGATCATGTAAGAGAAAAAATGGCTAAAACAAAATCAGACCACACACAATCCCTCTCCAGAGTGCCAAAAGAAAGTCATCCATTATGGATGCTGCACTCCACCTCACTGTCAAAACATAAGTGCTCAAGCAACAAGGACATGAAACAGTCTGTACCAATTCAAAGTTTCTTTAAGAACAATAGAAAATGAGAAAACATTTCAGGTGACTGGGACTGGGGTGCAACTTAGTAACAGAGCACTTGCCTAGCATGTGCAAGGCTCTGGGTTCCATCCCCAGCACTATAAAATCAAAAAACTCAGGTGACAAAAAATTTACTCCACAATGAGAGCAAAGGGAGACTAAGCAGCTTCAAGTTCTCATCCTCCCAAAGAAATATAAAAACAAAAAGAAACTATCAGAATCATCTTTGCCAGAACTCTGGAAAACAGCCAAAGATTTGTAGCAACCAAGCAAAGATAGAATAAAGAAAAAGGCAATTTGAAGATGGTAAGAAAACTTTGTAGAATTTTTACTTGCCCTTCTTTTCCAATCACAGTGTGATGAAACTAGAAATCAGTAACAGAAATGGATAATTTGTTAAGAAAATACAATTTAACAGAACTCACCCCAGCAAAAACAGTAAGCTTAAGCAGCTCTGAGTACATACAAAGTAATCAAAGAACTAACTTCTGAAAGTTTCACACAGGAATTTTACCAAACCATCAAAGAGCAGACAATCCCAACACTACAAAAATTCTTCATGAAGACACAAAATGAAAAGCTTCCAAATTCTCTACATGAATCTGTTAGATAGGTAGGTAGGTAGACATGAGCAGGGGGAAGGGGGAGGGATAACAGGGCTCACTTCATCTTAAGTGATGAAAACTCACTCCACCTTAGGTAACAGAAACACTGCCCATAAACCCACCTCCTTCACAGTCAGTTACTACCTTCTTAAAATAAAAAAGAACTGGGTGTAACCAGCTTAAGGAACTTTCCAACTTCTAAGCATGCACAGAGCACAGAGGCACTGTCATTGGAGTGAACCTAATTCATTGTAACTATTACATCAAAGCTGTAAACCCCCACCCCTGTAGGTTTCCCTTAGGTAATGACTGGAAATTTCCAACATGGTGAAACCAGTCACCTGGTTTGTTGAATCCACGGATATGAAACCCATGGATACCAAAGGCTGACTGCATCCACACACTGATATTCTGGTGCACTCTCGATGAGAATATGACCTTGTTAACATTTTTAGAAGGGAATTTGGCAATTCCTCAAAAATTAAAACATTTTTAGTTGGTTATTTTACTTAAAATGATGCTCTTCAGTTCTGTTTTCCTGCAAATGGAAGTCAAGGGTTATATGTTTTATCTCATATGCACAAGATAGAAAGAAAAAAGGATGAAATGGAGCTCATAAACATAGAAGGGAGAGCAACAGTATAGAGGAAGAGGACCAGGAGTGAGAAGGGGAGGGCAAGGGGAGGTGCTGTGGAATGAAATGGATCAAAGTACGTTATGTGCATTATGAATGTGCTACAACGAAACCCACTATTCTGCATAATTATCATACATCACTAAAAATTAAAACAATATCTTTATTTCAGAGATTTCAGTTATAGGAATCTGTCCTACAGAAATGTCCTCTCAAGAATATAGGCATTACACAGATATTCATTCACTTCCTAACTTTCTAGATAGGATAAAATTGGAAGTAACCCAAAATTATATCAATAAGGGACCAAATAAAAGAAAAATTGAAGTACATAGCTGAATATTAATTGTTATGGTCTAAATTTCCCCCAATTCATATACTGAAGCCTTAATCCCCAAGGTGTTGACAGCGCCTTTAAAGGTAATTAAAATTAAGTGAGTTCATAAGGGTAGGACCCTAATCCAATAGGACTAGTGTCCTTATAAAGAAGAGTAAGAATCACCAGAGACCAGCAAACTTCCCTTCCCACTTTCGAGGTATACACAAAATAAAGGCCATGTGAAGACACATACATGGAAGTCATTAGCAAGGCAAGGAGAAAACCTTTACCAAAGAACAACCTTGCTAGCACCTTGACCTTGGACTTCTAGCCTTTAGAACTGTGAGAAAATAAGTTTCAGTGATTTAAGCCATCCAGCCTGTGGTGTTCTGTTACAGCAACCTGAAATGACTAACACAGATCAAATGCCCTTTTCCAAAATGCATGTGACGAGTGCTTCAGAGTTCAGATTTTTTTGGGGGATTCTGGAATATTTGCATATACATAATGATATCTTGGGGACAGGATCCTAGTTTAACCATGAAATTCATTTATGTCTCATAAATACCTTATATACCAGCATTAAGGTAATTTTAAATAATAGTTTTAGTTTATGTGCATTTAGACTGCAAACCATATGGGGTCAGGTGTAGAATTTTCCACTTGTGGTGTCAATGCTGTACTAAAAAAGTTTTAGGTTCTAGAGTATTTTCAGATTTCAGATTTTTGGATTAGGGAAGTCCAACCTATTTGATAACTGCATATAGTTATTAAGAAGGAAATGGTAGTTTTCTAGTCTGATGCAGAAAGTTCACTTTAGTTACTCATTCAAGAAGTACTTGTAGAGCTGAAGAAATAGCCTCCTTTGGAGAGTGTTTGCCTAGCATGCGGAAAGACCGCGGTTCGAATCCCAGGCCGCTCAAATGAGAAAAAAAAAAAAAAAAAAAAAAACCCGCAAAAAAGAAGTACTTGTAAATTATCACAATGAGTGAAAACCACAAACTGGCAATCTGTATATTACATAATTTCTTTGTTTCAAAAGAAAGAAAAAGAAGGCTGGTTATACATCTCAGTGGTACAGTGCTGGCCTAGCATGTGTGAGGCCCTGGGTTTGATACCTACTACCACAAAAATAATTTTAAAAAGATATCAGATAATAATAATGGCATAGACTCCTCTGTTCCATTCTTCCCCACTAAGTACAACTGGAATTAACACAAGAGGTGACCAAAGAGGACCCTAAAAGGAGCAAGGTGACAAGAAGTCTGGTTAGGGTCCTCAGGACTTAAAAATAATAGCAGAGTATCTCACAACCCAACAACAGAAGGCCACATAAGTGATGTCTCTCTAAACTCCTAATCTAGCAACCGAAAGCAGCCTAGTTAGTCTGAGGCTTCCCGCAAATCAACAAGAGTCCCTCTAACAACACCAGACAGGTCTGGAACACCAGCAAAATAAAATAATCAAGACTGGGAACCGTGCTGACAATAAGCAGGATGGAAAGTGCTCTTGTTCCCCACTGAGTCAGAGACTACCTGGGAGTCAGGATCCCCATATAAGAATCACCCAGCCTGGAAAAGTTCTTCATCCCTGCTGACCAAGAACTCCTTCTCCCTCTAGGAGATCAGGTACCATGCAGATTCAGCAAGGGGAAAACTGATGTAAGAGGCACCATTTTAAATATAAGTTGGAACTACTCAAATCACAAACAGGACTCAGTTACCTTTGATACCTTTTCCAGTTTTCAACTTCTTCCAGGTTCTTCAAAGTGGCCAATTCAGATATACCTTATACAACTACCTGCTAGTGACCACTCCCTGTGAGACAGCTAGATACAACCCCCACACCCTGCACAGACTGAATATATGCCACAGTGACCACCTCTCAGTTATAGTGTGACTCTAAACGCCCTATTTAGAACTCTCCTAAAGAAAACCCACCTAGGTGATATACTAATCCTAATAAAAGCTTCAGCTCACAGCTTCTTCCCTCTCTCTCTTTTGCCCCTCACCCTAGTTGAGCATGTTTTACCCTAGATGGCTCATCCCTTCCTGGTGGCCCTGAGACACATTCTCTCTGGGGTCTATAAGTAATAAACTACTTCTGTTAATTTTGTGGGTTTTGTCAAGTTGCCCTTTTTGTCTCAACTGACTGATACACTTGAACATGACTACTTTCCCATTCTTACCTATCCTAAGAGTGGTTATCTTAGCAGGAATAAACTGGACATAGGACAGATAAGAACCACAGGGGATCTGTCAGTATAAAGTTTCCTGTAAGAGGGTCACTTGGTCACAGGACAGACACCAGGACTGGCATTAAACCATCCACCAGCATAAAGAAATATCCCAGGAAAGGCACACTGCAAACATCTGCCAAAATATTCCCCAGACCCTGCCTCAGGGCAGGGCTGGAATTTATAACCACTCTTTTGAGAGACCTCAAAATCAAATTAGAAAACAAGCAAAAATACAATACCCCATGGTATAAAAAAAGTAAACATTTGGTCTTTCCACAGTTGCACAGGGCTCCCCAAACTCTCAGAAATGTACTGTCCTTTGTATGCTAATGAAATAACTCATTAGTGGCCCTAGAGAGATTCAGGATAGTCAACAGAAAAACTAAGCATATGTCAAGAGGGTTGAAACTTTCAGCACTACACACAGATCTCTGGGAAGGAGAGAGGAGCTAGAGATTCAGTTGATCATCAATGGCCAATAATTTAATCTTTCATACCTACATAATAAAACCTCCATGAAAATTCCTAAATGACAGAGCTAGCAGAGCTTCTGGGTTGGTGAACACATTGAGGTGCTAGGAGAGTGGCACACCCAGAGAGGGCATGGAAGGAAGCTCTGTACCTCCTCATAACTTGCTCTACATAACTCTTCCATTTGGTTCCTGAGTTACATACTTTATAACAAACCAGTGATCATAATTATAAGTGATTTCCTGAGTTTTGTGAATTGTTCTAGTAAATTACTGAACCTAAAGAGAATGGTACATGAGAACCCCCAAATGTGTAATCAGTTGGGCAAAAGGGCAGGTAGCCGTACCCCATTTATGGCTGGCATCTAAGTGGGGGCAGTTTTGTGGGACTAAGGCCATAACTTCTGGGGTCTACACAAATGCTGGTACATATATATGAATTTTGAGGGAACATAATTTACCCCATAACAACTTAACAAGATTTAAAGCAACTAATAAAAAATGCTTTGACACTTAAAAATTCTCCTGCAACAAATAAAAACAGGAAATCTCAACAAATAAATAGAAGTTACAAAAATGAGAATCAAACAGAGAGTATAGAGCTGAAAAACACAATAAGCAAATTACAAACTCACTAAATAGGGTTGGGGATGTAGCTCAGTGGGAGGGCACTTGCCTATCATTCATAGGCCCTGGGTTCAATCCCCAGCACCTGAAAAAAAAGTCAAAAGAACTATTTAGTGGAGACGGAGTTGACAAAGAACAGAATCTGTGAATCTGAGGATGAATATCAATAGAATTTACTCAATCTATTTCTTTTTGGTAATGGGGATCGAACCCAGGGACACTTAACCACTGTGTCACATTCCCAGCCTTTAAATTTTTTTTTTAAATTTGACACAGGGTCTCACAAAGTTGCTTAGGGCCTTGCTAAGTTGCTGAGGCTAGCCTTGAACTTGCAATCCTCCTGCCTCAGTCTCCCAAGTCACAGGGATTATAGGCTAGTGCCACCATGCCCAGTCAGTATATTTTTTAAAATATTTTTAGTTGTAGAAGGATATAATACCTTTATTTTATATATTTATTTTTAGGTGGTGCCAAGGATTAAACTTAGCGCCTCATATGTGCTAGGCAAGCACTCTACCACTGAGCTACAACCCCAGTCCCAGTCTACTTTTAAATCTTTTTAAAAATAGATTGAATTGGGTGGTATAGTGCACATCTATAATCCCAGTGACTCAGAAGGCTGAGGCAGGAGGATCTCAAGTTTAAGGTCAGCCTCGGCAACTAAGTGAGACCTTGTCCCAAGTTTTAAAAAATGAAAAGAACAGGTCTGTAGCTCAGTGGTAGAATGCCACCTGGTTTAATCCCCAGTACCATGAAAAATAAACAGGCTGAAAAAATGAGCAGAATCTCAGAGGCCCATGAAACTATAACAAAAGATCTAATATTAATATTATTGATGTCCTAGAAGGAGACTAGAATGTGGCTAAGAGTATTCAAAGAAACAATGACTGAAAACTTCCCAAATTTGACAAAAGTCATAAACCTACAGATTTAAGAAAATGAGCAAACCTATGGGTTTAGGATAAACTGAAAGAAATCCTTGCCAAGGTTTGTCCAAATTAAATTTCAGAAAACTAAGTACAAAGAAAAAAATCTTGAAGACAGCCAGAGAGAAACAAAGCATTACCTGTAGGGGTTAATAAAAACAATGTGAATGATAGATTTCTCACAGGAAACTAAGGAGGGCAGAAAGAAATGGCTTAATACTTTTCAAATGCTGAAAGAAAAGCATTGTTAACTAGTAATTCTATATCTGGCAAAGTTATCCTTCAGGAAAGTAGGGGAAATCAAGGCATACTCAGATGAAGGAAAACAAAGAATTTGTCACTGACAGACCTATTTTTTAAAAAATTGCCTATAATTCTTTTTCTTTTCTTTTTTTTTTTTTTTTTTTTTTTTTGCGGTGCTGGGGAGCGAACACAGGGCCTTGTGCTTGCAAGGCAAGCACTCTACCGACTGAGCTATCTCCCTAGCCCAAAATAGTGTCTATAATTCTAGCAACCAAAACCCTGTCTAAAGAAAGAAAGAAAGAAAGATAAAACCTAAAGGAAGTACTTCAAACATAAAAGAAGTGATAAGAGAATGAATCTCCGAGCATTAGGTATGAAGAACAATGGAAAGAGCAAAAAGATGACTAATTAGATGTAAATACATGCAGAGAAGAAAGGGAATTAGAGGCAGAGGTGGAGAGGGAGAAAATAAACAATGAAAAAAAATATATATATATCCCTCACAGTTAACCAAACTATGAGGCGTCCTCTCTGCAGGGTAATCCAATCTATCATGCCTTTTGATACTCACATCCTTTTTATATTCTTGACTAGTTTAAATTTTTGTAGGGTGCATCTGTTCAATTTTCAATGAGAAAATTTTCTAATTCTTTTACAAAGAGCAGCAGAAGAGAAAATGCTTGGGATCAGTGACATTTCACAATGAAAACAGAATTAAAAAAGATTCCCTAGCACATGGTCAACCTGCCCACTGCTTTCCACATCTGCCTGGCAGCTCAGAGATATGACAACTGCAGAAGTAGGAAGTTGCTGAGATAATAGTGTAGTACAGTGCCATCTGGTTAATGCTAGGTGTTATGGTTTGGTTGTGAGGTGTCACCCAAAAACTCACATGTGAGACAATGTAAGAAGGTTCAAAGGAGAAATGATTGGGTTTTGAGAGTCTTAACCTAATCAGTGAATTAATCTCCCTGATGGGATTAACTGAGTGTTAACTGGAGGCTGGTAGGGTATGGCTGGAGGAGGTGGGAATTGGGGTGTGGCCTTGGGGTATATACATTTGTATCTGGCAAGTGGAATACCTCTCTCTGCTTCCTGATCACCAATGATGTGAGCTGTTTCCCTCCACCACCCTCTCCCACCATGATGTTCAGCCTCACCTTGAGCCCCAAGGAATGGAATTGGTCTTCTATGGACTAAGACCTCTGAAACCATGAACCCTGAAATAAACCTTTCCTCCTTTATAGTTGTGCTGTTCGAGTCATTTAGTCACAGCAGCGAAAAAGCTGACTAAAACACTAGGTATCTGGAACATACAGGTATGTATCTAGGCACAGTGGGCAGCAAAGTACAACACAGCACTGGGGTATGTGGTCCCAAGTAAGATGGAGTAAGTACATTTCACACTGTCTGTCTTACTGAATACAAACATTAAACCTGGACAGAATGCATTAAGTGGCAATTTGATGATTCTGAAAAGTAAAAACAAAAACACAAAGTAGCAGAAAGAAGCCATATGTGCTGGTGTACATCCGTAATCCCAGAGACTTGGGAGGCTGAGGCAGGAGGATAGCAAGTTCGTGGCCAGCCTCAGCAACTTAGTGAAGCCCTAAGCAACTTAGTGAGACCCTGTGTCAAAAGAAAATATTAAAAGAGCTGGGGTTGTAGCTCAGTGGTAAAGTGAGCCTAGGTTCTGTCCCGTGTACAAAAAAAAAAAAAAAAAAAAAAAAAAAAAAAAAAAAGTAGCAAGTAGATTAAGGGAAAAGCCTAGAATTTGAAGTGCTATCATCATTGTGAGTTTGCCCCTGATTCTGTGGTTTTTCCCTGGACCAAGATCAAGGCAGCATTGAGCCAAGAAAACAGTATACAAACAGAAGGAGCTCAAGAGCCAGGCATGGTGGCATGTGCCCATAATCCCAGTGACTTGGGAGGCTGAGGCTGGAGGATCATGAGTTCAAAGACAGCCTCAGCAACTTGGTGAGGTCCCGAGGAACTCAGCAAGACCCTGTCTCAAAAAAAACAAAAAGGGTTGGGGATATGGCTCATCAGTTAAGTGCCTCTGGGTTCAACCCCCTGGTGGAAAGAAGGGAAAGAAAGGAAAGAGAGAGAGAGAGAGAGAGAGAGAGAGAGAGAGAGAGAGAGAGAGAGAGAGAGAGAGAGAGAGAGAGACAGAGAGAGAAAGAGAGAGAGAGAAAGAGAAAGAAAGAAAGAAAGAAAGAAAGAAAGAAAGAAAGAAAGAAAGAAACAAACAAACAAACAAACAAACAAACAAACCCAAGAAGCAGCTCTCTAGATTGGCTTGAAGAGTGGTAAGGGAGTTCCTAAAGCTTAGAGAGTGAGCGGGAAATCAGTTTTGCTTTTCTCCCCTTTCTCTCACACACTCTAGGCAGCAGAAAATCCAGCAGTAGCAGCAGCAGCAGCAATAGCTACAGCAGGACCGGCAGTACTGGAAGACTCTGGCCATCACCTAAAACCCAGACTCTGATTTGATCTGATCCCAAGAGAAACTTCATTATTTTTTTTCCCTAAAACCCAGACTCTGATTTGAGGCACTTGGTCCCAAGAGAAACTTCATTTTTTTTTTCCCTTTGTATCTGTCACTCGTGTCCATTCACGGGCACAGCTGAAATAAATGTGCAGTCTAGCAAGGTAAAAGTACCATTTTTCTATAGTATCCTTTTCTACAGAAAAGGGGAGACAGAGAACTAGAAAGTACACAGAAAATCATGGGGAGGAAGAGTTCAGGAAAGAGACCCCATAAAATCATGTATCAATTTCTGGGCTCATTCTCTAACTGTGCATATGTGGATCTAATCTAAAACAGAAAAGCAAACACTTTTGAAAACTGAATTAAGGGACAGACCACTGCCTACATCCCAGATTGTCTGTCATCCCAGAAAGGAAGCTCAAATGAAATTTCAGAGGTTTAAAAACTAAACAAACATGGAAACCACAAACTATGCAAGGCTGATTAGAACTTGTAGCCTGAACTGGCAAACCAAAACATCAATCAACATTCTCTAAATGATTTAAACAAACCCAGTGTCTCATAATATCACATTAAAATGTCTAGGACATGATCCAAAATTACACAGTACACACACAAAAAAAAAAAAAAAAAAAAAAAACAAGAAAATCTCACAGATATAAGAAAAGACAACAGAAACCAACATCAAGCTGACACAAGTGTTGGACTCATTTGAGAGTCTTTAAAGCATCTGTTATAGAAAACACCCAGGCTGGGAATACAACTCAATGATCAAGCAGTTTCCTACCATGCATGTGGCTCTGGGTTCAATCCTCAGTAACACACACATACACACAAAACACCCAAGAAGTAAGAGCAAACCTTCTGGGAACCACAAGAAAAATAGAAAGTGTCATGAAAGACACAGAAGATCTAAAGAAGAACAAAATGGAAATTTTAAAACTGAAAAAGAAAATAACCAAATAACCCCCTAATAGAAAGGGCTAAACGGCCCAATAGAGATAATAGAGAAAAGAGTGGGTAAGCCTCAAGGCAATAATACAAATTAACCAATCTGGAAAGCAAAATATCCTGAAAAAAATGAACAGTGCTTCTGAGATCTGTGAAATGACACAAAATTCAGGTTATTAGAGTTCCAGAAGAAGAAAAAGGACAGTTCAGAAAAATATTTGAAAAAACAATTCCCAACCACTTCCCATATTTAGCAAAAGACATGCATCTGTAGGTTCAAGAGACTCAGCAAGCCCCAAACAGAATAAACCCACAAGAAATGCACAACCAGCCACATCACCAAACTACTAAAAACTAAGACCAAAGGACTACATATATAGTAACAGAAAGATAACCGGAAAATCACTAGACACTTGGAAATTAAGCATCATTCTTCCAAATAACACATGTATGAAAAAGGAAGTATTAATGAAAATTAGAAAACAATTTGAACTGAACAAAAATGAAAATTTATAAAACTTTGTGAGACACAGTTAAAGCACTGCTTAGAGGAAATCACACAGCATTAAATGCATGCATTGAGAAAAGTTTTAAATCAATAAAACAGCCAAGATATTGAATTAGCCTAGGTACCTGTCAACAGATGAATGAATCAATCATATATACATATGTGTGTATGTTTGTATATATAGAGATGAATATATAAAGTATATAATTAATGCAAAATGGATCAGAGAACAAAATATAAAACCAAAAACTATAAAACTTAAAGAATAGGAGAAAATCTTCAAGACATCAAGTTAGGCAAAAGTTTTCTTAGATATGATACCAAAAGCATAATCCATAAAGTAAACAATTTATAAATTGGATACTTCCAAAATTAAAAAAAATTATTGCCCTGCAAATAACAGTGTTAAGAAAATTGAAAGGACAGGTCATACACTTGGAGAAAAGTCTTAAAAACCATGTGTCTGGCAAAGGGCCTGTAGAAGGAATATATAAAGAACTCTCAAAACTCAATAGTAAGGGCTGGGGTTGTGGCTCAAGTGGTGGAGCACTTGCCTAGCATGTGTGATGCACTGGATTCAATTCTTAGCACCGCATATAAATAAAATAAAGGTTCATTGACAACTTAAAAAAACTCAGCAGTAAGAAAACAATCCAATTTTAAAAAGTAAAAACCCTTTTAAATAGACACATGATCAAAGAGGACATACAAAAAAGTAAATAAGCATATATAAAAATGTTCAATATCTTTAGGTATTAGAGAAATGCAAATAAAACCACGATAAGCTACTACTACATGCCCACTAGAATGACTAAGATTTTTTTTTAAATACTGAAAATACCAAGTGCTGGCAAAAATGTGCCAACTGAAATTCATACACATTGCTCATGGAAATGAAAAATGGGTCAATGGCTCTGGAAACCCCTTTAGAAGATTCTTAAAAAGCTTACTGTATGACCAAAAATTCATATTTAAATGAAAACATGTTTGCAAAAAACCTGGATGTTTAAGTAGCTCTACTCATAACTACCCCAAACTGGCAATAACCCACATGTATTTCAACAGGTGAATGGATAAGTAAACTATAGAACATCTATACCATGGGCTCAGCAATAAGAAAAAAAGAACTAATGATACACACCACAATTTGGGTAAATCTCCAGAGAACTGTGTTGAGTCAAAAAAAAAAAAATAAAATCCCAAAATATCTTGTACTATATGATTCCATTTAATTCTTTTTCTTTTTTATGTTATTGGAGATTGAACCCCAGGAAGTTTTATCACTGAGCTACAGCCCCAGTCCTTTTCCTTTTTGAGACAGTGTCTCAGAAAGTGGCCGAGAGTCTTGCTAAATTGATTTTGGCCTTAAACTTGCAATCCTCCTGCCTCAGTCTGCCAAGTTGCTGGAATTACAGGCATGAGCCACTGTGCCAGGCTTATGATTCCATTTAAATCATATTCTTGAAATAATAAAACGTCTGAAAAGAAAACATACTAGTACTTCCCAGGAGATTAGGAATGGATGTGAGGACAGAAGGGCTGTGAATATGGCTTTGAGGGAGCCTTGAAGTAATGGAACTGTTCTATGCCTAATCATATTAATATTAATATCCTGATTGTGATATTATACTTGTTTTGAAATATGTTATCATTGGGGGAAATGGGAAAAGATGCACAGGACCTATCTATGTTATTCTTTGAATTAGATGTAAATTAATCACCTCAAAAGGAAAAGTTTAATTAAAAAAAAAGGTTGCATTAAGCTGGGCATGGTGGTATACACCTTTAATCCCAGCTAATCCAGAAGATGAGGGAGGAGAATCATCAGAGCTCAGGAGTTCAAGACCAGCCTGGACAATATAGTGAGATCCACCTCAAAAAAACAAAAAGGAAAGAAAGGTTACATAGCATACGGCCCCATTTAAATGACACTCTTGAAAAGACAACACTATAGTGACACAGAGTAGATCTGTGATTGCCTGAGGTTATAGGCAGGAGAGGATATGACTATAAATAAGTAGCATGAGGCAGTTTTTTGGAGTGATGAAACTATAACCTATAGATTAATTATACCAATCCACATGTATTAACACTTATCAACTTATACAAGAGCAAAATCAATTTTAAGTTAATTTAAAAGATAAAAAATAAAAAACGAAAGGAAAAAGGTAGTAGACTATGGCTATGTGTAGGACTTTGCATCTTGGCCAAAAGAGAATTCAAAGTTCAACTGAGAAAATTTGTTCAGAAAATTCATTTGAAAGACAGTCAGGTTCCTTAAGAGATTTCATTCCTAATTTATAATCTGTCCATAAATTGGAAATATCTGCAGGAAATCAAGGAGTTTATTTATCACCAGGTTGTGGTTAAAAATAATTCCCCATGACAACCCAGCAAAGAAATGCCCTGAAAAGCAATTCCAAGAAACCCTGGCTTCCCCTGAGACCTTGGTATGCTCTCTCCTGATAAATAAGATGAGTCAAGGTACTGGTTATGTTTCCCATTGGCTGCCAGAAGGCTCAAAGTAAAACCAGCAGCTAAACATTAATACAGATGGCCCCTGACTAAACATGGTCTGACTTATGATTTTTCAACTTTACAGTGATGCAAAAGCAATACATACTCAAGAGAAACCAAACTTGGAATTTTTGATTTTGATCATTTCCTGGGCTAACAATATGTGATACAATACTCTCTTCTGATGCTGGGCAGCAGCAGCGAGCCGTAGCTCCCAGTCAGGCATGTGATCAAAAGGGTAAGCAACCAATACCCCACAGCGTACCATGTTGCCCATCTATGATGCTCAGTAGGTTAGATGTATTAAGTGAATTTTCAGCTTGAGTTTATCAGGATGTAACCCCATCATAAGTCAGGGAACATATCTGTATTGGTTACCCTAAAGTCCAAGTGTGTACATTCTCATTGGCCTTGATCTTCTGTCTCTCATTTTCCCTGATTCTAGTCCTCATTCACAAATAAGTTTCTATTTCATGGTAAAGGTTCCTACAATCTCATCACATCTATGGTAAAAAAGAGAAAGGAATAGACAGACAACATACTTACCTGGGGTTTGGCCATTTCCTGCTGTTCTTGGGAAAAGGCAGATATGTGTGAAAATTGAGCTGGAATAAGTAAAGAAGGGTAGAGCATATGAGGACTCCATCAGGCTTGCAGTAGTAGAATTATCTCCTAGAAATCCCCTCACATAAGCTAGCAATGAAGCTGCTCTGTGGAAGAGTATATTGTTTTAATAATGACCTGTATATTTTTTACTTTTTTGTGTGAAAACTGAGCACAAAGGGTTTTTATTTTATATATATATTAAATTATGCCCTGACCCAGAAATCGTATTTCTAGGTATTTTGCTTAATGAGATAATGTATCATGATGTATAATTTCTCCAAAAGTAACTTCATCTTGGCATTGATTTTAATACCAAACTTAATCCCATGTGACCCATAATAAGAGAATAATAAGTAAATATTAGTAGTGAAACGCTACACAGTTGTTGAAAAGGTTATATGGAAGTATGCACTTATCTGTGCATGTTGTGGTACATATATCTCAAAATTTTTTAAAATGTTATAGAAGAAATCTTAAACTGAATTACAATAAATTTCTAAATAAAAAAGTAGATTATAAAACTGCATAGTTTTATATTTTATAGTTTTAAAATTATATTTTAAAACTATAAATGTTTAAAAAGGCATAAACATACATGTTTAAGAATGGGCATTTAAATGTGACGGGGGGAATGGGAAATCAGTTCTTATTTTACCTTTCCTCTATTTCTCAATTTATCTGTAATTCAAAATGTTATTTATTAAACGTCAAAAAAAACCCCACTAAACTTGAGGACTACCTATTATCCAAATGACGTTTTACCCCCATCCCCCTCAGATCCCGCAGCACCAAGCCCCGCCCACCCCTCCCAGCCCCCAAACTGTGGAGAAGGCTTGCTGTCAGGTAAGTCTTCTCAGGTGGCTCTTCTTTCTTCCTTCTCACCTCACTGGGATCGTCTCGCCCAGGACCCGGAAAGAGGCCTTCAGGTGCAGGTCACTTCTCCTGGCGCTTTCACACCAGGCCCCTACTCAGGGATTGGACGAGGGGAGAGGGACAGAAGGAGAGGCAGGGCGTGCCTAAAGAGGGGCCTGAGGGATACACAAGAACCCTGAGTATAGGTCCCTGTACTGGAAAATGTGTAAATGTCAAAGTTTAATAGACCCCACTCAATCCTAACTGGCCCCATAACTTTGTCCACCAATGAGCCCCCAGACCCTCATTCACTGACCTCTCGGTCCCACATCTCTCAACCCCTAAACCCCCGTATTACTGATCCTCAAAAACCCCCCTTTACTCGTCCCCCAGAACTCCCCATCACTCAGCCCAAGACCCCCGGCAAACGTCCGCTCAACCTCACTCTCTCTCTCTTTCTCGTCAACAGATTTTCTGCTTGCTGTTGAGGAGACCGTTACAAGAACTGGCCCCGACAAGCACTTCCGCTTCTGAACCGGCTCTCTAGCACCGCAGCCTATAAAAGCTGCAGCGACCGGTTCTGCGCACGCTCAGTATTGCCTTTGAGACCACATCTGCCAATAGTCAACATGGGGCCTCGAAGGTGTTGGGGTCGCAGCGCAAGCGCAGAGGGAAGGCGACTGCACAGGTGACGTCACTGTTTCAAAGCGAGATGTTCACGTCTACTGCGTCTCCAGGTTGGCGTTGCAGAGAAAGTGTTTACTTTTTTCTGCGGAGGCCAGCATTCCTAAGATTTCAGATGCACTTATGGAAGGGCAGGGAGGAAAACTGCCCAATTAAGGAAAAGATTCTAGCGTGCGGGAATTTTGTGTCTTGTATTCAAAGGTCAGCAACGGGGTTGCAGGTGTAATCGCAGGATTCAGAGCAGAATGCTCTGTGTACACAAAGACTGAGAGGGTAGGGAAAAGCCATTGGCTCCATCCAGTGGCTAGGGCTGGAGTTTACATCTTAACGTTTGAAGAAGGTAGGGCAATACGCAGACAACGAGATGAAGAATAAATAGTGCTGTGGGACGCAAACATACACACACCAGCGGTGAATGGGGTGTGTTAGTGACTGACAGGTTGCTTTCTCTGGATGGGCGGAGGCACCGTTAGTGTGTTGGGCGTGCGGAAGGAGTGGGCGGCGGCTAGGGATAGGGCTTATAATCTCATACTCTAGATAATGGGGAGACCGTAAGCGGGATCGGATTTTTAAAAGACCAATATGAAGCAATCTAGCCTTATATTTTAAGGTTAAAATTACACACGTATACTTCACTCGTTTGTTTATTGCCCTCTTAGAATATGACCTCTACAGGGATGTACCTAAGCACCTCCTGTGTGCCAGATAGTGTTCTAGATGTTGGGAATATAGCAGGGAAAAAAGAAATATCATGATGTGGGCAGCCTGAGTTCAAACCCCCCACCTACCAGCTGTGTGACCTAGGGCACGACTCTTTACTTCCCTGAGCTGTCTCCTCATCTATAAAGTAAGGATAATGACAGTGCCTATCTCATTAAGGCTGTGGTGATAAATGAGTTGATATCGTAAAGGGTTTAAAACAACACAGCATAAAACAAGTGCTATGCCAGTGTTTATTATTACTATATAAATAAAATCACATGTGTGTATGTAAAACTTTTTAAAAAGGAAAAATAAGATGATTTGCAAACTGCTTTGTGAACAGACTGTAACCGGCAAGGGTGGAAACAGGGAGATCACTGAGGAGGCTCCTGGCAATGGGCACAGCAAAGGACCTAACTCATTATTTCTTGTATGGTGGGCATGGTGTGAAGTGCATGACATGAACTGCCTCAGACAGTTATCACAACAGTCCCATGGCCCCCACTTGTGAGATAAGGCAACTTTGTCCCAGAGGTTAAGGTCACACAAGTTCTCAAAATCAGATCTATAACCTCCACCTAGTAATATTATTCTTTTGTTTATTCAATATTCCACAGAATTTACAGAAAGTATCTGAGGAGCCTCATTCTAGAACCAGTAAAACCAGTCAGGTAATGATGCTTCCTAGCAAACAAGGGCAAAGAGAGGAAGCAGGGGGAAACTCAGATTTCTTGTTCTCTGAAAGATCAGCACCTCTGGTATAAACATTGTCCACTCCTTTAACACATTTAGAGGTGGAAAATAGGGAGGGCTGAACCTTTAGGACCCATCATAGTTTCGTCCCTTTCAGCCTGAAACACCACCTTGCATGCATGAGTGTGTGTATACACACATACACAATGAAAGGGGGGAAATCTTTTGGGGTTGGTGGAAATTGAGGTGTGCTGATTGCCAGCTCCAGAAACGTTTCTGAGCCAGTGATACTGCTCCTCAGAAACATTCTCAAGGTCCACAGTGCACATCCACAAGCTATGTGAGGCCAGATTTCCTGCTGCAGAACCAGAACTCCCACTCTATCTTCATGGCACCCTCTACCATCAGTCCCTACAGATGCAACCTCCTCGTACAGTAGTCTAGGCAGCAGATTGACAAGTGAAGGGGTATGGAAGATTGACAGGTAAGTGGTCCTACCACAGGCTCTGCACAATGTGGCGCTCTCACCCAAAGACAAGGAAAAAGGCCCCCCATTTGGCTGGTGAGTCATTATTACAATTGCTCTTAAGATACATCTTATCAAAACTATGAAAGTGTTGCCAATTGTTAATAGTCATTTTGGACCAAAAGGAAGCAGGTGAAGTTGGGAGAGAAACAGCACAGAAGGACCCAAGTCTCTGGTGACCTTAGAGTCAACAAATTAGCATTGAACTACCTTGCCTCCAAGAAAGTAATCCCCGTACCTCCTCTTGAAGTCATGGGCATTTTTAATGGTGTTGGTTCCTGCAGTCAAACCTAATCCTGAACAATATATCAGACTTTGTTCAGCCAATACAAGTCAGAAAACAGGATACATGGGACTGGTGTGCTGCAATGAACAATAGCGAATGAAAGCCAACTTGGGAGTAAATGAAGAACAAGTTGGGAGTGAATGGGGGCAAGGAGAGGCAAAGGGTAATGGAATGAAGGTGAATGAGCAGCAGAGAAGAGTGCATGGGTAGAGGAGATGTGGGCAGAGTAAAGGAATGACCATGCACTAGATTGTGAATTACTTTGATATTATGGATGAAACTGAATATGTGATGATACAGTGAGGCACAATTTAAGTAAAGAAAGGTAACTGTGGGAGCAGACTGAGTGAACGGGCAATGAAACGTGGTAAATGTGAATAGAGTTGGCAGAAATGCTAAGGATTAGAGTGAGACACAATATGAGTGGAGAGGTGAATTTAGAGGGAAAGTAGGAGTGAACTGGGGTAATGTGGGACTCAGAGGGAAGAGTGGGGTGAACAAGTGGAAAAATAAGAGGGATTGGAGTCGAGTTTGAGTGGAGATACTATGAGGGAGAAGGAAAGTGACTACAGGTGAATGGGGAAGGCTGAAATTAGATAGGAGTAATGCAGGGTAGTGACTCGGGAAATGTGGATACCTGGATCCCAGCGTGAATCAACAGATGTGAATGAGCTGAAGAGTATACATGAATAGTGGGCAGAATGAGAAGGAATGGAAGTAAAGAGCAGAAGGTAAGTAAATGTGAGTAATGTGAGACAAAAAAAAAAAAAAGAGAGAGGGAGAAGATAAAAGTCACATGGCCCACCCAGGGTAAGTAATCAGGGTAACATGGGACCCAATATGAGCAAAAAGTGAATTCAATACAAAGTATGACTGAATGGGGTTACTGGGGTGGAGTGGGAGCAACTAAACATGAATCAAGAGCAGAAGTGAGAATAGGGTAATAGCGGTTACAGTGGAAGTGAATTTAAATGAATGAGGCAATGAGAATAAGTGGAGCTAATGAAGAGGAAATTGAAAAACAATGGAGATGACTGAGCATAGAGTGAGTTCATATGGGTAACCTGAGCTAGTGTTTGGGAATAATACGTGGCAGAGTTCCAGCAAAGAGGGCTGATGGGGGACAGCATCTTGGAGGATACAGGTGAAGAAAGGGGAGAAAGGGAGTGAATGAATGGAGGTGATAATGAGGACAGGAGTCAATGAACAACGCTGAAGTATTGGCCACCAAAGTGAACAGGAGTCACCTAGTATGGTGTCAGGAAGTAGAGGTGAAAATAGAAAATGAGTCTGAGTGAGAGTGAATGGAGATGAAGAAAGAATGTGATGTGAGAACATCTGGCCAATGATAAATAGATGGTCAGGGAATTGTGGTAAAAGGAGGCCCAATGAGAGTGAACATAAATAGATGAGAATATAAGTGAACTGGGAAATAAAAGGTAGACTGAGAATGAAGGTAAAAAGCGGTTGAGTGTGAGGATGTTTATGTAGTGTGTCATTTGTAATATGTGAGGAGGGACAGAGTGTGATTATGATGTGGGGGAAGATTCTAGTCAATTAAGATGGAACCACACAGTGAATGCAGAGAGGTGAAGAAAGTACCAAGGATAAGTGTTATGGTTTGAACATATCCCCTCCAAAATTCAGGTGTTAGAAACTTAATCCCCAATGCAACAGTGTTGGAAGGGGGGTCATCTGAAGAGGTGTTTAGGTCATAAGGGCTTTGCCCTCATGAATGAATTAATGCAGCTATGAAAAGGGCTTTCAGGAATGGTTTCACTCCTTCTGGACCTTCATGCCTTCCATGATTTGAGGATACAGCAAAAAACCCTCACCAAATATCATTGCCTTGATCTTGGAACTTCCCACCCTCCAGAATTGTGGATTTCTGTTCTTTTTAAATTCCCCAGTCTCAGTTTTTATTTTATACTAGCATTAACAGACTAGGGCAATGAGTAAATAGAGGTAATGGGGGTATAGGGAGAGAGCATGATGGTCATATTCTGCAGAGCGTGAGAAATCAGAGGTGGTAGTAGGCACAGCAGAGTGAGAAATGGAGGTGATAAGGATCAGAGTGAATGGAAATGCAGGTAACCAAGTTGTAATGCATGGTTATTGAGAGCAGAGTGGGACAGTATTAAGAAATGTAGGGAGGGGCTGGGGCTGTAGCTCAGTGGCAGAGCGCTTGCCTAGCATGTTAGAGGCACTGGGTTTGATCCTTAGCACCACATAAAATAAACAAAATAAAGGCCTACTGCCCATCTACAACTACAAAATTATTTTTAAAGAAGATTTTTAAAAGATTTTAAAAAAGAAATAAATGTAGGGAATGTGGGCCCAGTGTGAGGTTTAGTATTCAAGTTTGTCTGTCTTTGGTGTGCCCCCAACCCCTCTCTCCCTGCATCATTCTGACACCACTGGGTTTCTCTGTCTTTGTCTCCTTCCATTTTTGTCAATGTCTTTATTTTTCCTTATGAGTCTCTTGGTCTCTAAGGGAGCTGGCACTGGGGAAAGTAGTGAGGTGCCCAGACCTCTGGCTTCTATGTTCCAGAATATATCACTTAGACCAGTCAGTGCTCATAGAGCCCAGAGTTCCAGAATGCCCCTAATTCTGAAGACCACAGGGTGAATCTGGAGCAAGGCATCAGCTATAAGAGCTTGTGGGTGTCATGATGCTGGCTCGGGGCACTATGTTAGTGATCTGGGCCACACTGATTGTTGCCAGCGTGGATGCCAAGATTTATGAACGTTGCGAGCTAGCAAAGAAGCTGGAAAAGGCAGGACTCGATGGTTACAGAGGCTACCACATTGGAGACTGTGAGACTCTATTTGCCCTAAGTCCCATCCATACCCCCCAAGCCATTAACCACACTCAGACCCAGGCTTCCCTTGTCATTTTTCACCTCTCTGGTTTAGGGCCTGATCTTTAGGCACTACCTGACTGTGATGAGTGGTTTAATTCAACTCTAATGTCATCACCTGTCAGTACCTTCACACTCATCACCTCGGTCTCTACCATCAACAAGATTATTTCTGTCCATATCATCACCACCCCCATCACTGATCTCTCACTCAGAATCATCAACATCAACACCCCACTACCAAACCAAGATCATCAATCTCACAACTAAGATGATAACCATCCCCATTGCAACCCCCATACTAGGCTTTCCTATTCCCAGACCCTGTCTACCTCCTACTTCCCCTCTCTCTCTCTCTCTCCCTGTCCCAGGGCTATGCATGGCACACTATGAGAGTGGCTTTGACACCTCTTTCGTGGATCACAATCCTGATGGCAGTAGTGAATATGGCATTTTCCAGCTGAACTCCGCCTGGTGGTGTGACAATGGTGTCACACCCACACAGAACCTCTGCCACATGGATTGTCGTGGTAAGGCAACACTAGGGATACATGGGATCCCTAGTGCCTATCCCCACATGCCAAACACAAAGGCAAGGTTATCTAAGTGGTAATCTCCAAAAGCAGAAAAATGATGGGGAAAGGAAAAAAGTTGCCGCTGTTAAGACACCATCCTAAATCCTTAATCAGACTACACTGACATGTTGTCAAGGTCTAGGGAATGCAGAGCCTCCAAATCTCACCCAGAATGGAAGCTGCAGTTTTCTGAGACTCAAGAAACAGGCAATTCAATACCATGTGAAATAGAGGGAGAGACTGTTCTGATTTGGAGTTGAGGTTGTATAGGCCCTGAGGGAAGAAGCAGATGATTGGAAGTAGGAACAGAAACTACCTATGTATAGAAATTAGAGAACTTTCCAGATGAGAATGTTGTAGTGGTGAAGACAAAGCAGAATAGCAACGAAGTTGTTCAGGGTTTTCCTGACTGATGGATGAGGTTGTGCAAGACAGGCCAAAATGGAGACTAAGTTATTTGGAGCCAGCCCAAATGGAGGTTTAGGTTGTGTTAAGTCCGGTCAATATAGCAGAAGAGGTCACCCATGATTGACCAGATTAAAGGTTGAGATTGTCCAGGACCAGCCACCATAGAGTTTGAGGTTGTCTAAGACAGAGTAATTAATAATGAAAATGTTCAAACCTGAATAAAATTAAGGTTAAGGTTCTGTGTGACAACATGGAAATTGAGGTAATCCAGGATTAGTGAAAATGGAGGTTGAAGTTATTTATAACTAGTCAAAATGGTAGTGGAGATTGTTTAGGATGGTCAATATGGCAGTTGAGATCATTAATAACTAGTTAAATGGGAGTTAAAGATAATCCTGGTCCGGCCAACATGACAGTTGAGATTAGCTAGGACAAGGTACCATGGTGGCTGAGGTTGAACAGAACTAGCCAATATGGAGATTGGGGTCATTCATAACCAGTCAAAATAGGATTTGAATGTACCTAGGACCTGACAACAAACTGTTTGAAGTCACTAGGAATGACCAACATGACAGTTAATTAGCTTCCCACTCAACCAATCAGCTGGTTGAGGTGATGCCAGACCAGCCAGTATTAAACTTGATAACATTCTTATCTGGACATAATGACAGTTGAAGTCATCCAGACTTGGCCAATGTGGAATTTGAGGTTGTCTGGTATGAGCCAATATGGTGACTAAGGTAATTCATAACCTGCCAACATGATAGTTAAAGTCAACCAGAGTTAAGGTTGTACAGAACCAATCAACATGGCAATTGAAATAATTCATACCAGCTAACAAAAGGGTGAAGATCATTCACAATCAGCCAATGTAGTGGTTGATGTAATTCAGGCCCCAAGGAATCCAGAAACCCTGGGCCCTTCATATGGTGTAACCCTGTCCCAAGTGTACCAGATCATCATTTTCCTCTCTTCCCTCCTAGATCTGCTCAACCGACATATTCTGGATGACATCTTGTGTGCCAAGCGGGTTGTGAATGCACCAGGAAGTATGAAGGCCTGGTAAGTTCAGGGGGATGATCTGGACCCTGGGCAGCCAGAGATAGTGGTATTGCCACATCAAGTTGTCCACTTCATCCTTTCCCCCTCCCTTCATTTCCCAGGGATTCTTGGACCCGGCATTGCTCTGGCCATGATTTATCTGACTGGCTCAAGGGGTGTGATACGTATGCAAAAACAAACCCAAGGAACTTCCATCATTATCCCTTAAGTTCACAGGGATAAAGATTTTCTTTTCCTGTCTTTTTTTTTCTTTTGTGGATTTAATAAAGATGTTATACAAACAGTACAAGAGTCATTGCCTATTCTTCATTTTTCCGATCCCTGGAGGTACCGCCTTTCAATCACGTCCTCCATATCTTCACAACTTTAATCAAGAGATACCAGATGACTTGGGATAGGAGGAAGGATAGTGTAGTGATTAAGAGCATAGGTTCTCCTTGAATCAAATACCATTTCTACCATTTACTGGATGTGTTGCCTTAAAAGAGGCACTTAATTTCTCTGTGCCTCAGTCTTCTCATCCATATAATGAGGATGATAATGATGTTATTGACCTTGTGAGGTTATTGGATGGATTAAATGAATTAATGTTTATAAGGCACACACAGTGCTTGGAACAAAAGACAGTTACAGGTATGGAGATAGAGGCAGGGTGGAAGGATATGAAAGTTGGTTTCCCTGAAAAAGTATCAGTCTCAGCTGAGGTCACTACAGGGTCTTTATTTTTGACAGATACAGTCTCATCAGGGGAGAACGGGATTAGACTCAGTTTACACAGGAAGCTCAGTGGGCCCTGGGGAGTTTAAAATATTCACATTCTCCCACATCCTCCCACATATCATCATTCTAATATTCAGCCCCCCATCTCCTCTTTTATAATCAAAATCCTAAATTGCAAATGACAGACTTGGAATTTAAGAAGGAATTCAATGGGTAAACAGGTAATAATTTCTTTTTACAGAATGCCCAGGGTTCAGTCTGTGCCTTGAGCAGAGTATTTAGGAATTTGAACTTACCATTCTTTTCTTTTCACTGGCCAGCCCCATTGGAAGAAACCACTCCCACAAAGAAGCAGTTCATCAAGTCCTTTGTACTCTTTGGTTGGGGGTGGATTCTCCACTACCCAAAGCCTTGCTTTCAGTATTCACCACATCCAAGAGCAGATGATCATTAAAACAGCTAGGGGCCACTGCATGCCAAGGAAAACTCAAGTCCCCTTCCTTTAAGGCCATTTGGATTTCCCCTGTGCTCAGCCCCAACCAACAAAGAAAACCAAGGTTCACATCTCCCTGGGCGTCCATAAAAGGTGCTTTCACTCTGGGCACTGACTTCTGAATGTGATAGTGATTCATCAGAAGCAACAGAAATAAACTCTGGTGATTTTAAGTCAAAAACAGATCTTCTAAAAGCCTGTCATGCAGCTTATAGTCTTTCAGGGAAGGCTGTAGAATCAGGCTCAGAGAAAGGGAAGGTCCACACAGAGAAACATAGCCAAAAATCCTTCCCAACAGGCTGAGGTGGAAATGCTGGTATTATCAAATGTTGCTACCTCTGGAAACTGGATTTGATGCTGTAGTGTTGTTTTCTTTACATTGTTCTGATTATGCATCCATTCTAATAATGGAACATTTATAGTATGTTCTTCATTGTTTTTCTTTTAGTAGTTATGTTTAATTATGCAATTTCATATCATTTGGTAAACCCTGTTTTTCTTGGATAGCATTTATTACCCATTATGAGAGATGACAAGATGTGTGTTCTTATTAATAGATTTTCTTAATTGTTTCTATGAGAGTTCAATATTAAATTTGGAAACATATTTTCCTTGTTCCATTTTCAAGGAAATATGCTTATTGAAATTAATCAAATTGGGTTTCCCTTGATATCTTTGCCCAGATTTATGGTGAGGTTTGGCTTCCAAATGATAACTCTTATAGATTCAAAGCTTCAAAAGATTTTAATGTTGAACAACCTCTTTGGTATAAAGTGGCCATTCAATATACACCCATGATACAAGCCCAGTTTTTTGCTTCAGGATCTTGGCTCTTGTTATTTCTTCTGCCTGGAATGCTCTTCCCCCAGTATGGCCAGTGCTTTCTTTTCAGATCTAAGTTCAAATGTCATGTCCTCAGAAAAGCCATCCCTGGTCACCCTAAAGCAGGATTCCCCCACCTCACTTTTTCTTTGACTTTCCTACGAAGGGTTTTCTATTTTCAGTTCTTTGGTCTCTCCTCTCTCTGAGTTCTCTAATCCATGCTGAGCTTTGACTTCTAGAAGGTTTCTCTCATATTCAGGACAGTCATAGGGCTTCTCTCCCATGTGAGTTCTCTGATGTACAGTGAGTTTGGACTTCTCTCTGAAGGCTCTGTTACACTTATCACATTTATAGGGTTTCTCTCCTGTATGAGTTCGTTGATGTATAATGAGATATGATTTTTGGGAGAAAGCTTTCTCACATACATTACACTCATAGGGTTTCTCCCCTGTGTGAACTCTCTGGTGAATAATAAGATATGATTTCTGGAAGAATGCTTTATCACATTCATTGCATTCATAGGATTTCTCAAATTTTTCTCCTGTATGAGCTCTCTGATGTAGCATGAGATATGACTTCCGGGAGAAGACTTTTCCACATACAGTACATCCATCAGTTTTTTCTCCTGTATGAATTCTCTGATGAGCACTGAGGCTCAGCTTAAGGGTGAAGGCTCTTCCACAGTCTGAACACACATAAGGTTTCTCTCCTGTATGAATTCTTTGATGTCTACGCAGTGTTGATTTCTCTCTGAAAGATTTGCCACATTCATTACATTCAAAAGGTTTCTCTCCTGTGTGTGTCCTCTGATGTACACTGAGGTGCGCCTTTTGATTGAAGGCTCTCCCACATTCTAAACATTCGTAGGGTTTCTCCCCTGTGTGAGTTCTCTGATGTATGATGAGCTTTGTCTTCTCTCGGAAGGCTTTGCCACACTCATTGCATAAATATGGCTTCTCTCCCGTATGAGTTCTTTGATGTATATTCAATGTTGATTTCTCTCTGAAGTATTTGCCACAATCACTGCATTCAAAAGGTTTCTCTCCTGTGTGTGTTCTCTGATGCACACTGAGGTGTGCCTTCTGGTTGAAGGTTTTCTCACATTCTGAACATTTATAGGGTTTCTCTCCTTTGTGAGTTCGCCGATGTATGATGAGCTTTGTCTTTTCTTGAAAAGCTTTGCCACACTCAGTACATACATATGGTTTTTCACCTGTATGAGTTCTTTGATGTATATGCAAGGTTGATTCCTCTCTGAAGGATTTGCCACATTCATTACACTCAAAGAGTTTGTCTCCTGTGTGCATGGTCTGATGTATACTGAGGTGTGCAGTCTTGTTGAATACCTCTTTGCATTCTGTATATTCATAAGGTTTCTCTCCTATGTGAGTGATCTGATGAACAATAAGGAGTGAATTTGTGCTGAGGGGTATTCTACACTCAGGACATTCATAGGTTGGTTCTGAAACTTGAGTCAGATTATGCTGAACAAAGTTAAGACTATGACCTTTCTCATATGTATTATAGTCAAGGGGTATCATTCCATTATTTTTTTCATGCCTGCCATGAATTAATAATTTCCCACATCGATTGCATTCATAACATTTCTGAGCAGTCAAGCTCAGACTATTAGGAGTGAGTAAGCCAAAATTATCTTTAAAACTTTTCCCATATGAGTCAGTTATATAGGGTGTGTGTCCTGAAGAAACTACCCATGTGCTCTGAGGAAGTGGGTTTACAAAGCCATCAAATTCATGGATTCTTTCCTTAGACACATTTTTTTCATCAATGGATATAGCTTGCCTCAGGTGTCTGTTCTGGTTTTCCTGGCGGTTCTCCAGCTGTTCTTCAGCTTGTTCATCTTCTAGAAAGAATAACAAACCATACACTGTGAACATACCTTTGATAGAGGCAGGCCTCTGATGGGGTTGAATTTTAATTTCTTTTAATTCTAAATACCAGTCAGAAAGAAATTCCAAATATATATCTCTACACAGAACTCAGGGAGGGAAAAAGAAAAACAAATTGATCCAATAGACATTGGAACAGAAATAACAATAAGTGACATGACTGTTTAAGAAAAAAAGCTTAAAACTGAGGAGAGAATGTAAAAATAGTTTAGGGAGGCATGAATAGGAAAAAGGATATGGTAAGGGTAGAAGATCCAGGATCTGGTGAGAGGGGGACTGTAATTGCAAAGTGCTTTTCAGAAAGGCTAAAAACAATTGAGGTTGCTGAGAGGAGCAGAAGAACTAAGTCAGAGTATAATCCAGTTTCTCAACATCTTATTCCAAGATTATTGTAAGACAATAACTCATAAAACTAGCAATCTGGAACAAGCAACAATAGTGTATATTCTTTAGGAAGATATTTCTGAACATCCCAAGATGGCCAGCATTCAGAAATCCTAAAGAATATTATGCTCATCCTATCTTACTTATCTCTCACTTCTTACCTGTACAACTTGAACTTGGAATTTCTCTCTTTATGATCCCAAGAACGCCATTCTCCAGAGAGGCAATCACATCTGGTTTGGTAATAGGATACCCTGTAATGGGAAATGATACAAGATTTGGGAGCCTCTGTGTGGCCTTCAGGGCTTCAAAAAATTAGGAAGGTATATTTTCATGAGGGTAAATTTCACAGGGAAGGTGAAAATACAAACACCTTGATCAGTTCAAAGTGAATAAGAATCTTTAATCCCTACAACTTGAGTTCAAAGAATTGAAGTACTTCAGAGATGGAAAGTTATTCTGCTGGGGACACTGTAAATTACTCAGGGAAGCCATCCTCACCCAGAAAGACAAGATGGCTATAATTCTCTAGCATCACATCTCTGTATAGGGTCCTCTGAGTAGGGTCCAGTCGATTCCATTCTTCCTGGGTGAAGTCCACAGCCACATCCTCGAATGACACTGATCCCTGTAATTGCATACTTTTGTTCAATCAGTTTGATAAAAATTAAAGTGATGGTACTGTTCCCAAATATCAGTAAATATTTATTTTTAATGTTTTTTTGTAAATTGACACATACTAATTGTACATATTTTTGGAGTACATTATGATATATCAATACATGTTTACAATATGTAGTGATCAGATCAGGGTAATTGTAATAATGGTTTTTTTAAGGTAAGGGTAATATTCTTCAGAGACTAGCTACTGTTTTAAAATTAATCATTTCAAAAAAGCCTTCTTGGGGGCTGACCATGTAGGTCAGTGGTAAAACATTTGCCTAGTATATGCAAGGCCCTGAGTTCAATCCCCAGCACTGCCAAAAAAAAGTCTTATTCAAGATATTTATAATACCTAAGGACTTTTACACTATAGGAACTATAAACAACTCCTATTAATCAATAAGACAAATATAGATAATACAACAGAAAAACTAGAATAAAAAGATTTGAAGAGATACTTTGCAAAAAAGGCTCTCCAAATGGTCAATACACAAATGAAAAAGTGCTCAATGTCATTAGTCATCAGAGAAATGCAAACCTAAACCATAAGGAGATACTAATATATACAAACAGAATGGATAAAATTAAGACCAACAACCCAAATGGTGGCAGGGATGTGGAACAACTGAAACTCTCAAGCATTGTTGATGCAAGTAAAGTGGTACAGACACTTTGGAAAACAACTTGATAGAATGTAGTAAAGCTACTAATTAGAACAAATTTTTAAAAAGATGAATAAAGATTGTAGTAAAGCTGAAAATAACCCTAGCCTAGGACCTAGCAACCCCACCTTTAAATATATATATATCCAGTGGAAACACACATGTTCACCAAAACATGTATAAAAATATCCATACTAGTATTATTTGTAGTATCCAAAATGGAAATATCCATTAGCAGTAGAATAGATGAACAGTTTTGATCTATTTATACAATGGAATAGTACACAGTAATGGAAAGAGAACACACAATTGATAAAATAACAACAGTTAAACTTAAAATGTTATAATGGGATTGGGGTATATCTCAGTGTTAGAAACACTTGCCTAGCATATGTGAGGCCCTGGATTTGATCCTTACAACCACAAAAACAAAACAAAAAAATTAATTTAAAAAAATTATGATGAGTGAAACAACCTGGGCCCAAAAGAATAATAAAGTATAATTCCATTTATATGACATCCAAGAACAGGCCAAAATAATCCACAGTGATACAAATTAGAATGTGATTACCAGTAAGTCAAGAAACAGTGATTGGAAGTAGAATGTAGGCTAATGGGAGGCCTGTCATTTCTTCCTTTTTGGTCCAGGTACTGGTTTTGCAGGGGTTTTCAATTTGCAGAATTTTTTTAAATGTATACTTTATATATATTCTCTGTATATTATGTTTTAATAAATCAACCCCAAAATATATTTCTGAGTGATATTTCCATAAATGTTTTAAAAATAATAAGACAGGGCCAGGGATATGTAGCTTTGTGGCAGAGGTTTTGCCTAGCATGCACAAGGCCCTGGGCTTGATTCCCAGCATGGTAAAAAATAAAAACAAAAAATGTAAGAAAAAGGGGCTGGGGTTGTAACTCAGTGGTAGGGCATTTGCCCAGCACATGTGAGGCACTGGGTTCAATCCTCAGCACCACATAAAAATAAATAAAAAATAAAAGTCTAAAAATTTTTTAAAATGTAAGACAAAGATTCAAAAACCACAAAGGAAAAAGAGCAGTATACATAAAAGAATTCACAAAAAAATGTTAAAAAGGAAAAAATATTAAAAGATGCTCACACACATTTATAATTAAATAAACAGAAATGAAAAAAAATTGACACTTTCAACTGACAAGGCTTAAAATTATGACAAGAGGATTCAAAAGGGTATTTTCATTCATTATTAGTAGAGGTGTCAACTTGTGCTAACATTTCAAAAGGCAACTTGGCAATGTCTATGCAAGTTCAAAACGTGCCCACCTTTTGAACCAGACATTCTAGAAATGTTCATCACTGAATACAAAGATAGATGACAAGAGAGATCACTGCCACACTGAAACAGAAATTACACAGAAGTCCTTCAATATGGAGCTGATTAAGAAATCATGGTGCATGCATTCAAGAGAAAAATTCAGCTGTTAAAATATCTCTGTGATCTGGGGCGGTAGCTCACTGGTAGAGCGCTTGCCTAGCATGCACAAGGCCTTGGGTTCTATCCCCAACACTGCAAAAAAACACAAAACGACAACAACAAAAAAATTATATGCCCTGATATTGAAACATCTTCTATCAACAAGGCACTATCCACACTGTAGCAGTAATCAGCTGTGCCAGTGATCAGTTGCACAATCCCATGCCACTTACTTATACACTCTGGTACTCAGTTCCTCATCTGTAGGATATGAATGATAATGGTACCTAATTCATAGTTATTGTGAATTAAAGGTGGCCATTCATATAAAGTGCTTAGTACAGTGCCATGCATAGTGTAAGCTCACTACAAATTGGCTCTTGTTCTAAGATATTTCAGAGATGAGACCCAAGTCTATACACAAAATCCATTTATGTTTCATATAATACGCTATAACCATAGAGTGAATGCAATTTTATGCCATATTTTTGGTGTACCTGCATTTTGACTGTGACCCATCACATAAGGTCTGGTGTGGAATTTGCCACTTGTGACATTATTCCCCTGTCACAAAAAGTTTCAGATTTTAGAGCTTTGTAGATTTCAGATTTTCAGATTGGGGATGTTCAAATTGCACTATATCATTCTGTAAAGGGAAAGCAGAGAGTTGCAATATAGTATCACCTAATGAGCAAATTGCAGCAAAAAGAAGATATACACCAGGTGTAGTGGCATATGCCTGTAATCCCAGCAACTCAGGAGGCTGAGGCAGGAGGATAGAAAAGTTCGAGGCCAACTCCAGCAATTTAATGAGACCCTGTCTCAAAATAAAAAATAAAAAGGGCTGGGGATGTAGCTCAGTGATAAAATGCCCCTGGGTTCAATACCCAGTGCCAAAAATAAAGAAAGAAGACATACCTTAACTATATGTTTTAAGTGTACATAAATATAAGGAACAAGAACAAGGGAGAGAAAGAGGGGTGTATAGGCACAAATCAACCAAATTCACCACAGAATTGTTATTTGGAAAAAATCGTGATATGAGATCATGAGATAGTTTCCATTTTTAGATTGTACATTCCGCAAGAGTTTGAATTTTTGGTGCCACTCCTATCTCACTTCTGTAGGAAGAGGAAAAATGACAAAATTATTTCAGATTTTCAGACTTTTAAAGAAGGACGGAAAGGAAAGAACTGATCAGGGATACCATGAATTCTCAGCCTAAAAGGAAAAGGGCATCCCTAAGGATTTCTCTGGCTATACTGAAATCACAGATAAGAGAAAACATATTAGAAAAGAATTTGAAGGGCATGAGGTTTATTGGTTGTTCTTGAATATCAAAGTTTTAATCCAGTGTTGATCCAGAACATAAGACAGCTCCTTGCACAGACATGGCTTTGGTTTCCTGAAGAATCATATTCCTTACTTCTGTTTTGGCAGGACATATTTGGCTAACATGAAGATATATTTTAAGTCACAGTAGAGCAATCCTAACCCTGTATTCATCACAAGATTGTTGATGGGGACTTGGATGACCCATTAGAGAACTATCTGATCAACATCAGGAAAACTTTACTTCTGAGGAAGTAGCTCACTTTCTCTGATGGTCAAGATAAATAAAGCAAGTGAGTGTGTTTCCTTCCCTCTATATTGTGGCTTCCAGATAGCTAGAGAACTAGAGCTTCATAAATGTGTAAAATCCTATGATCTATATATACACATTTCAACCTTGCCTTGGACTTGCTCTACTTCTCTAATCCTATTTTTATACATATCCATTTGAAGGTATAAATAATAATGCAATAATTAACATCAAGCTCATATATAAGGCATATTATGTATATACCAGGAATTGTTCTAAACACATGTTAATTCAATTGATCTTCACAACAACCATACAAGAAAGGTATTATTGTTATTGTTAGCATCATCATCATCCCCACTTTACAGTTAGGAAAACTAAGGCACAGAGAGGTTAAATGGCTTGCCTAAGCTCACAAAGCTGTTAGGAGTTTAAACCCAGTCTTTAGTCTTAACCACAGTACAACAGTGCTTCCTTGCTTCTAAGTATCCTTGCTTCTAACATGGGTAGGGGGAGGGGAGAAGCAAGTAAGAACTTACCCGGAACTTAGTCATGTCTGACTGTTGTGGAGAGAAGGCAAAGGCCTAAAAAGGCAGAGCTGTTGAGAGGGAGGAGAAGAAAAGAAAAGAGTTGCAGATGGCAAGGAACACCCAGATTGAAAGTTCACCAAATCACCAGATCAGAAATACACAAATGCCAGCTGGTAAAATGGCCACGAAATGGCTAAGAAAAAAGGAAAAGGACATTTGTTTTCCCCACGGATCCCCATCACTCAACAACACAGCTCTATCATGGATCTCATAGGCCATCCGACACTCACTACCACAAATTTCCCATCGCTGACCGGAGACCCCCATCACACATTCCACAGTGCCCCTCAACATTTACACTACAATCCTCATCACTCACTGTACAGATCCCCTCATCTCGCACCCCAAATACTCCCATCATTCACCCCGCAGTCCCTCCGTCACCGACTCCACAGACTCCATCACTCATTCCACAGACCCCCATCACTCCGTTTACAGATCCCTCCCCAGACACTCATTACTCATCCCAGAGCCCCTCCCCAAGTACTCACCGAGTAAATCGCGGCTTTAGAGTCCACACTCGCCGGCGTCACTCCGCCTGCAGACTATCAGCCCTTTCACTTCCGCTCTGAGTGAACTCTGCCCTCCTTCATCCCCTGCTCTGATCTTAAAATCCGAATTCTTATTCTGGCAAAGTCCCCTTGATGTTTCCAAAATCAGTCATAACTTCCTCCGACAGCCACTTTTTCGTCCTTTACCCCGCCTTGGTTACTGTCAGTCACTATACTTGCTCATGCGCAGTAGCCCTTCCTGAAGCCATCAGCGCTAGTAGCCAAAATTATTTTGGTTACCACAATGATCGTTATTTGGCTGGCAAGAAAAATGGCCGCGCCAATAAGTAGAGTTGTCAAGGGAGCAGACATTTTTACAACCTTTACCATTCCGTACAGTGGGGAAAATGATCCTCTTAAAGTTTGGAAGAGATGGAATTTCGTGAGGAATATGGAAACTTGGCGGTAAGAGGGGGGCTCTTTGTGCAAAGGCAGACTAATGATTGGTGAATCAAATGCGTGTTTTTTACAAATTTAGACCTGAGAACCACAGCCCCCGCCGCTACCGCGCCTCCGCCGGGAGATACCACTGCGAAGAAGGGGTAGGGCCTAGAATGGTACAGTTCTCCCTGGGAACTATTAGCGGTGAGAAGAGAATCGGAGCAGAGAACGATACAGTCCTTTACAGATCAGTACTACTGTAGAAATGCGGAGGAAGTGTGGAAGTGTAGACTTCTTGAGGAAATAACACTAGATAAAAAGGTACTGTTGGGCTACCTATGAAGAAGACAGGAGTTGGTATAGTCCTCTGTGGGAGATACCAACGTGCAGATGTGGGGAAGGCCAGGGGTGATACATTCATGCTCCAGAAAAAAAAAAGTCTTTTGAAGAAAGTGACACCAGTAAGCACAGGTGCAGGGAGAGTCAGAGACTGAAGCCTAAGGAGAGAGGAGACTGTGCAAGAAGAGATATTAGTCAGAGACTAGGGGAGAATCCACACGGACCTGACCGTGACCCCGCCCTGCCCACATTCCTGGGAACCTGCTGCAGAGATTTGAGAAGGCCAAGATGCCAAGGTTCCACTCCTATCAGGCCCTTCTCAGAAACTCTTTGAGGCATGGAGGAATTAGCAGGGGACAGAAAGTGCTCAGATTCTGGACTTCCAAACACCCTACGCCATTAATTACACTATATCACTTGACAATGTGAAAGACAAAATGCACAGGACAACTAAGGAGATGCTTCTTTTTAGGCTATTGCAATAGGGAAAACTTCCATTAATAAGAAACTTCCCAAAAACAAGGAAGGGGATCAGGATTTTATAGAGGCAATTCAAGAAAGGAGTCATTCCGAGTCATGAGGGAGTATGGACACAGGTCTTTTCTCAGAATGTGCAAAAGCACTGGGGACTGCTATTGAATTCTGTCCCCTCCCAAATTTTTATGCTGAAACCCTAAAGCTAATGTAGTGGTATTTGGAGATAAGGCATTTGGGAGGTAATTAGGATTAAATAAGTTCTTGAAGGTAAAGCTTTGATCCCATATAATTAGTGCTTTAATAAGAAGAGACACTCAAGAGCTTGTTCACTCTACATCTGCAAAAAAAAAAAAAGTTCATGTGAGAATAGAGCCCTTAACAGAAACAAAAGCAGCAGGCATCTTGATCTTGGACTTCCCAGCCTCCAGAACTGTAAGAAATTCATTTTCTGATATTTAAGTCAATCAATCTTATAGTTTGTTATGACAGCCAGAGCTGACTTAAATAGGGACCTGTGCAGGTATCCCTTTGCTGGAACCCAAGAGTGGGATGGGGGGGGGGGCGAGGTTCATAACCATTACTGCTTTCCAGAAACACAGGACTCACTCAGATATAAATAATACTGTCACTTCCATTTCAGCCTATTCCACTCTTCATGACTGTCATTACTTTCTACTCTACCAATCACTCAAATCAATTCTCTTCCACTGAGCCCCAGTTGTATCCCCGTTCAATCATACTGTTAGTCACTTCCATTGCCTAAGCTTCATATTCACCATTCACAAATACTGTACCCCATAGGAAAACTTGGGGCAAGGGCTGAGGTAGAATTCCTACCTACCATGTGCAAGGTCATGGGTTTGATCACCAACCCTGGAATAAACAACTTTTTTATTGTGGTAAAATACATGCAATGTGAAAGTTACTATATTAACCCTTTTAAAGTCACAATTCAATGTCATCTACTACATTCACAATGTTGTGCAACTATTACTACTATCTAGTTCCAGACCATCTTCATCATCCTAAAAGGAAACCAATAGCCATTAAGTAATCATTCCCAATTCCCCTCTGTTCCCAACTCCTGGACACCACTTAATATGCTTTCTGTCACTGTGGATATGCCTATTAGGGATATTTCATATAAAAAAAGAATCAAATATTGTGTGGCCTTGGGGCTGGGGATATAGTTCAGTGGTAGCATACTTTCCTAGTATGCACAAAGTCCCATGTTCTATCCCAGTACCACAAAAAAACTGAAAAATATTATGTGACCTTTTGTCTCTAGCTTCATTTCTTTGCCATAGGGTCTTTATCTTAATCCTTTTTGTGCTACTATAACAGGATACCACAGACTAGATAATTGATAAACAATAGAAGTTTATTTGGCTTGCAATTCTCGAGACTGGAAAGTCCAAGAGTGTAGCCCCAGAATCTTTCCAGAGCCTTCATGCTGCATTATAACATGGCAAAAAGACAATCAAGCATGATCAAGTCAAAGCTAGAGAAATTAGAGAAATCCATCCTTTTTGTAAAATCAGGAAATCATTCCCAAGATAACTAACCCACTCCCAAGATAATGACATTAATCCATTGGTAGAGTCCTTCTAACCTAATCACCCCTTAAAAGTCCCACCTATTTTTCTTTTTCAGTTTTGATAAAGCACAATTTCAATGGTGTCCAATCAGTTTTTTCTTTTGGTCTTTATGCTTTTGTTATCATATCTAAGAAACCATTGTCAAATCAAGTCCTAAAAGGGGCTCAGTTTGATCTGGAAGATAAAAGGACACAGTGGTTAATACAATAATCCTGGGACCAGGATACAACTGCAGGTACCAGAAGTAGAGATGATTCATAAAGAGCAACAGTGGTTATACCTTCAATTCCTAAGAAAAAGATATAATGGATTCTGCCTTCATCTGTGATAAAAGTGCATCAAAGGGCTGGGGAGATAGCTCAATTGGTAGAGTGCTTGCCTCACAAGCACAAGGCCCTGGGTTCAATCCCCAGCACTGCAAAAAAAAAAAAAAAAAGTGCATCAAAGATGGCCTCCACCTTGTTTACTTCTTCATACAGGATAAGTCCCCTTAACTCAAAAGTCTGTTAATAGCAAATAAATTTTTATACATCCAATTATTTTCTGAATAGCAAAGATAAGCAGATTTATAGATTTTTTTAGAATCTGCCTGCTTTTCGTACCCTACAAAACCTGAGCCTACATCTTTTTGACAATAGATGAAGACAGCTCCAAGCCATGAAAGGCTCCAAGCTGCGGCCTTTGGAAGCTGTCTAATCCAGAAACTCCATATTTTGCTGATGAGTGACATCACCTGGAAAAATAAGCCTCCTTTCTGATCCCCCTGCAGTTCCCTTGTACTTCGCCTCTTCTGAAGAGCTGGTACTTGTCCATAACTTCTGTTCAGACTCCTGCTGTGAGGGACATCCACTGCCTGCAAATCTGTCAAAGCATCACCAATAAAGCCTATTGTACTGCCACCTTGTGGTCAAAATTTTTTTCATGGGCTTGCAAATCATTCCAGGGGTAACAAGAAAAAAATGGAGGATATCTGGAAATATTCCTGAAACAGAGTACCATTCAGTCAGTAGAACAATCACAATCAACTAGCAAAACGATCCTGGCAAGCCTCAAGAGGTGGGATTCAGAATCTAGAATCCCATTGTGACAGTTTGACATGGTATTGCTTTTTTCTGTGTTGCACTCTAATTTTTGTGGCCTCCTGCTCTGCATCACTAGCCTGGACAAACAGTAACACTAAAATTTGAGTCAATCCACTTCATTAGGACTGACTCTTGGAGGTTCCGAGGGGCCCAGCTTCCCAAAGAAGGAGGCCAACCTGTGTCCCCATTAGGCAGGTGCTGGACACTGTGGAGCCTGTGGGCCTAAACACAAAAAGTTGAGCCATGCATGCTTATGAACCAAAGGTGGGCCACCCTGACCCATGGACAGACTACAGTGGGAGAATCTCCATGCATAGGCCTCGAATTTGGGAAAACCTCAGACAAGTATAGCAGATAAACAAAATTATAAGGCAGAGACATCAATCTGAGGCCGGACCTCTAAGCACAGTTGGAAGAGGCGCTTTTATAAATAGATAGCATGCCTCTGTGGTTGTCATACTTAAATCTGCTGTGACAGATGGTATCTTTCTAGTTCCTTCCCAGAGACATATCAAGACGTCAGATTTGGGCTGAAATGGATAAGTCATTATTTAAAGTGACTACATAAAAACAAAGAAGCTGGACTTGGGGCAGAGCTCAGTGGTAGAGCATTTGCCCAGCATGTGTGATACTCTGGGTTTGATTCCCAACACCAGAAAAAAATGGGAAGTTTATGTTCCTACCCCTCCCAGGACCCTGAAGAAGGTGACTGCCCTATTGAATCCAACCCAGGAGACCCAAGTCTGGGTTCAGCTCACTGTTGCCTCTCACCAACAGGCCACCCAGAGAGGAGGTGAGAATCCAACCTCCAGACACCAGGTGAAGGACAGGACCCTGGGGTGAAAGAGTGGTGCCCTCTAGAGGAAGAGTGAAAGCAGCACAGTACCACCATGACCCTGGCCATGATGATTTACCTACTCCTTTACTGGTAAACAATGCAAGGTCAAAAGGACAAAAGTAGAGGGTCACACAGAAGGGGCCATTTCTGACTTAGAGGAGGGATGCGCTCTCTTGCACTGAAGTCCAGTGTCTCCTGTAGAACCTAGTCCAGGAACCAAATGAAAAATGGTGCTGTCTGGCTGGAGAGCCTGTATATAAAATATATGACAAGCTCTACCTGACAGATACTGAAGTTACACACTTTGCTGCCACAGTGTAGAACAGTGACATGCCTACTAAAGAATTCTGACAATCAGCATGGAAAGTGGGCATGACACTCTACCCCAGGAGACGTTGGGCTGAAGTCTGCCCTCATCTACCTCATAGGTGAAGATCCCTGTGGCTTACAGAGCTCCCTCCATCCGTGAGGCCTCCTAACCCTCCTGGTGGACTGTTCATAGGAAATGACAGCTGACGACAAGGATCGCCTCCATCAGCAGGAATATCCAGGTGGCCTTATCAGGTGACAGATGGCGGGTGGCATGATGACTTGGAGAGTCAAAGGGGGCCAAGTGAATCCAGAGTCAGCACATTTGATTCCCAGGGTCTGTCGTGGTTACTGTCCATGGTGGCTAACTCTGAAACATTTTCAGAGGCAAGAGCTGCACTGAAATTCACAGAAACTCAGGAAAGATAAATGCACAGGCAAGAGTTGCCTGGAACTCTTTAATCCATGCCCCTCGTGGCCTAAATCAAAATCACTAGCAAGAGCTGGTCCACCTGACTGCTCGTCCAAACAAATTGGCCAGAGCCAGCCCCTGCTTCAGCATGAGCCCCTAGAGGAGAACAGGTGAATCACTCAGCACCAGTCTCCAGGGCAACAGCCAACAGCATGGAGATAGATGGCTTAAAGGAATACATGATTTCCTATAAGGACTCGGTGCAAGCAGTTGCAGAGGCAGACAAGTCTCAAGACCTGCAGCTGGAGACCTTGTTCATCTTGGGGTTGATGCTTTGGAAGGACCTGGCTGGAGGTGGTTGACGTGTTGATGGCTCACTTCCAGCCTGAAGGCCAGCAGCCCGGGGACCCAGGCAGAGCTCTTGTTTTAGTTTGAGTCCTAAGACCATGAAAATGCAATATGCTGGCTCAAGCAGTCCGGCAGGAGGAGTCCCTCTGCTCAAGGCAGGGTCAGCCTTTTGTCCCACTCACCTGCAACTGACTGAATGGCCCCCACACTGGGAGGGCCAGCTGCTATCTTTCTTTTTAAAAAACATTTTAGTTGTAGATGGACACAATGCCTTTATTTTATTTATTTGTTTTTATGTGCTGCTGAGATGGACCCAGGGCCTCACATGTGCTAAGCAAGCACTCTACCAGGAAGCTACAACCCCAGCCCAAGCCAGCCGCTTTCTTCCAATTCAAATGCTACTCTCACTCACAGCCCTCAAAGGCACATCCAGAATAAGGTTTGATCAAATGTGTGGACACCTCATGTCCCAGTCATGTCTTGCATAAAATTAACCATCCCAGGTTATATTGAACCCTAAGAAACAGGAGAATCCCAAACTGGATGCTCTCTGGTAAGTCACTGCAACAACACAATACTTTCTAGCATTGGGTCACAGCCTTGGGAGGCTCCCTCTTTAGGGGCAGCTTCACTTTCGGCACCTGCCCCTGACCACTGCCAGTGACAGGGACCAGCCCCCACCAGAGGGATCCCGTGGCCACAGAGGCAGGCACTCTCCCTTTCCCCATATTCAGTGTGGCTGGTTCCATTGGTCACAGGTGTTGAGATCTGATTCCAGCAAGAATTCATGCATTAAAGGGACCTCTCTGGGGCTGACCAGATTAGGAGGACGTCCATAGGGTAGTTACCCACTTAACAATTAAACTTGACTCCATTTTGCAAAAAGATGTTTTTGTCCTAGTTGTTGTCCCCAATTGTCCTTTTCTCATCAATGGTACAGACCCACTCAGTCAGCAGGTCACCTCATGGAACAAGCCTGAGGCTTCTGCGCTATTGGGGACACTTCCTGTGGGGGCCAATCATCCCTTCCCAGCATGGGGGTAAACGCAGGCAGCAGCAGCTAAGGCACAGCCTGTTATCACAGCTGATGTATTTAAAGAAGGGGGACAATTTCCTACCATGTCACCTGGCAATTCTGCATTCTGGTCTGTGACTAAAGTCCCTGATGAGAGGGGGCAAAGTGCAGACCATGGCAGGTGAAACACACATTCCCTTTAGTGCCAGAGGAGTCATTCCACATGTGAAATGCAAGACGACCCGAGTAGATGGAGAACAGATCCAGATGACCTGTTCTCTTCAGTGACAATTTCACAGGAGGGTCATTGCAATCTCCTTCCCCTTGGAGGGTCAACAGCCCACTCTTTTCAGTCACCTGTGGGGTAGGGACCTCTACAGCCTGGTGAATGCACATGGCCTCTAGGCTGGCTGCTGGCCCACCACCAAGTCAATGGAACGTGACTGTCACCCTGAGGAGAGATAGACAGCCCCACCAGCTCTGTTCCATCCAGGAGCTTCATGTGGAACTCAGGGGGGCAACGTGTTCAGATCCTGCAGAAGACAGGCTCCCCGGGCTCCAACTCCCACATGGCTAAGGAGGCCATCACGTGGCCTTGACGTTGTGTTGGGGCCAAAACTTTCCGCTCCCTGCTCCCCAGCCTCCATGCCCGTTAACCCCATCTGCTGAGTCACCCAAAAGTCTTGCACTCTTCAGTGGGGACCTAAACCACAGGAACTACATACACCAAAGGAGTCTGTCACTCCTTCCTCCTGCTAGCTCCTGAGGGCAGGAATTTCAATCAGAACTTTCCACCACCATGTAATTCGCTTCCTGGACCCTCTTACAGAATGGGCAGAGCCTATCCATGGACTTGAGCAGCTCCCAAACTCCACTCACATGCACTCGTCCCTGGAAGGCGCCCCCTGGTGGTACGCTGGACACTAATAAAACGGAAGCCACTACTGAGAGGAGCCAGTTGCCCTGCATGCCAAGACTCCTATTATACTTGGCTAAGGAAGATCGCCCCCTCCACGCCCCAGTATCAGCTCATCCACAGAGACCCCCTTAGTAAAACAGAAATGTTAACACAGGTCCAGCTACATCTGGGTCTAAGGAGTATCAGAAATCCATGAGGAAAAGCCACATACTCTGCCAGTGGAGGTAATTCCCCAAGAACTGTCTCTGCCCTGGTGCAGTGGGCCAAAGGGAGGGTGGTCAGCACCCTCAAAACAAGAGAAGCAATGGTCGTTCATTACACACACAGTAAACTCCATGCACAAGAGGGTCAGAGAATGGACAACACAGCCTGACACTGAATCAGACAGTCCAGTTTCTATATGGGGGACATGACAAACTGACCAGTGGGTCAAACCATATGCACGCCTCCTAGAAATAGAAAATGCCACCGACAGACATTTTCTCACTGTCTTTCACTGACTCCTGCTCAGTGACTAATCAGTAACTGCTCAGCTGGGGCTTTGGTGAAAACATGTCTGGGAAATACACAGCAGACATACATGGGATGAAGACACATGGGGGAAAAATCACCAAACTAGACTCTGCTCTGTCCAACCTGGTGAAGCATACATCTGCTGATGTGCAGCGAGACATGATGGTGGCACTGTGCAAGGCCAAAAATGAACTATCCAAACCCCCAAGGTAGGGACAGCTTTGAAGGAGGAATCCCTAGACCACAGGGACCAGCCCTTTACCCCTCCCATCACTTGAGAAGTCAGGGTACTTGGGCATCGTTGGGCTTTAAAAATAGATTTCTATTAGAGGAGTTGACCCAGCAGAGAGACCCTTACACAAAGCCATTAGAGACTGTACCAAGTGCGGGCATCTTGACCTTGGGAATACCACATGGGAGGAAAACTTTAGAGAAAAGGGTCTGCCTCAGACTGGCAAGTGTATCTCAGTGGCTTCTACCTGCAGCAGAAGGAGCCATTAAGCATCCTTAACACAGGTCTGTAGGCTTATCCCTTCTAGCATCAGCAAGGGGTTCTCACAGATCATCTTATGGCCTTTCCATGGCCCCAAGGTCTCCTCACATCCAGGCTCCCGATGAACCTCAAAGCAAATGCTCCAATGAGCATCACAAAAATCCCTTGACTCTGGTTTCCCAGCTAGGCTGTTGTTTTAGTCACATTTGTCACCACTGTGACCAAAAAGACCTGACAAGAGCAAATAGAGGAGGAAAAGTTTATTTGGGGCCCCAAGGTTTCAGAAACCTCAGTCAAAAGCCAGCTAGCTCCATTCCTTGGGGCCTGAGATGAGGCAGGACATCATGGCAGAAGTTTATGCCACAGGAAAGCAGCTGGGATCATGGCACTAGGAAGGACAAAGAGAGAGGCAGAGAGAGAGGAATTCCCTTCTCCAAGGACAAAATATATAACCCTCAATTTCAAGCCCCCAACAACCCACCTCTTCCAGCCACACCCTACCTGCCTGCAGTTAACACCCAGTCTGTCCCCATGGAGGGATTAATGCATTGATTAGGTTAAGGCGCTCATAACCCAATCGTTTCCCCTCTAAGCTCTCTTGCATTGTCTTGCACATGAGCTTTTGGGGGACACCTCATATCAAAACCATAACAGCTGTCATCCTACAGCACCAAGTATCACAGGAAGACAGGCACAGTAACAGGCTTTCCAAAACAAGGGCTATTGAGAAACCCGCAGGATGGCCACTCATGTGGTCTAAAGTTCTGTCCATAGTCTTGCTTATAGTAATTCTAATCCCTATGGAATGAACACACCATACTGAGATTCGCGACAAATGAGGACACCAACAGACAGGCTGTGACACACCCACACCAGACACACACCACTGCCACTTTTCACAGATGTGGGAGCCCTGACAATGGCATGCAAGGCAAACAAACTTCCACCTGTGACTTTCACCTTTCCCTGATCCCTCCCAGATAATCCAGAGCCTCGTCCCTTCACCTCAGTCCTGAAGCAGACCTGACGTGGACCACCCACCCTGCAACCATCCCCAGCCTGGGCACAACGCCATTCAGCACAGGCCAAGAAACCACCCAACCCTGTCTGCAGAGAGGTGTCCTCACTGCCACCCACATGCTGTGCACCACCAAAGGCTTTGGGCCACAAGGGTGGACCTGCTCCTGACACCCAGGACTTGGAGCTATCACCCCTGGACCAAGTGACACCATCTGGGAGATACCCAAGGAACAATCATCCCCTCCTGAGCTCAGATGACCTCCACCCTTAAGCCTCCTCTGTGGCTGTGCTCATGGTCACCTGAGGGACTCCTTTCCTCATCAGTGATGACTACGCATCCATTGGTGGGTCACCCTACCCTAATGCTGACTAGGTGTTTCTGGGACCAGCGTGCCACATGCACACCATGGGAAGACAGTCGACATGGGCCAGAGCAGGACAGCAGGAAGCATACCACTGACCCTGGCTTGGTCCTTCCTACTCACACGACCAGACACCAACACCGAGGCCTGCTCTCCTCCTCCTGCCTCTGCTACCACAGCCAGCACCATCCAGGCTCAGCCCCAGCCCATCTCTAGGATGCAGCCTGTGACTCACAGGGCCTTCAAGGTCCTGCGGGTCAACTCTGACCACACAGCAGATCAAACTGATTACTGTAAATCAATGAGTGCCATCAAACAGAGCAATGGGCCATACCCATGGGGTCCCTTTTAAGGCATACCCAGGTGCCCAGGGGTAGTATATGCCCAGCATTACAATCAGGATGCTTTTGATTGGTACAGTGAAAATAAAACCCCTGCAATCCAGTCAATCCCAACAAATCCTGTGGGATTACAAAGATGTCATTAAAGCCCTTATGAGTCCCTGTGGAGATGGTAGACGTGAACCCTGCCAACGATGTTCACCCTTATGACGACTTGCCTCGTTTTCTGATTATTATGATGCTCTCTCCTCCTCCAGTAAAACCCCACTTTTTGAGGCAGAAAGAAACCACAGTAAGCAAGTGGCCAGAGGCTGCTTTCCACCGACCTCCTGGCCTCTTCAATATATCCAAGGAAAGCAATGGCACGTCATATCAAGCGCACCAAGGCATATCTGAAACATCCGGGTTCCAACCAGCTTGGGACTTCTTCCCTAACCCACCTTCACCACAGCAAGGGTGGCTTTTACATCATGCTCCCTGGAAGTGAGCTTTGCATCCTCAATGATGGCTGCCCACAGGAAGCAAAGCTCTTGGGTACTTATCATAAGCTTTGTCTCATTCAACTGGAAAATTTCCTTCATTGAGTTGACTCAAAATTCTTTTCTTTCTTCTTATATTTTTCATAACTGTATTTATTTATTTATTTTTATGTGGTGCTGAGGATCAAACCCAGTGCCTCACATGTGCTAGTAAGTGCTCCACACTGAGCCACAATTCCAGCCCCTCTCTTTCTTTCCCTTTCTTTCCTTCTTTCTTTTCTTCTCTTTTCTCTTCTCTTCTCTTCTCCTCTTCTCTTCTCTCTCCTTCTCTGTCTCTCTCTCTCTTTCTTTTCTTTCTTCTTTTTGTACTAGGGATTGAACCCAAGGGCACTTTATCACTGAGCTACAACCTCAGACTTTTAAAAAAAAATTTTTTTAGTTGTAGATAGTCAAAATACCTTTATTTTATTTATTTATTTTTATGTGGTGTTGAGGATTGAACCCAGTGTCTCTCTCATTCTGAGTGAGCACTCTACCATTGAGCTACAAACCCAGCCATATCCTGAGCCTTTTAAATTATGTATTTATTTTTATTTTGAGACAGGATCTCACTAAGTTTCTTAGGGCCTCACTAAGTTGCTGAGTTTGGTCTCAAACTTGCAGTCCTCCTGCCTCAGCCTTCTGTCTCTGGGATTATAGGTGTGCACAGTGTGCCCTGCTAGGACCTTTTTATTCTTCCTATGCACAAGACTGTTTCAACATTCTAGTAGATTTTCACTTAGCAGCAGATTCCCCCAAGGACTTTCCCTTTAAACCACACTAACCCTAACTCTAATGGCACAAACAAACTTTCCAGACATCTCCCTGGTACTAACCACATTAGAATCACAAATTGGAATGGGAACACAAACAGTAAGAAAAGGATATCACACAGCTATTTATAAAGAAATGCAGGAGCTGGGGGTGTAGCTCAGTGGTACAGTGCTTGCTTAGCATGAGCAAGGGCAAGACCCTGAGTTCTATCCCCAGCACCATAAAAAAATGATAATAATAAAGGAAAAGAAAAGAAATGCAGGTAACCACGTCCAAAGACTTATCTACACAAATTAAACAACCCACCCAAGAACTGAAAATGTTGGCCAAATTTAGGACCGTGGTGTTAGATACCAGCATAGCCCTTGTTTACATACTGACTGCTGAGGTAGAGGTGTCTGTGCATTTGTGAAAATAGCCTGCTGCATTCAAGACCAACAAATCAAGACTTAGGAGAAACTTTATTTGAATTTTTGGTACTGGGGATTGAATCCAGGGGCACTTTACCACTGAACTACATTTCTGGTCCTTTTTATTTTTATTTTTATTTTTTATTTTGAGACAGAGTCTCACTAAGTTGCTGAGGCTGGCCTTGAACTTGCAATCTTCGTACCACCTGACCCTCCCAAGTCTCTGGGATTATAGGCATGCACCAATGCACCCAGCATGGTGATACTTTCGTGTTAAAGATCATTGTAAGCCTGGTGCCATGGTGCACACCTGCAATCCCAGCAACTCAGGAGGCTGAGGCAGGAGGATCACAAATTGGAGATCAGCCACAGCAACTTAGCAAGGCCCTAAGCAATTTAGTGAGACCTTGTCTCAAAATAAGAAATAAAAAAGGGTTGGGGATGTAGCTCAGTGGTAAAGCACCCCAGGGTTCAATCCCCAGTTACAAAAGAAAAAAGAAAACCAAACAAGGATCATTGTAAGACAGGGACCATTGTAATGAGAATGCTCTGAACATAAGGTCTTCAAGGGTCTTAAAATCAAACAAAAAAAGTTATTTATTTAATACAGTAAAGAAGAGGCAAGCAGAGATCAACAAAATCTTCAGAAAGGAAGCAAGGAGAAATGACCAATAGAGTCTGACATGACAGGGGGGAGGCCCATTGTGGTCAGCTGATTCCCAGGAGAAGCTGGGAACAGAGCATGTTTCACTTGGTGTGTTTTCTCAGGCTTGAGAAGCAAGCAGGCCCCAAGCCTGTAGGAAAGAAAGAAATCTGGCTTGTGTTTGACTAAAACCATGCAGAGGGTTTGCAGTGGGCAATTGTGAGCACTTGGCCTGTTTCTGTTCTTGTTTGGGGGAGTTCTTTTCTTTTCACTTAAAATTTTAATTACCATATCTAACACATACCTTAAAGTTTTGGGGGTTCTTTTGTGATGTTGGTGATAGAACCTGGGGCCTGGCACATGCTACCCAAGCTCTGCCACACCCCAGCCTTTCCTTCTGTTGTTTAGAACACATGAAGACTGTCCTGAAGCAGTGTTAGGTGTGGAATCAAAGTAACTACAAAGTTGAATTTGCTCTAACTCGTTTTCAAGGGTATGTTAGTCTTCTTGTTCTTGTTTCTGACGGAGGACTGTGCCAGCAGTTGAGCATGCTGCCAGACTGACAGCAGTCAGTGACCTTCAGAGATTAGGCATTTAGCCAGAGGTGTATATACCTAAGAATCAAATAAAAATAATAGCTATTAAAGATTGAATAAGGGGGTAAAACCAAGATTTGAGGTCTGGAAAGAGTCAGCCAAGAAGACATTGGCCTGAAGCCTATTCAGATAGTGGAATAAGGTGACAGGGGCAATCTGATGGATTTCCTGCTTTACCGTCTGAATTTTAGTGATGACATCGACATCAGGGAGGTTTCTGGGAACATATGCATAGTAGCCACCTCTGACTATTCTTCAAGTACCCCCTCAAGAAACTAGGATCTGGGTTTGGGATATAGCACAGTGGCAGAGCACTTACCTAGCTTGTGCAGGGCCCTGCATTCAATCCCCAATATCCACCCCCCCTCCAAAAAAAAAAAAAGAAGCTAGGAAGGTAGGATTATGTTCTATCCCAGATGATTTTGAAGGACTGCTAGCAGGAGTTCCTGTAGTCCTCTGGAAATGAGATTAATGGTTTTGGCGAGATTTGTTCACCGTCATAGTCATTTCCTGTAGCAGAACCTGGAAGATGCAAGAGTTGCAGTGAACTTCTGAATGGCCTACACAGCAGCAGCTCAGTCAAGGAGATTGTCATGGGCTGGGTTTGCGGCTCAGTGGTAGAGTGCTTGCATCACACGTGTGAGGAACTGGGTTCGATCCTCAGCATCACATTAAAATACACAAATAAATAAGGGAAGAAAAAGAAGACAAAAAAGTAAGGGAAAAAAGAAGACTGTCACATGTGATCTGCTGCAGCAGTCAAGTTTTTAGGTTTATTCCCAATCTCTTAGGCTCTTGTTCTAAAGTTTCCTGAGAGCCTAATGAGAAGGCCCTCTCTAGGACTGGGATTTGTCCTAAATTTATAGTTGTAACATATTTTTGTCGACCTTTTGGCTCATTTGGAGTCTAGAAATTTTAAATCAGATTTATTGAAGTAGATAAGGTTTTAAAAAAGAATGTAGTATAATTAAGCATATATTGTCTCTTTTGAAAGGTTTTGAAATTAAAGGAGGTTCCTTTTGAAGTCTAGGGAGAAAAGCTAGAGTCCCTGGACAATAACAAAAGGATGCCTTTAAATCTCAAACAGGTATAAGAATTTTGCAGAAACTGGAGGCCTCCAAATGAAATGAAGGATATAACTAGCAATTGAAAGTAGGACTGTGGGCTGGGGATGTAGCTCAGTGATACAGCACTTGACCAGCATGTAGGGGTTCATGGGTTCAGCCCCCAACACCACAGACAAACACAGAACAGTAGATTTGAGAGACTGAGGCTGTGAGATGAGTTCAATGAAGAAATGCCATAAATTCTGGGGTTCTTGCAGGGATGGTAGAATTGCTGAGTGAGAACAACTTGGGTCAAGGAGAAGAAGAGATGATACAAAGCAATGCTCATTGTGGAAAACTGTGGTTATGTGAATAGCATTGATGATGCTGAAAGGGATATAGAAAAGGAGGACACAGCAAAGGACAGTAATATTTATGAGAATTAGGGCCAGGCATGGAGACAGACACCTGTAATCCCAGCGGCTAGGGAGGCTGAGGCAGGAGGATCTCGAGTTCAAAGGCAGCCTCAGCAAATAGTGAGGCCCTAAGCAACTCAGTGAGGCCCTATCTCTAAATAAAATAGAAAAAATGGCTGGGGATGTGGCTCAATGGTTAATTGCCCCTGGGTCCAATCCCCAGTGCAGAAAACAATTTGTGAGAATAAGAAGTAGGCGAGGGAATCCTAATAGTAATGTTTCAGCATCACCTCATTATGTCGTCTTCTTGACCAGAAGTTCCTGGGAAAGCTGTCTACCTGGTGCACTGTTCGTTTCTTGGGGTTCTTGATATACTCACAGTTGGAAGTCTCCAGTTGGGACAGACTTCGGCTTAGAGTAGCTTTTAATGTCTTTTCAGTTGAGAAACATCAATCTAAGGTTGGATCCCCTGAAATTTGACTGCAGTGGTAGTGATGTAAAGAGGATAATGCAGGCACCCTTTAACAAGATTCAACATTAGTTTTCTGGTGATGTTGCCTTTGGAGAACTAATTCTCCAATTTTCAGGTTGTACAGTGGTTTGGATGAGAGAACTAGAGAAATATCAATCTTAACCTGTAGAAAGTAAATTTGGGTATGATTACTAATTCCCTTGCAGTATTTTAGAATGTTTACATTGATAGGGTTAGAAGTTTTTTTTTTTTTTTTTTTTTTTTTTTTCCGGTGCTGGGAATCGAACCCAGGGCCTTGTGCTTACAAGGCAAGCACTCTACTGACCGAGCTATCTCCCCAGCCCGGGTTAGAAGTTTTGAGAGGCCAGTCAGAATAGGGAGTTCTCTTGGGCTGGCCAGGTATTATTTATATAGGGACATTTTGTGTGACCTAGCAGGAGAGAATCAGAAAATATTCAGTATTGAGAGTAAAACCTTAAGCATTGGGACATTGAATTCTGCCATCAGTTTAGCAAGCTTTAACTGTAATAGCCATTAGTGCTATCATTCCAAATGAGTGAAGGGATGTTAAGGACAATGTATTTTTTTCAAGATACATTCAAAAGGTGTATTGTAACAAATGCTATAGGAAAATGGGTAAAAATGATACATGAACACTTTTTAAGAAAAAAATTTACAGTACATTGATATCTATTCAACTTATCAGAATAAAATCTTTTCTATTTCTCTTAATGGAGCTTTAGTAATAACAAATCCCAGAATTTTCTTCTTTTTTAGAAATCACTGAAATTTAAGCATATTGCAGTCTCCCTTCTAAGACATATGGTTCACAATTTTTTTTGTGTGGTGCTGGTGTTAGAACCCAGGGCCTCACATATACTAAGCATGCATTCTACCACTTAACTACACCCCCGGCTCTGGTGCAACAAATTTTGACATTTAAATGTTAATGTTCTGAGGGAGCTGTTTGATTCAGACAAAAATTATATTAAAACATCCTCTCCCCAAGGCACAATAAAAAACAAATGGTTCACATTAACTAAGAGAGGCAAAAAATTGTTTCAATTTAATGGTGAAAGTATGCATGAACAAAACACTCCCAAAAGTACACTTTAGTGGAAAAATCCAGACAGACACTTAAGGATTTGGGTGTTACTTTATATTTATTATGTACAACCAACTCTAGTGAAGAACCTACAAAGCTACACATTAAATTTTTATAAATTTCAAGAACCTAATTGGAAGAGCCCAAATGACAGCTTAGTATCCTTTAGCAAGTGGGGAATTTTCTTCTTCCAAAAAAGTTAATTGTGAAAACATAAGTATCAAAAGTTGCAATGTGTAAACAGCAATTTCATGGGGTGTGAAAAGATTATAGTTACTTTCATTAATAAAATAGTAAATTTCAGAAAAATGGATTGAATTCTGTACAAAAAGCTATTTAACACTAAAATAAAAATAAAATACTTTGAGATTATGCACAAATATCAAAGCAACACTTAAATATTTGCTAAGGATAATGCAAATATTTAAATATTTAGTGTTAAAAAGCTATTTAACACTAAAATAAAAATAAAAATAAAATAATTTGAGATTATGCACAAATATCAAAGCAACACTTAAATATTTGCTAAGGATAATGCATTTTTTTGTGATAAAGGAAGAACTAGTTGGATTTCAGGGATGACTTTACTAGTAAAATGAATCCCTCCATTACTTAAAATTGCCAGTAGAATTCTCCACATGCGGAACACTTGATCTGAAAAAGTGAAGCAACAATAGTGGCATCAACCCTCTTACAAAAGGGAGTTTTAAGCTAGACATAAAATGTATATATGATAATAAGAACATATTTGTGCTGGGTGAAGTGATGCACATCTCTAATCCCAATGGCTCAGGAGTCTGAGACAAGAGGATCACAAGTTTGAGGCCAACCTTGGTAATTTAGTGAGGCCCTAAGCAATTTATCAAGACTCTGTCTCAAAATAAAAAGTGCTGAGGATGTGACTCAGTGGCTAAGCACCCCTGGGTTCAATCCCCAGTACCTCCAACTGAAAAAGTACATATTTATCACCATGAGAATTCAGACCTGAAGAAAAGGTTCATCTTTATATTAATAAAACTCTCTAGGTAGAGCTCGGCACACTAGCGCATGCCTGTAATCCCAGTGACTTGGGAGGCTGAGGCAGGAGGATCGCGAGTTCAAAGCCAGCTTCAGCAACAGCAAGGCATTAAGCAACTCAGCGAGACCCTGTCTCTAAATAAAATACAAAATAGGGCTGGGGATGTGGCTCAGTGGTTGAGTGCCCCTGAGTTCAATCCCCGGCACCAAAAAAAAAAAAAAAAACCCCACCTCTATAGGCAAGTACTGTGAATCCCCAATTGGAAACCACTAATGCAGAATATACGGGATTTTAAAAATTGTGACCAAATTAACATTTTAAAAATAATTTAAATCACAACTGAAAACTTTTTATATTATTTCTAATATAATAAAAACCAACATGAGAACTCTAATAAATAAAAACATCTAATGAACACTAAGAGCAATCAATGACAATTTCTGTACAAATGCTAGGTAATTTTTAAATATTTATATTAATAACATTTTACCCAAACAACATTTTATTTTTTAGTACTGGGGATTGAACCCAGGGTGCCTTACTACTGAGCTACATCCCCAGCCCTTTTTTAAAAGTTTCATTTTGAGACGGGGTCTCACTAAATCACTGAGGCTGAGCTTGAACTTGCAATCCTCCTACCTCAGCCTCCCAAGCCACTGGGATTAGATGTGTGCCACCACACCCAGTTTACCCAAACAACCCTAATCTAGGGAAGTCTAAGCATTTTTAAAGAACATTTCCCATATAATTTATATATAATTAACTAGGACTAATTATTTTTAGTACCTCTTTTTACGAGGTGAAAGAACAAATGCACTTATGATTTTTCTGAAGACCTTCCCAGGAATTTAAAGTTAGTTTTAGGTGCAAAAGGTATCATTAAGGGTCTGAGGGTATATAGATCAGTGATAGAGCTCTCACCTAGCTTGCTTGAGGCCCTGGATTCATCCCCAATACTAAAAAAAGGAGGTCATTTAGGATTAGATTGGGGGGAGGGCCAAATGCCAGAGTTATCAGGATGTTTGAAAAATAGATTTAATAGGATCATGGGTTACTGAGAACCAATGCTTGTCTACACATTTAGTCAAAACAACATTAAACTATTTTAAAAGTAAATACAGACAGCAATATGATGTAAAAAAAATCTAGCTACTTAAAAAAGTAGAAAAATTTGGTTCTTTTAAATAATTCAGGATATTTTAAAGTTAACATAAGCTCAGGTATAAAGAAATCGGAAAAGCCTAGTACAGTGGGCACATGTGTACTCCCAACAACTTAGTAGATTAAAGCGGGAGAATCACAATTTCAAAGTCAGCCTCAGAAACTTAGTGAGACCTTGTCTCAAAATAAAATAAAAACAGCTGGGGATATGGCTCAGTGGTGGAGCACCCTTGGGTTTAATCACCAGTACCAAAACAAACAAAAAATTTGAAAATGTGTTTTTTCCTTTTCTCACACACTGAACATTCACTATTTCACCTCTGGTCACCAAAATGGGTGTGCAAATTTTCCCCACCAGTAACCAATGCTCCATCAGATTTTTCCGCAGACTCCAGGTGAGCGACCTCCAATTCCATTCAATTCAGACACTATCAATCTGGAGATAGTATCAGATCCCACAAGTTGAGAGTCAGTTCCATAAGATTGCCCCCTCCCCACTTCAGATGCCAGTTGCCAGTATAAGTTGTGACCTTTGCTTCTGACCCACAAGTAATTAATCAATTGGAGTTCCCACCACCCTCTTCTTAATTTCCCATAATTTGCTAGAGCAGCTCACAGAACTCAAAGAAACACTTTACTTACATTTACTGGTTTATTAATACATACAAACAGCCAGATGGAAGAGACATACAGGACAAGACAGTTGGAAAGGGGTACAGAGCTTCCATGCTCTGGTCACCCTCCAGGAATCACGATGTGTCAGCTATCCAAGAACTCTCTGAACTCTGTCCTGTGGGGTCTTGTGGAAACTTCATTAGTGGGCATGATTGATTACATCTTTGGCCATTGGTGGTCAATTTAACCTTCAGCCCTCTCCCTTCTCTGGAGGTTGAGGGGGTGTGGAACTGAAAGTCCCAAGCCTCTAATCACAGGCTTGATTCCCCTGGCAACCAGACCCCATCCTGAGGCTATCCAGGAGTCTGAGAAGGGTCACTTCATTAGAACAAAAGATGTTCCTGTCACCCAGGAGATTCCAAGGGATTTCAGGGCTTTGTGTTGGACACTTCTATCACTGGGAAAATTACAAAGATCTTAAGAACTCTGTCAGGAACTGGGGGTAGAGACCAAATATAGAAGACAAGATTCTCTCTCTTAGCAACCCTATCTACAAAGGTTTTACGAGCTCTGTGCCAGGAACCAAAGGGCAGAGATCAAACATGTATTTCTTATTATATCACAGTATCACAACTGGAAACTCAAATATGACACAAATCTTGAATTCTAAGTAAATTACTCAAAAGGTAAATTTAAACCTTTGCAACCTCTCTGTTTCTTTCTTTTTTTTTTTTTTTTTTTTTTTTTTTTTGATACCGAGAATTGAACTCAGGGGCACTCAACCACTGAGCGACATCTCCAGCCCTATTTTGTATTTTATTTAAAGACAGAGTCTCACTGAGTTGCTTAGTGCCTCGCTCTTGCTGAGACTGGCTTTGAACTCTCAATCCTCCTGCCTCAGCCTCCTGATTCACTGGAATTATAAACATGCGACATCACACCTGGTTATTTCTTTAATCTTATAAATGAACCTATCCAGTTTTACCCAGGGTTGACCACAAGTAATAAAATTCTCTCTGGTAAATCTTCTGCAACTTTCCATAATCATTCAGATTTTGTTCTACACTTTCCTCTTTCTCATTTTGGAATAAATTGTCATTTTCCTTTAAAACAAAATTACTCTTTTTCCTTAACTGCTTTGGATTGGATAAGTGTCTCCTAAAGCCTCATGTCTTAAAGGCTTGGTTCCCAGCCCATGGCACTATTGGGAGGTTGTAGAAACTTTAACAGGTAGGACCTAGTGGGAGGTCTCCCAGTCATTGGTGGCATGCCCTTGAAGGGGATATTAGGACCCAAGCCCCTTTCTCTTCTCTTTCATTTCTGACCATGATATGAGGGCTTCCTCTACCATGCTCTCACCATGATGTTCTACCTTACCACTGGCTGAAAAACAACAGGCCAATTAACCATAGACAGAAACCTCCAAAAGTGTAAGCCAAAATAAGCTTTTCCTCTTTTTAAGTTGACTACATCAGGCATTATGTTACAGTAATGGAAAGTTGACTAACACATTAACAAAAACACATTTGGCTAGGTAGGCTTACGGTTGTGATATCAGAGGTGAGATGGCCTAAGGAGGAGACAAAACTCAGGGGGAATGAAGTGGAAGGCAGAAAGGACCCTGGCAGCCAACAAATGAGGGCTGATATCAGAAAATGAGACAGAAGTGACAGTGGAGAAGCCTCACAAAGGAACATGGAGCTGCAGGCGGCCCTAAAGGCCAAAGGTCAGCTCTGCCCACATTTTCCAAGACCTTGTACCTACAAGTAAAAGCTCCAGTGGAGTGCTTGGCTTTGAAGCTGCATGAATGGCTCAGATCCTGACTTAGTAAGTAGCCTGATCCCTGCAAGTCGCTCTTTCATCATCTGTCAAATTGGACCAGTGCTTCCTTCCCCTGAGATTTTCATGAGGACCAAGCAGGACTGTGCTAGAAGCTATCAGAAGAAAGCATTTTTATCTGGTAGAAAAAGTGCAACAGCTTTGAGGTCCAAAATCCTGGGTTGCTGTTGCTCATATGCTACACACACATAGCAATTGACCCCTGCAAACTGAGACTAGCCAGCTCCGTATGACTGTGTTTATGTGAAGTTTCTACAGCTAGTTAAAATAATCTATGATGAGAACAGTCAGGGTGTTGCTTGCCTTTAGGGGGGTGGCAGCAACAAGGAAGGGACATAAGGAAACCATCTGGAGTGACTGGAGTGATGGTGATGTTTGGTTTCTTTTTTTGGAAAAAAAATTTTATTTCATGTGGTGCTGGGGATTGAACCTAGGGCTTTGTGCATGCGAGGCAAGCACTCAACCAACTGAACTATATCGCCAGACCCCCTAAATTTTTTTGTACCAGGGATTAAACCCAGGGGTGCTTCACCACTAAGTTACATTCCCCAGCCCTTTTTTTTTTAAATTTTGAAACAGACTTTTGCTAAGTTGCTTAGGGCTTTGCTAAGTTGCTGAGGCTGATCTTGAACTTGCAATCTTCCTGTCTCCGGCTCCTGAGTCACTGGGATTATAGGTGTGCACCACCAAACCCTGCTTTTCTGATGTCTTGATTGGGGTTTGCATTTGACAAAATTCTTTGAATTAAGAGCTGGGGATATAGCTCAGTGGTAAAGTGCTTGCCTAGCATGTGTGAGTCCCTGGATTCAATTCCCAGCACTACAAAAAAAATCTTTGGAAGATACACTTGAGGTTTGTATATCTCAGTATGTGCCAATTTTATTTGAAACTGTAAATAAATATTGAACTCTCATGATATGTACGCTGAATTATTTAGGGATTAAGTGTACTGAAGTGAGTTTTATATTCATTGCTTTGAATTCCACCAAAAAATAAGATGGATTGATGGACAGAGGGATGGATAGATGCACAGATATGGGATAAATTGAGGTTAGTAACATGTAACAGTCTGGGGGAGGATATATAGGTGCTTACTGAACAATTCTTCCTTTTATTCTGTATGCTTAAAAATTCATAATAAGATATTGAAAAAACATATTTGACATAACTTACATACAAAGTTCTTTCCCTTTGCCATTATTGCTTCTAGTATTTTCATTTACTTATAATGATTCTAATTTTTAGCCACTACTAACTTTCATTTTGCAGAGAAAACTAGGGAGTAGATTGTGAACTGTCATATAACAGCATTTTATAGCAGGTTGCCAAGTCTTATGAATATACACCTTATAATTTTTATTTCTTTTTAATTTGTGTGGCATCACTAAGGTACATCCCCAGCTCTTTTTATTTTTTATTTCGAGACTGGTCTTGCTAAATTGCCCAGGTTGGCCTCAAGATTGGATCCTCTTGCTTCAGCCTCTCAAATCAGGTGGCACCACTGTACCCAGTATGTATCCCAGTTTTTTTGGTTCCAAGACCCCCACTTCAGATGCTCAAATCTGTGGATATTCAAGTCTCTTATATAAAATGGTATAGACTCTGCATAAAACCTATGCACATCCTCCGGGATAATTTAAATCATCTCTAGATTACTTATAATACCTCATACCATGCAGATGCTATATAATAGGTGTTGTACTGCATAGTTTAGGGAATAATGACAAGGAAAGAAGTCTGTACATGTTCAGCACAAATGCAATTTTTTCCTCATACTTTCAATCCTCAAATGAATCAACAGATGCAGATCCAACAGATACGGAGAGCAGAACATATATTTCCTTAAAATACAACTTCTCAATATGACAAACAAAACAAACATGGTTATTAACAGCCACAAATATATCTAGCTTCTCTAAGCCAAATAAAAATAAGAAACAAAAAGTATGTAAATTTGAACTTCTGCATAGGAATTAATGTTTCAGTATTTTATCTTAATTAAAAATGATCTAGATATATAATGACTATTACTTATCTTGTCATAAGTTACCAAAACATTCTGGAAACTATTTTTAAGCAGACATATTACAAAATATATAATACATATATTTTTTGATACTGGAGTTTGAACACAGGGGCACTCTACCACTAAGCTACATACTCAGTCCTTATGTTTTATTTTGAAACGGGGTCTCACTAAGTTGCTTAGGTGCTCACTAAGTTGCCCGGGTTGGCCCTGTACTTTCAATCCTCCTGCCTATGCCTCCAAGTCACTGGAATTACAATCACGCTCCACCATATCCAGCTAAAATATATATTTTTTTAAAAAATGAAGTTTGTCAGAATAATGATTCAATTTGACCAAACTCAAATATATGTTTTTCATAATCTTAAACATCTAGTAGATATAATATTAGCTTGTTTGACTAGTAAACCTGTAACATGCTTAGGAAGAATATACCGAAGTAGAATAAAAATGCATGCTTGTATTATTCTATGCTGATAACTCAGAAGGCATAGCTGTTTTTAAATAAACCAATAATATTGAGCTAGCTTTATTTGTCAAAGTTTAACTGACGCATGTAATTTGAATTTTAAAAACATTCGTGTTAGGTTTTAGAGAATGCTTTTTTTCTCTCACATTGAAAAGTTTTCATTTTCATTCCTAAGGGTTTTAAGAATATTTAATTTGTATAAGTGTTTACTTATCTCTAAGCCAATTAGAATAAAATTCCCTTATGGAATTTTAAGAATTAATTTGGTAATACCATTCAGAGGCAGAAAATATCACACAAATATAACAAACATAAATAAACAGATGTAAATAAAGATATTCTAGTTTTTGCTCCAAAATTTTAGCCACAAGACAGATATAAACACATAAATAAGACTCAGTGCTTGATATATCAGAAATGGCTATTGTCTTTGCCCCATTTTGTGTTCTTTCAGGGTTGTGTTTTTGGCAGCTGGGACAAGTTGATGTCACCAGTATAAGGGTTAAATATCTATGGAAGAGACTTAAGATTTTTCTTATGCTTTGATGTATAATTTCATGGAGGCTATGAACTACATTTTTGGTGATGGACTGAAGAGACACAAGCAGTCATCTTAATATCTGCAAAGACCACCTGGGTGGATAAAATATCCAGTCTGTTTCCAGTTAACTTTTTCAGCCTTAGGTAGTTGTTTTTGGATTCCCTTAGCTCCTTGAAAGTCCCCCAGTAGGTCAGATGCAGTGGTGCATGCCTGTAATCCCAGCAATTTAGGAAGCTGAGGCAAAAGGATCACAAGTTTGAGGCCAGCCTTGGCAACTTGGTGAGACCTCATCTCAAAATAAAATTTTGAACAAAGCCTGCGGATGTAGCTCAATGGTAGAGCAGCCCTGGGTTCAATCTCCCGTACTGCAAAAAGAAAGGGGAAAAAAAGCAAAGAAAGTCCCCCATGATTGGCAAGGAGACTAAAGCTCTAATGACTATAGGTGGTGGAGTGGTTGGAATGAGAAACAAAGAGCCGGGTGGACTGGGCAGAGGGGTAGAGTGGGTAGGGGCTTGAAGGGGACATATCAAAGAGGATTCAAAAGAGTTAAAGGGAAGATGAAAGATGGTAAGAGAAGGAAGTAGGAGCAGAGTAGATGGGAAGAGAAAGGCCTTAGATGAATTAGTTTCCATAAATCTCAATTTTTCCAAAAAGGCCACTGAAGTTCCAAATAGCCTTTGGTAATTTTTTCCTTTTTATTTTTTGAATACTTTAAACTGTATCAGTGCCATAAGGGTGAAGCATGTAGGAAGGAAGGAAGAAGAAAAAGGAAGGTGCCTGATAGAATGAGTTCCCCATGGGAATCACAGATGCTTAAGCCAAGATCAGAGAGCAGAAGGAAGGCATCTTGCAATCTCTAGGGCAGAGAGCTTGTGAGCCTGCATTCTTAGTAAGCACTCCAGATCAGTCTTCTAGTTCCCTAATTCTCTTTTTAGCAAGTCTCATCTGCTGTTAAACTTATCTATGAAGAGTTTACTTCCAATTATTACATTTTTCAATTTTATAATTTCTGTTGGACTCTTTTTAAATCCGCTTGATCATTTTGTATTCTCTTGCTCTTTGCTTATATGTTCTATTCCTCTGCTATGGGTCACATTGTTTCCCAAAGCATTCATAGGTTGAAATCCTAACCTTCCCATTACCTGAACATGTGATATTATTTGAAGATAGGGTCTTTACAGAGGTAATCAAATTATTTTTTTGCAGAGGTTGTCAATATAAAATGAGATATTAGTTTGGGCACTAATCCAATAAGAATGGTGCTCTTTTGAAAAGGGGGAAAGTTGTACACAGAGATGCATGTAGGGAAGACTATATGAGGAGGCATAGGGAGAAGATAGCCATCTACAAGCAAGGGATAGAGAGGCCTGGAACAGATCTTTCCCTAACAGTCCTCAGAAAGACCCAACTCTGCTAATATCTTGATTTAGGACTCCTCATCTCTAGAACTGTGAGACAATACACTTCTGTTATTTGCAACCTAGACTGAAGCACTTTATTACAGCAACCTGTATAAAATACTACATCTTCTTGTTACCTTAAAATTATACTTATTTTATGTTTAGGTTTGATAATTTCAATATCTAAAGTTTCAAGGTTTGTTGCTGCTTATGAATCTTTTTTAATAATTTATTTATTTTGATTGGTTACAGACAAATGGGGTACAACTTGTTTCTCTGGTTGTACATGAAGTAGAGTCAGACCATTTGTGTAATCATACGTGTACATAATGGTGTTTGTCTCGATCTGTTATTTTTCCTTCCCCCCACCCCTCCTACCCCTCTTTTTCCTCTATATAATCCATCCTTCCTCCATTCTTGCCTCCTTCTCACCCCCCATTATGTATCATCATTCACTTATCACAGAGATCATTCATTCTTTGGTTTTGGGGGATTAGCTTATCTCACTTAGCATGATATTCTCCAGCTTCATCCATTCACAATAGCCTCAAAAATAAAATAAAAATAAAATTGGCAGATTATGATTCTTTCTAATAGTGTTTTGTGTTTTGTTTTCTTGTGTGCTTTGTAATTTTTTTCCACTGTGGACTCATATCTTTGAATATCATCTGAATGGTGGAAAATACAGGTAGACATATGTTCACTTGTCTCAGGCATCTGGGGTCACTATGACCTGGGTAAATCCTTGAGGTGTTTTTGGATGACATTGGAGTTGTGATCTGAGACTGCAAGGAAGCATGATGGCAGATATTCTTCTCCCTTGGGATCTTTATACTTGATGTTCCCTCATCCTTCCTTCAAACATTCCCTCGCTTCCTTCAGATCTCTGCTAAAATGGCACCCTATCGAGGCCTTCCCCACCTACCCCTACATTCACATATCCCTTGTTCCCCTATCTTGCTTTTTTCATCCATAGCACTGAAGTATTTACCATTAAAGGACAAAAAAATATAAATCTCTATATTGTATTTTTACCATCCATGTCTCCACGAGGCAGAGACGTTTTTGTCTGCTTTGTTCACTGCAGAATCCTCAAAATCGTATGTGCCATGAACTACATGCTCAATAAAATTTTTTAAACATGAAGAAACAAAGTTCGTCTGCACACTAGGACATTTTTTTAGGCAGTTTCTCAATGTTGCTGTGGCTTGCCAAAAGGTACTGACTTCACAGGAAACCAGACCCCAGAAGTTGGCATAGCAACTTCAGCAAACACAGAAACTCCATGGTCTTAGCCCTCTCAGGGTGCTATAACAAAAATACCATAAACTTGGGAACATATTCACAACAAAAATTTATTTCTCATATTCCAAAGACTGTCCAAGACCAACATTCAGTGAGATTCAGTGTCTGGTGAGGACCTGTTCCCATAGACAGCATCTTATTTCTGCATCTTCACATGGTTGAAGACACAAACAAGATTCCTTGGACTTCTTTTATAAGGGTACTAATACTGTTAATGAGGGAAGAGCCCTCATGATTAGGTTTCAACATATGGATTATGGGGTGACATAAACATGCTGACCAGCTGGACAAGGTAGCCAACACCTGTGATTCAGCTACTCAGGAGGTTGAGGCAGGATGATTCCAAGTTTGAGGTCAGCCTGGGCAATTTAGTGAGAACCTCACTCAAAATAAAAACTAAAAAGGGCTGGGGTTATAGCTCAGTGGTGTAGTAGCCCTGGGTTCAATTCTGAGTACCATAAATAAATAAATAAAGTAAATATGCAGACCATAACATCCAGTATCGCCTCCCCTATACTTTGAGAGTGTCTGCCAAACCAAGGTTGCTTAAGCTGCAGTTTTCAAGAGCATGGCCTGCTAAAGGTAGGCAAAGACCCCTAACAAAAATCAGCAAATAGAAAAGCTTCACTGTCTGTGACATAAACTAAAAACAAAACTACTTCTGCCCAAGGACTGGGCTATGGTTTAAATGTGTCCCTTCCAAAATCATGTGATAGTATTAAGAGATGGGGCCTTTAAGAGGTGGTTAGGCCAGGCATGGTGGCACATGCCTGTAATCCCAGCAGTCAGGAAGCTGAGGTAGGAGGATTACAAGTTCAAAGCCAGCCTCAGCAACTTAGTGAGGCCCTTTCTCTAGATAAAAAAAAAAAAAAAAAGGGCTGGGGATGTGTCTCAGTGGTTAAGAGTCCCTGGGTTCAATCCCCAGTAAGGAAACAACAACAACAAAAAGCAGGTGATTAGGCTGGATAACAGGTACACAAACAGTCAGATGGTAGTAAGCAATTCCAGTGTCCTACGAAACACAGTGGGGGGTACTAACATTCACAATAACCTATTATGTATCTTATAAACAACTAGAAGAGAGGAGTTCCAAAGTAATGATAAGGAGATAGAAATGTTCATTATCTTGATTTTATCAGTAAATACTGTATACCTGTACCTAAATAAATCACTGTACCCCTTTAATACATATAATTATTGTGTGTCAGTCAAAATTTTTTGAAGTGTTTAAGGAGATAAAAATGTTAGCTACCCTAATTGTTAAACATTGTGTTGAATGATCATACTGTGTCCTGCAATTTGTACAATTCAAGTAACATAAAATACTTTTTGTAAAGGTGGGGCTGGGGGTATAGTTCAGTGGTAGAACAATTGCCTACCTAGAATGTGCATCCCTAGGACTGCAAAAATATAGGTAATTAAGCCTTAAGGGCTGATCCCTAACTAATGGGATTAAAGCCTATTTACAAGAGATTTTTTACACTGAGTTTGGCTAACTTGATAGCTTGTTAGCTTGTTTATGTATTTTCTATAATGGGAATACTCTGCAAAAAGACGTTCCCAGGCCTGGAGGTGTGGCTCAGTGGTAGAGCCCTTGCCTAGCATGTGCATAAATCCCTACAATCAATCCCCAGTAAGGTGGGGGTGGTCCTCACCAGACCAAATGCTGGCACCTTGATCTTCGATGACTTATAGACTTCCTAGTCCCTGAAACTGTGAGAAATAAAGTTTTCTTTTTCATAAATTACCCAGTCTCAGGCATTCTATTGTCAGAGCACAAAATAGATTAAGACAGACCATAACGGAAATTGTTTTTCTAAAATCTTGGCATTGGGTAGAGAGGTAAAATAGGCCTCTGAATATTTAGAGCCACAACCTTGTCATCACACTTCTTTGCAGCCTCAAATCCCATCTCCTAAGGTTAGTCTTAGGAGATGGGATTCAAGATCATATCATACCCTTATCAGGTGGCCTGGATCCTCTCTTGTCATTGTAACTATCACAACCCCCAACTGCCCTGGCAAGCAAAACATCAGGGCCTTCAAAAAGGAGGTTTGCTGAGAGCTATTCAAGGAAAATAAAGAAATTGAGGCAAAAACAGGGGGACTCGATTTCCTTAAAATTTCCAATCTCTGTGTGCACCACACCATCTCTTCAAAGCAGTCTGAACAGTTCCTATGCTGTCAGTCAAGTCAAAAGGTGGACCTGGGGGGCTGGGGTTGTGACCCAGTGGTAGAGCACTTGCCTAGTGTAATGCCCAAGTTGACGAGTCCCGCAAAGACCACCAGGGAGCCAGAGTCCTATGCAAGTGCAATAGGACCAGTTTATTAAAGCAGCTGCTTGGGCACTCGACACAGACCAGCTTAGCTGTCAATGCCGAGTACCCCGAGCACAAATTTATAAGCTGTTTTATACACTTCAGACAAAGAGACTCAGTTTCTCTTTTACAATTGGAGCCTTTGTGTCCTTGTTTGCATATCAGGATATGTTTTGGCTGCCAAGTTTTAGTCATCATAGTAACCACTCTGTATGAAGTCAGCAGTGAGGTCAGCTTGACTGCAGTCAGGGGGATCCCCCATCACCCCTAGCAACAGCCTAAATTAGCTGCCAAGGTCATTCTGTTATCTAGCTAGGCTGACTTCAGCTCATCTGCAACTTTTCATTTTTAACCCCTTTTTAGCATCAGCAGCTCTGGCAACTTTTTAAGTTAACTCATGGGCTTTACACCTAGCACGTGTGAGGCATTGGGTTTAATCCTCAGCACCACATATAAATAAGTGAATAAAATAAAGGTCCATCGACAACTAAAAAAAAATTTAAGGAAAAAAAAAGTGGAAACTTCCCTGGGATTCCTAATAAAACTGGTGGGCAAGAGGGACAAACCATCCTTCTCCTCTCTGAGAGGACCCACTCTCTCCCTTGAGTGTTCACTTTTTCCCTTTTCCTATCCCTTTTAATAAATTCATGCCTGTCACTATGATTACATATCTGAAATCTTTCTAGCTTTATCCCAAAAGTCAGTGTGAAGAAGGGCCTACATGGCTGCCTCAGGCCAGTGCACTATAATACCATGTATTATGACTATCAGGATTATACTCACTTCCTAAAAATCCTTTGGAGGAGTTCCTCCCTTTGCTATGCCCTGGAACAGAAGGATCATACCCAAAATAGTATAAAGAAAAAGAGGACCTGATAAAAAGTGAAAAGAAATAAAAACAGGATGAACAACAGAAAATATGCTGGGAGATCTAAGACCAAATAGTTTTGTGATTCCTACAAACAAAACTGGACTAAAGTCAAGTGTGGTGGTACACACCTGTCATCCCAGTGGCTCAGTAGGCTGAGACAGGAGGATCACGAATTCAAAGGCAGCCTCAGAAACTTAGTGAGGCCCTTAGCAACTTGGCAAGACCCTGTATCTAAATAAGCTACAAAAAAAGGGGCTGTGGATGAGGCTCAGTGGTTAAATGCCCCTAGGTTCAATCCCCAATACAAAAATAAATAAATAAATAAAAACTAGGCTAATAAGTAGGATTTACAAGCTAAAAAATAGAATCTTCTCAGATTGAATCAGAAATGGCTAAAGTAGTCCTCAGATTAACATCTGTACCAGGAAATACACCTGTGATAAACCAGAAAGGGCGAGCTTAATCAAATTACACATTCAATGAAAGAAGGTAGAGAAAAGTGAAAAAGAAGAAATCAGATGGATGGATTTCACTGGGAAAAAAAGTACAAGTGAATGTATTAGAAAATTTTAAAATGGCATAAATGTGGGAAGTGGTCTTCAGGTGGGTGGAGAAAGTAAGATAAATGTGGCACTAGCATTAGTTTATCTACCTGAGGAAAAAGAAATCACAAACACCCTGCGAGAAATGATACTGGAGAAATAACCACAGATAAAATGAAATTCATCATGAGAGACAAATTTGTTCAAAATTATGCAAATATATTAAGAACCCTGAGGAAATAGATGATTTTAAAGAAAATGACAAGAAGTCCATATATCTTACACCTATATACTGACATACCAATTTAAATACATATATAAACAGAAAAATATAACGTAAGAAATACAGAAATATGACAGTGATACACTTCAAATTATGTACTATGTTCAAATAATATCACAGAGTTCTATAAATATTTTAGGACCAGACAACACCAAACAAGTGCTAATTATTCCAGATACACTGATTCTGTGAAGGTGGTTGAGATCATTTGAGGGTGTTATAGTTTAAATCTCAAATGTTCCTCAAAGGCCCATTATTAAAGGTATGGTTGGAGCCTATGATGCTATTGGGAGGTGGTGGAACCTTTAGGAGGTGGGGCCTAGATGGAAGAAGTTAGGTCACTGGGGGCATGTCCTTGAAGGGGATACTTGGACCCTGGCCCCCTATTGTCACTCCTTGCTTCCTGGCCACTGAGGTGAACAGGCCTCTTCTGCCACATACTCCTGTCATGATATACTCTGCTACCACAGACCCAAAGCAACAGGGACAAACAATCATGGACTGACCCCTCTAAAACTGTGAGCTAAAATAAAACTTTCCTCCATAAAAGATGATTATCTCAGGTATTTTATCACAGTAACACAAAGCCGACTAACAGAGGGTGAGCAAATCAACTCCATATTCATGGTGTTAGAAACACTCTGAGGGTCTAACAGGACCACTCTACGAAAGGATAATTAAATATATGAGGAACATATGAATCTATTCTACACTTGAGGAGTTGCCATATTTTTTCATGTCCAACATATCTCTAGTCTGAGTCTTCCCATGCACAATGTGTTCTAATTCTCATGATCAGTAACTATATATGGTTTTACTCCTATATGGATTCTGACATTGAGAGAGGTATATATGCTGGGAGAAAGTCTTTCCACAGGCACTTCACTTAGAGGGTTTCTCCCCATTGTGTGTCCTCTGATATGTGACCATCTGTGATCTCTGGGAAAAGGTTATCCCGTACTCAGCACACTCAGAGGATTTCTCCCTAGTGTGGGTTCTCTGATGTATAATGGGTGGAGGCTTCTCACAGAAGGCCTTCCCATGCCCACTATATTCATATGGTTTCTCTTCAGTGTGAGCTCTCTGATGTATAATGAGATGTGACTTCAGAGAAAAGGCTCTCCCACATTGGGGACACTCATATGGTTTCTCCCTTGTATGAATGATGAATAATGAGGGATGATTTCTGTGAGAAGGTTTTGCCATAATATATACACTGGTAAGGTTTCTCCTTGTATGATTTCTCTGGTGTATAACAAGAGGTAATTTTCTGAGATAAGGCTTTTCCACATTCAGTACACATATAAGGTTTCTCTGGCATGAAGTCTTTGATGACCAGTAAGATGTGACTTCTGGGAAAATGCCTTTCCACAATCAGTATACACAAACAGTTTCTCTCCTGTATGAATTCTCTGATGCCCTCTGAGATGGGACTTCTGGCAAAAGGTTTTCCCACATTCACGACACTTATAGGGCTTCTCTCCAGTGTGTGTTCTCTGATGTATGATAAGCTGTGTTTTCCGAGGGAAGGTCTTCCCACATTGAGAACATTCATAGAGTTTCTCCCCAGTGTAAGGGATCTGGTGTACAAAGAGATGAGACTTCTCAAAGAAGGTCTTCCTGCACTGAGTGCATCCAAAGGGCTTCTCTCTGGTATGAACTCGCTGGTGTATAATGAGATGTGACTTCTGGGAGAAGGCTTTTGGACACCCAAAACACTCACAGGGTTTCTCTCCAGTATGGACTCTCTGATGAACAACGAAGGGTGACTTCTGGGAGAAGGCCCTCCCACACTCTGTACAGTCATAGGGTTTCTCTCCAGTATGCATCCTCTGATGCACCATGAGGTGTGATTTCTCACTAAAGGCTTTCCCACAATCTCCACATACATATGGTTTCTCTCCTGTATGAATTCTTTGGTGTATAATGAGCTCTGACTTCTTGATAAAGCCCTTCCCACACAGATTACAAACATTGGGTTTCTCTCCAGTTTGAACTTTATTATATTGAATATGGGCTTGCTTAGGACTGAGAACTTTCTCACGCTGCTTATCTCCACAGGGCTTCATTCCAGTATGAATGATGCCTTCATTCTCTGGCAAAGAACAGGAAGCACTAAAGCTAGTTGGCCTTCAGCACCCAAATTTCTCAATGGAGGTCTTTCTTACATAGTTCCTATGACAACCTAGTGAGTCTGAATTAGATTTGAAACTCTTTTCACATGAATTATAATTATGGAGTTTTTGACCTGAAGGATCAAGTTCTGTGCATCCATTGAACAATTTTTCCCAATGTATTATATTTGGGTCTGTCTCCTCAGTCAGTGTCTTATGAGTGATGATGGTGACTTGCCTCAAAACTCTATCTTGGATTCCTCAATATCTATCTATCTGATCATCAATATGCCAGATGTTTCAAAGAGAATACAATGAATTATCCTTTGGGGCTCTTTCAGGTATGTCCCTTTGAAATGAAATTTGTCTGGAAATGAACTGTGGGAAAGATGCAATGCTTTTCTTCCTCTCTGAAACAATAAATAAGAGGTAAAATCAAACAGACACACAAGAAAGAACAAAAAACAGGTACCAATGGACAGAAGTGCGAGAAAGGTGGCTGTTGTAAGATGGATGTTTTAAAAAAGACCTTATAATTTTAAGGAAGAAAGGAAACTATTGATGGCAGGGTTGTCAGGGAAGAAGAATCCCTCTTGACTACACTATTCTCACATACCTGGGTAGATATATCTGGCCAACTCACTCTCTATAAACCATGGGTCCTCTCTGTGTTCCAACTTGAATATGACATCTGGTTTTATACTTGAACACCCTGTTAAGAGAAAATAATTGGCAGCTCAGAAAATTCAGGAGGTAAGGAAGCAATTCCATGGGTCTCCTAGCAAAGATGGATCCCTAACTTGCACAATACACAAACATAAATTCCAAATATAACAAAAATGTAAACATGAAAACCCAAAACTATAAAAACTCCAATAAGGAAAAATTGTAAAGGTCATGATCTTGATAGCTCTGATGGACAAGTTAGGTTTGATTTATTGGTACACAGGGAATCTGCCCTTACCCACAAAGACAAGACGGCTGGCTATAGGTCTCCAGCATCACATGCCTGTGCAGGATCTTCTGAGCTGGGTCCAGCTGCTGCCACTCTTCCTGGGTGAAGTCCACAGCCACATCCTCAAATGGCACTGGTTCCTATAACGGTGCATTCCTGTACAATCTGCTCATTCTGATATTTTTTTTACCAAAGCAATATATTCAAGAGGCCTACTTTATACTTCATCTGATACACTTTATGAGCACAACAATGTATAATTATACCATTAGCAAGAATAGTTAGTGCAATAGAGCAGTTTAGAAATAGATGCAAATAAAAAAGGGAAATGCAATGTATAATAAAGGTGGCATTTTAAATAAAGGTGGAATGCACAGTGGTGTATGCCTGTCATCCCAGAAACTCAGGAGGCTAAGACAGGAGGATTCCAAGTTTGAGGCTATCCTGGACAACTTAGTGAGGTCCTAAGCAACTTAGTGAGATCCTGTCTCAAAATTTAAAAAAAATTTTAAAAGGGTTAGGGATATGGTTCAGTGGTACAGCACTACTGGTAACAATCCCCAGTGCCAATAAATAAATAAATAAATAAATAAATAAATAAATAAATAAAAATTTAAAATAATAAATAAATGATGGTGAGTAAAACAGATTATTCAAAACTGGAGCATTATGAAAAAATTAGATATTGGATTTCCTATCTCACTATACACATAAAAATAAATTGAAATTATAACAAAATTTAAACAAAGAAAAAGAGAAAACATAAGAACAAGAGAGGGCTGGAGTGTAGTTCATTGGCGGAGAGGTTGTCTGGCCTGCACAAGGTTCAATCCCCTGTACAACAAAAATAATAAAATAAAATAAAGACAGGATTTTTTTAAAAAATCATTTTATAATGGATAAGAGTCTTACAAGCATGCCTCAAAATCCAGATACCACCAAGAAAAACACTGATAGATTTGACTCCTTTATTTATTTCATGGCAAAATAAAGAATAAATAAAACAAGATTGGGCATCATATGTGTAAGTACAAAATCCTTCACTATAATCTCTATTTTTTGTATGTTCAAAATTGAAATTTCTGACAATTCATAGTAGCACATACCTATAATCCCTGCAACTCAGGAGGCTGAGGCAGGAGGATCACAAGTTCGAGGCCAGACTCAGCAACTTAACAAGGCCCTAAGCAACTTAGCAAATAAAATAAAAAATAAAAGGGGCTGGGGATGTGACTCAGTAGTACAGTGCCCCTGGGTTTAATCCCCAGTATCAAAAGAAAAAAAGAAATTTCTTAGGGCTGTTGGAGTAGCTCAGTGGTAGAGCAAATGCTGATCACCAGTGCTACACATGCACACATTAAAAAAATAGAAGTTTCCATTAAAAATGTATAAAAGCTACGTTTAATTGGCACATTTTATCTAAAAAGTAACAAAAGGAAAGTGCAGAAAAGTAGTGTATATTTTGTATGTGTGGTAAGGAAAATTACATGACAATAATGAGATAATTTATAATTGCACGTATACATTTATAGGCATAGATGGAGTTATACCTATAAAGAAAAGAATCTGGAACAATTATCCCAAAGTAGATAATCCTACTTCTGATAGGAAAGGAAGAAGAAGTTAGATTATAAAGATATTTCATTCTCTTATATTTTCTTTGCTATACTATTTACATTATTTGCTCCATGTACAGATTACTTTTGCTGTAAGAAAAACAAAAAGGCTAAAAATGGGAGCAGTGAAGGAATTGGCCTTGAGTTGAGTCATGCATGACCCCACAAACTCTGAGATGACAGCAAATGAGCCATGGGAAAATCAGGAAACCAATCCACTCCCTGCAGAAATCTCTGCCAGAGAATTTTAGCTACAAATAGCCTCTTTAGAACAACTATTGATACCACCCTATACTGAAAACCACTAGCCTTTAGGGAAATCCAATAATAAAATTTATTAGCCTAAAATTTTTTCTACACTAAAATCTCAGGAAAGTTGACTTGCGGAGATGCTAGACTGATTTCTATTCATGAAGAATGCAAATCACATAATTGATCATGTTGCCCTTTTCATTGTGGCTGCCAGGAAGCTCATTGTCAAAATATTTAGTTCTGTTTACATGAAGTAAGTTGAGATAATTTGTGTGACTTCATAGCAATTTTGCATGTGTGTTTTGATCTTCCATTCTCTCTAAATTTCTCTAAATACTAATTTCAACTAATTTTCTTTTCCCCTTTTTTGTGGGGAAAACAAGTGAGAAGAGACAACTTCCCTTAGATATAATCATCTTTCATGTATCTTTGGAAAGCAATTGGGGGCAGTTAGGGTGTAGAAGTCTTCAGAGATCAAGCTGGGTTAACCACCCTTCAATGACTGGATGTGAAAATGTGTTGCTTGTTAATTCACTGATGACTTGTGTTTCTCATCTGACCCAGGAAATTCCATTTTGGGAACTTTGTCCTAAAATAATAATTTTAACTAAAGGAACCTTCAACACACTTTCTTTAAAACCATAATATTGAAAATAATCTAAGTGTCTGGCACTAAAGACTGGGAAGATAAATTAAGGAGGAAAGGCATTCCCCCATTCAAAGAGACATTCTAACTTATTAAAACTGAAAGAATGGACATTTTTTTAAGCTGTCTGAGGTCACCCTCCCAGTTATCTTAACTCCCTAAGGTCACCCTCCCAGTCATCTCAACTCCCTAAGGTCACCCTCCCAGGAATGGGAACAAAGCCCTTAAAGCTGTTCCAAGAAACAGCCCCAAACAGAGAATAAAAGGGTAAATTGAGCCAGATAGCCAGATAGTGATCAAACAGAATGATTACCAGAAACTATTGACCAGAATCTACGCCCTGTTGTAAAACATTGTGAAACATGTTGTATGTTATCAGCAAACCCAGACCCCCTTTGAAATTTCCCGGCAGCTTTGTCCCCCTTTTCCCTTTCATGTGCGACCCCTCCCGATGTGTGGTTTCTGCCTTTATAAACCTACAAGATTTTCTGCTAGGGACTCGACTCCTCGAGTTGGGTCCCAGCGCGCTGGAATAAACACCTCTTGCGGTTTGCATCAAGTGACGCCTCCTGCGGTTGATTGGGGTTGCCGTCCAAAACAAGTTTAGGAGAGGCTGGGGGTATAGATCAGTGGAAGAGTGCTAACTTAGCATGCATGAGGTTCTGGGTTGGATCTCAAGACTCAAAAACAAAACAAAACAAAAGAAACAGACAAACAAAAAAATCCTCCCCACACACTTTGCTGAAAATGTGGCTCAGTGGAAGAGCACTTGTCTCTAAATAATTAAAAGAGACACAGGAAAGTCTGGACATGGTGGCACATGCCTGTAGTCCCAGCTACTAGGAAGGTTGAAGTAGGACTCCAAGAGCCCAAGAATTCAAGGCCGGCCTGGGGAGGGGGGGGGGAGAGAGAGAGAGAGAGAGAGAGACAGAGAGAGAGAGAAAAGGAAGGAAGAAAAAAAGGAAGAAAGGAGGGAGGGAGGGAGGGAGGGAGAAGGAAGGAAGGAAGAAAGGAAAGAAAGCTCAACATAGCAACCAAAGTATGGACCTTGTCAGGGTCTTAATTTGAATGGATAAAAATATCTGAAATAATCATGATAATTTGAACCCTGATGACATTATAGAATTTTATCGCTAGTGATCTAAAGATATTATTGTTAATTATTTTACTTTGGGCAACAGTAGTGATCTTTTAAAAGTTCTCCTCTCTCTCTTTCTCTCTCTGCTGTGCTAGGGATTAAATGCAGAGAACTACACATGCTAGGCAAGAACCCTATCACTGAGGAACATCCTCATCCCCAAACCTTCTTATCTCTTACAGATACGTAATGTAGTATTTGTGAATGAAATGATGTTGAGTAATAAGGACTACATATATAAAAATTCATTGAGCTATATACACTTAATATTTGCACATTTTTACATCAGTAAAAAAGAAACACACTTGGAGGAAATGAGTAGGGGGTAGAGAAGGGCATTGGCAAACTTTGACTGTAAAGGGCAAGAGAGTAAGTGTTTTAGACTTTGTGGTGTCTGTGGTCTTTGTTGCATCTCAATTGAATACCCCTATCTATAATGCATGGGACCAGAAGTGTTTCAGATTTCACTTTTTTTTGGATTTTGGAATATTTGCATAGACTTTCCTAGTTAAGCATCTCTAATTCAAATATCCCAATCCAAAGTACTTTAAAATCCAAAAACCTATGAGCATCATGTCAGTGTTCAGTTTCAGATTTTAGAACATTTCAGATTTTTGATTTTCAGATTAGGAATGCTCAACTTCTATTTGGCTCTGCCACTACAGGTTGAAAGTAGCCATAGAGTGGAATAAAAGATAAAAAGCAGCTGTAGACAATACATAAACTAATGGTGCTCATTGGCTATGTTCCAAGAAAACATTACTTACGCATATTGAAATTTGAATTTTGTTATTTTTCATGTGTCATAAAATATTATTCTTTTAATTTTTGTTCAACCAATAATGAATATGAAAATGATTCTTATCTCATGGCTGTATTAAAAAAGCAGCAGACCTGGGCTGGGGAGATAGCTCAGTTGGTAGAGTGCTTGCCTCGCAAGCACAAGGCCCTGGGTTCAATCCCCAGCACTGCAAAAAAAAAAAAAAAAAAAAAAAAAAAAAAGCAGCAGACCAGATTTAGCTCACTGCCCATAGTTTCCCAACCCCAGGTCTAGAAGAAACAAAATTGGCCATAAATGATGATTGATAAGACCAAGTAATGGATCTCTTAGGATTCCATTATATAATACTCTGTTTGGGGGATTTTGAAAATTTCCAGAAGAGACAGGTTTGTAGTTAAATATTATAATAGAAATAAATTAAGTAATACTATAGAAATAAACAAATAAACTTAATGGCATGGAAATGTAGGTGTAAAATGAAAGAGGCAGATCACGAAAACATGATCCAAATTGTTTAATAATAGACAAACGATGGTGTAGATCATGCACTCTTAATGGGGGCAGTATTGCCCCCCCATGGGACAAAAATTGGTTCTTAGAGAAAAAATCAACTCATACATTACAATGACTGGAGGCCCTGCAAAGCTCAGCCCTACCTGACAAAAACTTATTCATTTTTTAAAAAATATTTCTTAGTTGTATATGGACACAATGCCTTTACTTTATTTATTTTTGTGTGGTGCTGAGGATGGAACCCAGTGCTTCACACATGCTAGGCAAGCACTCTTCCAATGAGCTACAGCCCCAGTCCTTCATTCATTGTTTTTGAATTTCTTTCACTGGATTTTCTTGGATGTCACAAAAGCAGCAGTAACATTGAATTCATGGAAGATCTATGTAATATACACAAGACCACTGCTACAAAACTACAGCAAATAGATAATAATCAGGTATTAACTCATTTAATTCTCATCCCAAGCCTCATCGGGTTGGCTCTGCTATTATCTTCATTTCAGAGTGAAGAAACTGAAAACTAGAAAAATTGTGACATGTCCAAGATCACATAGCCAGTGATGAGAGGGTGAGGTGGTTGAAGAACAGAGTAGAGAACTCCTCTCTAGCTGTACTGACATCCAAAAAACAAATTTTTAAAAAAATTTTGGAACTGGGGATTGAACCCAGGGGCACTTTACCACTGAACTACATCCCCAACCCTTTTTGAGACAGGGTCTCACTAAGTTGCTCAGGCCTTGTTAAGTTGCTGAGTCTAGCCTTGAACTTGCAATTCTCAGCCTCCCTAGCTGCTGATCACAGGCATGTGCCACTGCCCCCAGCCTGGCATTCAAAATTTTAGACATGCAACTCAGCTAACTCCTGGATGTCCTACAAAATTAATCCTCCATCTGTTTTTAAACAATTTACATTGTGTTTCACAGTTTAAAATTAACCTAAAACTTGTTTTCATTGCTCTGCTAAGGATCAAATCCAGAGTAGCTCTCGTGCTAGGCACTCTACCACTGAGGTACACTCCCACCTCTTAACTTAAAATCTTCATGTTCAAAGCCACAATAAAGAAAAGAAAAGAAAACAGGGCTGGGGGCTCAGCGGTTAAGCACTTGCCTAGCCTGCCTGTAGTCCTGAGTTCAATCCCCGCCCCCACCCCCTCATACAGTTGTATTCGGCTCCTCCACAGGAACGTTGACGACAAAAGGGCACGGATTTTATTTGTTTATTTATTTATTTATTTATTTGTAATTCACGGATGTATTATTGATTTCAAGCAAAATCCCAACACTGACCCCACACATTCCCATTTCTATCCGCACAGACCCTTATCCCCTCCCCATCAACTCTCACTCTCACCCCACAGATTCCCCTATCATTCACCCCATGATCCAGCATCATTCACCCGGGACTCCCGTCTCACCTTCTAACTCCTGATCGCATAGCCGACACACCGTTACACATTCCCCTATCTGTTCTCCACATCACTCAGTCCAAAGGACCCCTCCTTAATTCTTCCATAGGACTGTCCATCACTGACCACGGACCGGATGTTCTGGGGACCCAAAAGCTCCTCAAGGCGCACTTGGCTTCCCTCCTTGTCCAATTGCTTTCTACATCCCGCGAAATGCCTTTTCCCTTCCAGCCCTCCTGGATGGGTCCACACGACGCAGTAGCTTATCTTTCTCAAGCTCAGAAACAGTCGCGAAGCTGAACCCTACCGGTAACCAAAAATGGCGCCATTCAGTCGCCGGACGGGGCCTCACACCGCTAACTTCTCAAGGCTGCCATTTCAGGCAGAGAAAATATGTATTTAGGGGACACGGAAATCCCTTTGATATCTTCCAGACAGGTTATTCAAAATTGGTTCTACGAAAGCAATGTGAGGCTTGGAAGTACCGCAACTGTCCTGACTTCCAGGAGAGGCGGTGTGGGACCTGGGGGAAAGTGGTTAAGACCGGATGGTAGAAGCACAGTCTGGGAGATTCCTTTGCAGAAGCTTCGTTTCTAAAACTTCTGAAGAAAGTGAGGCGGCCTTTAACACTAAATATTCACTTATGTGGCTCACACGCACACCACGACTGCCACTAACGATCTCCTATTATTCCTTCTAGGCAGCAGGGCCCGCCCCTGTCTGTCACTCACAGCTCATCAGACTTTCCATTGGTCTTTTGAACACAAAAGGGCCGGTCCTTACCTTGTCATTCACAGCCTGGACTTTCTTCCCGCTTTAAACTGGCAGAAGTAGCTTTTTACAGCCCAGATCAAAGCTAAAAGACTTAACAGAGGCAGAGACTCAAGGTAAAACCTAAGAGGCAGTGTGTGTGTGTGTGTGTGTGTGTGTGTGTGTGTGTGTGTGTGTGTGTGTGTGTGTGATATTGGGGATAGAACCCAGAGGGGGGCTGTACAACAGAACTACACCCTCAGCCCTTAAAAAGTTTTTTGTTTTTTTGTTTTTTTGTTTTTTTGTTTTTTTTGAGACAGGGTCTCTCTAAGTTGTCCAGGCTGCCCTCAAACTTGCATCCTCCTGTGTCAGCCTCTGGAATCGCTGGGGTTACAGATGCTCACCACTGCTAAGAATGTAGGTCAGTGGTAGAGCTTTCGACCAGCATTACAAGGTCCTAGGTTCAATCTCCAGTACCACAAAAAGGAAAAGACATGATTGGTGGTCAGTCCAGAATGGGATTACAGAGGTAACAAAGGTTAAGAATTCTGTATCTACAAAACCGAGGAGCTCTGATGGTATAATAGTTTAAAAAATGTCTTACCAGAGTATCTCTACCAGAGTACATGGAAGAAGAAACAATTAAGGAAAAACTTTTTGAAGGTAAAATGGAGGGTGTCACTGTTGTGCAATAGTGGCCAAGTTCCAAAGCCATTCCAGAGAGTACTTTTTTTTTAACCTTGGATTGAACCCAGTGCACTTAACCACTGAGCCACAGTCCTTTTAATTTTTTTTTTATTTTGAAACAGGGTCTCCCTAAGTGCTGAAGACCTTGCTAAGTTGCTGAGGCTGGCTTTGAACTTGAGATCCTCCTGCCTTAGTCTCCCAAGCTTCCAGGATTACAAGCGTATACCACTGCACCAAATCTTAGACCCAAATCCAAGTTACAGACCAGAAAAAGCATTAATGATAGTGTAATTAACAAAGACCCACAATTCACAATCTATACCAAAGAGGCAACAATGGTAGAATTGTTAAACAGAGCTTGACTTGTTTGGTTTGGAAGACCAAACCAAATGGGCATTCATGATAAAAGCTTTAACTGATGACTGGGGTTGATAAATGCAGAAGGGACACAGATGCTGGAAGCATTAACACAGGATTGATTTTTCTGCACACACAAAAGAGCATAGATAGGGAGAATTTAACTGAGACCTGCAGTCAATATACAGACCTGAGGGGGAAAGAGTTAAGCAGACATGGCACAAGATTTACAACTAAATTGTCCTGATGGTGGAGAAGTGAACAGATCTTCAAGTTTAATACACAGACCCTGAGCCATTGCTAATTTTCCACCCTCAAAACCCTGGATTCTATACCTAGATCAGAATCCACTAATGCCAGAACAGATAACAGAAATTGAGTTTAAGATAAAATCAGAGAGCTGGGCCCAGTGGTAGCAGATGCCTGTAGTTCCAACTACTCAGGAAGCTGAAGTAGGAGGATTACTTGAGCTGAATAGTTTGAGGGCACCCTGGGCAACAAAGCAAAAGTATATCTCAAAAAGGATAAAATTAGAGGTTGATATAAGTTAAAGTTATTAGAAGCCCAGGTTGGAGAGCACAGATAAGGGATTTTCATAGTGGAATTTTTAACATTGGTTGGAGTCTACAGTCACATCCAAAGGACATAGACAATGGAAGAGTTAAGGAGGCCACAGTTTAAGTATAGACTAGATGGGCATTGATGGTGGAATATTTTAAAGGTGTCTGCACTCATTTGCTATTGCTGCTCTAACAAATAACCACAAACTTACTAGCTGAAAATAACACAAATGTGTCATTTTAATATTCTGGAGATCAGAAGTTCAGCAGGGCTGCATGTCCTCTAGAGACTCTAGAGGGGGATTCCATTATCTTGTTTTTTCCAGCTTCTAGAGATCACCTGTGCTCCTTGGCTTATGGCCCCTTCCTCTATCTTCAGAGCCAGTGGTGTAGCATTTTCGAATCTCTCTCTATGACCTTCCACTTCCATCATCACATGTCCTCTCTGACTCTGACACTTCTTCTCTACTTCTTATAAAGATCCTTGATTACATTGGGCCCTTCTGAATAATCTAGAAAAATCTTCCCATTTCAAGTCACATCTGAAAAGCCTCTTTTTCCATGTAAGGTAACATATTCACAGATTCCAAGGATTGGTATGTGTACATCCTTGGGGACCATTATTCTTTCTACGGCGATACTCAAATTGAAATCAAACCAGAAAATTAATGGTGGTAAAAGGTTTGATTAAGGCACAGTTTATTAATAAGACTCTCAGATCTGAATTAAACCAGATAGAAACCAATCAAGGACCTGGGCTGTTATGTCAAAATTGTTTCAAAGGTCTAGGTTCAAGGTCAGAAGAAAGGAAATTGGTGAAATCTCAATAGATATCCTGGACCCTGGATTGAAGTCACAGGAAAATTGACAGTGGAAAAGTTAATGGAGGCCCAGGTTTAAGATCTAGAATTTAGATCCATTCATGGTGGAATCTTAACATTGTCCTGGATTTATTTGTAAAGCTGAGGGTCACTGATTAAAGACTTAACTGATAGCCAGATTCAAGGTCAATAATGAACACTAATGTCCCAAGATCTGAGTTAAATATATGGATCAGAGGGAAAAACTAATAGTGTTAAGAGACTTGGATTTGATTCACAGAGCAGAAGAGGAATTTGTGTAGCAAAAATAAAAGAGATCAAGTTTAGCCAGGCATGGTGGTGCACACCTATCATCCCAGCAACTGTGGAGGCTGAGGCAGGAGGATCTCAAGTTCAAAAGCCAGCCCCAGCAACTTAGCAAGACTTTAAGTAACTTAGCAAGACCCCCCTCTGTCTAAATAAAATATAAAAAGGGTTGGGGATGTGGCTCAGTGGTTAAGTGCCCCTGTATTCAATCCCCAGTACTGAGAGAGAGAGAGAGAGAGAGAGAGAGATATCAGGTTTAATTTTCATGCCAAAAATTAATTGATAATGAAATAATTATTTAACAGAACCCTAAGGTCAATGCCCTGACATATTCATGGCTGAAGTATTAACAGAAGCCAGGTGCAAGGTCAGATCTAAGTTTCAGTGAGGGTGGAAGATTTAACAGAAAGAAGACCAAGATTAAGTTTCAACCCTTGGGAAAAAGGAAGATACACTGGCAATCTCCGTCTCTCCACCATGTAAGGACACAGTAAGAAGGTGGCTGTTAGCAAGCCAGAAAGAGAGTCCTCACCACAAAACGACCCTGCTGGCATCTTGATCTTGGACTTTCTAGCATCCAGAACTGTGAGAAAATAAATGTTTGCCTATGGTATTTTATAATGGCAGTGTGAGCTGGCTAATACAATAGCTATGTACATCTTTACGAATTCTCTTAAGTCAGGTACATTGGTGCATGCCTGTAACCCCAGTAACTCAGAAGGTTGACACAGGAAGATCACAAGTTACAAACCAGCCTGAGCAATTTGGTGAGACTCTCAGCAACTTAGCAAGGCCCTGTCTCAAAATAAAAAGGGATGGAGATGTAGCTCAGTGCTAAAGCACCTGTGGGTTCAATACCAGTATTCACTCTCCCCCCTCAAAAAAAGAGTTATATTAAATATGTGAGAAACTAAGCATGACAGAAACCCTGGAAATAAGAAATTTTTATGACATTAATATAAAAGTGCTTCTCAAGTTGTTTGTTTGTTTTTGTTTTTGTTTTTTGTTTTTGGGGGGTTTCTGGTGCAGTACTGGAGATTGAACCTAGGCCCCAGGGCCTTATGCATGCTAGGCAAAAATTCTACCACTGAGCTACATCCACAGTCCTTTTTTAAATTTTATTTTGAGACAAAGTCTCCCTTAAGTTGCCCAGGCATACCTTGAATTTACCTCCTGAGTCACTGGGATTACAGGCCTGGGCCACTCAACCCGAGCAAATACACTTCTGTTGTTTGCAAGTCTGTGGTATTCTGTTATAGTGTGGAAAAAAGACGAAGTCCTATACACCAATGTGGTTATATATAGTCAATGTCTCTAGAGCAAATGCTACAAGAATAGGAAATATAAGTTTCTAGGAGTAACTATTCTAGCTAAAACACATAAGTTAAAATGTACCTTTAAGGTGCATGGTGACATGCACCTGAATTCCCAACTACTCAGGAGGCTGAGGTGGGGGGATTACTTGAGTCTAGAAGTTGGAGGCCAGTCTGAGCAACGTATCTAAAGAAAATGACCAAACAAACAAAAGTTTCACTCTAAATAAAATCTGTTTACTTAAGGGGAGGAACTAATTTTTTCACAAGAACAATAAGCTTGTAGATATCAGCAGATGGAAAACAAAACATCATTTCAAATATTCAAAGTCCCACTGTCCCTCACCATCATGGCAACATTCCCAGTTAACTATCAGGGTGCTCTCTACACCTTGGTACAGGCGGGCACCTCTGTGAGCTCACCTGGAAGCCTGCACAGACCAAGAGCATGTGGCCCAGGACACTAAGGTACAAGCAGTTCTGGACCAGCTAAGGGCCTTCAGCAGCTCCAGTGTACCAGATTGGCTCTGCAGCCTGTGCAATAGCTGCAAAATCTGCAGTGCATAGAATTATTGCTAGAATGAGCAGCTGTGCAGCCTACTGACCTGGTGCCTGCACATCAGTCCTGAAAGATCTACATCAACTACCATGACATCAATGTGGCCACTGTGGGCTGGATGCTACACCTTCACCTTAGGGCCATGCCTGCCCAACTCACCCACACTAACCAGGCTCTTAGCCCCTCTGTCCACAGTGTCCTGTACTTGCCCACCCTTTAGCAACCCCCAGCTCCCAACAGCAAGAAAAAGAGTTTAGAGGCACGAGAGAAGGTCAGACAGACTGCTGCATTGGAAGAAAGGAGCTGAACAGATTAACCAGGTCCAGGTCAGGACCATTGATCTGAAATGTCATGATGATTCCCATGTTGGAAGTTCTTCTCGATCCCCCTCACTTCCAGCCTGGAGGTTCGTACCACATTTCCAGTGGAGTTTACAGTGACTTGTTTCATTCAAGGCTGGAAGTGGGGCTGGGGTTGTGGCTCAGTGGTAGAGCACTTGCCTAGCATGTGTGAGGCACTGGGTTCGATTCTCAGCACCGCATATAGATAAAAATAAAGGATCATCAAAAAAAAAAAAAAAAAAAAAAGGCTGGAAGTGGACAATACACAGGTGACCTCAGCAGGTTTTGGGTCCCTGCTAGGATGCTCCAAGATGTGATAGTGACAAGTACTTAAAAGCAGATGTCACTGACCACATTAGTAGTTTTGTTAGGGCTTGGACATAGGCTAGAGATGAAACAGCCAATACCTTCATTTAAGAGGTGAAGAAGAGAGAGCAATCAGGGAAAGGAGAGGAAAATTTGAGAAAATGTAATGATGATAAGTCAGAGCTAAGCAGACAAAAGGCCTAGACCGAGTGGGCCACCTGGTGAGGCAGGAATGGAGAGTTTTCTGCCCACACAATAGCTACTCACTCACAGGCAAAACTGGAGGGGAATCAATGAGAACAAAGTCAGCAATCTGGTTACCCTAGCCTCTCTCTGGAAGAGCCTTTGCACTGTCATCTGTCCCACTGAGTCCCTACTCCAGAACAAATTTACATGTGCTGCAAAAAACATGGAGAAGCTGGGCACAGTGGTGCACACCTGTAATCCCAGAGACTCGAGAGGCTGAAGCAGAAGGATCACAAATTCACAACCAGCTTCAGCAACATAGCAAGGCCCTCAGAAACTCAGCAAGGCCCTCAGCAACTTAGTGAGACCCTGTCTCAAAATAAAAAAATAAAAAGGGCTGGGATGTGACTCAGTGGTGAAGCACCTCTGGGTTCAATCCCAAGTACCAAATTAAAAAAAAAAAAAAAAAAACATGGAGAGCACTCCCAAGGCAAAAGACCAGTAACTACAGGCGGATGCCTTCTATCCACTGGACAGGCCTAGAGAGAACTGGAGATCAACTAACGGAAGCAAAGAAAATCAGGGCAAGAGTGAGGGACCCACATTTGATGTCTCTGTGACTGGGCTACAGAAAGCACCCCTTCCTTTTGCTGTACGTGCCCAGCAATGATTTTTGTCAAGCTGTCTACCTCCAGGTAGCCCCTTTATATGACATATCAGCCACCCTAGTGAGTTCATAGGCCTGGAGGGAACCCTCTGTCCCAGGACTCTTGGAGAATGACCTAAGCCATTTTGCTTTGAAGTTCTGCGGACTGAAAAAAATTATACCCAAGGTCTAGAAGCCAATGGGACCATGGGAACTTCTGGGCTAGAGAAGGAAGAACACTTGATTAATTATTCAAGATATGAAGAGCAGTGGGTTCTGGATTTGGCTACCTGGAGGCAATCAGGATCTCCACATCTACCTGGAAAGGGTGCTGAACCTGAGCATCAGTGCCACTCTTAAAGGGTACTATGCTTAGTGGTCTTCCTCGCTTGGGCTGCTGTCATAGGGACTCAGGTTACATAGTCCCATTATTAACACATCTGTTTTGCCAAAGGTTCAGACTGGACTGGGCCATCATCTAGACATTAAGTCCCCAGCTGCCAAGAAAGCTAATGCTACAGGGAAAGGAAGAGCAAGGTCAATGCAAACAGAGTGTTTAAGCCATGGATGCTCACAAATTGGGACCTTCATTCAGCTCACCTTGCCCATCCTTCAGAGGTTCAATCAAGAAGCTCTTTACCTCCACTCCCATTCCTGCAGTATCTGAAACAGCCCTATTTCCCAGAAATATCTCTTAAAATTGAGAATACGATTGCACACCATGAATTTATCCTAATTTGATCGGGCTAATAGTGCTAGGAACAAACCTGCAAACTGACAATCTCAAGTGTATTGACCCTTGCAACAAGGGAGGCTACATGTCAGAAGGACCATGGAATGTCGCACCAAAGGAAGCAAAATCATTACAGCATTTGAGAGAAGGATGAAATTTATGTGAAATGTAAAATGAACCCTCACATATATCATGCTGTCTGCATAAGTTTATTTATTGTGAGGAGCACATCTGTGTATGTATCTAATGGATAATTTCTTAACCTCAGTGTGTATGACATTTTGGGCTGAGTAATTCTTCGTTGATGTCTTGTGCATTGTAGGATGTTTAGCAGCATCTCTGGCTTCTACCCATTAGATGTCCCAATTGTGACCAACAAAAATTTCTCTGAGGGCTGGGGTTGCAGCTCAGCGGTAGAGCACTTGCCCAGCACATGTGAGGCACTGGATTTGATCCTCAGCACCACATAAAAATAAATAAATAAAATAAAGATATTGTGTCCATCTACAACTAAAAATATATTTAACCATTTCTCTGAATGTTGTTGAATGTCCCTTGGGAAGTAAAAGCATGCCTGCTTAAGAATCACTGTTATAATGATTTATTGATAGTGGTGGTGAATACTAAGTAAAAGGTTTTGTGAAATTGCTTCAGTTTTCATTGTTCTGTACTGAATTTTAGAAAAAAAAATATAAGAGGGGCACCTTAAAAATGACAAATCTGTGGGGCTTTTGTTTTTGTTTTTGTGCTGGAGATTTAACCCAGGGGAACTTTACCACTGAGCTACAGTCCCAGCCTTTCTCTTTTCCTTTTCTTTTCTTTTTTTTTTTTTTTTATTTTGAGACAGAATCTCACTAAGTTACTTAGGGTCTTGCAAAATTGCTGAGGCATGCCTTGAACATGCAATCTTCCTATCTCAGCCTCTGGGCTGCTGGGGTTACAGGTGTGTGCCATGATGCCCTTGGTTAAAGACAAGCTCATTGCTAAAATAAAAAATAAGTTCAGAGAGCTGGGCATAGAGCTCATTGGTGGAGCATTTATTTGCCTAGCATGTTCATGTCCCAGGGTTCGATCCTTAGAATTGCAAAATAATAATATAAATAATGCTGGAGATGTCATAATCAGCTATATAGGAAATGTGATGGAATTTGTTTAAAAACTACTAGATATAATAACTGATTTTAGTAAGGTTTTGGGGTACAATATTGATATAGGAAAACCAGTGAATTCCTACACATAGCAATGAACATTAAAAATAAAAATATGAAAAGCACAACATAGCAGTCACACATTTGAGATTGGTGAAGAAATAACTGTGAGCATGTACATGTGCGTGTTGTCCGAAAGTACATCCTGGTGCTATTTGTTAGAAAATCCTAATGTCTCTCAACAATAATGAGGTCAAATATATATTAACCAGGTTAAATATATATTAATCCTATATACAGGTGTGTAATTCATAGCAAGATTTTTGGTAGAAACAGAGATGACTGAAAATTCATATGATCTAGATGCAAATGATCTAGAATAGCCCAAACAACTCTTTTGTGTGTGTGTGCGCATGTGTGTTGCTGAGATCAAACCCATGCCCATGCTAGGCAAGCACTCAACCACTGAGCTACATCCCAGCCCCAAAACAACTCTTGAAAAAGAAAAACAAAGTTGAAGGACTTAAAACTACTTGACTGAAGAATTATTATAAATTTGCAGTAATTGACACCATATAATATTGTTATAAAGACCACACAAAGAAACCAAGAGCCACTGTGGTGGCACATGCCTGTAATCCCAGCAACTGGAGAGGTAGAGGCAGAAGGAGCACAAGTTCAGACCAGTCTGGGTAATTTAGTGAGACCCTGTCTCAAAATAAAAAAAATAAAAAGGTCTGGGGATGCAGCTCAGTGGTACAGAACCTCTGGGCTCTGTCCCAGTACAGACAGAGAAAGAGAGAGAGGGAGAGAGAGATCGAACCAATAGATAGCAGGGCAAGATGGTGATCCTGCAGTCCCAGCTACTGGGGAAGCTAAAGCAGAGGATTGCTTGAGTCCAGGAGTTCAGAGCCAACCTGGGCAACATAGTGAGATCCCCATCTCAAAGAAAAAAGATCCAATACTTAAATAATAGATAAATGAAGCAAAATAGAAGACTCAGACATAAAGCCACACTTAAATGGACAGTCAATTTTTAAGATGTGAAAGAAATGTGGTGAAGTAAATGATGGTGGAGAATTAGATATCAATAGGAAAAGGAATACACTTGGGTTTGGGGTACAGCACTTGCCTGGCATGTGCAAGGTCCCGTATTCCATCCCCAGCACTGCAAAAGAAAGGAAGGAAGGAAGGGAGAACAGAGGGAGGGAGGGAAAGAGGGAGGGGGGTAAGGAAGGTAAAAGAACATACTTGGATTCATTTTTCTCAACATATACAAAAATTGATTTAACCTGCATGTGGTAGCACACACCTGTAAACCTAGCTCCTAGGGAGGCTGAGGCAGGAAGATCACAATTTCAAGGCCAGCTTAGGCAATTTACTGAGATCTGTCTCAAAATTTTTAAAAAGGTTGTGGATATATAGATCAGTGATGGAGCACCACTGGGTATAATTCTCAGTACTGCAAACACAAACACACACACACACACACACACGCACACACACACAAATGGGCTGCAACCACTTTGTGAAATAGTTTGGCAGTTTCTTAAATATGTAACCACATGATCTGGGCATTGTGGCTCAAGCCTGTAATCTAGAGACTCAGGAGGCTGAGGCAGGAAGATCCCAAGTTCAGTGCCAGCCTGGGTAACTTAGCAAGGCCCTAAGCAGCTTAGTGGGAACCTGTCTTAAAATTTAGGGGAAAATGGTGGCTGGGGGGATAGCTCAGCTGGTAGAGTGCTTGCCTTACAAGCACAAGGCCCTGAGTTCGATCCCCAGTGCTGCAAAAAAAAAAAAAAAAAAAAAATTTAGGGGAAAATGGGCTGGGGAGATAGCTTAGTTGGTAGAGTACTTCACTTGTGAGTACAAGGCCCTGGGTTCAATCTCCAGCACCGTAAAAAAACAAAAAAAAACTAAAATTTAGGGGAAAAAAAGAGGGCTTGTGATAAAGCTCAGTGGTAAAATATCCCTAGGTACAATCCCCAGTACAAAAAAAATGTACCCACATACCTACTAGAGGATTTGTCTATTCAATTCTTGTAGATTTTTCCCCAGGAAGAAAGCCCATACAAAGACTTGTACACAAGTTTGCAAAGCAGCTTTAATCATAACAGTCAAAAACTGGAAACTATCCAACATACATCAACGGGCGAATAAATAAACAAATTGGGTCATAGGTATGCAACACAACATAGATAAACCTCAAAATAATTGTGCTGAAGGAAGCCAGACAAATAACGGTATATACTATCTGATTCTATGTATATAAAACTTTATAAAAGGCAAGTAATCTTTAGTGGCAGAAAGCAGATCAGTGTTTGCTCAGAGATGGAGGAGGAATGGAGTGGGAAGGAGGGAATAAGAGATATGTTTACTATCTTGATTGTGGAGAGGTATCTATCTATATATCTATATATCAATTGTACACTTTAATATGTACAATTTATTGTATGTCAATTATACTTCAATAAAACTTTTTTTTAAAAAAATCTCTCGAAGCCGGGCACAGTGGCACACACCTGTAATTCCAGCAACTGGGGAGGCTGAGGCAAGAGGATCAAAATTTCAAACCCAGCCTCAGTCACTTAGTGAGGCACTAAGCAACTCAACAAGTCCCTGTCTCTAACCAAAATATTAAAAAGGGCTGGGGATGTGGCTCAGTGTTTAAGCACCCCTGGGTTCAATCCCTGGTACAAAAACAATAAACAAAAATCTTTGATGAGGCTGGGGTTGTGACAAAGTGGTAGAGCACTTGCTTAGCATGTGTGAGGCACTGGGTTCGATCCTCAGCACCACATAAAAATAAATAAATAAAATAAAGATAGATCAAGAGAGATATATCTAAAACAAAAGTGTAAAAGTACATTTAAAAGTATATCTTTAAAAATCTCTCATGTCAGAAACCTATGCAGGAAAGTCTAAGATATTGAAGTATAAAATGGCAGATATATTTTTCTTATCTCACAGTTTACAACTGTGGTTTACCTTGAGTAAAATAACAGCATCTCTCTCATCCTGGGTCCCTCACTTTTCTCAGTTGCTGTAGTTGTGTATTGTGTGAAATTCCATCTTTATGTATATTACAACTTGGATCTGAAATGTTCCCTAAAGGCCATGTGCTAGTGGCTTGGTTAACAACCTGTGGCTCTATTTGGAGGTGATGCAATTTTTAAGAAATGGAACGTAGTTAGAGGAAGTTGGTCACTAGAAGTGGGACTTTGAAGGATATATTTTGTCCCTGACCCCTTCCCATCTCCATCCTCCTCTCTCTCTTTCCCTTTCTTTTTTTCTCTCTGTTCCCACTCCCTCCAACCTTCCCAGTCACCATGAGGTGAGCATCTCTGCTCTGCCACATGACCCCACCATGATGGTGTGCCTCACTAAAGGCCCATAGCAATGGGACCAAGTGATCATAGACTCTGAAACTGTAAGCCAAAATAAATTTTTCCTCCCTTTAAATTGATTTTCTCAGGTGTTTTGACACAGTAATAGAAAGTTGATTAATGCAATGTAATGCTTCAATATAAAACTTACATTTTTTCTTTTCTTTTTATCCTGGGCGTTGAACCCAGGCACACTTTACTATTGAGCCACATCCCCCTTTTTATTTATTTATTTTTTATTTTGAGATAGGGTCTCACTAAGTTTCTGAAGGCCTTGCTAAGTTGCTAAGGCTATCTTTTTTTTATTGTAAACAAATGGGATACAACATGTTTCTCTGGTTGCACATGCAGTAGAGGCATACCATTTCTGTAATCATACATTTACATAGGGTAATGGTGTTTGATTCATTCTGTCATTTTTCCTCCCCCTGCACCCCTCCCACCCCTCTTTTCCCTCTATAAAGTCCCTCCTTCTTCCATTCTCACCTCCCTCCCACTCCACCTGAGGCTGTCTTTGAACTTGTGATCCTCCTGTCTCAGCCTTCTGAGTTGCTGGGATTACAGATGTGCACCACCACACCCAACTTAAAATTTACTCCTTTTGATAAAAGAAAAGGAAATACAGGACCGAACAAAATAATGAACTCAATGAATGGGTTCAATGAATGATGCAATCATGAAAGTCATCAGAGGAAGACAGAGAGAGATTTGACACAAACAGAAGAGATGAAGAACACATGACCACAGAGTCAGATATTGGAGTAATGCAGCCACAAGCCAAGGAATGCTGGTCGCCAAAAGGAGAAGGAAGAGGCAAGGAACAGACTTTCTCCTACAGCATTCCAAAGGAATGCAGTCCTACCAACCTTGATTCCAGTCTATTGAGATTGATTTCAGACTTCTGGTCTACATAATTGTGCATTTCTGTTGTTTTATGCTATAAAGTTTATGGTAATTTGTTACAACAGTCCAAGGAAATTTGGAGTGATTATGCAGGATCATGTAAATTATGCTGTGCTTTTCATTTTTAAGATTCATTCAGTCAATCAACACACAAATAATTGAAGCAGTATATTAGAATAACTAAAAGTAAACTCTGAGTCTGGCATCATAAATCACACCTGTAATCCCAGGGACTCAGGAGACCGCCGATGCAGGAGAATTGAAGGTTCCAGACCAGCTTCCTAAACTTAGCAAGACCCTGTCTTAAAAAATAAAAAGACTTGGGGATGTGGCCCCATAGTAATGTGCCCCTGGATTTAATCCCCAATACTGAGGGGGAAAAAAAAAGTGAAAGTAGACTTTGGATTCAATTCAACTTGGGGACAATCTGCCCCCCCCACTAGGAGACCTTTAGCAGATTGCCTAATTCCCTAAGCCTCAATGCCAATATCTTCACAATCGGAATAGTAACAGTATTTAAGAGAAGGTTGTGAAAATTACATGAGAGCTGGGGATGTAGCTCAGTGATTAGAGTGTTTGACTAGTGTGCTCAAGGCCCTACGTTCCATCTCCAGCACCACGGAAGGAAGGAAGGAAGGAAAGAAAGTCACTGAGAACTTGCAAGAAAAGGGATTTGGAAATTTGCGATGGATCCAGGGGTTATAACCCTCCCCTGGGCCATAAGAAGGTTCTTTGTCATTCTGAGAGGGGCAATTCAGAGACATCAGGGCTGTGGAAGTCAAGTTCAGAGGGCATTGGGGCCCCATTTAAGGCACTGATGGGAGGGGTGGTAGGTCAAACTCCCTAAAGGAAGTGACTTGCAAGCCCCCTGAAGAACTACACAGTAAAACGTGAAAACATGAATACTGTTTTTTTCTGTTTTGTTTTGTTTTGGTACTGGGGATTGAACCCAAGGGCACTTAACCACTGAGCCACATCCCCAGCCCTTTTCATTTATTTATTTAGTTTTATTTTGAGACAGGGTCTCACTCAAGTTGCAGAAGACCTTGCTGAGTTGCCCAGGCTGGCTTTGAACTTGTGATCCTCCTGCTTCAACCTCCGGAGTGGCTGGGACTACAAGCGTGGGACACCATCCATGGCACGGATACTATTTTTAATACTATTGCTATAAGTGTAAATACTAAATTGGCTTAAGTTATTACAGAGATCCTAGGAAAGATCCCTTTACCTAAGAAAGTCGAAGACTGATGGGAAGGATTCGAGAGGATATCTTGTTATACACACACACACACACACACACACACATTTGGGGTTAAAACTAATAAGCGGGGCTGGGGTTGTGCCTCACCGATAGAGCACTTGCCTAGCATGTGTGAGGCACTGAGTTCGATTCTTGGCACCACATATAAATGAATGAATGAAATAGAGGTCCATGAACAACTAAAAAAGTTTTACAAAAAACCTAATAAGTGCACGGTGGTGGGTAGGAAGATAAAGGATCAATGTAAAAGGAACATCTGAGTGGGTGGACTAATAGGCACTTGGATCAACAGATGCTACAGTAGCCAATCCCAGAGGAGAGCGAAGTTGCTTCTTCCGATCGAAAAACTCAGAATTCTCACCCTCTTTGGGGAAGAAACCTCCTGCCCTTGAAACTTGGACGTACACACCCCATTTGTGCCTCACTTGATCCACCCACTTTGCTCACCTCTGATTGGCTAGTTCAATAGTCTGACTGCCCTGATTGGTTGATTGTCGCTGGGCGGTTGAATTACCACATTTCGTCTCTTTGTAAAACGCCCCTTCACCGTCGCTTCGTCTCTGAGGTAGGTTCTCTGTGAGCGGCATCCAGGACAAGTTAAAGGTGGGCAGATAGAAAAGCTGGGAGCCTCTGTAAGTCACGCAAGTATTTGTGCCTTTGCTCTGCCTTCTGAGATCGTCAAGATTAGTTAAGACTGAGAGTTGACTAAAGCCTTTCAGGGCGATCCCCGTCGAACAATGATAAAACTAAAACTATCTTCGTTCTATGAGATTCCTTAATTACTATTCATGAGGGAAGCAAAACCACTGAAAGCCTAAGAAACCTCCAAATCAGCCAAATGCCCCTAGATTTTCTCAGAGTAAATGCCAAGTAATCTCTGCCTTAGGGACTACTTTTTCACCTTCTCTAGGATACAGCGGGAGTAATCTTGACCCAAAAGACTGCTAAATGTCCAATCCCTAAAATATCCCTAATGCCTTCCGTTTGAGGAGGGGAACCTCCCAGACTGATGCATCATTTATTATAAAAAGTTTTTTCTTTCTTTTTTTTTTTTCCTGGCGGGCATGGAAACCCCAGGGGCGATTTACCCCTGAGCTACATCCGCAGCCACCCCCCTTCTTTTGTCTTTTTAATTTTGAGAGAGTCTCGCTAAATTGCCCACACGTGCCTTGAACTAGCAACCCTCCCGCCTCAGCCTCCCTAATCACTGGAATTACAGGTGTGCCACCTCAGAGGCCCAGATTGGTGCATCTTGAAACACCCCACACTCCCTCAGCGTGAGTGGTGGCTAGTCCTATCATCTCAGACATTCTGACTCGCTTCATTCAAATAATTTCTGAATTAACCCAGTAGTAGCTCCTAAATTCACTCAAATTAGCAACCCCCATTTCTCTTCAACATAGCAGTACCACACATCTTTTCCCTGACATCCCAACCCCATCAATCAGATCAGATGACCTGTGGGACTCTCGGCCGCCACTTTACCTAAGAATACCCCATTCATTAAAAATTCACACTCACTGGTGCATATGCAAATTACTCTGATCTGATAACTACACATGTGTATTCGAATTGACATATCACTACCTCACAAAAGTAGAAATTTTGTCAATTGAAATTTTAAAATTTTTAAATAAAATAAAAGGCTAAAAAACTATAAGGAAAATATAGTTCGATTTTTGTTTTATAAAAACTTTAATTTTTGGGGGGGGAAGGCTTTAAAGAAATAAATTTTAACCTCAAATCAACAACAAAAATGCAACTGTACACACAAGTCACTGCTTCCTCAAGGATTTTTTTCTGACTTTTTAAAATTTTTAATTGGTATATAATTGTACATGTTTATGGGATACAGTGAAAATTCAATACCTCTGTATAAAGTGTGCTAATCAAATGGGGATAATTAGCATTTGCCTTTCCTTAAACATTGAGAACCTTCAAACTCCTGTCTTCTAGGTTTTTTGTTTGTTTTTGGTACCGTGGATTGAACCCAGGGTCACTTAGCCACTGGGCCACATCCCCAGCCCTTTTTATTTTATTTTTTATTTTGAGTCAGGGTCTGCCTAAATTGCTGAGGCCGACCTTGAACTTGCAATCCTCCTGTCTCAGCCTTCTGAATCGCTGGGATTAAAGGTGTGTGCCACTGCACCTGGCTCTTCTACTTCTTTATAAAATATATAAACAATTGTTGTAAATTTTAGTCTCCATCAAAACCGAATTTATTCCTGTTTTCTTAACTGTATTTGGTACCTGTTCTCTCGCCTCCCTCTGTCCCCCTCCTCCCCTTTCCAGTCGCTAGTGACCACTATTCTGCTCTTCTTTTCTATGAAATCAATTTTTTTAGCTTCCACATGAATGAGAACGTGCGTTGTTTGTCTTTCTGTGCCTGCCTTCTCCAACAAACATCTTTCTATTTTGCCTTCAGTTTAAGACAAGCTCCAGGGGATCTACTATCAACAGCAGTCAACCTGCTCTCAGAGGCGCAAGGCTGCTTTTCTCATGCTCAAAGAAACCTGTCATTCCTAACCACTACTTCTCCCACACCCTGTTCTCACCCGGCTTTCCCCCTATGTCCTTACTCAGGGACAGATAAGACCAGGATGGAGAAAAGTAGAACCTAATTCCAGGTGACTGGCTGAGTGTGGCCGTCCCTCCATGCTTTCTCCCTCCACAGGACCTTTGGTCTTGTGGCTGGAGGGAATCAGGCTGTCCCTTGGAGATCAGACTGTTCCCAGTGCCATGAACAGAGACAGCTCCTTTTCAAAGAGCCTCAGGGAAGATACTCAGAAATCAGAGAAGAAATACAAGGTGAGGTAATCTGGAGGGGGCAGAGGATTAGCCCAGGGGACAGTGTAGGGTGACTAGATTTTTCAGAAGGTGAGAATAGAGGCACTGGGGACAAGGAGCAAGGTCTCAGGAAGTGATCTAGAGCCTTGGGAGATTCCCACCCACATTCTGTCTTCCCCCAGGCTCCCGGGACAAGCCTCCATTCTGGCAGGTGGGAGGAGAGTACGCCATCAGTATTAAGCACCTGTTGCATGCCAGGGGAGAAGCTAGGCAGTGTTGCCCCTGTTCTCTCAATCATTACAACACCCAGGAGGGATTATCTCCAATTCCCAGATCTACTGCAGAGGTCCTGCAGCAGAGGAAGCAGCCCAGGCTGAATGGCACCTGTGTCTACCTGAGTGGCTGCCAGAATTTACTTTTCCTTCTTTTCTAGGCCTTCAGGGATATTTCCAAATACTTCTCTAAGAAAGAGTGGGCAAAGCTGAGCCATTCGGAGAAAATTACCTATGTGTATTTGAAAAGAAACTACACCACCATGACTAGTCTAGGTAACAGGACAAACCTGGGTGCAGACAAGCCTGGGAATACGTGAGCATCCCTTGTTCCCATCCCATGTTATGGCTTCTTAGGTTGTAGTGAGTGCTCCCCCTTTTCCTTTTGTACAGGGAGAAATGTCAGGGCAGTATTTGAATATCCTGCTCTTTTATATCTTGTGCATGGATGAGGGCAGGATCTGACCACCTCGCAACTCAGACCTGAATCCTGCACATCTCTCCCACTGGCCTTTGTTCTGGTGTGCTTTACTGTCTGTGTGGCTTCCCAGCAATCCACTCCCCCTTCATTCCTTCTCTCAGGTTGTCTCTTAAGGAACAAACAATTTGCTTCTTTCTAGGTCTTAGAGCTACCCTTCCTGCTTTCATGAGTTCTAACGGACAGATCACAGAATCTCAGAGCGATGATTCTGATGAATATCGCAACCGTGGGAGTCAAGGTAAGTGGAGAGGAAGGAGCTGCAAAGAGTCTCCACCCAATTGCTTTTCAGTCAAGCTTCCTGGGAAAGGTTCACAGGCACGTTCTTACTCCCTCACACCTGTCAGGGCTGAGTGAAACAGGTTGCTGCAGAAGGTTAAAGCACAGGGGACCATTCATATGAAATTCTAAAACATGCAAAACAAGAACAAAAACTAAGGGCTAGGGCTATAGCTCAGTGGCAGAGCACTTGCTTAGCATGTGTGAGGCACTGGGTTTGATCCTCAGCACCACACAGAAATAGACAAATAAAAAAAGGCATGCTGTCCATCTTACAGCTACATGAAAATTTTTTTTAAAGAAGAACAAAAATTAAGTGGGAGTAAAGCCCATCAAATTCAGGAGAAGGGCTCTAAGTGGAAAACGAAGGATGACAGGGATTGGTGGGGACTCTACAGACAGCTTCAGCCGTAACTTATATTAATGAGGTGTTTTTATAATTTGAATAAAGAAATCAGAGAAATCAGAAGCAGTTTTGAGATAATGTTGAGATCCCACTGAACCCAATGTTACTTCTCATCATTTTTGTACATTTGAAGTTTTTAAAGGATATACTGTTATTGATAAACACTGTTAGTGAATCAAAAGATAATTAAGAAAATTATAATTAAAGGATCAAGGGCTGGGGATATAGCTCCGTTGGTAGAGTGCTTGCCTTGCAAGCACAAGGCCCTGGGTTCAATCCTCAGCACCGCAAAAAAAAAAAAAAAAAAAAAAAAAAAAAAAAAAGAAAGAAAGAAAAAAGAAAAGGATCAATCCCCCCAAAACATGAGTCAACTTTATAACACTGCATAAGAGAGACAGTGGTGAATACTTTGTGTAATGCAGATAGTTATCATCTGTATTTTATTTATTTATTTATTTATTACAAGGGATTGAATCTAGGAGCACTTAGCCACTGAACCATATCTCCAGCCCTTTTTATTTTTTTATTTGAGACAGGATATCGCTTAAGTTGCTTGGGGCCTCACTAACTTGCCAAAGTCAGCTTTGAACTTGGGATCCTCCTGCCTCAGCCCCACAAGCCACTGGAATTACAGGCATGAGGCACTGTGCCTGACTTTCCCTGTATTTTATATTAAAACCAAAGTGTGGCCAGGTGCAGTGGCACATACCTGTAATTCCAGCGACTCAGGAGGCTTAGGCAGGAGGATTACAAGTCAAAGTCAGCCTCAGCATCTTAGCAAGACCCTGTTTCAAAATAAAAAGGTCTGGGAATGTGACTCAGTGGTAAAAAATGTCCCTGGGTTCAATCCCTGGTACAAAACAAAAACAAAAACTAGCCCAAGTAGTAGTGTTCTCACTAACAAACCTGATTCTATGTGTTTGGCTTAGAAGACAGTTTTTTGTTTGTTTGCTTATGTTTTCAGAGAGTCTCTTGCTATGTTGTCCAGGCTGGCTTCAAACTCTAGGGTTCAAATGATTGTCCTGCAGCAGCCTCCTGAGTAACTGGGACTTCAAGTGCATGCCACTGTACCCAATGCAAGAACTGAGAGAGCTATCCCACCCACCCACTCCCATTTACAACCCAAGTTTTACCACTTGTGTATGAGCAGAGACAGCATACAAAAAAAAATACAAAAAAAAAAAGGATGGATTCTAGAGCAGAAATCTTAGTGCATTTGAGTATTGTTTGCAGTCATCATAAAGAGGACAGGATGTACTTAATTGTTCTTTTGCTCTAACAGTGCAGTTATAACACAGGGTTAGAATGTCCAAACATTCTCCACAGACCTGTTCCTCCCCAACTAAGCAGGTCAGGTTCTACAAGTTCCCACAATCACTGAACATCTCGGAAAATTCAGGGCTTGAGTCAAATTTTTTGACATTAAAGGAGTATCTTTACACTGGGTAGATTCCAGAATCACTGGACTGAATCCACACTCTCACATTTGGTGCTGGGGGGTTTACTGGGGATTTAACCTAGAGATGCTTTACCACTGAGCCACATCCCCAGCCCATTTTTCATTTTTTATTTTGAGACAGGGCTCACTAAGTTGCTTAGGGCCTTGCTAAGTTGCTGAGGCTGGCCTTAAACTTGTGATCCTCCTACCCCAGCCTCCCAAATTTCTGGGATTACAGGTGTGAGCCTCTGCACCCAGTTCTTCCTCACACATTTCACAGCATAATTGAGGTATCACCAGCATACTGCAAAATTCACCCATTTAATGTGTATAGTGATTTTTAATCACACATCTTTAAGTACATACAATTCAAACTCTCAACCAATTTAATTTTGTTGGGAAAAAGCAAGAGATATGTAATGGAATAGAAGGAGACTATGATACATTTAATCCACGTTTTTATTTATTTATTTATTAATCCACATCTTAAAATCCATCATAGGGAATCTTCTGAATTAATGCTGCAAATAAATTCCCAAAACATTATTAAAGGTAATTCAGAAGCCATTCTTTTTTTGTACTGGGGATTGAACTCAGGGGTGCTCAACCACTGAGCCACATCCCCAACCCTTTGAAAAATATTTTATTAGAAACAGGGTCTCACTGAGTTGCTAAGTGCCTCAGCCTCCCAAGCCGCTGGGATTACAGACATGTGCCACTGCACCAGCTTCAGAAGCCATTCTTTAAAAAATCCTCCACATGGGAAAACTCATAACCCTATGCTCCAACATTCCCTAACATTACCTGGGTCTGGAATTTGGAAATATTTGCAAAGAAGGAAAAATTCTGATTTATCACCCTCTTTTAGATGAATCGCCTGAGAGTGCTTCTGGCATACTACAGAGAAAACGCCAGAAGGTAAGTGTCTCTCAAATATAAAGGACCAGAGCACCTTTGTCCTTCCATGGATGTCAATTTTGGTAAGAGTGGGAAAGTATTGAAAATGTCTTAGCTTCCCCTCAAATCTTTTTCTTTTCTTACTTTTTTCCCCTTCACATCAGGGTTTGAACCCAGGGCCTTAAGCACATGCTTTATCACTAAGCTGCATGCACAGTCCCTCCCCATCTCTCTCACTCTCTCTCTCTCTCTGGTGATATTTTTTTCTTGGTGCTGGGGCCTGAATCCAGGGCCTTCTATATGCTAAGCATGTCCTTCTCCACTTAGCTACATCCCTGGCCCTTCTCATGACTTTATCACTAATAACACTTAAGAACAAGTGTGGTCGCTAATACTTATTTTGTTTTCACAGTCATGCCAGATACCATTTTAAACAACCCACATGGATTAATTTATTTAATCCTTAAGAAAACATCTATGCCATTGTTTCTGTTATGATCTCTAAATAATAATGAGGATTTTGTGTTTTTCTTTTTTTTTGCAGTGGTGGGGATGGAACCCAGGGCCTTATCCAAGCTAGGCAAGCCTTCTATCATTGAGCCACTCCCATAGCCCCCTCTATTCTCTTTTTCCTTTTCTTTTTTTGGTACTGGGGATTGAACCCAGGGGTACTTAGCCACTGAGCCACATTCCCAGCCCTTTTTATTTTTTATTTAGAGACAGGGTCTTTCTAAGTTGCTTAGGGCCTCCCTAAGTTGCTGAGGCTGGCTTTGAACTTTTGATCCTCCTGCCTCAGCCTCCAGAGCTGATGGGATTACAGGTGTGCACCACAGCCACTTGCCCCTCTATTTATTTTTACATTTACTCTCCAGTATCTGTTTATAAGCTTATATGTGATCCCCTACATTTTTATAGAAACCCTTCCTTTTAGATATTATGGATTTGTAGACTGCTTTTCTTCCCCCAAAATTCTGCATACCACAATCCTAATTGCATGGAAACTTTTTCTGTTTACGAGAGTACCATCTGGATAAAGCATGAAGATAAGCATCCTAGTCCTGGAAATACCATTCATTTAGGCCATTCCTTTACCTTCTAGCCTCCAAGGTTCCTCATAATTTAGGTATGGATAATATTATGATCTTCCAGAGGTGATGAGAACATTAATTAAGGTAATGCTTGTGAAGACATTTTGTAATCTATAAAGCACTAGAGAATTGACACTGATAATATTTATATATGACCTTCACATTTAAAAAGATGCCCAAGAAGCCAGCAAGGGAAGAAAATGATCCGAAGGGAGTGCCAGAAGCAGTTGGTTCAGAACAGGCTCAGAGACAACTATACCCACTGGGAAAAGCAAGTACTTCTGGGAATCAAAGTGAGAAGGTATCAGGTGAGAGGAAATGATTCAGGAACAACCACTCTGGCTTCCCTGACTCTGTTCAAGGGCATGGTCTGGATGTGTATCATGGACCCTTGACAGGCCTGGGTTCCTAGCTGAGCTTAGGAGCTAACCCAGTGCCAGCTGAGATATTAGAACTTGACTTCAGAATCCCAGATTTGACTTGTAATGCATGTAAAAGCCAGACTAATTTGCAGCATGTCTACTAAATTGTCTGAGCTCCAGATTGTTGTCCATAAAAAGAAATAGTTCATGATTGTTTGAAAGCCTCACATTAAATCTAGAAAGCCTCACAACTTGAAAGTTGCTCAGGTAATTCTATCCCACTTGATAACCTGGGAACATATCTTACTCAACTCAATGCCTGACACACAATATACCCTTCACAGAACACATTGAATGAAACGAGCGAATGTTCTAGTGAGGGAAGAGTTTGGGAATCTAAACCTTATAGGTGGGAGTGATCAGAAGCTAAAACTTGAACTGGGATTTAGTGTGTATTGGTGCAGGTCTAACGTCCCAGCCTTGCATATAGAGTGATGGGGCACTTGGGAGGGAGGGGACATGTCCTTTTGTGACAAAACAGGCTTACCACTCCCTGTGTCACCCAACCTTCATTAACCAACTCTTCCCCATCTTAGGACCCAGGAAGAAGAGTGTGAGTATCTGGAGCCACAGGTTGCGGGAAAGGAAGTATCTCGTGGCATATGAAGAGATTAGTGACCCTGAGGAAGAAGACTGACCCTGTAAGTGACCCTTTGACACATCTCCCACACCCCTGCAAATGTGCTGTTCTGTTATGGCACTGGTATCATATCTGGTCCCTTGTTCTCCAAACTCATTCACTTCTCATAATCCCTTGGAGTACAGCATTGAGGCTAAGATTTTCCACACTTTTCTACTCTCTACTCTGTGTATCTGAGGACCTTTCCTATCCAGGATGCTGTGGGCTCCCAATCCCAGGTCAGCTGCCAACATGCAGGCTACATCTTCTTGTAGCCTAAGAATTCATAGAACAAGACAGGTGAGGGAGTCCCTGTGGCCTGAGCAGAGTGCTCACCTGGAGGAGTAGAGGTCCTGAGCTTGGAAAACACAGAAGTGTGTGGGCTCTGCAGGTCAGGAGGAGGAGTTGGCAATGGTAACTCACTGTCACTTCTTTTCTTCTCTATTTTCGCCTCAGCTTCAGGGATGTGACCTGCCCATGGTGAGAAGCAAAACGTGGTGACCTTTTGCAGTCAAGGGCATGGCTCTGAACTCCTGAACTCCCGACCATCAGGTGTATTAGCAAGTAAAAGGAAGAATTTTGCAACATTAAAAATTTAAGCATTTTGTTCTTACTATATGCTGTGTATTCTGTTAGCATTGTTCTTGTTATGTGCTCAGCAGTCTGGTAGATATTAGAGTTTTGTTGAGCAAGACATATATCTAATGCATATATCTGTCTGTGTATCCATGTGCCTATTTTCGAAAACAAATATTGTCAGATATTCTCAGCATAGAACAGCACTACCTTTCCTTTGTTCCTGCCGAGACTACCAAAGATGTAAATGTTTAATTCCAGACTTTTTTCTCCGTATTTACACACAGGCATACACACATAGGGTATCACCATGGGCATCTCTCATCTGCTTTGCCCCACTACTAAGTTAACTGTCAGGACAAATCCTCCTCAGTCTGTTTCCTGTTCAGCACAAACTCCAATCCTTCATTTACCCTGCATCTGTCACCAACGATTAATAAACATTCGCAAGTATTTCCTTATCATTGGCTCCTCTCATTCTTTTTTAATATTATTGACTTTTTTTGTGTGTGATTTATTTATTTATTTATTTATTTATATGTGGTGCTGAGGATTGAACCCAGTGTCTCACATGTGCTAGGCAAGTGCTCTGCCACTGAGCTACAGCCCCAGACCTCTTCTTCTTGTATACACAGCTCTGTGCATGTGTGTGAGTGTTTTTTTAGGATAGATTATTAGAAGCAGAATTGCTGCATCAAAGGAAGCATTCATTCAACGAACACCTAATAAATGAATACTGTGTGCAGAGCATTGTCCTAGTTCCTGGAGAGACATTAGGGAACTAGCCAACCAACATCCCTGTCCATGTGGAGGTATTCTAGTGGAAGATTTTTACCAGTTTTTATATTGATAGACACTGCACCCCATCCCTAGGGTGGTACTCTGCAGTAGATGGTTGGGTGCCTTGGTCTTTGCACTCTCATTGATCTTCAGGTTCATTGGCAGAAACAGTCTCTTGGGGAGTATGTGGAAGGAAACAGATGAAACCATCAACTGGAGAATGGAAGGAACTAGGGATAAATTTCTACTGTGCACAATGTGGTGGACAGAAATAGAAGGGTCAACTTGGTCTTGATGCAGGGGAGCAATAGATGGAAAAGTCTGCTGGATAAAGGCATGAGACTGCCCATCTTGGGTCTATTAATGTATCACCCAGCTGTATGACCTCCAAAATTAGTGATTTTTAAGTCAATTCAGAGAAAGTGGAGCTATAGGGCTTGTTTAGTTTTTTTCTACTGAGGCTGGGAAGTACAGGGATATGCAGGATGAGTAGAAGAGGGTGTGGGCAGAAAAGCAAGGGAGCCAGGGCAAAGTGTGGGCTATCAAGGTCACCAGAAGCTGGGTGCAGAGGCACATGTCTATAATCTCAGCAACCCAGGAGGCTGAGGCATGAGGATTACAGGCTCAAGGCCAGTCTCAGCAATTTAGCGAGGCCCTAAGGAACTTGGTGAGACCTGTATCAAAGTACAACATAAGAAAAGGACTGGGGACATGGCTCAGTGCTTCCTGGGCTCAGTCCCCACTACAAAAAAAAAATAAGACACCAGAGAGAGGGGATGTATGGAAGGAAGTTGTGAGTGTGAGCAGTCAACTGAGACCAAGAGCAGTGGTTCCCCAGAGCTGCCCTTCCTGGCACTGTAGGGAGAGGTGGGTGCCACCTGAGTATACATGGGCATGGCTCTACCTGTGTCTCAGAGGAAACAGTCTATCTCACCCCAATATAGTGTCATATTACACAAATGTAATGTTCTGCTACTAGAGACTGAGTACCTTATTCTCCATGCAAATAGGAGATACTGAAGGATTTGAGTTTTCTTTCTCCTTTGGGAAGATGGAATCCATGGTTGGATCACTCTGCACGTGAGACAGAAGTAGGGAAGTGTGGGTCAAAGATTCTGAGTCATACCAGGTTTGGTGGCACAGGTGTGTAATTCCAGCTGATTGGGAGACTAAGGCAGAAGTATCACAAGTTCAAGGTCAGCATCAGCAACTTAGTGAGACCCTTTCTTCTTTTATATAGTTTAATGTATTTTAATAGCACACTTATAGGAACAGCACAGAAGACAGACAACATTAAAAGCATGTACTTGCATGTAGGACAACTCAAAGTACAGTGAATGGATGGAAGCTACTGTATGATAAAAATGCTACAAACACCATTTAGTTGCTGTAAATAAGAAGTTTACTTGTTTAAGAAAGTCCAAATGCTGGCATTGTCCAGAAAAATTTAATGGTTTTATTTATAATTGTTATAAAGTTGAACTGCTGAAACTTGTTCACTGAAAGATTTTGACTTACATTAATGCTTTACATCCCTGCATTTATATTAAAAATCCACACACAAATGAAAATGGGAAAACAGTCAATACCTGATTTCTGTCCCCTATTTTTCCACTCACAATTATATACTTAGGTACCCTTTGACTCCGTGAAAAAAAAATATATATAATGTTCAGAACTACCAATAATAGGAAGAAGAGAAAAAATTTTTAGAATGAAATATTTTCCATCATAGTGAATTCGTAAGCAGGTTTGCCACATATGCAGCGTGCCAGTTGGGTATCTTTTGGCATAATTGTTACATGTTTGGCTGGATAGCACACAGGTTGGTGTCTTCAAAAAGGCCAACCAGATAGGCCTCATTTGCCTTCTGCAAAGTACCAATAGCTGCACTCTGGAAGCCCAGATCTGTTTTGAAGTCCTGAGCAATTTCTCACACCAGATGCTGGAAGAGGAGTTTGCTAATCAGAAGCTCAGTGAACTTTTGATGACCTCTAATTTCACAGACTGCCACAGTACCAGGCATGTAATGATGAGGTTTCTTCACCCCTCCAGTAGAGGGCATACTCGTGCCAGTGGCTTTTGTAGCCAGCTATTTCCTGGGTGCTTTACCACGGGTCAATTTGAGGGCAGTCTGCTTTGTAGGAGCCCTGGTAGAAAGACCTCCTTGCTTATCCAGCTTCTCCTTCAGCTGGAGCTCGGGGAGCTAGAGGCAGTTTTGGCATTAGAAAGCGACAGTGGCGCAGCAGTGGCTGTGAAGACAACCTTTCTTAAAATAAAAAATATAACGTGCTGGACAAGTGCCTCAGTGGTAAGATTCCAAGTCATGACAACATTTTCATTAGGATCTTTAGGGTACATAGAGCTACCTGTCCACATTCCTCCTTCTTCTCTTTCTTCCCCTTCTTCTATTCCTCTCCCTCCACTTCTTGTGCTTCCTGCCATGTGACAGATTCAGATTTTGTAATGCATTGAGACTCTGGATTTGCTTGACTCCATAAACGACCCTCCCCTCCCACCAAGCCTGGGGCCCAGTATGCATGGATATGTATTTCTTTCTCTTTCTTTCTCTCTCTCGCTCTCTCTCTCTCTCTCTCTCTCTCTCTCTCCTCTTTATTTCTGTCTTTCTTTCTTTGTACTGGGAATTGAACCCAGAGGCATACTACTGAGCTACATCCTCAGACGTTTTTATTTTTTAATTTGAGACAGGGTCTCCATAAGTTGCTCAGGGCCTTGCTAAGTTGCTGAGGCTGGCCTTGAACTTGTGATCCTTCTGCCTCAGTCTCTCAAATGACTAGAATTACAGAATGTGTTCTTGTGATGAAGATCCAAAATTTTTTTTCTTTTTTATCTTCCAGTCTTAGTTTGTTTTTCAGTCATTTTTAGTTGATTCTAAAACTAATCCCTGTTCTCAGTAGAGAACAGGAAAAATGCAGGGTAAGTGAGAAAGGACAATAGATTTCATCACAAGAGTTCTGAGCCAGGCATAGTGGGACATGCCTATAAACCCAGCAATTGGGGTGGCTGAGGCAGAAGAATAGCAAGTTGGAGGCTAGCCTCCATAGCAAGGCCCTGTCTCAAAATAAAAATAAAATAAAAATGGCTGAGGATGTAATTCAGTGGTAGAGTGCCCCTGGGTTCAATTTTCAGAAAGCTGGAAGGGAGAGGGAGAAGGAGAGGAAGGGGGGAGGGGAAGAGGGAGGGGAAGAAAAGAGTTCTGAGCTTTGCTCACCAAAAATACATTCAGTAAATAATATATTTTCCTAACTCTATCTAAGGGAATGCTATCTTAATGGAGAAACTTCAGGCATCTGACAGAGAAGACATCTCTGTAGGAGTAGGCACATAGAAGGAGGGCACAGTTCTCAAGACTGTCAACTTCTCATTAAGTACCCTCTTCACCTTTTGGATAATTGACCATGGATTAGACAGGCTGTAGGCCCTTCTCTACAAATGTGTGTTTCTCTTCATTTTGTTAGCAAGGAACTGAAATTTCACCCAGCTCTGATACACTTCTTAAAATTCCTCACCCCTAGGGGTCCTAATCAGACAGCAGGTAGGAAATTCATTGCAATGTTAGAGTGTTGTCTGCCCAGTGTAAGGACAACAGTGCTGACAGTTCAACTAGCACCCTTTAGAGTATAGTTTGTAGCTGGTTACAATGGCACACACCTGTTTTCCCAGCAGCTTGGGAGGCTAAGGCAGAAGGATCACAAGTTCAAAGCCAGCCTCAGCAACTTAGTGAGTGAGGCCCTAAGCAAATTTGTGAGACCCTATCTCAAAATAAAATAACAAAAAGGGCTGGGAATGTGGCTCTGTGGTTAAGCAACCCTGAGTTCAATCCCTGGTACCAAAAAAAAAAAAAAAAAAAATTAGTCCTAGAGTATAGTTTTGTGCTTTTTTTTTCCCAGTACTGGGAATTGAACCCAGGGCCTTGGGCATGCTAGACGAGTTATCTACCACCGGTTCTTGCTCTTCCTATCCACTTACCCTATACTTAGAGTTTCACTAGATATACTCTTCCCTTCTTAGTTGTCTTTTCCTGCTTGTATTGCGAGTGTGTGTGTGTGTGTGTGTGTGTGTGTTTTGTTTTTTGTTCTTTGTTTTGTATTTTGCAGTGCGGGGGGATAGAACCCAGGGCCTCTGCATGCTAAGCAAGCACTCTACCACCAAGTTACACTCCCAGTCCCTCTCCTGTTTGTTTTGATTTGTGATTCCCTTCACCCTCGTAATCTCATCTGAGTTGCTTTCTATTTTTAAAGAATTCTTTACAGTTTATGATCCTCGGATGGCACCCTCTCTTGTTTTCAGTATTTTATGACTTTTGAGAGAATTGGTGGGGACAGAGACAAGATGGCCTGGTTTTTTGGGCAAAGTTGTACTAGGGATTGAACCCACTTCTACCACAGAGCTACATCCCCAGCCCTTTTTTAAAGTTCTTAGCAAAATTGTTAGTTTGATTGCATCATGTTCATAGAATGTCACTTGTCATTTTTCTATATTTGGCAGAGAGATATCAACATTGTCCAGCCATCCAGGCACAGTTGGCACATACCTGTAATATCAGTGAATTGGGAGTTTGAGGATTGCAAGTTTGAGGCCAACCTAAGCAATTTTGCAAGGTCCTAAGCAATTTAGCAAGACCCTTTCTCAAAATAAAAATTAAAAGGGCTGGGGATGTATGTAGCTCAGTGGTAAAGGTACCCTAGGTTCATTCCCCAGTACAAAAAAAAAAAAAAAAAGATTTTATAGGCTGGGTGTGGTGGCACATTCCTGTAATCCCAGCAATTTGTGAGATGGAGGCAAGAGAATTCCAAGTTCAAGATAAGCCTCAGCAATCTGGGGAGATCCTGACTCAAAATAAAATAAAAAGCGCTGGGGTATAGCTTAGTGGTAGAACACCCCAGAGTTAAATCCCTGGTACCACCACGACCACCAGAAAAAAAAATTGTACCCGTATGGAGATCAGTAGAGTAGAGCAAGCAGCTGGGGGCAGAGGGAGAGGGGAGGGAAGATGATTGACTAAGTTATGTTATGTGCAGGTACAAATATGGCACAATGAATCCCAGGATTATGTATCATGATAATGCAGCAATAAGCAATAAAATTTTAAAAACATGGCACTTGGGGTCTAATACACAATCAAAATTTTCTTGTTGGTTAAAGATTACCCTTAAAAAAAAGAGTTTACCTTACAGGCATTAACTCTGCCACACTGCCACACTTCTAGATTGCTTCATCTGCCTTTTTGGCAGTTGTCTAGGAAGCCAGATTCCACAATTTGGGTGTAATATTTCAAGCAATCCAAAACTGGCAAGAGGAACCAGAAAGTCCAGGTATGCAGCTCACTGGCCTGTCTGCACAGCAGCACCCAAGGGGAAAAACTAAGTACTCCTACCCAAGTCCTAAATTCACCTGGAATTTGGAGTGGTTTTCTGGAGTGGTTAATTTTCTTTGTCTGAAGAAAAAATAAAACTACTATCTCTGTAGCAAGCAGATGCTGACAAACTTGAAGTAAGTCACCTAGGCAAAACTCCTCTGGTGACAATCAGACAAGGGCACTATCCTCCTTGATTTTCATATTTCAAAGAAATGGCTCCAAGGCCCTTAAGAAAGTCATTCCAACTAGGCAAGCCTGTAATCCCAACTACTCGAGAGGCCGAAGTAGGAGAATCTTACAAGTCTGAGGCCAGCCTCGGCAACTAAGTGAGACCCAGTCTCAAAATAAAAAATAAAAAGGACTGGTGATTTAGCTCAGTAGAGCACCACTGGGTTAAATTCCCAGGACTATAATACTAATATTAATACTAATAATAAGGTAAATTAGTTTAATTAAAAATAAAAACAAAAAAGAACTGGAAGTATAGCTCAGTGGTAGAGTGCTGCTGGGTTCAATTCCCAGCACCAAAAAAAAAAAAAAAAAAAAAAAAAAAACCCTACAGCCAGGCACAGTGGCACAGGTTTGCACATCCCAGTGACTTGGGAGGTTGAGGCAGGAGGATCACAAGTTCAAAGCCAGCCTTGATACTTTAGGGAGACTCTGTCTTAAAATAAAAATTACAAAAGAGCTGAAGGTATAGGTCAGTGGTAGAGTGTCCCTGAGTTCAATCCCCAGTACTTAGGGAAAAAAAAAAAAGAACATGTACACCATGAACAGGTTGGTTTCATTCCAGAGATGCAAACCTGGTTCAACATATGCAAATCAATAAATGTAATACACCACAAGTGGTGCTGGGAAAACTGGAAGCCATATGTGGAAGAATAAAACTCAATCCCTATATATTATCCTGTATAAACAACAACTCGAAATGGATCAGAGATCTAACTATAAGTCTAGAAACTGGACCAGGGAAGTAACTCATGGGTAGAGCATTTCCCTAGTGCGAATGAGGCCCTGGGTTCAATCCCCAGTGCTGCAAAACAAACAAATAAACGAAAAACAACAGAAAGCTTGGAACAGAAGAAAAATAGGGGAAATGCTTCAACATATAGGTGTAGGCAAAGACTTCATGAATAGGACCCCTATAGCTCAGGAAATAAGAGAGAATCCATAAATAGGATAGCATCAAATTTAAAAGCTACTCTGCAGCAAAGGAAACAACAGAGACAACCAACAGAATGGGAGGAAAATTTTGCCAGCTACTCTTCCAAGACAGGATTAGTATCCAGAATATATAAATAGCTCAAAGAACTCAGCATTAAAAAAGTAAATAACCCTATCGATAAATGCAGCTGAACTAAACAGACACTTCTTAAAAGAAGTACAAATGGCCAGCAACTGTATGAAAAAAAATGTTCAACGTCTTCAGTCATCAGGGAAATGCAAACACTGAGGTTCCATCTCATTCCAGTTAGAATAATAATCATCAAGAAGAATACAAATAACAGTAAATGCTGGCAAGGTTTTGGGGAAAAGAGGAACTATTAAAACTGTTGGTAGGAATGTAGATTCGTACAACCATTATGAAAAGCAGTATCAAGAGCCCTCAAAAGCTAAAACTAGAACTACCATATGACCCATATCTTGGTATTTATCCAAAATAATTAAATTCGCCAGGCACAGTGGTGCACGCCTGTCTCAGCTTGGGAGGCTGAGACAGGAGGATTCTGAGTTCAAAGCCAGCCTCAGCAACTTAGTGAGGCACTAAGCAACTCAGGGAGACCCTGTCTCTAAAGAAAATACAAAATAGGGCTGGGGATGTGGCTCAGTGGTTGAGTGGCCCTGAGTTCAATCCCCAGTACCCACCCCCCCAAAAAAGAATTAAATTCAACTCACTTTATTTTTTTTGTACCTGTACACACACACACACACACACACACACACACACACACACACACACACGTGCGCACGCATACACAACACACACAATGGAGTTTTATTCAACCATCAAGAAAAATGAAATTATGTCATTTGCAGGAAAATTGATGGAATTGGAGATCATAATTTTGAGTGAAATTTGTCAGACCCAGATAAAAGTATCTTGTTTTCTCTTAAATGTAGAAGCAAAAAAGGAGAAAAATAGGGGGCAGGGTGGGACAATCTATTAGGGTAAAGGAAGGGGATGCAGGAGGGAGGAGAGGGGAGTGGCGGTACTGGGGAATGAATATGTGACAGTCAAACCCACCATCCTATATAATTGAGATGCACCAACAAAAAAGTTTAAATTTTTTAAATGGTGTTATATTTGCATAGAACCTACATACATCTTCCTGTATAGTTGGAAACATCTAGATTACTTATAATAACTAATACAATGCAAATGCTCTGTAAATAGTTGCAATACTGTTTAGGGAATGCCAATAGGAAAAAGTCTGTATATTGTGATGGATTGACATATTTGACTCCATGGAAATGTTATAGACCAGGCTATATGAGCAATGACTAAACAGACTCCATTTTACCCTGAGACTCCATGTCATGTAGGAAATGCTTCTCCCATGGGAACACCCCACCTCTGTACCCATCAACGGTTGCTTAGCATAGCATGTTTTGCAACACAAAATGGCAATTCTTATATAATGTAAAATTGTTCTCTTTTTGGTTCCTATTTTTCTTGGACAATGTATTTAGGTACTGACTGATAGTATAAAAACTGCAATCCTACGCTGAGGGCTGTTCTCTCAATAGCCATTTTGGGCATTGTGTGAGACAGTCAGCTGGCTGGCTAATAGACTCTCAAATTTGAACTTCTCAATGGTGATCGGTCTATTCTTAAGTTGTGCCCTACAACATATATATTCTGTACAGACACATTTTTTTTGTGTGGTGCTGGGAATTGAACTGAGGGCTTTGATGCTTGCAAGGCAAGTACTCTACCAACTGAGCTATATCCCCAGCCCATAGACACATTTATTTTATTTATTTATTTATTTATTTATTTAATTTTTTATTTTTGCAGTGCTGGGGATTGAACCCAGGGCCTTGTGCATGCAAGGCAAGCACTCTATGAACTGAGCTATCTCCCCAACCCCCAGACACATTTTTTTAAAGAACATTTTCATTAGAGGTTGGTTGAATCCACAGATGTGGGACCTGAGGATACAGAAGGCCGACAGCTAGCAAGTGACTAATGGGTGGGTAGGGTATAGTTCATGGATATGCTTGACAAAGGGATGATTCACAGCTGGACAACATGAGATTTCACCATGCTACTCAGAATGGCTTGAGATATAAAATGTAGGAATTATTTATTTCTGGAAATTTCCATTTAATATTTTCAGTCTATGCTGTATTGCAGATAATTGAAGCTGTGGAAAGAGAAACATTGAATAAAGGAGGACACCGTAATAGTTGCCTTGGTGGGGAAAAACCTTTAAACATCTCATACTAATGGTGAATGGTTAAAGGAGATTCTTGGTTAGCAATGTGCAAAAATTTTCCTTCATAATACATTAATTTTACTGTCATTTTTCCTTATTGCTTGTGCTTTTTAACAGAAATTATCTTCTTTAACCAAACTTGAGTCGGGCTCCTCTGGATCTTCTTTCTAACTAGACTCCAGCCTGGGTTCTGTCCTTAGTCCAGTGACTTTGCCTGCTTAGTCTAGTTTTAATAAAAATCTTGTCTATCAGTTTAGCCAGAATCCCCCTTACCCCAATGTTTCTTCCCACTAATTTTTCATCCACTGATCATCTCTCCATTCTGTTCGTTCACTATAAATCCCCACTTGTCCTTGCTGGAGTCAGAGTCAAGTCCAGTATCACTCCCCCACTGCAAGACCCCATTCCACTGCTTCCCATACCTATCTTAGTAGATCCGCTTTGAGTAAACTCTCCTTTACCATCTTTAACAATTATCCTAAATAATAGGTTTTTTTTTTAACATTTCTCTAGATCTTAAACCTTCTGTAGCTTTATATGCTTGACCCTTTCTTTACTTCACTCTATATAAAAGTTCTTTTCTTTCAACCCTTGCCTCCATGCGGTATTTGAGAGGTCTGATGTTAATGAGTCAATTATTCTTCCTTCTTTTCTTTTTTTTGGGGAGGGTGTAGTGTGGTACTGGGGATTGAACCCAGGATGCTCTACCACTGAGCTAAGCCCCCACCCTTTTTGTTGTTATTTTGAAACACGGTCTCACTAAGTTGCTGAGACTGGCCTTGAACTTGTGATCTTCCTGCCATCTCCACAGTTGCTGGGATTACAGGTGCATACCACTGTGCCCAATTAATTATTCTTCCTTTCTAAGTAACTTGCTATTTCTCTCTGGAAGTTTTGGGGTTTGGTGCTAGGGATGGATCCCATGGCCTCTGACATGTTAATCACAGAATTTTCCACTGTGCTACATCCCCAGCTCTCTCTGGAATTATTTATTTTTATTTATTTATTTATTTAATTAATTTATTTTTATTGTAAACAAATGGGATACATGTTGTTTCTGTTTGTACATGGAGTAACAGCATACCATTTGTGTAATCATACATTTACATAGAGTAATGATGTTTGATTCATTCTGTTATTTTTCCTTCCCCCCCACCCCTCCCACCCCTCTTTTCCCTCTATACAGTCCCTCCTTCCTCCATTCTTGCATCCCTCCCACCCCCCATCTCTAGAATTATTTAAAATAACTTTTCTTCATTTGTCACATTTGCCATAATTTTAATTTCACTGTATCTAGGCTGTGTGTGTGTGTGTGTGTGTGTGTGTGTGTGTGTGTGTGTGTATCTGGTTTAGCATGCTATGATCCCCTTAGATATGAAGTTGGTTGTCTAAATATGAGAAATTCTCATTTATTATTTAGTATTCCCTCCTTTCTAATTACTGTATTTTCTTCTTATGGGACTGCTATTCAATGAACTTTGACATTAATAATGCTATTCTCCCTATTAATTAATTTTCCATTCATTTATTCCATTTCTGATTACTTTTCCCCCAATACTGGCAACTGAACTGAGAGGAAACCCTCAACCACTGAGCGATACCCCTAGCCCTTTTTGTTTTGAGGCAGAGTCTCAAAGAATTGCTAACACTGACCTCACACTTGTGATTCTCCTACCTCAGCCTCCCAAATCACTGGGATTACACACAAAAGACTCTATGCGTGGCTTTGATTTTTCCCACTAGTATTGAAGTTTGAACCTGGTGCACTCTACCACTGAGCTACATCCTCAGTCCTTTTTATTTTATTTTGAGACAGGGTCTCACTAACTTGCTGAGGCTGATATCAAACTTGCAATCATCCTGCCTCCGCTGGGTTTACAGGTGTAATCCCAATGCCTAGCTGCCTTGATGACTTTCATAAAAGTGTTTTATATATATATATATATATATACATATATACATATATATGTTATATATATGTTAGATGCAATACCTTTATTTTATTTATTTATTTTTACATAGTGCTGAGGATTGAACCCAGTACCCCATGCATGATAGGCAAGCACTTTATCACTGAAACACAACCCCAGCCCCATAGACTCTTCTTCAATCCCATAATTGGTTTTCAATTGCATCTATTTTAAAGTCCAATTTTTACTGATTCTTTTTAGTTATACATGACAGTAGAGTCCATTTTAACAAAATTATACATGCATGGAATATATCTTATTCTAATTAGGGCTCCAGTCTTGTGGATGTACATCATGGTGGGATTTACTATGGTGCATTCACGTATGAACATAGGAAAGTTATGTCTCATTAATTCTACTGTCTTTCCTATTCCCAGTCCCCCTTCCTTCCTTTCATTTCCCTTTGTCTAAACCTCTAAATTTCTATTCTTCCTCTCCCCCCTTATTGTGGGTTAGCTTCCACATATTAGTGAAAACATTCACCCTTTGGTTTTGGGGATTGGCTTATAATTCAAATTGATTGAATTATTTATTTGAGTATTTAATTTTTTCATATCCAAAATCTATATTTCTTGTATATAACTATTTGTTCCTGGAAAGATGTGTAAGCCCAGACACTCTGTGTGAGTTCAAGAGATAGGGGTTGGTATTTCTTAGGGTAAAGAGCCTCTGAGCTGAGCACAGCCAATCCTGTCTCTTCCCTAGCTTATGATTCCTTGGGGAAGTTTCCAGGACTTCTGACTTTAGCCACCAAGGAAGAGTGGATAAAGATTCTTGGGATGAGATATTTGTTTTAATTGCCCAGCCTGGAGAGTGGAAAGTGTAGTGGGAAAGGAATAACTGGCCAGTCTTGGAGGACTACAACGTTTTTTTTTGGTAGCAGGAATTGAACTCAGGGGCACTTGACCACTGAGCCACATTCCCAACCCTATTTCACATTTTTATTTAGAGATAGAGTCTCACTGAGTTGCTTAGCACCTTGCTGTTACTGAGGCTGGCTTTGAACTCATGATCCAACTGCCTCAGCCTCCTGAGCTACTGGGATTACAGGCATGTACCACCGCGCCTGGCCAGTACTGCACTTTCTACGAGCTTACAAACCCACTACAACTTAATGATGCCAGGCCACCTTTGGCAGCCAGCCCTGCCAAGTTTCTGACTGATATTTTCAAGACTAGTAAAGAACCTTCCAGAAAACATGAGGGGAGGAAAGGATGCAATTTGGAGACCTTCACCTCAGTTGATCCTCCCTCCATGGTCTCTGAGTTTTTCTCACTCTAGGCCACCTTATCCCCTAGTGGGGACTAAACCATCAATAGTTTTCAGAGCCAGGTGTGGTGGCCTGGAATCAGGAGGCTGAGACAGGAAGATCAAAAGATCAAGGCCAGCCCTAGAAACTTAGGATGGCCTTCCTCAACTTCATGAGATCTTGTCTCAAAATAAAAGATAAAAAGGAGTGGGAATGGGCCTGGGGTTGTGGCTCAGTGGTAGAGCGCTTGCCTAGCACGTGTGAGACACTCAGCTCCATCCCTAGCACTACATAAAAATAAATAAATAAAATAAAGATATTTTAAAAAGGCTGGGGATATGGCTCAGTGGTAGACTGTCCCTGAGTTCAATCCCCTGTACAAAAAAGTTTTGTTGTAGGAAAAGGATCTGAAATCCAACCAGCTCCTCATCTCTTCCACTTCATCTGCAGGGTTGGGTTTGGGAAGAAACCAACGTGTATTGTTGGTTCACCATTTTCATTTGGAACTAGATATGCCTTTATACTTTAATAGGAATTTTAAACTGGGCATGGTGGCACATGCCTGTAATTCCAGTGACTTGAGTCTGATGCAAAAGTATCCCAAATTCAAGGCCAGCTTCAGCAACTCAGTGAGACCTCAGCAACTTAACAAGACTCTCTCAAAATAAAAATAAATAAATAAATATAAAGGACTGAAAATATAGCTCAATGGTAAAGTGCTCCTAGGTTCAATCCCCAGTACCATAAGCATACCATTTGCATATTCATAAATTTACATAGAGTAATGATGTTTGATACATTCCATTATTTTTTCCTTCCCCCCCACCCCTTCCACCTCTCTTTTCCCTCTATATAGTCCCTCCTTCCTCCATTCTTGTCCCACTCCCACCCCCCATTAAGTGTCATCATCCGCTTATCAGTGAGATCATTCCTCTTTTGGATTTTTGAGATTGGCTTATCTCACTTAACATGATATTCTCCAATTTCTTCCATTTGCCTGCAAATGCCATAATTTTATTATTCTTTATAGCTGAGTAATATGCCATTGTATATATATTCCACAGTTTCTTTATCCATTCATCAATTGAAGGGCATCTAGGTTGGTTCCTTAGTCTGGCTATTGTGAATTGAGCAGCTATGAACATTGATGTGGCTGTATCTCTGTAGTGTGCTGATTTTAAATCCTTTGGGTATAGGCCGAGGAGTGGGATAGCTGGGTCAAATGGTAGGTCCATTCCAGGTTTTCTAAGGAATCTCCACACTGCTTTCCAGAGTGGCTGTACTAATTTGCAGTCCCACCAACAATGTATGAGTGTACCTTTTTCCCCACATCCTCGCCAACACCTATTGTTGCTTGTATTCTTGATAATCACCAATCTAATTGGGGTGAGATGGAATCTTAGGGTAGTTTTCATTTGCATTTCTCTTATTACTAAAGATGTTGAACATTTTTTCATATATCTGTTGATTGCTTGTACATCTTCTTCTGTGAAGTGTCTGTTCATTTCCTTAGCCCATTTGTTGATTGGGGTATTTGTATTCTTGGTGTAGAGTTTTTTGAGTTCTTTATATATTCTGGAAATTAGTGCTCTATCTGAAGTATGAGTGGCAAAGATATTCTCCCACTCTGTAGGCTCTCTCTTTGCATTGCTGATAGTTTCCTTTGCTGAGAGAAAGCTATTTAGTTTGAATCTATCCCAGTTATTGGTTCTTGTTTTTATTTCTTGTGCTACGGGAGTCCTGTTAAGGAAGTCTGATCCTAAGCCAACAAGCAACATAAAATTTATTATAATATTTTCCTAAATTTCCAAGCAGTTTCTTATGTCTTTATATTTTCACATTTAAACCTCTAATTTTTCTTTATTATTTCATGTGGTGAGAAGTAAGGATTTAATCTTTTGTTTCAGATGGATAGGCACTTGTCATACATCATTTGTCATACAATCCATCTTATTCCCACTGTTTGAAAATGCAAGTTGAAGTTTTGTATATAAATTAGACTTTCTGGACTTTCTATTCTATTTCATGAACAGATCAGTTTCTACATGTATTCATATTTTACTGCTGCTATACCAAAAGACTTAAAACTACACAAATGTATTGTCTTACACTTCTGTAGGTCAGATATCCAACAATGGGCTGTAGATGTAGCTCAGTGGTAGAACACTTGCCGAGCATGTGTGAGATCCTAAGTTCCATCCCAAGCATCTCCAAAAAAAGCAAATAAATAAGATTCCCAACACAAATCTCATTGGGCTAAAAGCAAGGTGTTTGTAGGGCTGTACTTCTTTCTAGAGACTCTAGAGAAACCACTTCCTTGCTTTTCCCTGACCACATTCCTTGGTTCATGGCTTTCTTCCTCCATCTTCAAAATCAACAATAGAACATCCCCCTGGCCTTGCTTCTGTCATCCTCTTTCTTTCCTCTGCCTGGCTTTTATAAAGACCCTTGTGATGACACTGGACCCACCAAGATACAATCGAAGATGATCTTCCTACATGAAGGTTTAGCCACCTTAATTCCGTCTGCAACTTTAATTCCACTTTACTTGTAACTTAACACACTCAGAGGTTCTGTTGATTGGGATGTGAACATCTTTGGCAGTGGGGCTTATTCTGCCTACGTCACTACTGTAGCTCCATTACTGATTTTAAAGTATATTTCAGTTTGAGGTTTTTTGTTTTTTTTTTTTTTTTAATTTTTGTTTTGGTACTGGGGATTGAACCTGGGGTACTCTACCACTGGAGAGTACATCTCCAGCTCTTTTTACTTTTTTTATTTTGAAACAATGTCTTGATAAATTGCCCAGGCTGGCCTTACATTTGCAATACTCCTGCCTCAGCCTCCCAAGTAGCTGGGATTATGCTAACACACCCAGCATAGTTCAATATTTACTAGGGCAAATGCATCTTATTATTCTTTAATCTAAAAAAATTCTTGGCTATTCTTACATTTTTATTCTGCTGTCACTTAGATTTCCATTGGCAAATTTTAGAATCAATATGACATAATCCAAAGAAAATCCCACCTGGATTTTGTTCACAAATCGAATTAAACAAACAGACAATTACATGAAATGGAAATTTCATAAAATAGATGTCAGAGGGTCTGGGGCTGGTCCTCAGTGTTAGAGCATGTACCCAGCATGCACAAGACCTTGAGTTCATTCCCCAGCACCGTACACACAAAAGTAGGTTTGCTGAGCTTACATTTAGTGACAGTAAAGAATGAAGAGCACACTGGAAATGGTGGTGCACACTTTTAATCCCAGTGACTTAGGAAGCTAAGGCAGGAGTATCACAAGTTCAAAGCCAGCCTCATCAACTAAGCAAGGCCCTAAGCAACTTAGTGGATCCCTGTATCAATATAAAAAAATAAAAAGGGCTAGGAATGTGGCTTAGTGTAAAGTGCCCCTAGGTTTAATCCCTGGTACAAAAAAAAATGAACAACAATGAAATAAGGGGTATATACTAGTCAACTGCCTACTTAAAAATAAGAAGAGGGGTGATGGGGTTGTGGCTCAGTGGTGGAGCGCTTGCCTAGCATGTGTGAGGCACTGGGTTCGATTCTCAGCACTGCATATAAATAAATGAATAAAATAAAGGTCCATCAACAACTAAAAAATATTTTAAAAAAATAAGAAGAGGGGAAAATCTGGGTGTGTTGTTGCATGCCTGTAGCCTCAGCTAAGGGAGGCTGATATGGGAAGATCGCTTGAACCCAGAGTTTTCAGAGCAGCCTGGGCAACATACTGAGATCAAAGAAAGAATAGGAAGAAGGGGGGAAATTATATCCAGAATGGCTTGTATATGCATAAAAATTATCTGGGAGACTGGGGATGTAGTTCAGTGGTAGAGTCCTTACCCAGTATGTGACAGGCCCTGGGTTCCATCCCTAGCACCACAAAAAAATTAAAATTAAAAATTAAAGTTATCTGGAAAGATAAACAAATGTCTGTCACTTAAACACCTGAAAATCCTCTCATAAACACATAAACATTAACAGTATTTACCATTTTCACCTGTTAGGTTGGCAAAATCCATGTTTGGTAACTCAGGCTTGTTGGTAAGGCTCTGGTGAAAATAGCACTCAAAACTCACACAAATCCTCCTCATTTTTGCTTGGATTTGCCATTTTCATTCCTACTTCAGGGCCACTGTACTTGCTGCTCCCCCTTCCTGGAAATACTCTGCCAGAATAACCGTGGGGTTTGTTCCTTCCAGCCAGCTTAAAACTCTGCTTCTTGTCCCCTGCCTGGGTGAGGTCTCCCATTTGTTTCATAGTGGTCAACTTTATCAGAAATGACCTTTTTCCTTTCTTCTACCAGATCAGGGAACAGATAACTTTTTCTGAAAGGAGTCAGAGGACTGAGGTTGTGGCTCAGTGGTAGAGCATGTGTGAGACACTGGGTTCTATTCTCAGCACCACATAAAAATAAATGAATAAAATAAAGGTCTATCAATATCTAAAAAAATTTTTAAAAAAAGAAAGAAAAAAGCCAGAGAGTAAATAGCTTAGGCTTTGCAGGCCATATGGTCTCCACTGAGACTCTGAACTCCATGCAAAGCCAAAAACAATATGTAAATGATCAAGCTTAACCATTCCAATATAACTTAACTGACACGGAAATTGAGTTTTATATAACTTCCATGTGTCACAAAATATTACTCTTTGATTTTTTTTCCAATCATTTAGAAATATAAAAAATGTTCTTAGCTTAAGGGAAAAATAGGCTGCAAGGCCAGGTCCAGTGGCACACATCTATAATTCTAGTGACTTGGGAAGCTGAAGCAGGAAAATCACAAGTTTGAGGTCAGCCTCAGTAACTTAGAGAGACCGTATCTCAAAATAAAAAATAAAAAGGGCTGGGGTATAGTTTAGTGATCAAGCACCCTTAGGTTCAATCCCCAGCACAAAACATAAAAGGCCACAGGTCAAATTTGGCCTGCAAGTCTGTTTTCCTACTCTTGTGCTACAATAACAATACCTTCTTAAATAGCAGTCTGCTTGACTTACTGGTATACCCCCAACCTGGAATGCAATAAGCTCTCCATAGATGTTGAGTGGGTGAATGAGTGAGTGAATCAAGTACCAAGTCACCATTGCAGTAGAGGAGTGAATACTTCAGAGTGGGCGCAATGCTACTTGGAGCTTCAGTTTACCCCTGTCTGTACTTAGGTGGAGTCCCCCAAGAAGTCTTAGAAAATTATCAAAAAGCTGAAGCCAGAGTCATGATTCAGTATCTTTATTCTTCCCCCTTTTAGTCAGAGGGTGTTCCTCACAAACAATTTCAACCAAGAGGAGGCAGAAAGAACTGGGCTGGGCTAGGACTCCCCAAGTACCTAGCCTCCCCTTCCTCCTCCCATGGAGGACCATGATCCAAGCTCAGCATCCCTTGGAAAGAGGGAAATGGACTACTCCTCAGTCTCTGCTGTCCCCCACCTTGACTGTCATATTAATGGGAACCAGTCACCTCCACATTACAGGAAGGAAGGTCCCAAGAGAGTGGCCCCAAATCCCTCCACACATACACAGGGACTGAGCGGGGCAGGACAGGGTAGGTCAGTGTCCAGACACATGGTTCTGGCCTGTGGCCCAGTTGCAAACATAAAACCCAGACTGATGGACATGAAGAGGACTCCATTTACCAAAACACAGGACCTGTAGATGAGAGGGAAGAAGATGGAGCTGGCTGGGACTCCCCACTCAAACTCCCCAGAGCCTGTTCCTCAAGCCTTCTCCCTTCCCAAGTGTCTACTCCATTCCTTAACCTCCTCTATGCTCCCTCTTCTTCCTTAAAGTGAGCCTTACACCTTCCCAGAACCCTTCAGGGAGTACTCTCCTCCATCCTTCTTCAAAATGCTCCCACCTCTTCCCAGTAGTGTTCCTTCCATCTATCTGCAGAATACTTCCTCTATGCCAGTCTTTCATTCTGTTTTAAGTACTGGTAATAGAACCCAGGACACAGGGCCTTGCATACATGCTAGGTAAGTGCTCCAACACTGAGCTACACCCAGACCTGCTGGTCACCTCCATCTGTCTTCCCAGACCCTCCTGATGCTGTGTCTGTTCTGCTGCTTCCTACAACAATCTCTTCTTCATTCTTCCACATCATCTACTGCTCTTCTAGAGACTCCTCTTCCCCCAACCCCACCCCCTCCTGAGAAAGTTCCTTCAGTCTCCAGTCATCTTGGAGTGAGCACTCCTTCCTCAGAATGCCTCCTCTTCCAGTATTCTCCTGGGATGCTCACCTGGATCTTCCGCCAGGAAAAGAGGGATTCCACCTCAGAGGGTACAATTCAGATGCTGGGAAGGATGAAGACAAGGCTAGGGGCTTATGTGGAACCTGTAGGACACAAAGGAGAGACAAGAATCCACCCTATCTTGGGTACAAGGCCCATATAAGGTGTGTCGGCGGATTAAAGTTGGAGATACTAACCAATAACCCCAAAGATATCCCGGATGGTGGGCACACAAATGACAAGGACATTAACCAACACCAGCAGGGTCAGGGCTATGGCAACATGTCGTGGCCAGCTGAAGGCCTTGCTTGGGAAGAGTAGCTGCTGTAGGGCCTGGTGAATCTGTAGCCAAAGAAGGGCAAAACAGTGTTAAGGCCTCAAGTGCTGTTCCTCCTCTTTAGCTTCACCCCAAGATCCTAGATTGCCCCTCAAACTATCTATGGCTCCACCTTATCTGGCTATCCATCTGTGTCTCTACCTTCTGATGAGCTTCCTGCCTCCACCCCCTCTGAAAATCCATGTCTCTCTTCCTTCTATCCAATCATCCATCTGTGTTTCCACCATTGTTTCAAATCCTTGCCTCCTCTCTCTGCCCATCTCTGCCTCCTCATCTGATCATCACTTGTCCTTCCACCCTGTCCAAAATCCCAGCATCTCTTCATCTGACTACCTCTACCACCCTCCTCCATTGAATCCTTCTCACCTCCCCAGCTGAGAGCTTCATCCTTCCTACCTCTCACCATTTCAGCCTACATCTCACCACTTCAGCCTCCACTGTTTTCTGGTCCATCCCATTTTTTCATTTTGACTGACTATTCCTGGCTCCCTCTTCTGTCAAGCCATCCACCTGTGCCTCTTTCCTCCAACTGACTACCCCTGTCCCTGTGACCCTCTCTGTTCTGCTATCCATGTCCCCTTTCTGTCTAACCATCTTTGTTTTGCCTTTTCTGTCCATCTGACAACTCCACCTTCCCTGTCTGACCATCTCTGCCTCCTCCATCTGTTCATTTACTCCTATCTCCATCTTCCATTCAAACATCTGTACCTATGCCCTTTAGCCATCCATCCATGTCCCTCTGCTCCCTACTCTGCCCCCCCACAACCTTCCCACGCACAGGGAAGAACACAACTGGCACAGTGAGGGTCATTGCAAGCAGCACAGCCAGGCGCATGCAGAGGATGAGTGGGTCCTTCTGGTTGTACCTGTGTAACGTCTCTGCTTCCATGCTGCCTGGGACAGGAGACAGGGGATAAAGAATGTGACAGGAGGACCAGAATCAGTGTCCCTAAAACCCATCACCACATCTGTGGTGACAAAAATCTAAACATGTGCTGCATATGTGCCTTTGGAAAGGGATGGGCTCAAGGTCTCAAGAGGAAGAGATCTCAGAGGTTCTTGCCCCAACTTTGGCCCTGGCCCCTTGACGTATCCCCCCAGTACTGGGCCCAGTCACACTCACTGTAGAAGGTGAGGTATCCAAAGGTTGCTGTGAGCCCATACATGCAGAACATGGCCCCAGTGGACACATTGACCACAGCCTGCATTCTGTGCTGGGAAGGCCTAAGATATACAGGTCATATTCAGACCCCTGAACTTGGCCTAGAAAGGGCCAACCCACCATCCTCAAGTCCCCTCCTCCCAGATTGATGGTTCAGCCAACTCTTCTTCACCTGTGCAACTAGCCAAGTCTTCCCCTCTCTGTTCATCCATATCTTACCTCATATGACCATCTCTGCCTCCCCCTTCCATCTGAGCACCCATGTAGTCTCTCTCTGATCACCCATGCATCCTTCTATTACATCATCCCTGCCTCTCCCTGTCTACCCATGCCTCCCTGTCCACTGAACACCTCTGTCACCCCAACCCTATCCATGCTGACTACCACCCCTCCAAATCTGATCATCCTATCTCTGCTTCCAACTCTGTCCATTCACACTCATACTAGATGTTAAAGAAATGCACTAATTATGCCCTAATTAGTAAAGTTACAACCCCGAGTCACTGAGGCCTCATAGCCACCCCAAACCCTTCTCTTGGCACAAGCTTGGGGCTTGTGTTAGACATAGTCTTGGGGCTACTGTGTTAGACATTATGACTATGACCCTGACTCTAGCTGGCCTATTGCACATGCCCACTCACCAAGAGAGCTCCGTGTAGATTGGCAACACCTCAGGGTGGCAGACAAAGGCAAAAGCCACAATGGGCACTGTATAGAACATCTGCGGGTATAGTTCAAGTACACAGGATTAGAGCCCACAAGGGATTAGAGGATCCCCCTCTCCCTGTACCCCTGACCCCACCACTGCCCTCCATATCAGACACATGACCGATCCTGAGGCCCAATACCTAACTCCACCCTGAGCAAGATGCAGTGTGGGACAGAACCAGAGGGTCTCCATGTGATGTGTGCTCCCACATGCCTGTATACTCACCTGACAGTCAACTGTAAACATCTGGGCCTCACAGCTGCTGTTGAAGCCCTGAGCACGGAGGACTGGGGGGTCTTCACTCTCTATTATTGTCTCATTGTGAGTTACAGGACAGTCAATCTGGAACTTCTCATAAATGACCTAGAGTGGGGTGGTGGGGACATGAGGTCATGGAGAAGGCTATCTTCCAATGTCCCAAACCCTTTCCCCACTTTTTCATGTTCCCCTCTCAGACTCACAGAAATGAGGAAAAACAGCATGCAGGTCAGAGAGAGACCACTGGTATATCCCAGATAAACTACAGGGGGCAATATACAGAGCCTCAGAAATCAAATATCCCCTTATAGCAAATCCCAAACCCCTACTCTGGCCTTCAAGGTCTCCTTACTTCAATACCTTTACAGAAATTTTTTTCTTTTGTTGTACTGGGTATTGAACCCAGGGATGCTTCACCAGAGCTATATCCCCAGCCCTTTTTAAGTATTTTTTTTTTACTTTGAAAGGTCTTGCTAATTTGCCCAGGCTGGCTTTGAACTTGAGATCCTCCTGCTTCAACCTCCCAAGTAACTGGGATTATAGGCATATGCCACTGTGCCCAGCTCCTTTGCATAAGTTTTTACTTCCACCTGAACAGGTCTCCCCTTCATAGCAAATTCCTATTAATTTTCTACACACACAAACGTGTTACCCCTTAGTGTTCCATAGCCCTTGAAAGTGGGGATTTTCTAGTCTAGTTCCCACTCTAATTCTGCTACCCAATGACCAAACCAGGAAGCGTCTTACCCAAGTGTTTCATGAGGGCCAGGGGCAGGATGATGATAAAGATGTTTCCTTTCAAGAACCAGTCCCTAGGGAGACAGGAAGACATAGTGATTAGTTGCCAGTCAAAGAAAACTTTCAGGCTGACACTCATGGAAGACAGTCAGATGGACAGATTTCTGCCCCCCAGTCAGGATAAATGAGTATACATCTCAGCTGTGTGAAGTCATTCAAGTGGTTCTAGTGACAAATCACACAACAGGATTGACAGAAGTAGAGTGATTATAAGATTGTCAGTTGGACACCATTGGGAGGATATAGTTAAAAACACAAGCACAGCTAGACAAAACTCACCATCAGATTCCCAAGTGGAAATAAAATCAGATGGTCAAGTACCCCAATCAGTCAGACATGATGTAAAAATCAGTACAACACAATCTGTCAGACACAAAGAGTGTGTTATGACCCTGATATGTTTGGCAGGCAGAAAAACAGTCTGATGGTTAGACAGGCAATGAAGCAGAGTAGGTGGAAAAGTCAGAAACATACATATGTGTTTAAGAGCTTAAGGTTTGTTGGATGCCTGACTTGGCCACACAGCCAAAGAAAGACTGAAATAGGGGCTGGGGCTGTAGCTCAGTGGTAGAGTGCTTGTCTAGCATGTGGGTAGCACTGGATTTGATCCTCAGCACTGCATTAAAAAATGTATAAAAAAAAGAACTTTTTTTTTTTTAAAAAGGAAAGACTGAAATAGAAACAGAATCAGGCCAATGACCACACTGTTAGGACCAAGCTCAAAGCAAGATGGGGATCTCTGCACATATTATAGGGAAGTGCCCAGACAAGATAGCCACTTAGTACACAATTGGCTGGACAAATGTATATTCATTCAAAACAACTTTTTTTTTTTGCAGTACCAGGGATTGAATCCAAGACCTCACTTAGCACATGCTGGGCAAGCATTCTAACATTGAGCCTTTTTTTTTTTAAAGACACGGTCTTACTAAATTGCCCAGGCTGGCTTTGAACTTGGAATCCTGCTTTAGTCGCCCAAGTAGCTGGGATTATAAGTGTGCCACCCCACTCAGCTAATAGAACTTATACTGAGTACTTACTAGGTTCCAGGCACTCACATTTGGGGGGGGGGGGTACTGGGGATTGAACCTAGGGGAACTTAACCACTGAACCACATCCTTGGTCCTTTTTTATATTTTATTTAGAGACAAGGTCCCACTAAGTTGCTTAGGGCCTTGCTAAGTTGCTAAGGCTGGCTTTGAACTTGCAATCCTGCCTTAGCCTCCTGAGTCACTGGGATTATAGGTATGTGCTACTGCGCCTGGATGTTCTCTATCTCATACATACAGTTACACAGAAATAAACCAGCCAAGTGCCATTATATATATATATATACACACACACACACACACACACACACTGTGTATACATACACACACACACACACACACACACACAGTGGGACTTAATTATAATAAATGCACAGGATATAGCTCAGTGGCAAAGCACATGCCTATTATGCATAAGGACCTGACTTTGATCCTAGAACTGCAAAAAAATATTAAATATACCTAGTAATATCTGGATGTTCACGGAATCAAGCCAACAATCTAGCAGGATATACACAGATAATAAAAAGCAAGCTCTAGAACTGGCATGTAGCTCAGTGAAAGAATGCTTCCCTAGCATGTCCAAGGTCTGGGTTGAGCTCTGGAAGGGTATCTAGAGTCTGGGGTCCAAAGGAGAGGGGATCCAGGCTCTGCATCTCACCTACAACACTGGCACAGGTCAGCAGGAGGTGGATGGAATACGAAGACAGGAGAGCGATGCACAGCAACAGGGCCCTGTGGCAGATGGAGCAGCTCAGACTTGGCCCCAAGCCTCCCGCTTGCCCACCACACCCCTGGGCCACCAAGCCACTAGGGACATACAGGAAGAAGAGAACTCCTGTGTGGGCCATGGCGTAAGCCAGCCCCAGGGTGCCGCTGCCCATGATGGCAATGCTGAGGTTGAACACTGACATTCCAAGTGACATCTTACCCTCGAACTGCAGGCAAGGGGCAAAGTCCAGGCACATGTGGGGAGGGGGACTCAGTAAAGAGACTACTGCTGGGGCCAGTAATCTGGCTTAGGGTCAGGGTAACTCTGCAAGCAGAAGCCCGGGAAGGGCTATGGGAAGAGTGAGGAGGCTGCAAGGGAAAAATGCTGGGAAGAGGAAAACTAGGATAAACTGGAGGAACAGGGTTGGCAAAGGTAGTATCTGGGGATGGCAATCATCTGGAAGTGGGGAGCACTAGAGGTGGTGAATAAGAATAGTCAATCGTCAACAATCAGAAGTGACGACCCCAACTGAAGTCTTTTTCAAATGCAGAAACCAGCTGGGGCGTGGTGGCACATGCTGTAATCCCAGTAACTCTGGAGACTGAGTCAGGAATATCATGAGTTCAAAGACAGCCTCAGCAACTAATTAAAGCCCTAAGCAACTCCTGTCTCAAATAATTTGAGACCCTGTCTCAAAATAAATAAATAAATAAATAAGAATGGGGATATAGCTCAGTTGTTAAGTGCCTGTGGGTTCGATCCCACAGTAACAAAAAAAAATGAGAAACCACATCAGGAGTAGAAATATTAATGGCATCATTAAGGCCTATGTCAAATGTAAAAGACCATGAGGCTCACCTGTGGAAACACTCACAGGCCAGCTCCTTTGTCCCAGAAGCCAGAAAATGGGAGGTGGGAATGAACCCAGATGGGAGTTACAGGAAGGATTAAAACTCAGGCTACACGACACAGCCAATACCTTTTTCAATATCAGTTTAACATAACTTTTTGCTTCATACTCTACCCAGAAGTGAATTTGGAGACACCAAGACTCAGACCCTTCCTGGGCTTGGGGCACCTCCAGAACCTGACCTGAGCATGAGCTTGGCCATTCCCCTTCCTGAGGATAAGCAGTCTCTGAAAGAAAGCCCCCTTCTCGGGGTCTAATGTATCTCGGGGTCTAATGTATCTCACAGAGTGTAGGGTTGGGTTCTTTGTCTCCTGAATTCAAAGAATGAAATCAAAGGACACAAAGGTGACAGTAAAGTAATAGAATTTATTAGAGTAATAGAAAGCAAGCAGAGTTCCCAAGAAGAGGGGTCCCCAAAGAGGGATATCAGAAAGTAGCTATTGTCTAGGGGTTTATATAGATCCTACAGGGTTAAGGGAACTAGCCCCCAACCCAATCCTGGGCAAGGCATTCAGTGTCCATAAGCTCTTCATGCCTCGTTTTGTCCAATCAAGTTCTGGTACCTATTTTGGTGAGGGTCTAGTTACCAGGCAGTAGATGCCTCACTATTGGTTAATTCTTTTCCCCCTCTCTGCTTACACAGGAGTCAGTCTGACTTTGATGGGGCCTGGCTTATGTCTGTAGTTTCTCAGCCAGGCTACTCAGAGACCTGACCTCAAAGGAGCCCATGTTTCCTGCCTGTCCATTTTAACACTTTCTCCTGCCTTACTAAGTTTAGGGTGTCTCTGCCATCCCTGTCCAAGCCTGGAGCCTCATCTTTCTTCTCTGAAGAAATCCCCAAACCTGGACTCACTTCCTGAAAATGCAGTATCTGAAAAATCCCTAATTTAAGGTCCACATCAGACCTAAAACTGGCTCCAGGAAACCCCCTCCCCAAGTCATGAATCTGTGATGGGCTGACAGATCTGGCTCCATGAGAATGTTATAGGCCAGACTCTAAGGGAAATGACTAAACAGACTCCATTTTGCTCTGAGACCCCATGTTATATAGGAAATAAGTTTCTCCCATGGGAACACCCTGCCTCTGTGCCCATCATCAGTTACTTAGTGTGACATGTTTAATAATATACAATGGCAACTCCTATGTAGTGAAGAATTGCTCTCTTTTGATCCCTATTGCTCCTAAACAATGTACCATGTGAACAGTGATTGTGTGGATGTTAGTAACCATTCTTTAGTTTGTACCTAGATAAGGGTCATTTTGACCCACTTCCCCCTCTGTCGATGATCTCATGATGTTAATGTGTAATTTCGAATCATAGCAACAGACACTTATGATTGATGTGATTTTTGGTATAAGAACCCCTACAACCCTGTGGTCAGGGCTGTTCTCCCAATAGCCATTTTTTGGGGCATTGTGTGAGACAGTCAGCCGTCCGGCTTAATAAAGACTCTCAAATTTGGACTTCTCAGTGGTGATCGGTCTGTTCTTAAGTTGCACCCCATAACAAATCCTTTTCCTTGGATGGGGAGGGGTCTCAAGGGGCTCCCTCCTCAGCTTGAGCACCCTCTGGCGACCCTCACCACTGTCCTGTATTCACTTCTTAGGACAGAGGTGTTAGGAAGAATTCGACACAGGCAAAACCATTTTGAAACATATCCTTCATCTTAGAAAAGTCACTTCACAGTCACTCTGACTCAGCCTGACCTAAACCCAGACAGTACTCCATCATCATGCAAAGAAACCCCAAACAATACTTCATCATCATGCAAAGAAACAAAATTGTTATCTGGAACTAAAATCTTGAAAAGCAGCTGGTTTGTCATGGAACAGTGACTACCTCAAAAAATGGAGGTGACCATGAGGACCCTTCCCTGACAACCCCTTAGTAATGGACTAACCCCCCAAATTCCCACACTCCCTCATGCCCCTATATCTACCCCAGGCTGAAAGGGGAAGATGGGTCTCCGTCTTCATTGGGCTCCCCTCCGTAGGTTTGTCCCAAATAAACCATTGACACTCTGGAGCCGCCTCTCCTCTCTATTTCCTTCATTTGGTTCTTTCCTTAAACGGAGTACCAACAGGACATCCTCCCTTCACTCAATTCCCCACTAGCGCTACCAATGTATCCAAGAACTCCTGAATCCCTCTCCCAGGACACCCAGTCATATCTCTGGGTTTCTAGAGCCACCATTCCCACGGCCTACAAACCCTTCTCACCTTCCTGCTCCTCTCAGTTCCTGAACCCGCAGCAACTACCACTTGGACTCAGGGACCCCAATGCTGCCCCTGCCCTGCCCTCTGGCCACTAGGCTCAGCAGCTAATCTGCGTTGCCAGCACCCCATAGGGGGGCCCACCGCTTTTTTTTTTTTTTTCTGGGAAGAAGGGCTAATTTTACTTGAGTTTCTCTGCTTCTGGCCCCAGGCGGGGGATGTGGGGGGAGGGGCACCCATATGTGAACCCACATGGAGGAAGACAAAGGTTTTCATGTGTTTTGGTGGTGGGAAAGATGAACTGAAAGGTTTAGGGAGTAGATCCACATCTAGAGAGATACAGGGAGAAAAAGGGACTTGGAGATCAGACCGTGTGGAGGAGACAGAGAAACAGTCACAAATAGATAGGCAGGAGATACAATACATGAACAGCAAGATCACAGGGGACAGAAAGACACATGGGGAGGAGGCAGGGAAAGAAAGATGAGGTGATAGGCGGGAGGGACAGTCGGGGGAGAAAGTTCCCTAGAGACAGACTCAGACAGGTGGGTAGGGATAGGCTCATGGAGGAAGACAACAGGCAATCAGGGACAGTAACAGACAGGAGACAGCAGCTGGCAGATAGTCAGGTGCCTATAGCCAAACACATCTCTAAACAGGTTGGGACCAGACACACCAGCCCAGAGAGGCAAAGGGGCAGAAAGAATTGTTAAATCAGAAAGAATTGTTAAATCAGAAAGACACCAAATGTGACAGAAGACAACAGGCTGAGAAAATTAGATTCAGGCAGAGGAGCACACAGTGTGGATGGACAAGCCTAGGGACAGCACTGGGACAAGTACAGGGTTAGACACAGTCAGGTGTCTGTCTAGACAGACGTAAGATAGACATTCTAGCCATGAGAGGACTCTAGAATGAAGGGACAGGAAGGGCATTTCTAGTTGGGCAAAGAGTAGGGACACATGGTGTCCATAAACTGGGTGAGTCCCAAAGTCCTGGATCAGAGCCCGGGTATAGGGTGGGACCTGTCCACACCCTAACTGAGGAGCCCCACTGTCTGTCTCACTATCTGTCTTATGTGGAGGTCTGTCAGTTCATTCCCATTCATGTCACAGGCATGTTGACATATATCTCCCTTACATGGAGTCAGGCAGAGTGGACCTGAGATCTGGGCTCAACTGGACTGGGCTGCTTGAAAACCAGGTAGACAAAAGGCCTCTGTGTGGCCTCTTCTCTGCCTGCCCACCCCCCACAGGAAGCACAGAATTCCTGGAAAGGCCAGGAGCCTTCAAAGCTAGCATAGATGCCCCCACTCCACTTGCAGTTGGAGGAGGGAAAGGGATGGGGTGTTTACTTCCCCACAGCTGGACAGAGACTCCTGCACACTCAGGGATCAAAGTTACACAGGCCCCATCACAGCCCCATCCAGGGGCTCAAAGATGGTAGGGGGCTGAGGGAACTCACCATCACCCACAGAGATGTAAACAAATAAAGTCAAATGTGTGCACACACAGTCACACATAGAAAATTCAGGCTAACAGATATGAACACACATAGACTTACAAGTGCACACTAAAAGCCAGGTTCATGGAGTAGTCGTGTGACTACTCAAGGTCACACAGAGTGATGATAGTCTTAGAGGTATCATCATCTACAGACTCAGCTGCACATGGACAGCACAGACTGACAAAAGGATAGGCACGTACACATCAATAGACATCATTACCTGTACACACATAGCCAGATCAAAGAGAACCAACTGGCCAATTAAACACAGACTCACAGCCACATGAAGAGTGCAAAGATGAGGACTGGCGATATGGCTCAGTGGTAGAGTACTTGCCTAGCATATGCAAGGCCATAGGTTCCATTCCCCAACACACAAAACAACAACAAAAAGAGTGCAAAGATGAGTGTTCAGGGTGTACAACATTGTATATGGGCCCTATGCATCTTTCTCACACACAGGATTCTAGGCTCAGATGGCCCCATGGGCCAACTTCCAGATTTAGGCTCTAAAATGATAACCTCTGTGCATGTGAATCATGTGTGAACTTGTGACCACGTGTAAACACTCTGGTCACAGAAAGAGAGAGGCACTCACTGGCAGATATGATTGTACAAACAAAGCAGCCCAGGCATACATGAGCCCAACCGCTTGCAAGCAGATGGCTATATAGAGCTGAGTACACAAGGGGGTTGACAATCAATGAATTTAAGAAGAGACACCCAGAGAAAGCCTACAAAATCATAAATAGGAAATGCAGGAATGCTAAGAGTACACTTACTATCTTTGCAAAGAGGAAATCCAGAAAATATACCTAAATGTTCAAGAGGAAGAAACAGGGGAATCAGCAAGCACATAGGCAATGACTCCAAGAAAAACACCCACTTCACACCCACTCACCAAGGGGAGATACAAACACAGCTGGGGCAGACACACAGTGAAGAAAGACACACACACGGGAGATATATAGGAGAGACAAAAACTCAAGCACCTTCATCACTCACAAGCCTTACAAAGGAGACACATAAACTCCTGAGCAATATATACATGCACAGTTCCATACAGACAAATTGCACATGCAAACAGTACAGCACATGCAACACACACAGTACAACACACACAGAAGACACAACCAGACAAGTTATATGGGAAGACATACATGCAGCTGCCATGTATGTTGTAGCTGAGAACCTGAACAGAACAATAAAATCCACTCATAGTATTCACACACACATGCCTGCCAGTCATTGTGTGTCCCACAATTTCCCCAGCTATCCTGATCTGTTCTGATTTCTCTCTCCTCTGATACTCCTCCCCCACCCAGTGCCATTAAGTGTCTCTGCATTAGACTGGTCTGGGAAATAGACAACTGTCAGCAGAAGCCTTGGCTCAGGTGACTATTTTTTTTTTTTTTCAAGAAAAGTCTGAAGTGGCCTATCCAAAGAATTAATGTACCTTGAACAAAATGTTGATGCCCACCCACCCATCTACTACCTCCCAGTCATAGCCCCATGTTCTGATCACTTCCCTCCCCTCCCAGGGCCTTTCCCAGTCATCCAGTATTGCCCCGCACAAGGCTACCAAGCACATGAAAGGTGGTCCATAAATGTCATTTACCAAGTGTCATATTACTATTATTATTTTCATTTTTGCCAAAGAAACTCTTCTGGGGGAGGGGGATGAACCTTCTATACCTGTAGCACTGGGATGGGGTTATGGTTCAGTGGTAGAGCTCCTGCCTAGCACATGTGAAGCATTGGGTTTTATCTCAGCTCCACATAAAAATAAATAAATAAAATAAAGGTATTGTGTCCATCTGTAACTAAAAATGTTTAAAAAGATTCAGAGCACTGCAATAGCCGATATTCATCATATTCTGGTAGAAGGGAAAACAAAAGGAAAATGTAATCTGGCTGCACAGGACAACCTGCTTTAGAAGGAACAAATGTTCTTTAAACATGACCGTGGCCTTGGCCTTGGAGCTGGGCCAGAGAAAAGAACACTTTGTTAGTTCATCAGTGTGGGACCCCTTATCAGAGTCATTTAAAGGTTTTTTTTTGGGGGGGGGGGTTCGGTAAAGCAGGCTCTTGTGTGACATTCGAGATTCCTATAGTCTATTACACGTCATTTTGGGCCGAGTGTGGTAAGCAAAGACCAGTAATCCCAGCTATTCAGGAGTCTGAGGCAGGAGGACCCCAAGTTTCAGACCAATCTCAACAACTTAGTGAGACCCTGTCATTTTTTAATTGTTGTTGTTACTAGGTGAACCCAGGGGCTGGGATGTAGCTCAGTGGCAAAGCATCTGCCTTGCATTTGCAAAGCCCTAGTTTCAACCCCCAGATCCAAAAAAAAAAAAGACTAGATGAACCCAGGGGCTCTTTACCACTGAGTTACATCCCTGGTCCTTTTTATTTTGAGACAAGATCTTGCTAACTTGCTGAGAGTCTCACTAAATTGCTGAGGCTAACTTCAAACTTGCAATCCTCTTGTTTCAGCCTCTCAAGTCACTGGGATTGCAGGCATGTACACTGTGCCTAGCTAAACCTTGTCTTAAAATAAAAAGGGGTGTAATGTAGCTCAGTGGTAGAGTGCTTGCCTAACATGTGCAAGGCCCTGGGTTCCATCCCCCATACCATAAGGAAAAGCATTTGGGGTCCTTATCAGTTATTCTATGTAAGGAGATCCCTGATTTTTATTAAAATGGGTCACTGCTCAGAAGCACTCAGAGAGGAAGCAATATAATAAAGTAGTTTACAGCAAAACCTTTCCCAACTCCCAAGACCACTGATTAGCTGTGTGACCTTGAGCAAATTCCTAAACCTCACTGCCTCTCACCTTCCTCAGAAGCATCTAATTCATGGGCTAAAAAGAGGACCAGATGAATTTGTACAGGTAAAGCACTCAGAACACTGTTTGACCCATCTTAATTGCTAATTACATATTTGTGAAAGGAATTAATGAATTGTTTTTGGGTCTGTAAAGCAAACCCCCCTCCCACTGCATTTAGAATTCTAATCTGTCCTTTCATGCAGGCTCCCTACTGAGTATCTCTTTCCAGGCTTTTCCCTCAAAGTAGCCCCTGGGCAGCAAAGCATCTTGGGATGGTACTAGTGAAAGAATGGACATTTTTTTAAGCTGTCTGTTTTATCTCAACTCCCTAAGGTTTCCCTCCCAGTAATGGGAACAAAGCCCTTAAAGCTGTTCCAGGAAACAGCCCCAAACAGAGAGTAAAAGAGTAAATTGAGCCTGATAGCCAGATAGTGCTCAAACAGTAGGATTACCAGAAACTATTGACCGGAATCTATAGCCTGTTGTAAAACATTGTGAAACATTTTGTCAGCAAACCCAGACCCCCTTTGAAATTTCCTGGCAGCTTTGTTCCCCCTTTTCCCCCTTTCATGTGTGACCCCTCCCAATGTGTGGTTTCTGCCTTTATAAACCTACAAGATTTTCTGCTAGGGACTCGACTCCTGGAGTTGGGTCCCAGCGCGCTGGAATAAACACCTCTTGCGGTTTGCATCAAGTGACACCTCCTGCGGTTGATTGGGGTTGCCGTCCATCCATGGGACAGAGTTGGGGTTTCCTTTTTGGGGGCCTTACACTAGGCTCAGGCCTTAGGCCACCCTCCTTTCCCCCTCACTGTTAAGATGCCCCTGTTAAGATGCCCCATCCTTGACCTCTTCAGGAGGCTGAGGGGAGGACACCTTTACATTCAGTGGGGTGCCGGGTGGGAGTTCCAGGCCAACACCCTACTTCAGGAAGAGCCTGAGGAGTTCAGAGCCTGGATCCTGTGCCCCAAATCCCAGCTCTGCTGGAGGAAGTAAGTTTCTTTGCTAAGAATTAAATATCCTCTTTGTGAGCCACAAGAAAATAGGACAAGAGTGTTAGGTTAAGAAAGGGAGGGCTGCGGGGGGAGAGAGAGAGAGACAGGCAAGCTTGAGTGAGAGAGAGGCATGTAGTTGGTTTACCTTTCAGGTAAAGAAGTTAATCAGATAGCATGGCAGGGTCTGAAGTAAAGTTTCAGCTAGCCCAAGGAATCAAGGATGTCCTTTTAAGGTTCCTTAGGGAGGGGGAGGTGTTGCACCACAGGGAAGCAGGTCTCAGGTCTCTAGACATTACCAAATTAGGTTAAACTATGCATTCAGTGGTTTGGGCTGGGGCAGGTACTTGGAAGGTCCCAAGTCTACTTTTGGGTAGAATGAGAGAATCTTACAGAACTATGGGCCTGGTTAATATGTGACCTTTGGTATGTGACATTTTCAAAAAAAAACAGAGTGCCAGGCATTGTGACCCACACCTGTAATCCCAGTGACTCTGGAGGCTGAGGCAGGAGGATTGCAAGTTTGAGGCCAGTCTCAGCAACTTAGCAAGGCCCTAAGCAATTTAAGAGACCCTGTCTCAAAAGAAAAAAATTATAAAGGCTGGGGATATAGCTCAGTGGTAAAGCAACACTGGGTTCAATCCTCAGTACCAGAAGAAAGGAGGAAGGAAGGAAGGAAGGAAGGAAGGAAGGAAGGAAGGAAGGAAGGAAGGAAGGAAGGAAGGAAAGAAGGAAGGAAGGAAGGAAGGAAGGAAACGAACAAACAGAATAATGGTTTTGCAAGAAGGGAGGGGAACTGTCCAAGTGGTAAAGGGACTTTGAGATATTTCTGAATGCTTCCTGCTAAAAGAAGGTGAAGTTAGGGGGAAGTGACCTGAAGTCCTTTTTCTCTATCAAGTGAGGCATGGACAGTTAAGTGTATTTAGCATCAGGGAGGTCCAGAGGTCCATGGAGGTGGTTGGCAGGTGACTGGTTGGCAGGTGACTGGATGAGGTGTTCACAGGACTGGGATCATGCTAGAACAACAAAAAGAAGAGAGCAGGGTATTATTGTCTGCAAACAATTAGCACAAAAACAATCAGTATTATCAGTTAATCCCTGAAAACCATGAAGACAGTAACTCATCAAAGCTCTAACACATTAAATATTAAATCATGCCATTGACTTGAGAGTAGAGGGCATTTAAGGCTTTAGGAACATTAGCAGAGTTGTGAGAAATATATACACAACAGTTAGTGTTTATAAAGCACAGGTGTCCCCTTGGGCTATAGTTCAGAACTCTAATGCCATATGATTTTTGTAAATTAGTTTTCTCATTGGTGTGATTTCTGTGTTAGTAAAGGGATCCCTTTAACTGCATCACTTAGTGCTCTCTTGGTAAATTTAGTTAGGGCTTCCATGTGCCACATTACATGTTTTTAAAAAATTTTTTTGGTACTGAGGATTGAACTCAGGGATGCTTAATCACTGAACAACATCCCCAGACCTTTTTTAATATTTTATTTAGAGACAGAGTCTCATTGAGTTGCTAAGTGCCTCACTAAGTTGCTGAGGCTGGCTTTGAATTTGTGATCCTCCTGCCTCAGCTTCCCAAGCTGCTGGGATTACAGGCACACACTACTGTGCCCGGCCCACATTACATCTTTTAGACCAATCTGAATGATGAATATAAGGGCTAAATAATCACACCAGTGAAAAACAGAAACACAGATGTAGTTTGCCTATCTAGGAGGTTAGGAAGATTTGTAAGTCTGTGAGGTTTCATTCAAATTGACTCAGAACAAACTTGTGAACCTACAGAGTCCTTTGTGATAGTTATTGGGTATTCCCACACAAGAATCCTTTCTTTATTACCTTCCAGTTTTACTTACTTTTGGGAGAACTGATACAAGTGTACATCTCAAGTAAGTAATATTAAAAGAACCAATGTTTTTCATTTGAAATGTACATATGTGCTTGTGCTTTGGTTGTACTCTCCTGCCAGGTGTTTAAGACCAAGTTGTTAAAACATTGACTTTGATCCTATCTACTCTTCAGATCAGCTGAGATTTCTCAGGGACCACTCATAGGAAATTGTGAGAAGCTGCTTAGCTCCTTTAGCCTTGTCTTTACCAGCTGTGCCATCTCCCAGGATGAATCAGGGTCTTACTGACCTCATGTGGCTTCCCTTGGAAGCATCAGGGACATTTCTCTCTCCAAACACCCTCCTTTTTGCATAATGTGCACTAGTTGGTTTCCTGTTCTCTAGGGCCCTTAGGATCTCCATGACCAGTAGGTCAGGTGACTCATGGAAGTTGCAAGGCCCTTCAAGGGGCCTGTCACTCCACAGGTTCTGGCTGACCTTAGAGGGAAAAGGCAAAATATTGGCTGCTTTTTCCCCTAACCCTTTTAATTCCTTGATATTGGTCTCCAAGTTTTGGTTTTAAACATCCAGTAGTTCAGTTTCATCAGTCTTGAGGTGGGAGCAGTGGGTTTTAACCTTAATGTCTATAATTTTTATAGCTACCCCTTCCATTTGATTTGGGTCAGTACCAGTACAGGAAGTCAGTATTATATCCTAACAATCCCATAGGTGATAATTGTTCTCTTAAGTCAGGTTGTTCTGTTAGAAGCAGTACTTCTGCAAAACACTAACAAGTAAATTATAAAGTAAAATTAGCAAGAGCAAAAAACATACTTGGTTTATATAATAGCTTTGAACCAAAAAGTGTAATTTCTATAATAATACCAATGTATCTTTGGTATCTATTTAACCCCTATAAAAACCCATAAATATATCTACTCAATCCCATATGAAATCCTGTAGGACTGGGGTTGTAGCTCAGTGGTAGAGCACTTACCTCGCATGCGTGAGGCTCTAGTGTTCGATTCTCAGTACTGCATATAGATGAATTAATAACAGTTCTTCAACAACTAAAAAAATATATTTAAAAAAAGAAATCACACATAAGTTTTACTTTCTTTTAAAATTCTTTTACAATATTTATAACCAACTTAATCATATATGCAAACTTTTAAAAAATACTTTTAGCTATAGATGGACATGGTATCTTTATTTTATTTTGTTTATTTATATGTGGTGCTGAGGACTGAACCCAGTGCTTTATGCTAGGCAAGTGCTTTACCACTGAGACACAACCCCAGCCCATAAATACAACCTTTTAAGATTTATCTTCTCAGACCTTCTGTAACTTACTTAGACATTTTACAGTTTGTTTTCATCCTTAGTTTTATCCTTTCTTCCATCTTGAACTTCAGGACAAAAATATTACTTTACCCTGTAAGATATTTTCTCATCCAGAAACATTCCCATTCCCCTTTAATTTTTCTTACCGAAATATATTTCAATACGCATAACTTTCTTACACCCCTTTCCTAGTTGCTGAACTTTTAAGTTTATATTTTGAATCAATCCTTATGAAATTTCTTAATTTGAACAAATTTCTCTCTTTAATAAGATGAAATACTTTATGCTTTTTACCATAGTTTAATCAAAACAGACAAAATATTTTGTACTCTTTGCATATAGAATTACATTTGTTAAGTAGAATTTTATTTCTTAGTAATCTTCCTTTTAGTGAAGACTCAGAAACAAGGCAATATTACTGTTTTTTCCACTTATAATTAATTTATAAGAATGCATTTAACAGATTCAAATACACATTACTGCATAGAATTTAAGAAGCCAGGAGTACTTAAATTTATGTTTAGCAGTTGATATTTTAGTATTTTAACTTTGCAAATTAATCAGCTGTCTCCTCCAACAAACACACTTATAAATGTTTATCCCACTTATGTTAAGTCTAATTTGCCCATTTAAATGTTAACTTTAGGTTACCCATGAAAACCAAGGTATCAGAGAAGCCTAATTAACATTTTTTTTCCTGCTGAAGAAAAATCCTAAAAGCAATGAACATTATCCTTTAAACATTTTATAGAAACCAATGCTCTCTTGTTTGGTTGACCACTTAGGAAAACATGTGGGTGAGTAATTTTAAACACATCTTTAATCTACTAAAGGAGCACATGGGACATCTATATAAGACCCAAGCACACTTCTAAAGGATCAGATTTGAGTCAGTCCAGATATTTAAAGAATGTGGGGGCCCATGAGGTCCAGGAGAGGGTGGACTTCAGGAGAAGGTTCTCAAGAAAACAGCCATTTTTCCAAGCATGATGGTGCACGCCTGTGATCCCAGTGGCTTGGGAGGCTGAGGCAGGAGAATTATGAGTTCAAAGCCAGCCTCAGCAGTTTAGTGAGGTCCTGAGCAACTTGGCAAGAAGCTGTGTCAAAATAAAATATAAAAAGGGTAGTGGATGTGGCTCAGTGTGTTTAAACACCCCTGTGAAAAAAGAAAGAAAGGGGGGGGGGAGAAAAGAAAGAAAACAGACATTAATGTCCCATAACAGCTTGGATTTAAAAGTGACACTGTTTCTACTCTGGTTTCAAACCAGTTTTGGAGAATTGCTCATGCAGCTTACATTCCAGATGCAAGCCTTGGAGAGAGATAAATATTGGGCAGAAAGCTAAGGAGCAAAGTAAGCTACCATTTTGAGCATGAGAGGCAAAAGACATTAAAAGGGCATCCTGACCCAAAGAGATGGAGGGTACCCCTTTATCTTAGATGTGAATTAGTGTTCCCACTGATTTGAGTGTTGAATGAGGTCCCACACATTTTTTTTAGTCTGGAAATAAATGTGAGAGGGTAAAAGGAAGACAGGTCTCTTTACCCTAAAGGGCCTTGAGGTTTAAAATGTCATACTCACTAACCTTCAGATTCTACAAGGATATTGCCCTTGCCCAGAATCTTTCCATTCCCAGTACACAAACTTTGTCCCCTACAAAGATTGAGGGTGAAAGCCTCAATTCTTACTCTGAGGGTTGTGGTGTTCAAGTTCTGATCAAGATATGTTCAAGTTTTACCAGAGTGTGCTCTAGCCAAAAAACCATCAAGTATTGTAAGATGTTTCCTCTAGTTACCAAGAATTTGAGATGGGAGAATAGAGGTTCAGAAAAGGTTGAATGAAAGAAGAGAATTAGAGTCAGGCGTGGTCACTGTAATCACAGTAGCTGAGGAGGCTCTCGAGTTCAAAGCCAGCCTCAGCAACATCAAAGTGCCAAGCAACTTAGTGAGATCCTGTTTCTAAATAAAATACAAAATGGGACGTGGCTCAGTGGTCAAGGGCCCCTGAATTCAATCCCTGGAAACCCGCCCCCTGGAAAAAAAAATAATTAGGGTAATTAGGTAATGATGATAACCTTGGATAGGGCTGGAATTAATTGGTATTGGCCTGATCTCTTTTTCATTTTTGTTGTTGTTTTTTCTTGTAGTAATAGAATTTGGAATGTGACGTAGGATTGACAGAGAGAGGGGTGGTTATGGAGAAAGAAGAAGGCCTGAATGTAAGGAACCTCTGGCCGCTTGCCATTGTACTGGATGAAGCTGTCTGGATCTCTCAGAAGTTTTAAATCAAAGTTACCATTTTCAGGCCACTGACTATTGTCATCCAGCTTGCCTTGTACCCAGACAGTATTGCAAAAGATTGATTTTTTTACCTTTACTATCACCCCCAGAATTACTTTCAGGTTGTAGAGAAGGCAATTAAGGGGGAGTCTTTGGGTAGATGAGATTGAGAGGTACCCATTATGAGCCCTGGTGAGTCAAGAGGATCCTGAGCAAAAGGAGTGAGAGAGACAAGCATGCTCTGGTCCTTTGGGTTCCCTTCTGGAGAGAGGAAGCAGATCTTGAGTAGATCTGTAGTCTCAAGATCTACTCCATAGATCAGGGCGAAGGAACAGACCCAAAGCAGGGAACCCCTGACCTAGCACTAGGATTAACATGCAGGGGGTCCCAGAGGACCCAGACTCACCAGACAACAACACTAGTCTGGTGTTGGATGCAGAAAAAGCAGTGGCAAGGGTGGAGGAACCCCACAGGGCAATCTGCCTCAAGAATACCTCTCCCGGGTTTCAGCGCCAAATGTTATGTTCAAAAAGGAAGGAGGAGGGAGGGAGAGATGTTCAAGAAGGGCATGGAGTCAGATGAACCTTTGGGCAAAGAAGATTATTAGAGCCTATAGCATGGCAGGGTCTGAAGTTAAGCTTCAGCTAGCCCAGGGAAAGCAAAAGGTGTCCTTTCAAGGTCCCTTAGGGAGGGGGAGGGGTTGCACCACAGGTAAGCAGGTCTCAGGTAGTTGACATTAGGTCAAAATATGCATTCAGAGGTTTGGGCTGCAGCAGGTTACCTGGAAGGTCCCAAGTCCAACTGTGGGTAGAAGGAGAGAATCTCACAGAACAATGAGCCTGGTTAATATGTGACTTTTGATACACGACAGTAGGAAGTGTCCCACTGGGTGAACATAAACTTCCAATGACTGGCAGTCCCCTCCTTTCTTGTGGAGTAGTGGCCTGGTGGCTTAAACCCTTCCTTTCTCATACTCACTCACCTCTGCAGGTAACCTGGGTTCCTACTGCCCCCAAGGCCCTTGTGTTCTGCTGTTGTTTTTTCCTTTACTTGAAGTGATGGACTCAAACCCAGGGCTAGGCAAGTACTCTACCACTGAGCTATACCCCAAGCAGTCACTTCTAACCTCACTTTGCTCCTCCTCCCAGGGCTTTGCAAAAATACAGAAAGCACCATTAATAAAAAAATGAAGACAGTCTGAGGTTGTAGCTTAGTGGTAGAGCACTTGATTAGCCTGTATGAGGCACTGAGTTCAATTCTCAGTATCGCATATAAATAAATAAAATAAAGGTCCATTGGCAACTAAAAATTTATTTTAAAAAAAGAACGAAGGAACAAAATCACAAAAGCGTTGTTTCAGGAAGCATTCATAGCACATCAGTTGTGTACCAGCTACCGTTCTAGGGGCTGGGAGGCAGTGGCAAATATGACAATAGGGATCCGTGACTGGCAAAGCTCACATTCAGAATGAGGAATCAATTCTTCAGTTTCTAGAATGCTTACCAAACTGGTTGCCACCCATGTCTTTGCTTTCAGCTTTCCTTCTTCCAGGAATGCATTTCCTCCCAATATTTCCAGAGTTGGCTCCCCTTTGGGTCTCATCTCAAATATTACCTCCTCAGAGAAACCTTCCCTGACCACATTGTCTAAAAACACTAACTCAGTAGGGTGTGATAGATGCAAGCCTCTAATCACAGCTATTCAGGAGACTGAGGAGGATCACAAGTGCCAGGACAGCCTGAGTAATTTAGTGAGATGCTGGGAGGGGAAAGGAAAGAAAAGAAAGAAAAAGAAAATCAACCCCTCTATTATTCCATTGCTTTCATGATATTTTACTGTTTTCATAGCTTCCACCCACCCACAATACTGGGAATTGAACACAGGGGCACTGAGCTATATCCACAGACCTTTTTATTTGTTTATTTTTTAAATTTTGAAACAGGATCTCGCAAAATTACTTAGGGTCTTGCTAAGCTTCCAAGGCTGGCCTTGAACTTGTGATCCTCCTGTGTCACTGGGTTTACACCACAACAGCTTTATTTACCTTTTTTTTGTGGTGGGGGGTGTACCAGGGATTAGACTCAGGAGCACTCCACCACTGAATCACATCCCCAGCCCTATTTTGTATTTTATTTAGAGACAGGGTCTCACTGAGTTGCTTAGTGCCTCACTTTTTCCTGAGGCTGGCTCTGAACTCTTGATCCCCCTGCCTCAGCCTCCCGAGCTGCTAGGATTACAGGCATACAGCATGGCACCTGGCCTATATTTACTAATTTAATTGTGTATTTAGTACAGTTACTGTAGTAAGTAAATGTATAGAGATACTATCATATATATGTTAACATATACATTTATATGTTATAAATATATGACAATATGCAGGTTTTATACATGATACAAAATGTATAAACTATATACATTATATACTTAATATTTACATATGGTATATTCATGTTTATTATTTGTTTACTAATACATCATTTCTGTACTAGTAAATATTATACATCACTATATTTCTATATAATCATATACATATTGTGCTAAATGCCATATGTTTATACTCATTTTATATAGATAGATAGATAGATAGATAGATAGATAGATAGATAGATAGATAGATATTCTCCCTTGCCTCAGTTCCTTATCTGTAAATGGGGGACAATTACAATAACCATCTTATATGATTGCTGATTGCTGTAAAGATTAAAATGAATATGCACCCAGGCATTGGTGGTACACACCTGTAATCTCAGGGACTTGGGAGGCTGAGGCAAGAGGATCACAAGTTCAGAGCTAGCCTCAGCACCTTAGCGAGGCCCTAAGCAACTCTGTGAGACCCTGTCTCTAATTTCTAATAAAATATTAAAAAGGGCTGCAGATATGGTTCGGTGGTTAAGCACCCCTGGGTTCAATTCCCTGTACTAAAAATAAAAAGAGAGAATATGTATAATATGCCTATGCCAAAACACATTCTACTGTCATGTATATCTAAAAAGAACAAATAATTTTTAAAATGAATCAACAAACTAATTCAGCAGTATGCTGAAAAAAACTAGTACAGGTTTGCAGGATCTGCTTGTTCAATTATCAGGAATATTGTTAACTGGCTGTGAAACAACTATTGCTAAAAATGAAATGCTATATTTTTAAAATTAAGAGAACTCGATTTTTTTTGCATAATTTTTGTGGTCCTGGGTTCTGTCCCCAGGACCTAGCACATACTAGGCAAGTGCTCTACCACTGAGCTTCATCTCCACCTCTGGGTTGGATTTTTTCCTTGGTACCAGGGATTAAACTCAGTGGTGATTAACCACTCAGCCACATCCCCAACCCCTTTTAAATATTTTATTAGTGACAGTGTCTTGCCGAGTGGCTAAGAGCCTCGCTAAATTGCTAAGGTTGGGTTTGAACTCACAAACCTCCTGCCTCAGCCTCCCAAATCGCTGAGATTATAGGTGTGCACCTCCGTGCCCAGCTTGGACGAGATTTTTTTGGGGGTAGGGGGGTACCAGGGATTGAACTCAGGGGCACTCAACCACTGAGCCACATCCCCAGTCCTATTTTGTATTTTATTTAGAGACAGGGTCTCACTGAGCTGCTTTGCACCTCACACATTTCTGAGGCTGACTTTGAACTTGAGATCCTCGCCTCAACCTCCCAAGCCGCTGAGACCACAGGCGTGTGCCACCGCACCCGGCGGACTTGATTTTTTAAGATAATAAATACTCAAACCCTATCACTACTTATTTTACTACATTTCACTCATTCTCAATGATCTTGAGGTCATTTGCCCCTTATTTCATCTGTATGGTAGGTATATAATGGTGTGCCGCTGCATCCCATGTTCGGAGACTATACATCGGTAACTTGAAAGCTGATAAGCTGATCGAATGTAAACCATGGAAACTGGCACGTTAGAAGAATCCAGTCCTCTTGGCTGTGAAAAGTCGGGGTATGTTCATTTATTAATGAGGTTACCAGAACACAACTCGGTGCACTTAGAATAGTGCCTAGAACACGGTAAATGTTATAATTTTTCCATTATTACATTTATGTTTTCTGCACTAAGTCCTGATGCACATGTAGTCTTTTTGGTGGGCAGGAGTTAAGAATGTTTTAAGAAAAAAATGTTTAACACAATTATGAGAAGACGGAAAGTGTCCTTAAACTACAAGTCTTTTCTTTGTTTTTTGTTGTGCTGAGGATTGAACTCAGAGCCTCATGCTTGAGAGACAAGCACTCTACCAACTGAGCTATCTCCCCAGCTCTAAACTACAGCGCTTTAACCCTCTCAATGACACTGTAAATTCTAAACCACTGATAATCCCCCATTTTCCAGCCGGGGGAAACCGAAGCTCTGAGATGACAAAATTAAAGGCAGCGCAACCAAATATCGGAGGTGGAATTAAAAAGGGGAGCAGAGTGGCTTTCGCGTGCTTGGGCACTTTAACAACGCACTCTATTTCACGTTCAAGCCCCCAGCAGTCATTTCTCTTCACATCATGCGTATAATGAATGGGCGCTCTCGTGCCCGTTGCATTTTGGGAAATGTAGTCCATAGGTTCAATGACACCCAGATTCAAATTGGGAGGAGCGGAGGAGCAATCCGAGCTCGGTGTTGGAACAAAAGAACAAAGGATCAGTTCTGCATCGCGACGTTTTGAACACGCAGTGCGCGAGTTCAGCCGTTCTGATCGTACCCATTGCATGCCGGGAACGGAGTTCTCGTGACCCGGATGTCGACACAAGGCGATGGGACACACGTTGTGCGTTCAGATCGGATCTGGACTTGGCGTTCCAGGATGTCAAGTTTGTTCCGCTGCGATACCGCTTAGGCATGCGTGACAGACATTCAGTTCAACTACTAAAACAAACTAAAGCCCTACCATTTTTCACCAGTTTACAGTCTTTTTGTGGCTCTGACTGCTGGCGCACCACCCTCTATCCTCCTGTTCCTACCGGCACCGAGAGCTAAGGTAGGCCCCGGGGTATGGAAGACGTGGATTCGGGCCCTGACTGGAGGCATCCCTGCTCTGTCCCGTCGTCAGGGGATAGAGGAAGTTGTGCTTTTGGTGCCGTGGGTACATAGTCTAGGCATCTAGCACCTGGTAGGTTCCAGACCCAAGGTTTGTCTACAGAAAAGGACTGGAATGCTAGATGAGCTTGTGGGAGTGGAGCACGTGGCAACACAGTGGTTTGCGGAACCGCTTTGAAAGGGATCTAGTGGTCCCAAAGGGGCCACCGTCTGTGAGTTGATAAAGATAGACAGGGGGTATGGCCAGAGGGCTGCTAATGGGAGGTTTGTGGGACCTCTGGGGTAAGAGAAGTCTGATGAGGTTACTGGGGAATCAATAGGAGCTAATTAGGAATGTTTTAGTCAATATATTCATGGGGGCTTGTGGATTGTGTTCATTAATTGATTAATGACGAGGTTGTGGAGTTGGCAACTAGAAGATAGGTGGTTGGGGGTATGCTCCCCAAGGAATTGGTGAAGATATAATATCTGGTGGGTTAATGGAGAGTGATGGGACATAGTAATCAAAATGGTGAGGTTACAGAGGGAATAACAAAGATGAATGGTAGTCATGATCAAGGCACCAACAGGAGTAGTGATGAATAAGAGGCTGATGTTCCTGTGGGATATTGTGCCATGACCCTGGAGGAATTAATAGGGACAGAGTGAGCAAAGAGTGGGTAATAGAAAACTATTGGGATGTGGTCATCAAATGATCAGTGGAAGGCAGGATGGGCAGTAAGGAGAGAATGGGGAACTGATGTTTGAGCATCAGGGAGTAAAGCCACTGTATGTTAATGAAGGAAGGGGTTACCAGATGACTAGTGGTGTGATGTAGATGAGTGGCCAATTGGGGGGCTGAGTTAATGGGGTCTGATAAATCAATAATTTAGAATTTAATGGGGAGCTAACAGGTCATAAGCCTCTGGATATTAGCAGGTGTTAAGTATGTAACAATGTTATTACTGGGAGCCTAATCATTTAAGGGATTAATGGAAGATAGGGTAGAAAGAGAAAGATTAAGGAGATGGGAAGTACAATGAGGGTAAAATGGATGAAAAGCAAGGGGCTAGTGGAGGACTAATAGGGCTCTTTGGTAGAGCTGAAGAAATGGTCAGTGAGATGTTAATGGGGATTACGCAAGCAGAGAAATTTTCATAGAGTCACAGAAAGCTGGGTGCTGTGACACTTACCTGTAATCCCAGTGATGCAGGAGGATTGCAAGTTCAAAACCAGCCTTGGCAATTTAGCAAGGCCCTAAGCAACTTAGTGAGACCCTGTCTCAAAATTAAAAAACAAAAGGGCTCAGTGGTTAAGCTCATTGGTTAAGCATCCCTGGATTAAATCCCTAGTACCAAACAAAAAAAAAAAAAAAGGAAAGAAAAGAAAAGAACCATCAGAGAGTCATAGAGATTACTATATGGAGTGTCAGTAACAGGGGCGGATGGTGGACAGGGTCAGTAACAGGCCATTCTATGAAATAACTTTTGTGGGATCTGTGGGGTAAGTGATGGGAGTCTGTGGTGAGCAATGAAGCCTGAGAGCTCAGTAGTAGTGTCCTTGGGGCACCATGAGTTCAGTGGGGTCAGTGGGTGAACTTCAGTTTTCTCAGGAGCTGAGCAAGCTGTCTTGTACATCCCAAGAGCACAGTTAAATGTGCATGGTTCTCTCTGCCCTGCATAGGTAGGTGGTGGCCCACTCACTTGATTACAAATACTCCGTGGCATCAGCTGACTGCTGACAGGTCCTTGGGCAGTGTGAAATGGGACGGACTTCAAAGGACAAGCGGGATGTCTACTACCGTCTGGCCAAGGAGAATGGCTGGCGGGCTCGCAGTGCCTTCAAGCTGCTACAACTCGATGAAGAATTTCAGCTCTTCCAAGGTCCCTAACTGGTGGGCAAGTCACCCTTGGGGGAGGATGGGCACAGGAGACAGACAAGTGCCTAAGTCTGCAGAGCTCCCTGGCCATGGGTGGGCTGATTTGGAGGGTCTCTGGGACAAGCAGGAAGATGAGTCAAATACTCAAGAGGAAGTAGGCTCCTGGGCAGTAGATAGACATGAATGCTCCCCAAGGGAGAGGGGAAAACTTTGTAGGGTTCTCAGGCTGAAGAGGTGGGTGCAGCTGACCAGTATACTTTCACCGTGTGTGCCCAGGCGTGACACGGGCAGTTGATCTATGTGCAGCCCCGGGCAGCTGGAGCCAGGTGCTGAGCCAGAAGATTGGGTAAGTGGTGAGGAGAGGTCAGGAGGGACCAGGTGGGGGAAGGGCCCGGAATGAAAACTGGGCTGATGTGGGCCACATTGTCCACAGGAGCCAAAGGTCTGGCCAAGTTGTGGCTGTGGACTTGCAAGCTATGGCTCCACTGCCAGGTGTGATACAGATCCAGGGAGACATCACCCAGGTGAGAGTGTGGTTAAGGGTGTTGGGGAGTATTCTGAGTGAAAGCCACCACCTGGGGACTGTGGAAAGTGGAAGATAGAGCAGTAGAAATAGAAAGAGGGCTGGGGCTGTAGCTCAGTGGTAGAGTGGTTGCCTAGCATGTGTAAGGCCCTGGGTTTGATCCCTAGCACTGCAAAAATGGAGGGAGGGGGGGAGGGAGAGAAAGAGAGAGAGAGAGAGAAGAAAGAATCAGACTAGAAGGACAGAGACTACCAGCAGAGAAACAGCCAGCAGGTTATTACCACAGAGCAACTACAAATAATGATGAGGCTGGGTCCCTAGAGATGGAACCCTGTTCTTTAAAAACTTAGATTACCCAGAACCTTCCAGTCCAGGGTCATGGGCAGGTGGGGTTCAAGGGAAGCAGTGGAGAGCCGTGGGGCCACTCATCATCCCTCTCTTCCTAGCTTTCCACTGCCAAGGAGATCATCCAGCACTTTGAGGGCTGCCCTGCGGACCTAGTGGTGTGCGATGGGGCTCCTGACGGTAAACAGGGGAGGGGTGTCCTCTGTCTTTCACCTGAATTGACTTTTTCTGCCTCTTCCTTCTGTTCTCAGCGTTTCCCACATCTGGCAGCTTATGCCCACCTCTGCTGCCTGCTCTCTGCCTCTCTTCACTCCCACCCCTATCAACCTTGTGGTTTTGTTTTTTGTTTTGTTTTACAGGGGAGTGGGGATAAAACCGAGGGCCTCATGCATGCTAGGCAAGTGTTTTACCACTGAACTATGTCCCCAGCCTTTCCTTTCAGTTTCGGGCCTCTTGTCCACGCTTCCTTCTTCTATTCTCTGCACCAGTTGAATTCCAGCTTACTATTTTTTTCCCCTCAGTCAGTCAGCCATTCATTTAAAACACATTTGTGTCTGGATGTGGTGGCACATTCCTCTAATCCCAGCAACTCAGGAGGCTGAGGCAGGAGGATCAAAAATTATAGGCCAGCCTGGGCAATTTAGTGAGACCCTGTCTCAAAATAAAATTTAAAAAATAAAGGACTGGGAACTTAGCTCAGTGGTAGAGCGCTTGCCCAGCATGTGCAAGAACCTGTTCTGTCCCCATTACTATACACACACACAAAAATTTGCTGAACACCTGTTGGGAAAAAAGTCACAAATAAAATTTCATTGATCTGTTGGGCATAGTAATACAAGCTGGTAATAACAACTACTTGGGAGACTGAAGCAAGAGGATCATATGTTTGAGGCTAGCCTGAGCAATTTAGCAAGACCCTATTTCCAAATTGTTTTATTTAAACAATTAAAAGAGGACTGTGGCTGTAACTCAGTTGTAGAGCACTTGCCTAGCTTGTATCAAGCCCTGGGTTCAGTCCCTAGTACCACACACACACACACACAAATTCCACTGATCTCTGACTTCATGGAGATCATGTTCTAGTGGTGATCCCAGCAACTCAAGAGGCTAAGGCAGGTGGATCACAAGTTCACAGCCAACCTGAGCCATTTAGTGAGGCTGTAAGCAACTTAGTGAGACCCTGTCTCAAAATACAGAATAAAAATGGCTGGGATGAGGCTTAGTGATTAAGCATCCATGGGTTCAATTCCTAGTACCCAAAAATAATAATAGTAAAACAAAATGTATGTAGCATGTTAAATATGTAGCATGTTGAAAAGTAATAGGTAAGGACTGGGGATGTAGCTCAGTGGTAGAGTACTTGCCTGACATGTGCTTAATCCCCAGCAACACACACACACACAATGTTATAGGTACCACAGGGAAATCAATGAAACTGGCAGATAAATGGGGAATGTGTTGTTGTTTTGAATATAGAAGGGGAGGGTCTCACCAACTTGATAGCAGAGACTTAAAGGATGTGAGGGAGCAAGCCATGGATAAACATCGGGAGGAAGAGTGAACCAAGCAAAGTTTCAGCTCATGCTGACCCTGAGGTGGGAGGGTGCTCAGTATGTATGAGGAAGTGTGGGGAGATCAGTGGGGCTGGAACAGAGTAAGGGGGGACAATGATAGGAAATAAGTCAGAGAACTGGGGATGTCACTCAGTGGTAAAGTGCTTGTTTGGCATGTGTGATACCCTGAGTTTAATTCCTAGTTCCATTTAAAAAAAAAAACAGAATAAAGGAAATAAGAGAAGTGACAAGAAACAGATACTGGTGGGACACAGTGATGATTTGGCTTTTTCACTGGGATGAATGCTTGAAGAAAACCAGAAGAGCCTGGGCACGGTGATGCACACCTGTAATCCCAGGGACTCGGGAGGCTGAGGCAGGAGGACGGCAAGTTCAAGAACAGCCTCAGGAAAGACCCTGTCTCAAAATAAAATAAATAAATAAAAAGGACTGGCTGGGTGTGGTGGCACATGTCTGTAATCCCAGAGACTCAGGAAGCTGAGGCAGAAAGATCATGAGTTCAAAGGCAGCCTCAGCAACTTAGCAAAGCAAAGCCCTAAGCAACTCAGCAAGACCCTGTCTCCAAATAAAAAATATATATTTTAAAAAGAGGGCTGGGGGGCTGGGGTTACAGCTCAGTCATAGCGCACTTGCCTAGAACATGTGAGGCACAGGGTTCGATCCTCAGCACCACATAAAAATAAATAAAGCTATTGTGTCCATCTACAACCAAAAAAAATTTTTTTAAATGAAAGCGAGGCACTAAGCAACTGAACACCTGTTGGGAAAAAATTCACAAATAAAATAAAATGTGTCTCTAAATAAAATACAAAATAGGGCTGGGGATGTGGCTCAGTGGTTAGGAGCCCCTGGGTCTAATCCCCGGTACCAAACAAAAACAAAAACAAAAACAAACAGTCATGGACAGAAGACTGTGTCTGGCTTAGGTTGTGACAAGATCCACAGGCTGCTTAAGCAGTGGGAGGGACAAGGGTGGAAATGGGACCCCAGGAGAAGGAGGCCACTGTAGTAGTCCAGGTGAGCGATAAGTGGCTGTGATGGAAAGGAGAAGGTCCGTTCCGGAGGTGTTTTGAAGGTAGAGCTGACAGGTTGCTAATGGCTGTAATGTGGGTACAAGGTGAGGATGATGGGAGGACTTTAAAGAGAACTAAGGGATTGGGCCCAAACAACTGGAAGGATCAAGTGAGATGGGGAAGATGGTGAGAGGAGCAGGTTTGAGAAGGGAGGTCAGGAGTTTGCTTTTGGACTTGTTGAAGCTGTGGAATCTTGTCTGTGAATCTGGAGCTCAGAGGAACCATCTAGGCTGGAGGTGGAAATGATAATGCTGCTTGTGCTGTACATGAGTTTGGAGAATTGTAGTGATTTCCTAAGAGTTGGGAGCTCAGACTACGCATCCAGTTGGCAGATACTAATTTGCATCCAGAATCTTAGTAGTAAAAGCCTGGGAACTGTTGTTTTTAGCTATCTAATATCTCTGGTACAAGAAGCATACAAACAGGCCCCCTAATATTCTTCCTCTCACCGCAGTTACTGGCCTTCATGATGTGGATGAGTACATGCAGGCCCAGCTCCTCCTAGCCGTGAGTAATGCCTGGTCACCCCTGCCCTTCTTTGGTCCCCTCCCAACTGTGTGCACCTCAGCCTCAGCCATCTCTCCTGCTCACAGGCTCTGAACATTGCCACACATGTCTTGAAGCCAGGGGGCTGCTTTGTGGCCAAGGTAAGTTTTGGGGAACCTGATGGAGTATAGAGAGAGGTCACTGAGGGCTACCCTCACCCCTGCTCTCGGCCTCTCCACCCTACAGATATTCCGAGGTCGGGATGTGACACTGCTTTATAGCCAGCTGCGGGTCTTCTTCTCCAGCGTGCTCTGCGCCAAGCCCAGGAGCAGCCGCAACTCCAGCATTGGTCAGTGCAATGGAGGCCAGGCTGGCAAGGGGATACTTGGGAACTCAACCTGCATGGGGTGAAGGTGGCAGTCCTTTACCCCTCACTCCAGATTCCCCCCACAGAGGCCTTTGCTGTCTGTCAGGGTTATGACCCTCCTGAGGGCTTTGTGCCAGACCTGACCAAACCCCTGCTGGACCATTCGTACGGTGAGAGCCAAAGCTGTGGGCCCATCCCTGGGGAAACTAACCCCAGCCTCACGAAATTGATGTCTCATGTAATTAGCCTTCAGCCTCACCCTCTGGTGGCTGTTTTGTCTCAGGAGAGCTTCAACCCAGTTAGTCCCTTAGTGGTAACTCTTGATCCTGATGAAAATTTTGTCCTTGGAGGATCCTGAGCCCTGTCCTAGGAAAGACTTTGCTACCTAAGGAAATTCTGTCTTAGGAAGACCCTAGTCACACCCCCAGGTGGAAAGCTCACCCTTGTCAAACTTTTACCTCATGAGGGTATTTTTTTTGTGGTGCTGGGAATGAAACTCAGGGCCTTACCCTCACTGGGCAAGTGCTCTACCACTGAGCCACATCCCCAACCCCCATGAGGGTCTCTAGCCTTGACCCTGGTGGGAAGTGACAGAGCCTGCCCTCATGGGCATCATATTTCAATGAGACAAGGAGCAAGCAGTGTATAATAGAATGTTGGGTGAACACGTGTGCACTGAAACCCCAGAGCAAAGACCAGTGTGTTAGAAGGGGTGGTGGGGAGGGCCCGCCTTGAAGAGGTGATCTGAACCAAAAAAGGGTTGCTGGTGGAGGACTAAGAGAGTGGCTGGTGGCTGTGTGGGGAGGATAAGGCACCCATACTACAGCCTGAATTATGACTGGCCTCGTCCTCAGTCTTTTCTCTGCCTGTTCCTAAGACTCAGATTTCAACCAATTGGATGGTCCCACCCGCATCATTGTGCCTTTCGTGACTTGTGGGGACCTGAGTGCCTATGATTCGGATCGCAGTTACCCATTGGATGTGAGTGTTGGCCAGCAGGAGGTGATTGGGGGAAGTTAGGTTCCCAGACCCTCACCATGTTCATCCCTTTTGTATCCCCACAGCTGGAAGATGGCTCTGAGTACAAGTACACTCCACCCACACAGCCTCCCATTTCACCCCCATACCAGGAGGCCTGCACATTGAAGAAGAAGGGGCGGCTGGCCAAGGAGACGCGTCCCCAGGACCACCCTATCAGCAGAGTAGACACATTACCCCAGCCCCTGGCCACACCTCAGTGCCACACCATGCTGGGCCCTGAGGTCTGGAAACATGGCTCTGAGCCCCCATAGACCCCTTCCCAATGTACCTCTTTCTGCCCTGAGTCACATGCTTCTACTTTCTTGCCTTCCAATAGCTATAAAAATAATGGGTTGATCCAGGCATGGTGGTGCAACCTGTAGTCCCAGCTACTTGAAAGGCCAAGGCAGAAGGATCATAAGTTTCAAGGCCAGTCTCAGCAACTTAGTGAGACTCTGTCTCAAAAAAAAAAAAAAAAAAAAAAAAAAAAAAACCAGGAATGTAACTCAGTGGTAAAGTATCCCTGAGTTTGACCCCCCCAGAACCAAAAGAAAAAAAAATAATGGGTCTACCCAAGTAAAACAAATAAAATGATTTTACCAAATATCTGAGTCCTTTTTCTTTTCCTTGGGTAGATGGAAGATAATGAAATGATTCTTTACTTTAACACATTAGGTAAGTTTCCTTTTTATCTTAAGGGATTGAGAGTAAAGGGAAAAAGCTCAGTAAAATTCACCTTTGTTTTTGAGATGGTAGTAGGGGGTGGGTCTCACTATAATTCTCAGGGTGGTCTCAAACTCCTGGGCTCAAGTGAGCCTCTCGCTTCAGCCTCAGTCTCAGTTCCTAGCTGGGATGACACTTTCACCACTATACCAGCTAAATTTCACCTTTGAAATGTGCCAGGCATTGTTCTAGTTACATAGAGCATAGAACAAAATAGGTCAGTAGCCCTCACTGAACTACTACTTTGGGAAGAGTAAAACAGTCTTTGAATGCACACATACTATAAATAACTTATGAATCACTATATATCTTGCAATACTGACATGTATTGCATAATGAAGTTTTAGTTAGTAGTGGGCTGCATATACTATGGTGGTCCATAAGATACCTCCCAGTGGGGCTGGGGTTGTAGCTCAGTGGTAGAGCACTTGCCTAGCATGTGTTAGGCACTGGGTTCAATTCTCAGCACTGCATATAAATAAAGGTCCATCAACAACATATATATATATATATAAAGATATCTCGGAGTGACATTGTAACCATCTTGTTTTGTGTAAATACAGACTATGATAATCATAGTGACATAATTGCCTGAGGACACATTTCTCACATGTCCCTTTTGTTAAGTGACTCGATAAGTAAAAGGAATATGGGATTTGAAAAACAAAAAGGTAAAGCACAGTAAAGGGAATCGGATTCTAGGCAGACTTGTTTGGGGGTTTTTAAAGGGTTGTCAAGGAAGGTCTTCAGCAAAGACCTGAAGTAGCTGGGGAAGGGAATCCATGTGTTGACCTAGCAGAGAGCATACCAGGGAAAGGACACAGAAAAATCTCAAAGGTAGAACTGTGGTAGGGAACAGTTTGGGGCCAGTTGACCTCTGGCACATTAGGCTAAACTCCAGACGATGGAGGACTCTCCCTCCTTTCCTTATTCTCTGGCTCCCACAGTGTTCCCCCACAGCACTGTGGAACCCAGGGCCTCATGCATGCACTCTACCACAGAGCTAGACCCCAGTCAGGATGCCCATGTTTTGACAGTGGCCTAACAGGGTGTTCAGACATTCTTTTGTTAAAAAGACACCTTTTTTAAAAATTGAAAGGCCTGGGACCAGGTGCAGTGGCTCACTCCTGTAATCCCAACTACCAGGGAGGCTAAGGCAGGAGGATTTGCAAGTTGAAGGCCAGCCTCGGTGACTTAGTAAAACTCTGTCTCAAAAAGGGCTGAGATGGGCTGGGGTTGTGGCTCAGTGGTAGCATGTGTGAGGCACTGGGTTTGATTCTCAGCACCACATATAAATAAACAAATAAAGGTCTATGAACAACTAAAAAATATTTTTTTAAAAAAAGGGCTGGGAATATTGCTCCCTGGTTTCCAGGTAAAGCACCCTGGTTTCGATCCCCAGTAACAAAGAAAGAAATAGCTGGGAATGTAGTTCAGTGGTCCTAGGTTTAATCCCCAGAACAATTTTTTGAATTGGACTGAGGATATAGCTCAGTGAGTGACCACTTTCCTAGCATGTATGTGGACCTGGGTTCAATCCCCAGCACTGCATAAAAAAGTAATTATTTTTTAAAAAAATAAACAAGGGACTGGGGTTACTGATCAGTACTAGGATGCTTACCTAGCACGTGTCAGGTACTGGGTTTGATCCTCAGCACCACACAGAAATAAGTAAAATGAAGATATTGTGTCCATCTATAACTTAAAAAATAATAAAAAATTGAAACATCAAATCAAAGTTGGGAAAGATATTTATAATCCTTATACATAGCACCTTTAATATTTAAAAGGTCCTAATAGCTATGTGATTGCAAACACCTGAAATCCCAGTGACTCAGGAGGCTGGGGCAGTAGGATCACAGATTTGAGGCCAGCCTCAGCAACTTAGCAAGCAAGACCCTGTTTCCCAGAAAAAAAAAATTTTTAAAGACTGTGGTTGTAGCTTAGTGATAAAATGCCCCTGGTTTCAATTCCTGCTACTTAAGTAAATAAAAGGTCCTATAAATCAATAAAGAAACAAAAAAAATAAGAATGGCCAGTGAGCACATGAAAAGCTGCTGGTCAGGGAAACAAGAATATTGGCAACACCGAGTGTTTGGAATGACATGCAACAATTTGAAACCAGGTACAATTGTACCAGAAACAAAAGTACTATTGGAATGCTAGGAATATAAAAGTTGCAGCCACTGTGGAAAACTGTTCAGACAGCATTTACTAAAGCTGTGTGTATGCCAACTGCACTCCTAAGAAATGAGTATTAGAATGGATCAGGCCTCTCAGTTGCCATCTTCCTGGAGGTAGCCATGATACAGTTGGTATTGCTTATGCGTCCACAGAGTTGGCCATAGGCATTCACATGGCTAACAGTTTGTGTTGTTTGTATTGTTGGTTCTCCACACACTGAGTATACCTACCATTTGTTATACTCTCAAAATTACTATTTTTAAAAAATATTTTTTAGTCTTAAACACAATGCCTTTATTTTATTTTTATGTGGTGCTGAGGATCAAATCCATTGCCTCAAACATGCTAGGCAAGTGCTCTAGTACTGAGCCACAACCCCCCCGAAAATTACTATTTTTGAAATTAAAATTTTTTATGGGCATTGGATGTTCATAGCAGCACCCCATTAAATCATGGTCTATTCACAGTAGAGAACTACACAGCAATAAAATGAGCAACCTGTAATTATACGAAATAACACCTTACAGTTAATAACTGAACATATATGTTTTATGCATTTTTCTGTTATGGTTCACAGTAAAAGTAAGGGAGAAAATCACTAAAAATATCAGCAGCTTAGTGAACAATGATTATAGTGAAAGAAAGCAGGAATATTCTCCTTTTCTGCAATGCTGGTAATTGAACACAGCATCATCACTTGCTAGGTAAGCACTCTGCCACTAAACTGTACAATCAGCTCCTGAGAACATATATTTTTGCTTAAAACTTGCTTTCTTTGACCTTTGGTTTGCTGGCATGCTGATACAACTTCGAAGCTGCTGCCTGTCAGGTAAACCAGAACTTCAGTTGATGGACTTATTTTCAAACATCAGCAAGAACTGAACAAACAAGTCTGTGTGAAAACCTACAACAACGTCCACAAGGACAACAAGGAAAGAACTCGTGTAGAAGTCTGCTGCAATAGAGTAGAACTTTCCTGAACTTGTGTGAGGCCTTGCCTCTTCTCTAAACCTCTCTTGGAGTTTCTAGAACTTTCCCTGAAAGCAGGAGTTGAACCTGGATAGATGTCAGGTGTATCCAGTATACTTGATCATATCTTTATTCTCACCAATAAAACTGAAATTTAGTTTTACTCCCAGTTATGAATGCTGGCCACAAGTCACAACAGTAAAAATGGTACGTGCAATTTTCCTACCAATGCAAGTCAGTTACCTTTATATTTCATTACAGTTGTTGCAGACAGGTTGAAATATTATATTGCTTACCACTTTGGATGACAACAGATCTTATAATCTGATGTAATAAAAATCCAATTGCATCCCAATTTTTTTTAGTTTAATATATAGTGATAATTGTATTCAATATAATTGATTTTCATTGTAATTCTTTGTGTGTGTGTGCAAGCACACATGCACATTTGCTTTAAATATTCTAAGGGCTGGGGGTGCAACTCACTGGTAGAGTGCTTGCCTAACATGTGCAATGCCCTGGATTCCAATCCTAGTGCTGCCAAAAAAAAAAAAAGTTTCTCTAAGCCCAGCACAGTGGCATACATGTAATTCCAATGCTTGGGATGCTGAAATAGGAGGAATGCTTGAGCTCAGGAGTTTGAGGCCAGCCCAGACAAACAAGCAAGACCCCATCTCAACAAAAAATCAGTGAAGAGATCCACAGATTTGATGAGATGTTAAAGGGTTTCCCAAAATAATTTTTTTAGATTCAAAATCCCTTTCTTGCCTGGAACAGTGGCACATGCCTGTAATCCCAACAGCTTGGGAGGCTGAGGCAGGAGGATCACAATTTCAAAGCCCGCCTCAGCAATTTAGTGAGGTCCTAAGCAACTCAGTGAGACCCTGTTTGTAAATAAAATACCAAAAAAAAAAAAAGACTGAGGGTGTGGCTCAGTGGTTGAGTGCCCCTGGGTTCAATTCCAGGTACCAGAAAAAAAAAAAAAAAAGAAAAAAAGAAAATCCTCTCTTAAGCTGAGACAGAAGAATCACAAGTTTGAGGCCAGCCTTGGTAATTTAGCAAGACCATTTCCCAAAACTTAAAAAAGATTAAAGATATAGCTCAGCACCCTGATTAAATCTCCAGTATGGGACTGTGGGGGTGACTAGACTTCTAGCCAGACAGAACATTTTCTGCAACTTAATCCTGTATTATTAGGAACCCACACTGTCTGTGACCCAAGAACCATCCACACCCTAGACTGACCCCAAGCATTTCCATATCTGGCTGTGACCCAAGGAGTTTCCACACCCCAGTTTGTGTGACCCAGGAATGTACATTCTCGAGTCTGTTAGAAGCAGTGTCCAATCTGTGTTGGAATTGCTATTTAAACTGCAGTGTGTGTTTACAGGTGTATCTATATTTCAATTTCTGGCCACAAGAATAATCACACCTATGTGTGACTCCAGAAATGTCCATTCCACACTCTGTGAGTCTAGGATAGAGTCCACACCACAGTTATTTAACCCAGGAGTCTTTTTACCCAAGTCACTGTGACCACAGGAATGTCCACACACCAGTCTGTCTGACCCCAGAATATGTACAACCTAGAATAGCAGCAGAAGTGTTCACACAAAAGGTTTGTATGACCACAGGCATAGCCATAACCCATTATAGTGTGAATTCTGCCTGCAAGAGCCTGTGAGACCCTGCAAGTGCCCCCACACCAGGCTTTGTGAGTCCTGCAATGGCAATGGCTTAGTCTGTAGCTGCAGGAGTTTCCATAGCCAAGTTGTAGTGGTGCCATGCATGTGCATACCTCAAATTATGACCAAAGACATTTCTACATTCCAATCTGGGTGAACCCATGGGAGTATACAGCTCAGTCTAGTGTTCTGAGAATGAATTTGCCCCAGTCCAGCAACCTCTGAAGTGTTCATTCTCCAGTCTCTGTGACCCCAGTCATATCCTTTTCCAAGTCAATGTGATCCCAGGAGGGATGACTAGAAGAAGTATCCAGACAAAAGGGGAAATCTGTGCAAAGGCCTTGAGGCAGGAACTTGGCTGGCACATTTGAGGAATAGCAAGATCAGTGGGGTTGGAGAAGAGTGAGCAGGAGGCCCAGTAGTAGGTGAGGTAGGAAAGGACCTGGATCATGAAGAGGACTTTGACTTTTTCTGAGAGACAGGAGTCAGTCAGGGAAGGGCTCTGTGCAGAGAAGGGACATAGCTGACTTAGGTTGTAACACAATCCCTTTGGCTTGCTGTGGTGATGGTTACCTGACAGATTCTGAGAACTCTAAAAGGATGAAATTTACTGTACATAAATTATAACTCTAAATTTAGATGTATTTTTTTAAGTGCAACGCATTGCATGGAATAAAGAGTTATATAGCTGGCCAGGAACAGTGACTCAGGCCTGTAATCCCAGCCACTCTGGAGGCTGAGGCAGCAGGATTGCATGTTCAAGTCAGCCTGGGTAATTTGGTGAGACCCTGTCTCAAAATTAAAAAATAAATAAATAAAAAGGGACTGGGGATGTAACTCAATGATAAAGAGTGTACCTGGGTCCAATTCCCAATACCATCAGAAATTTTATGGCCAAAACAAAAAACAATTACTTGTCTATAAGGAAAGGCTGTTGAAGTCATGCCTGTTCTTCCTGCTCCTCTCCTGTGCTTTCTGCACTGACATGTCCAGGAATGTGCCTGAGGAGGAAGGGGAGCCCTGGCCTTCCTGCAGCTGCTTGAAGTAGCACTTTCTTTGTTGTCTACTATGCACTGAATTGTGACTTCAACAAATTCAAATAGTGAAGCTTTAGTCCCCAATGTGACTATACAGTCACCCTAAATATCCATGAGGAACTGTTCACAGGACCCCACTACCACCACCACCAAAATCCCCATTCTCTTAAACAGCACAGTATTTGCATATAGCCTACACACATCTTCCCATGTACTTTAAATAATTTCTGGATTACTTATAATACTTACTGCAATGTTAATGCTATGTAACTAGCTGTTATACTGTATTGTTATAATGACAAGGAAAAAAGTCTGTACATATTCAAATGCATTTGCAGCAGGTACTTGCGATTGAACTCAGGAGTACTCGACCACCGAGCCACATCCTCAGCCCTATTTTGTATTTTATTTCAAGACAGGGTCTCACTGAGTTACTTAGTACCTCGTGTTGCTGAGGCTGGCTTTGAACTTGTCATCCTCCTGTCTCAGCCTCTAGAGCTGCTGGGATTACAGGTGTGCACCACCACACCCAGCCCAGATGCAGTTTTTTCTAATATTTTCAATCTGAAATTGGTTGAATCTACAGATGTGGAATATTTTTGTGTGTGGTGCTGGGGATTGAACCCAGGGCCTTGTGTTTGCGAGGCAAGCACTCTACCAACTGAGCCATATCCCCAGCCCGCAACAGAAGCAGAATATGCAGACACAAAGGATTGAGTATTTGGAGAGCTGTCCCTCAAGGAGATGATTAAAGTGAAATGAAGTCAGAAGTGTAGGGTCCTAATCTGATAGGACTATTGTTGTCATAAGAAGAAAAATGTCAGGCTTGATAGCACACACCTGTAATCCCAGCAATCCAGGAGTTTGAGAGAGGTCAAACTTGGCAATTTAGCATGACTCTATCTCAAAATTAAAGGGGTTAGGGATGTAGTTCATTGGTAAAGCACCCTGGGTTCAATCACCAGTACCACCAAAAACAAAACAAAACAAAGAAGAAACCCCAGAGCCCTCATCATCTGTACCCACCCAAAGTAAAGGCCACACGAGGACAGAATGAGAAGAAACTCTACAACTCAGGAGGAGAGACCACACCAGAAACCAACTTTGCCAGTATCTTGACCTTGGACTTCCAACCTCAGAACTGTGAAAAAATTAATGTGTATTGTGCAAGTCACCCAGCCTATGGGGTTTTGTTATTGCACCAAAGCAACCTGTCATTTTCAGGGCTGATATCAGGAGACTCATCTTGCCCAGGTGTGAAGGGAGCAGGCAGGCTAATGAAGGAAGGAAAACTTGGCACAGCCTCCTCATCTAGTAGAAGGGGGCTCTGGAGCTGAGAGAGTGGTTGAACAGCCCAGGGAAAGTCAGAGATGATATTTAGAGCACTCCGTGGTCCTGAGGGCTGTCCATGGAACATCCTCAGCTATATTGCATGTAGAGTAATAATTACCTAGGGAACTTTCAGAATTGCCTGCAGTCATCTTCTAATGCTCCACCCAAACCTGGTCATGCCAGGTTATTTTCCTTCACAACACATGTTCAGTTTTAGAGCCCTTTATGCCTTGGATCAGAAGAGTAGGCATAATGGTGTCATCTCAGGCCCAGTGGTAGCTCAAGGGGAGGAGTATACATGTAAGTCTCTCTAGGAGACAACATAGGGGCTGAGGAAAGCTGACAGGAATCATGGGTCAAGCCTGTGAATTGCCAGAAAGTTCTGCCTGATAGAGGAGTTGGGAGCCATTGCTAGCCAAGCAGGATTGGTGGATGAAAGCCTAAGAGAATAACTGGTTGTGTGTGCCTGCACAAAAGTGCATGTACATACATGTGTGCATCCCAGTATGTGTGAAGTTGTGTGCATGTGTGCACAGTGTATTCATGTCTCTGTGTGTGTATATTTGTAATGCTTTTGTGCATGCATGCATGCATGATATATGTGTGTGCATTCCTGTTTGCTGTTTAAGATAAAGGTGTGCTTACACATACATGTGTGCTACACAGTGCAAGTGTACATTCTTATGAAGAGGCTAGGGTGCCCGTGTGTTTGTGTTTTGGTACTAGGAATTGAACCCAGAGATGCTTAACCACTGAGCCACAGCCCCAGCCCTTTTCATTTTTTATTTCGATATAGAGTCTCACTAAGTTCCTTAGGGTCTTACTATTGCTGAGACTGGCTTTGAACTTGCAATCCTCCTGCCTCAACCTCCCAAGCCAGTGGGATTAAGGTGTGCACCACCATGGCTGACTCTGCCAAAGGTATATGTGAAAAAAAACATGCATATATACTTGGGGGTGCTTATGCATGAGATACCATATGCAAACCCCTATAGCCATGCGTGCTAACCTGAGTGTTCTGATTATGTGTAGTATTACTTCTTGGCCTTTTGGCTAAGATTGAGTATAGTATTTTTGTTTATATATGTAGAACAGTGTGCATATGCTTGACTGTGTGTGAATGCATAGGTGCAGGGGAGCCCATTAACCCAGTCTGGTGTGTCTGGGATATATTCATGCAAACCCTTGGGCATCCATGCATGTGCTAGTGTGAGTTAACATGTACAGGTCTGGGCCTGGATGTTTGTACATGTGTATCTCCGGGAACCTATGCACAACTCTGTGTGTGTGTGTGTGTGTGTGTGTGTGTGTGTGTGTGTGTGGTTGTGTGTGCGTGTGTGCACATGTGCATCTGCAGGAATTTACATTGGCCTGGGCTTGAGTATACGTATACCCCTGGGTTCCCATAATCACATATGTGTACACAGGTGAATATTTGTCCTTGGGGCCAGGGCAGGGTGTTTCTCCACATATACCTGTGTGAACTTGCATGTGTGTGTGGAAGTGATCAGGTATACCCATGGACCTGGCCCTCTGTGCTTATACAGATGTACCTTTGGATGCCTATTCATGTGTGTATACATGAGGGCAAGTATGCCTACAGGGCTAGGCCTGCATGTGTCTGCATGTACAATGCAGGGGCCTATGCATACATGTTGGCATGTTTCGGGGTGGCCATGGACCTGGGTTTAGGCATGTGTGTATATGTCTAGGAGTCTGTGCATGAGTATTCAGCTGTTGACAGTGGGCTTGGATCTTTGTGCCTATGCACATGTACCTTGGGAGCCTGTATATGACATTCATCCATGTATATGTGGCCTTGTGGGGGAATAGGTATACAGGTTCTTTCCAACTACACTTGCTTAGGGATCATAAAGGAAACCAAGGAATGCACTTCCTCTAGGAATCAAGGTTTTGGCAGAGCCAAAGGAGTGAAATTTGGGACCATTTTTCTTGTTTCAAACCTTGTTATTTGGGACAAAGCTACAGCTTAGAAAATGACCCTTCCTTCCTTCGGTCTCCTCCCCTTAGTTAAGACCTGTGGCAACCCAGAGACAACATGGCCAAACTCCAGAGGGCTGGAAAGATGAGCAAGACTTGTAAACCACCATGATATAAGGCAGAGATGCCAGAAAGGCCCTGGGAGCAGGGAAAAGAGATTTGTGCCTGATACTCAGAGAAGGCTTCCTAGAGGGTAGGGCAGGAACAGTCAGTGAAGGAGGACCACAGCAATGGGAAGGAGCTGTATATGCATCATTGGGGCCTGGGGACAGATGACAAGGCAAGGGGCACTAACAAGGGAAAGGCCTGGAATGGGAAATCAGTTTGACCAGGAAGCTGTGTCTGGCACTCTCATGACCAGTAGGAGACAAAGTGCACAGGCCTGGGAGTACCCCAGAGATGAAGGAGGGTTTGGAGGTAGGTGGGCATCTATCTGTTCCTGGAATAGGTCCCTTAAATTTGAAGAGCTGCCCAGGAATCCTGGAGCCCCTGGGGCCTAGGGTAAAGTGCCTTAGTATTCTCCATTGTCATATGGCCAATCTGTCCATGCCCAGGACCAGGGAGGCATTTAACCTGACCAAGTAGACCGTGGGTAGTGAACAGGTACGGTGGCCGCTCCCAGAGACACAGACCTCCCTGTCCTCCCACTTCAACTCAAGCCAAAGATTTCTTCTAGATCCTTAAAGGGCTCAACAATACTGACTGTAGAATGTCAGGCAGCAGCAGGCCTCCATCCATTGTGTGGGCTGTGCCCTGACAAAAGACACCCAGACAAAAAGTAAAAGCCTGGACAGAAACAGCCCAGGTTCCTCTAACATCCTCATGTCCTAGCTTGGTGCTGTGTCCATCAGGAGAAAGGACATTCTTTTCTAAAGTTCCCACTATGTGAGTTGGTGGCGCCCCTCAGCGTCCAGGTCTTTAAAAGCAAACCTGGAGATGTGGTTGAAAGTGGATATAGCCTGAGGGCTGGGCAGGCTTCATACCAGTGATATCTCAGCTGGAAAAAATGCTCAGCCATTATCTTGTGCAGCCCTATGCATAGTTGGGGAAAAAAATGTATAAAGCTTTTCAATGCAAATCAATCCCCCAGGTGCCCTTTGCAATGGAAAGTAGGATGCAGTCTAGCAGATCCTTAAGATTTATCTGATTCTAAGGGGCTGTGCTTTTATCTTCCCGTAGGTCTGTGTGTGTGTGTGTGTGTGTGTGTGTGTGTGTGTGTGTGTGCGCACGCGCGCGCGCGCGCGCACCTGCGTGCTGTAGATTGAACCCAGGGGTGTTAAACCTCTTAGCCACCAGTTCATTTTATTATTATTATTATTATTATTATTATTATTAATTTTGAGATAGGGTCTCACTAAGTTGCTGAGGCTGGCTTTCACCTTGCAATCTCCTGCCTCAGGCTCCCAAATCCCTGGGATTATAGGTGTGTGCCACCATGCTCTGGAGGTTAGGCCATTTTCAAACTGTAGAAGTTACCCTGTGCAGGACTCATGACTGCCATACACAAAAATGCAACTGAAGCAGGACGTGGTAGGCCCAGTTACTCCCTGAGGCAAGCTGGGCAACATAGACCATATCTCAAACAAAAAGAGTGTGAAATGCAGCTGACCATGGTGGTGCACGCATATAATCCCAGTGGCTCAGGAGGCTGAGTCAGGAGGATCCCGAGTTCAAAGCCAGCCTTAGCAACTTGACAAGGTCCTAAGCAACTCAACAAGACACTGTCTCTGAATAAAATATTTAAAAAGGGCTGGGAGCTGGGCACGGTGACACATGGCTGTAATCTCAGCGACTCAGGAGGCTGAGGCAGGAGGATTGTGAGTTCAAAGCCAGCCTCCGCAAAAGTGAGGTGCTAAGAAACTCAGTGAGACCCTGTCTCTAAATAAAATACAAAATAGGACTGGGGATGTGCCTCCAGTGCCCCTGAGTTCAATCCCCAGTATGCAAAAAAAAAAAAAAAAAAAAAAAAAAAAAAAGATGAAAGAGGGCTAGGGTTGTGGCTCAGTATAATCACCCTTGGTTTCAATTCCTGAAAAAAAAAAGTGAGATGCAAATGAATGTTGTCCTGTAGGGATATAACTGATTTATACCCTGTAGATAAAGATGTTTCCAAATATATGGCAAGTTCATTTTGGTCTACCAAGTGGTCTGAATGTCTGTTGTTGTTGCTGCTGCTGCTGCTGTTGTTGTTGTTATTATTATTATTATTATTAATATCAGGGATTGAACTCAGGGATGCTTTACCACTGAGCTAAATCCCCTAATCTTTTTATTTATTTATTTATTTTTTGTTTGTTTCAAAAAAGGGTCTGGTTAAGTCCCTTAGGGCCTCACTTAGTAACTGAGGCTGGCCTTGAAATTGTGATCCTCCTGCCTCAGCCTCCTGGAATAACTGGGATTACAAGCATGTGCCACCACACCCAGGCTGTATGTCTTTAGATTCTCCTTTGAACCTATTGTAACATCTTACCAGTTCCCTCGTTAATAAATGATCTAATTGTAACATTTTACCAGTTCCCTTTTTAATAAATGATCAAAATAATTTTTTTTTGTTTTGTTTTATTTATTTTTGGTGCTGAGGATGGAACCCAGGGCCTCATGAATGCTATGTCAATGCTCTACCACTGAGCCACACCCTCAGCTGAATAAAATCTTTCATGTGTGTTCCCTTTATATTTGCATGAGTTATGATGTTACCATTTTGGAAAGAATCCTTTCCCTGCATCTACCAGCTTATAATACAAATAAGATCACCAAAGAGGGAGGAGAGAATCTTAGCTGAAGTGACCCTTAGGGACTAGGACTGGGACACAGAACTAAACCTAGGCTATTTGGGGTTCTGCTGTGCTCCTGGAAGGAGGGGGCTGTGCCTTGCCTAGGGTGTGGAATTGGGGAACTGTGACACCTCCACCATGGCGATGTGTAATGACCTTCTGTGATGAAGGTCTCCCTGTTGGTTCCTACTGTCTGTGCTGTGCCCTGATTCACATCCAAGACTCGGCAATCTCCCCACCCCGAGGCCATTCTGGCCAGTGGCGGTGTTGAAATACCCGCATTGTCATCCTGGGTTACAGTTCTGGAGACACCTGTGGGAATGGCTTTGTTCTCAGGCAGGTTATTTCAACTGCAGAGTCTCAGCTTCCTTATCAATAACATGCAGATAATTATGGTTCCTGCCTCCTAGTGATGTGGAGAAGATAAATGACATAACAGACCTGCAGCACTTCAAATCACCCAGTACGGAGTAAGCACTCAATATCTATCAGCTGTTAGTCATTATATGTGTTGCCTTTGCAGTACTTCCAGTGGCACATTTTTTTGTTTTTGTTTTGTTTTGAGCTGGGATCTTTCTATGTCGCCCAGGCTGGTCTGGAAATCCACAGCTCAAGCAAATCTCTCACCTCAGCCTTCTGAATAACTGGGACTACTGGTGCATGTCACTGCGCCCAGCATGGAGGCAGTTTTGCTGTTGCTGTTTTTGTACTGGCGATTGAACACAAGGGTGCTTTACCACTGAGTGACATCCCCAGTCTTTATTTTATTTTATTTTTTGGAGGAAGGATCTCACTCAGTTGCAGAGGTTGACCTTGAACTTGTGATGCTCCTGCCTCAGCCTCCCAAGATACTGGGATTATAAGCACACACCAACATACTCAGCATGGCAAATATTTTTGAAAGGCTGCTTGGGACTGATACTGGTGGGGGGACCAGCTGGGGTCCAGGTTCTTGACATGCCGAACAAAATATTAAGCAAGACAGCCAGGTGTGGTAGTGCATGCCTGTATTCCCAGCAACTCAGGAGGCTGAGGCAGGAGGATTGAAGGTTTAAAACCAGCCTCTGCAACTTAGCAAGGTCCTAAGCAACTCAGCGAGAACATGTATTAAAATAAAATATAAAAAGGGCTGGGGATGTGGCTCAGTGGTAGAGCACTTGCCTCATACGTGTAAGGCACTGGGTTTAATCCTCAGTACCACATAAAAATAAATAAAGACATTGTGTCCATCTACAACTAATATATATATATATATATATATATATATATATATTTTTTTTTTTTTTTTTTTTTTTGCAGTGCTAGGGACTGAACACAGAGCCTTGCACTTGCAAGGCAAGCAGTCTACTGACTGAGCTATATCCCCAGCCCACTAAAATATATTTTTAAAAAAAGCTGGGGAGCCAGGAATGTGGCTCAGTGGTTAAGCGCCCTTGGGTTCAATCCCCGGTACAAAAAAAAAAAAAAAAAAGACATAGAAACAACGGGCAGAGCATACATTTATTATGTTGTGAGAAACAGACTGGTCGAGAAGCAGCAAGCAGCACTCGAAGAGGAAAACAAAAACTCCTAATTCGGAGCCCTGATCCACAGTTTCTCACAGTATTTATAGGTTATTTGACGTCATCTTAGACCCATCCTATCATTGGGGCTTTTTCCTCTTTTTTAAAGAAATTCCTAATCTATGCAGCTGAAGGCCTGTGCAGGGTCTCTAACATAAATGATGCTTACAGAACAGATAAGAAGAAACAGCTGTGTTCACAGACATCTATTACGTTTCAGGAGGATGTAGTGAGACTCTTAGGGCAGTTATTGACAATGCAAAAGGTAGCAGCCCATGGTTAACCAGGTTTCCTGGAGAAAGGCTAAGAGAGAGAGGGGAACTGACCCCTTCCCCAGGCACTGGACTCTTACCATAAAGTTTTGTAATTTCATTTCACAACACAGGTCTGGTTTTGCCATCACAATGAAAGTGAAAATAACACCCATGAAGTAGAGCAGGGTGGGTCCAGCAGGAAGTATTGTCTTATATGCTGAGCTATGTCTCATTACCCTCTCTGGATGAACCTGATTGAAGACCTCACCCCATTTTTTTCCCATTGAATATTTTATTTTATTTTTGCTATGAGTGATAGTCCCTCAGTGGCAGGAATTGTCATGGTAATGGGACTTATCAAAAACAGGGACCTGATGACTCCTCTCCTTGTCTTGTACTCCAGTCAGCATTTTTTCGTATCCTGTCTCCGCTATCTTGACGTCTCTAAACTCCTACCTCAGAACCTCTTCCAGATGCTTGCCTAGCAGGACCCAGCTGCTCCATTCTTGGATAAGACACACAAAAAGTTGTCCTGGGTGATGGATGAGATAGGTCAGACCCTGACCAGGGAAAACGTGCCTGTCTTGCTCTCTCTGGAACCCCCATGCTGCCATCCAGCGGTTTCTAGGGCCCATCCAGGAATTAAAGAGGAAGGAGTAAGTACAGAGGTGAATTCCCAATAGGTAACTGTGGGGTGTCCTAGGGTTAAAAGTTGGCTTTTAGGGCCTTGGTTTCTGTATCTGCACGAAGGGCACTTTGGAGTTGTGAATTGCTAAGGACCTTTGCAACCACCTTTTGGGGAAAGAACAGATGGTCTCCACAAGCTTAACACCTGGAAGCTGAAATTCCCCCAGCCCAGGTGCTGCTCTTGGAGACAAAGTTCACCAGACAATAAGGGAAAACATACTCCCCTGCACAGCGTGGGAAGTTACCTAGCAGGTGGAGCAGCAAAGAGCCTGCCTGCCCAAGTTTCTAGGCCAGTGAAGAGGAGGTTTGGATCCAGGCCACTCCTGAGGCCTGACTGGGGAACTTGTGGGGGCCAGGGGATGGATTCAGTGACCTAAAGTCATCCCTTCCTTTCCTAACTCCTGTCTGTGGTATTGGCATGCACTGACCTCAGAGGACCAATCTATGAAATGAGAAGATAACCCCACCTGGGCTGAGATGACAGGAAGGCAGATGTATTCTCCAAGGATGTTTGGGTTTTAAGTGGCAGAAAGACAAGTCAAGCCATCTTAAGGTAGAAGGAAATTACCCAGGTATTATAGTTTAGATATGAGGTGTCCCCTAAAAGCTCCTGTGTCATTGTAGGAATGTTCTCAAGTAAAGTGATCAGATTGTGATGGTGTAATCTAATGAGTCCATCCTAGTTTGAATGGACTGCCTGGGTGGTAACTTTAAAGCAGGTAGGATATGGAGGTAGGTCACTGGGGGCATGCCCAGGAAGGGTTGTTCTTCTGGTGACCCCTTCCTCTTTCACTGCTTCCTGACTCTGCTGTAAGCTGAGCAGCTTCTTGCCCCATGCAACCCCCAGGCCTGTCCCCCACGATGCTCTACTTCATCTTGTGCCTAAAGCAATGGACATGACCCACCATGGACTGAACTTCTGAAACTATGAGCCCCAAATAAACCTTTCCTCCTCCAAGTTGTCCTGGTCAGATATTTTGGTTATGGCAACACAAAGTAACAGACAAACACCAGGTAACAGACAAGGCCTGGGGCCAGGTGAGCTCTAGATGTGCATACCTTGTCCAAGCACTCCACCTGTCTCTGGGAAGGGGGATTTGCTTTGCCTTTGACATCCTGGCCCTCAGTTCTCCAGGTAGGGCTGCCTCACCTACCCCTTAACAGCCAGGAGAACCAATCACGGAGAAGTTTCATTATCTTCAGTTCCAGCTTTAGGTCATGTGGCCTGACTTGGGTCACATGCACATTCCTGATCCTGTAGTCAGGATGACAAATTACTCTGATTGGCAAGACTAATCATGGGTCCATGCCTGTAGCTTTGGATGGAAGTTCAGGGGCATTCCAAACCCAGAAGAACTGCATATGCTGAGCAGAGTGAAGTATGTCATCAAAAGAAAATGGAGGGCTGGGGATATAGCTCAGTTGGTAGAGTGCTCACCTTGCACGCACAAGGCCCTGGTTTCAATCCCCAGCACAACCAAAGGAAAAAAAAAAAATGGAGGTCTGGGTTGTAGCTCAGTGGCAGAGCATTTTCCCAGGATACATGAAGCCCTGGGTTCAATTTCCAGCACCAAAAAAAAAAAAAATGGTGGCACATGGCTTTAATCCCAACTACTCAGGAGCCTGAGGCAGGAGGATCACAGTTCAAGGCATCACAGTTGAAGGCTAGTCTGGGAATTTAGTGAGACCCGGTCTCACTAAATAAAGTAAAAAGGACTGGAGTGTAGATCAGTGGTAGAGTGCTTGCCTAGTATGTTCAAGACCCTGGGTTCCATTCCTTGAACCAGGAAAAAAAAATGTGGGGTGTGGTTCAGTGTTAGGATACTTGCCTGGCACATTAAGGGTTTGATCCCCAGCACAGCAAACAAAAAAAGAAAGAAAGTGGAGGGTTGGTGGTGTTTAATCAAAACAGGAAGGGATGCTGAGGCAAAAGGAATGTGTGCCTACTACAGTAGGCCACCACTCAATCCTTCAGTAAAAACACCTTCAGCTGTACTCCCTCTACCCACCATTTGGAGGTCCCCGGGTTTATGCCACAAAAAAGTTGCCCTTTCTCTCTTAATCACCAAAATTCTGCACCCATGATAGATGGAAAAGAGATCATATATCTGAGGACTGAACTCAGGGATGCTCTACCACTGAGATACAACTCCAGCCTTTTTTATTCTTTGAGATAGGGTCTTGCTAAGTTGCCCAGGCTACATCAAACTTGTGATCCTCTTGCCTCGGTCTCCTAAATCACTGGGATTATAGGTACATGCCAAGGAGCCATGTAAGGTAATTTATATTAAAATGTCAGTGGCTCCCAGAAACGGTAAAACAGGCTGTCTAGAAAAGGCAAAGCCTTGATGGACTTAATGGAATCTTCTGGTGGACTTTAGTGCAGTGTGGAAAAAGGACAGGAGAGATCTCTGGGGAGATTTACAAGTACCCAACAGACCTAGCAGCTCAAAGACAGCCTGGGAGGTGAGAGAAACCTCCTTTCCAGCTCATGTCTCCATGCAGAGCAGATGGCCCTCCCAGGCACATCTGAGCTTCTGGCTCTGTTGTTCCCTTTCTCTGAGGGATCTGTCTGTCCCCTGTCATCCTATCAATTCAGCTATGTTCCAAAGCTGTTGTGTAGGTATGTATTCATTAATCATGAGTTTCTTTCTTTCTTTTGGTGGTGCTGGGGATTGAACCCAGTGTCTCATACATGCTAGGCTAGCACTCTACCAGGAACTACACCCTCAACTCCAAGCATCTAACACTGATTATTTTGAAAGAGGGAGATCTACTCTTATGGACTAATTTAAGATGAATTGTGTGTGAGAGGGTAAGAGGGAAGGACCAGTAAAGAGATGGGACAAGTTAGATTATTAGAATAATCATCAGCCTGCTGGGTGCAAGGCACACACCTGTAATCCCAACAACTGGGGAGGTTGAGGCAGGAGAATTGCAAGTTCAGAGCCAATCTCAGCAATATAGCGAGGCCCTAAGCCACTCAGTGAGACTCTGTCTCTAAATAAAATATAAAATAGGGCTGGGGATGTGGCTCAGTGGTTAAGTGCACCTGGGTTCAATCCCCAGTACCAAAAAAAAAAAAAAAAAAAAGAATAATCATCAATCATTAACCTGCTTTTCTATCTAGCCACAGTGTATCAACTTAACCACTCTCCTAGTTTTGTACCCATTCATCCACCTATCATTCACCACCTAACCACCTTTCCATTCATCTGTCTGAATACCTATCTGGGCACCCACATCCCTTATGACTACTGGAGATCCAGCCTTCTGTGCACACTGGAAGCACAGATGTGAACACTATCATTCCCCTGCCTTTGAAGTCCTCCCAGTCTAGCAGGAGAGACATCCACAGGTGTATCTCACAGCATGATTCTGTGATCAATGCTGTGGACATCCAAAGGACCATTTGATTATGACATTGACGTTATAACTGAATACTGACAGATCTGTCAATGTTTTCCAGGAGATAAAAAGAGGAAGAGCATTCCTTGAAGTGGGAACAGCATGGGTAAACCTTGGGATGTGTAAAAGAAAACAAGTAGGATTGAAGCATAGGGTGGATGGAGGGCTGAGGCAGAAGTTGAGTGGGAAGCTGACTAGGGGTCTTTAATTCCTGAGCCTGAGGAGCAGGGATGGCTTTTCAGCAAAAGAACCAGCACCCAGAAATTGTGACCAGAGGCCCAAGATGGCCATCAGGCTCCCATTCAAGATTCCAAGGATACATAGGTGCCAAATTCCAGCCTATAACTCATAGAAATAAAAAGACCTTAAACCTCAGGAAAGATGCCATTCATAGGAACTGCCTCAGGGATGGCTGGACAGATAGACAAGTGGGTGTGCAGATGCAATCATGGGCTCTGGTCCACACCATGTAGTCTGGGGACACGAGCCAGTGATCCAACATGGCCAGGAGCATCAGGCATGTGCATCCCAATGTACCTGGCTTCACAGGGCTTGGGGGACTCACAGGATACCCAGCCATATCCCCAAGGGAAGAAAACCATAAAGTCAAGACCACTCCCAGCTAGGGCTCTAAGAATTTCTTAGAGGACAGCACCTTCTCAATTATTTTGAATTTAGCTCAATTTGGAGTCTAAGAAACTGCTATAGGCCTCTTTCAGGAACACTGGGCACTGTTGGTTCCATCAAAGGAAGCTCTCACAGGGAGTGAGATAGAACAGTTGAGAATGTGTCCTAGGAATAACACCTGGCAGGGGATAGGGCTCAGTGACCCAACCTCCTGCCCAATGCTGCCAGGTTTCCAGGCATCACGCCTGGTCAGAAAAAGCCCTCAAACTTAACAGCTTGTGCAGGCAGATCTTAGGGTGCTAGAGGAACTTGGGGCAGAGGATGTTGTGCTGGGAGGTTCTGGGTTGCCAAGTGCTGTGGGGAGACACCAGTTGGCTCTGGAATGAAGTGGGCAGCAGTCCGCAGGTGGGGTGAGTCAAGAAGGCTAGGACAATGGGGCTACAGGATGAGAAGGGGCCTCAGGGCTCCCCACTAAGCCAGAGAGTCCTGTGGCAAATCATCCCATGTGCTTTCCAGGCAGGGAGATGCCAATGGCACATACCCGGTCCTCAGCCCTGCTATTCGGCTGGCTAATGAAGTCTTCTAGTAAACTAGTCAAGCATCACCTGGAAGCTGAGCACAATGCACTGGCTGCAGTGGGGTCACCTAGGGAGACCGTTGCACACTACTGGCCAGAAATGACCTGGCCAGGGCGAGGGAACCCCACAGGCAGGAGGTGGGAAGTTTCCTCCACTTCAGAATTGCAATAGAGCTTGAAGGAACATGGCACCACCTCCAAGATAAGAAGGGAAGGGAGGGCATTCCAGGTAGAGAGCATGGCTATGGCAAAGGCAGGGGGGTATAAGAGGGAAACAGGGGGAAGGAAACAAGGTCTGCTCCTGGCAACAGCATCTGTGACGGTACAGACTTCAGGACACAGAGCTGCTGGACAGGGAAGATGAAGCTCCTTTGAGATGAGACTTCACAGCCTGAGCCTCCTTATGGGGCCACCCCAGTGTGAGGGTTCCCTTAACCTCTCACCTCCACCCGGGATCTCATTGCTGCATTCTATAGGAAGAAAGCTAGGGCTGGGAGGGAATGAAGCCGTAATTGAAAGATGAGCATGCGCATGTCCTGCTGGGAAGTTCTGTGACTCACGCAGGGAGGACACTGTCTTGGTCACGATGGGCTTGGGGATGGGACCTGTATCTGCTGGAAATATCTCACCTTGGAGTCAGTGTAAATTTCCAATTCCCACCCAGCAACTAGTTCACAGTGGAACTCGAAAGAAGTCCATCTGTCTAAACCTCAGTTTCTCCATCTGTTTAATATTATTGATGCTCTAGGCTTGAGGCCATTTAAATGAGTCTGTGGACTAGAAGTATCCATAAATGGGGTTCCAATGAGTCCTTGAACTTGTGGCCAACTCTGCAAGTGTTGTTAAAGCCTCCAGCCAAAGGGCCCTAGCTAGGCAAGTACTCTACCACTGTGCTACATCCTGTGCCCTGTGTTTCCTTTCTCGTTCATTGTGGGATGTGTTCTTGATATGTTGCCCAGGCTGTTCTTGAATCTCTGCGCTCAAGTGATCCACCTGTTTCAGCTTCCTGAGTAGCTGGGACTACAGGTGCACACTACTGCTCCCAGGCTGGGTGAGGGTTTAAGGAAGCAGGGATTTATTTGCTCCAGACAGGAAGTGGAGGTAAGTCTATGATTAGGTATCTTAATAAATAATATACAGGATGTACACTAGGGTGGAGACTAAAGCTGTAATGGGTAATGAAGTTGCATATTAGCCAGGTTGAGGCTAGGGATGTAGCTCAGTGGCAAAGCCCTTGCCTATCATGCACAAGTCTCTGGTTCAATTCCCAGATCCACAGAAAATAAAAACAAAGCCACATCAGCTGGGTTAGGGGGATATTTGGTTTTTTGGTTTTTTTTTTTTTTTTTTTGGCTTGGAAAATGTTCATGTGTCTGTGCTAAGGCAAGAAGACTACAGGCTGGTGCCAGGCATGATGGTGCATGCCTGTAATCCCAACAACTTGGGAGGCTGAGGCAAGATGATCACAAGTTTGAGGCCAGACTCATCAACTTAATGAGGCCCTAAGCAACTTAGTGAGACCCTGTCTCAAAATTAAAAACAACAAAAGGGCTAGTGATGTGGCTCAGTGAATAAGCACTCCTGCTTTCAATCCCTGGTACCAGAAAAAAGAAAGATTGCAGCCAGGTCTTATTTTTGTCTTGATCCATTATAATTACATCAGGCTGGTCTGAAGTTGATGTTTTGTGAAATTGTTCAAGTTCAACAGGAGGACACCAAGGCCTAGTTGTGGGTGCCAGTACAAGCTTTCAGCTATTAGGGGGCTATTTTTCTCAGCATGACACACTGAGAATCTTAGTTTGCACCAAATTTTCTGGAAGATCTGGGATCTCACAAAGAAACAAATGATTAATCTCTATAGCTGTGTGTTTGGTGTGTGTGTGTGCGTGTGTGTGTGTGTGTTGCTGGGGATGGAACCAGGGCTGCATGCATTTGCCAGGTAAGTGTGGTACTCCTAAGATACATGCCCAGCCCCAACAAGCTTTGAGTCACATATATCTAGCCCCTTGGGTTGCTTATCAACAGTTTATCACATTGGAGCCTCAGTTGCAACCTTTGTAAAATAGCAAGCTCCTATGGCTGGATGAGGTCCTATGTGGAGGGTGGAGCCACCAGCCGAGTCTCCAACAATGTGAAATAAATCACTCTGTAAAAACCAGTCTTTGTGAAATTAAATCCCTCAATCTTAAAACCAACATGGACTATTGGATGGCCACAAGAAAGACTGGTTTCTTTTGTGAAGAACAGCTTTTTTCTTCTTTGTGCTTTTCATTTAATTTGTTTATTTATTACTTATCTGTTTTTTGTGATGTTGGGGATTTAACCCAGGGCCTTGAGCATACTTTTTTTTAAAGGGCCTTTTATCACACTAATGGAGGAGGGTTTGTCATCTAACAAAAATACATTTTTCTCCTTTGCACCAGCAATCCCACTCAGCAATTTACTGTGAAGAGACACCTCCATCTATGTGGAAATACATGCACACGAGGTTATTCATTGCAGCATGGTTTATGACAAAATAGTGGAAACAATACCAGTTCCTACACACCCAGTAGTTGAATAAACTGTGGAACATTCACACAATGGCTCCTATGCAGCTGTAAAACGACTGAGAAAGAAATCTATGAACTGACTACTGTTAATCAAAGAAGGCAAAGTGCAAAAAAGTGTGTATAGAAGACAGACATATTGGTGTGTACCTACAGTCCTAAGTACTGGGGAGGCTGAGGCAGGAGGATTGCTTGAGCCCAAGACCTTGAGGCCAGCCTGGGCAATAGAGGGAGATCCTATCTCAAAAAAAAGTAAGTAAACAAACAAATAAATATAGTATGCAAACCTTCCTATAAGAAATAAGATGACAGAAAATATACATGTATTTGTTTATCATTACAAAAAAGAAACACGGGAAAGATAAAGCAGAAACTAGTGAGATTGGTTCCTTGAGAGTAATGGTTGGGAGGCGTGGGCCAGGGACATGGCTCAGTGGTAGAGAGTTTGCCTGGCATGTACAAGGCCCTGGGGTTCAATCCCCAGCACCACAAAAATTAAAAAAAAGGGAGTGGGATAGGAGAAAGGAGAAAGAGAAGTGATACTTCTCTGAGAATACTTTTTGGTTTAGTTCTGACTTTTAAAACTATCTCAATGTTTCACATTTAAAAATAAATAAAATTGACAAGGATAGGAGAAAGTTACTGTTACTGGGAAAGTAAAATGGTGCAGCAGCTATGAAAAACAGTATGAAACTTCCTCAAAAGTCTAAAAATAGGGGCTAGGGAAGTGGCTCAATGGTAGAGTGTTTGCCTAGTATGCATGAGGACCTGGATTCTATACCTAGCACTGCAAAAAAAAAGTTAAAAATATAACTACTATGTGATCCAGCAATCCCACTACCAGGTATACATGTACAACAATTGAAATCAGGATCTTAAAGAGATATTTGCACACCTGTGCTCAGAGTAACATTGTTCTCAATGATAAAAAGGTGGAAGCAATCCAAGTGTCCACTGACATACGAATGAATAAACAAAATGTGGAATATATCTACGAAGGAATATCATTGAGCCTTAAAAAAATGAAGGACATGTCCTACAACATGCATGAAACATGAGGACATCATGCTAAGTGAAATAAGCCAGTTACGAAACTACAAGTATTTTATGATTCTGTGAGGTGATTAGTCAAATTCTTAGAAAGTAGAATGGGGTTGCATGGACTGGGAGCAGGTGGAATGGGGCATTAGGGTTTAAGGGGAAGTCAGTTAATTTGAGAAGATAAAAAATGTTCTGGGGATGAAGGGTGGTGTTGTTTGAACAATGTGAATGTCCTTAATGCCACTGAAATATACTCTTCAGAATGGTTAAGATTTCAGGCACAGTGGCACACACCTGTAATCCCAGCAGCTCAGGAGGCTGAGGCAGGAAAATCGAGAGTTCAAAGCCAGCCTCAGCAACTTCACAAGGCCCTAAACAACTCAGTGACACCCTGTCTCAAAATAAAATACAACAAAGGGCTGGGAATATGGCTCAGGGGTTAAATGCCCCTGGGTTCAAACCCTGGTACAAAAAAAAATGGTTAAGATGGTAAATTTTATGTTAGGTTTATTTTACCAAAATTTAAAGAAGTATGCTTATTGAGGCTAGGGATGTGGCTCAGAGATAGAGCACTTGCCTTGCAAGTACAAAGACCTGGGTTCAGTTCCTAGCCCTGCAAAAATTATATATATATATATATGTTCAGGGAAAGAAAAAAAAGATATACAGTGACTCAGGAGACTGAGGCAGGAAGATGACAAGTTGGAGGCCAGCCTCAGCAATTTAGCGAAGCCCTAAACAACTTAGCCTGACCCCGAGTTCAATCCCCATTACTCACCCCCTACTCTCCAACAAATAGAAGTGAGGGTGGTAGGAAGTGAGGGAGGTAGGAAAACTCTTCCTCACAGTAAAATTCTAGCTATACAAGTTTTTAAAAAATCATTTGAAACCAAACTGTGGTTTCCTGCAGTTGGTATACTGCCCCTGCCTGCCCTCTAATTATTAATTATTATTATAATTTTTTGGCAGTACTGGGGGTTGAACTCAGTGGCTCTCACACTGGCTCTCCCAAAAAGTTACTTTTTTTTTTAATTCATTTGAGACAGGGTCTCCCTAAGTTGCCTCAAACTTGAGATCCTCCTGCCTCGGGCTTCAAAGACACTGGAATTACAAGCCTGCACCATTGTACCCAGCAATTAGTGCATGTTAATTATACAAAAGAATGGGATTCATGGTGATGAGCTCCTACATGTGTATCACTTACTTTGATAGTATCTGTCTTCCTTCCATCTCTACCCTCCTCTTCTCTTTCTATCACTTTTGGGTGATCTGATCTACTTGTGAAGTGTCAATTTTTTTTTTTGGTAGTGGGGATTGAACCCAGGGGACTTAACCACGGAGTAACACTCACAGCCCTTTTTTATATTTCATTTAGAGACAGGGTCTCACTGAGTTGCTTAGGGCCTTGCTAAATTGCTTAAGCTGACTTTGAACTCATGATCCTCCTGCCTCAATCTCCTGAGTCACAGGGATTACAGGTGTGCCTGGCTAAAGTATTAATTCCTTTTTTAACCTTTATTTTATTTATCTATTTGGTGCTGAGGATCGAACCCAGTACCTCACTCATGCTATGTGAGCGCTCTACCACTAAGCTACAGCCGCAACCATAACACATTAATTCTTAACAACAGGATCACCTCAGATTTTTCCTCCACCTAGGGTCATATTTACTACTGCCTAGTGGATTTTCTGACACGATGCCTCAGTAAACATCACAGATAGAAAAAAAAATTAAATAAATCATCATTTGGCTACTATCAGAGTAGAAATTCAGGCAAGAACCATCAAAGGTTAATAAGCTTTTATTTTATTTTTTTTTTTATTTTTAGATTGAGTCTAGCTATGTTGCCCAGGCTGGCCTTGAATTCCTCAGCTCAAGTGATCCTCCTGCCTCACCCTTTTAAGTAGCTGGCACTACAGGTGTGTGCCACCACACCTGATGCTAAACTTGTAAGTTGAAGTTTGAGAAAAAAACTGCATAGTTATATAGTTTCAAAGTATCTTGGCTAACCTGGGTAACATAGCAAAATCCTTAAAAAACAAAACAAAATCCCAGCAACTCAGGAGGCTGAGAGAAGATGGTAGCAATTTCAAGGCCAGCCTTAGCAATTTTGCAAGGCCCTCAGCAACATAGGGAGACCCGATCTCAATTCAGAAAAAAAAGTGGGGGTAGGCAGGGATGTACTCAGAGTTAAAGTGCCCCTGGATTAAACACCCAGTACCAAAATCATCATCATCATCATCATCTCTATAAGATACTAAATACAAATGGAAAATAAAACTAGGTTCAATGGCACAAACATGTAACCCCAGGGACTAGGGAGGCTGAGGCAGCAAGATCACATGTTCAAGGTCAGCCACAGCAAGTTAGCAAGACATTCTATCAAAGAATACAAAAGGCTGGGGATATAGTTCATTAGTGGAATCCACCTGGGTTCCATCCCCAGTCCTGAGAAAAAGAAAGAAAAGAAAAATATATTTGCCTTGCAGAAACCTGGAAGCCATCACTTAAACCAAATGACTAAAACTAATACCAACAATTTGGGGATTAACCAATACCTTGTGCTTACTGATACACTGAGAACACAGTGTCACTTCTGTGGAATTCCTGCCCAAAATATGTAATCTGAATCTAATCATGAGGAGACATCAGATAAACCTAAAATGAAGGACATTCTTCCAAAGAACTGGCCCGTGTTCTTCAAAAGCATCAAGATGAAAAACAGAAAAATCAAAACCATGAAAGTTAAGGGAAGAATTAAGACCCCCTAACAACACAAAGCATCTGTTTGCCTAGGCCTTCCTTTTGACATAGAAAGACATTATTAGCAGCTGTGTGGGCACCTGTAATTGGTTCGCCAAGGTAGAAGGATCACAAGTTTGAGGCCAGTCTGGACAAATTAGGAAACCCTGTCTCAAAAAAAAAAAAAAAAAAAAAAAAAAAAAAAAAAAAGTAAAGAAAAGAAAAGAAAAAAGAAAGAAAAATAGAAAAGGTTGGGGATGTAGCTTAGTGGTAGAGAGCCCCAAGTTCAATTCCCAGATGTGGGTGGGATGGTGGGGGGTGCAATAAGAGAGAACGGGTTGGGGGTGTAGCTTAGAGGTAGAGTACTTGCTTAGCATTCACAAAGCCCTGAGCTCCATGCTCCCACACCTCAAAAAAAAAAAAAAAAAAAAAAAAAAGAAAGAAAGAAAAAGAGAGAGAGACTACATTTCTCTTCAATTGCCATTGGTGTTTCCAAGCCAAGAATTGCTAATCCCACCCTTTTGTTTAACAGAAAGGTACACCACTGGGTGAGTGGGCATGACTTCCTTCACTCCATAGAGACAGGCATTAATCTTGTTAGAATCCGTTTTCCTTAGCTCTTGGATTCAGGGTGGTGTCCAGCTTGACCTGGCCTTCCTTCTCTCCTCATCAAAGCTAAGCACCCCTAGTACCCAATAAATGCTCCTTTGGAAAAATAGGCCTTTCTTAGGGGTGTGTGTGGGGTGTGTGTGGGCAAAGAACTGAAATGTAATGCCCAGAAGCTGCAGGGTGGGGTAGAGAGCAGGTGCCGCAAAAATTCTTAGCGTAGGTGCACACAGAGCCCAATACAGATCTTTGTTGAGGCGACTTTAAGTGCTTTATAAATGCTCCCTTTATAAGTGCTCTGTATTAGCTTCCTTGTACTGCACAGGAACACTTACTAATCGCTGGGGTCACCTTCCTTGCAGGGTCGAATCCGGTGGGGAATTAGGCAAGCATATCAGTTATCGCTGAGCCAAGTATCCACAGTAAGCCTTTAGGGGAGGCACAGGTGCCTAGTCTGTGTTCATAGGAGGCACTGTCATTAAATGTTCCTGGCCAGTCCCTGGGGTAGGGAGAATTGGAAATCCCTTCATTCTCTCAAAGGATGGGAAAGGATAGACTTTGGTTTTTTTCCCCATCTGTGAAACCCGGACACAACGGTGTTGAGAGAACATGAGTGGGCGAGCATTTGGGGGAGAAGGGGCTTGCCCTACTCCCTCCCCCTATATTTTCCAACTCAATTTCCAAGGATCAGAAATTTGTCCGTTCGTAAGTTTAAGCGAGACCAGAAAACCTTCCGAAGCGAATGTTCCAGGGCTGGAATAGCAACAGGCCAGAGAAATGCGCGCGCGAACATTCTGCGCGCCGACGTCTTCCAGCACCCCGCGCCCCGCGCCCCGCTCCCCGCTACCCAGCTGCTCCTCCTTCACTTGATCCTCCCGCTCCCTCCTCCTGATCCCCGCCCCGCTCCTGCTGTCCGATTGGCTGATCCTGGCGGCCGGCCCGCCCCGGGATTTAAAGGGCCCGCTCTGCCGCGCCGCCCTGGGAGCCGCTGCTGGTCCTGGCCTTGCGGCCTGCGGGGAAGGCTGCCCGGAGGAGGAGGCGACGGTGGCAGCGGCGGCGCGTCCCCGGCCCCCAGGACCACGGCTTCCTTTCTGCCAGGTAGGTTGCTAGTAGTGTGCGTGTGGATCTCCTGCTCCCATCCTGATCCGGCCTCACCGCGAGATCTGTAGCGCATGTCCTGGGACCCCCTCCGCATCACCTTTCCGACTTCCCCTTCTGCTGTGTCCCCTGCCAACACCTCCACCTCCCTGCAGTCCCTGAACCTGGGAAGGGCTTTGTTGGCGGCCTTTCACCGGGTGGGGGTGAGATGGGGCGCGCGGAGGATACAGGACACCCCCCCATCCATACAAGGAGAGATGCACACGGCCCCAAAGTGTCACAGAATCCCCCTCTCTGCTCTCCACACAGAGCGACTCTACCTTGGAAACCAAGAACCCCCCTACCCCCCCGCCCCATTTGATGTATGGGCCTATAATGCACATCATTCAATCACCACCTCAGACCGGACAGTTCAGAGCATTCAAGACACACAGGTCCTTCATTCACCGCAGGTCACAGCTGTGTGTATGCATTCAGAACACTCACCCCCAGCACACAGTTGGTGGCTCAATCTGATGTACCTGATGTTCACATCCTCTCCCAGGCTCCCAATACCAGCTGTAGAGTCCACAGCCCCCAAAAGTGCTCAAGTCCATCCCTTGAACATGGGCGACCCCATGGACATCCTACTCCCTCTGTGTTCCCCCTTGGCAGACCTATCCATCTGTCTATCCATCCGTGGGGGTCTACAATGGCCACCTTCAGCCGCCAGGAATTTTTCCAGCAGCTACTGCAGGGCTGTCTCCTGCCTACTGTCCAGCAGGGCCTTGACCAGATCTGGCTGCTTCTTGCCATCTGCCTCGCCTGCCGCCTCCTCTGGAGGCTTGGTAAGTGCCTGCCATACTGTGTGCCACAACACCAGATAATATCATATCTGCCACATTTGTCCATAAGCCACACCTTATTCTGCCACATCCAGCCATGCCAAACTAGGTCCCAACATGTCTAGCCCCATCACATTCCACCAGGCCATTCCCCATTCCACCAACCACATCCTACTCAGCCCAGCCACCTCAAGCCACACTAGGCCAAACCACATCCTATTATACCAAGCCATGCCCTTCAGTATTCCTGCATTCCGGGATTCTAGAAAACTGAGGTTCTTGGATCTTGGGATCCTGAAATGTCTACATCTCAAGATTATAAAATTCTGGAATGCTGATGTTGTAGGGTTATGGAATCCCAAAATACCATATTTACAGGGTGTGGAGGTTTTGATAAGTTGAAATCCTCACATTCTAGGCTTCTGAAATGTTGGCATTCTGGATTTCTATAATCAGGACATGATGAGATTTCTGGATTCTAGAATTCTGGAATGTCTCCAAAATCCTAGCAGGCCTGTATCCAAATGATAAGGTTCCAAGTCCCAAGGTTCCTATAGGATACAGAGATATTTTTGGAAATCTGAGATTCAAAGGGTTGTCTCATTCTTTTATCTTTTTATTTTAAATGGATGTGTTAATTCCCCAAGATTTATTATTATTGTTAATATTGTTGTGGTGCTGGAGTTGGAACCCAGGGCCTTGCACATGCTAGATAGGCTCTCTTATCACTGAGCTACATCCCAGCCCTCCTAGTTTTATTATTTAGACATATTTCAAAGCTACTAAGAAGTTGGAATAGTACAATGAACTATAGTACAATGTATATTCCAATAGTACAATGAATACAGTGCAATGAACTATTCATATATCACCAGATTCTCCAACTGTTAACCTTTTGCCCCATTAGCTCCCTCAAACTATCTTTCTCTCTTCTGTCCATCCATTCATCTATCCTCTTCCTGCATCACTTGAATAACTTGCTTATATCATGACACTTCACCCCCAAATCCTTCATGTGTAGCCCCCAAGAACAAGAATATCCTCTCCCAAACCACAGCCTCAACCATTACCCCCAACAACAATATTACCCAACATAAACTGATATTCGAATTTCTTCTCCGTCACCCAAATGTCCTTGATAGAGGTTTCTTTTCTTTAAACCCAGCCCTTGCCACCCTCTCTAGCTCTTCAATATCAGCCTTGGGCTTTCTCCAATCCTACCACATTCCAACCTCTAGGCCTTTACCCAGGCTTTGTCCTCTGCCCAGGTCCTTCTCCCCTCCCTACCAATCCACCAACCTTCCCTTTCTTGTTCTTTCTCTCCCTCCCTCCTTCTCTCCCTCTTTCTCCCTTTTTCTCTTGTTCTTTCTCCCTCTCCCCCGAAGGGTTGCCATCCTACCTGAAGCATGCAAGCACCGTGGCAGGCGGGTTCTTCAGCCTCTACCACTTCTTCCAGCTGCACATGGTTTGGGTCGTGCTGCTCAGCCTCCTGTGCTACCTCGTGTTGTTCCTCTGCCGACACTCTTCCCATCGTGGCGTCTTCCTCTCGGTCACCATCCTCATCTACCTACTCATGGGGTATGGGTGTGCATCCTCATCCTCACCTGGTTGGCAGAGGGCAGGCGAGTCCCCAGGCATCTGATGAAGTTGTCCAAGATGGGGAGGGCATGAGATTTTGAAAGGAAAGAAGGGGGTCTTGGAGAATCATTCTATGAGGAGGCACCAAACAGGGAGGGTGTGGAGTATTCCTGGAGAAACGTTCCTGGGAGACATGTCTTTTCATAAAGTTGTGCAGGTCGGGTTGGGTATGGGCTTCCCCCGGAGGAGGGAGCTAGGAGAATTTTCCTTCCATGAGGTTGTGCAGAACAGGGGAAAGCAGAACCCTCTTAGCACCTTGGTACCCCCCACCCCCGTGGTATCAGAGGCCATAGGGGTTTTGGGGCCAAGACTAGCGCCTTTTTTTCTTCAGTGAGATGCACATGGTGGACACGGTGACATGGCACAAGATGCGAGGTAGGTAGCCCTGCCCCAGCCCTCCTGTCCCCTCCATGTCTCCTAACTGTCCCCACTCTGGGTCTCTTCACCTCCACTTTTCTCCCCTGCCCACTGCCCCATAATGTATGCCTCATGGTCCCCTTGTGTCTGTGTCTCTTTCTACCATGTTTTCCTGGAGAATCTGCTGGGTCATCTCATGTATATGATGCTCTTGAGTAAGGGTGTCTGCCTGTCCTGGGCCCACTGCCTGTTTGGCCCAGTGCCCACATACCCATCCTTGTACCCCCTTTTCCTCTCACCTGGTGTGCCCTATCCCTCCATGCTGACCTGCTCTCTTGCCCATCCACTTGACCATGGGCCCCACACATAGGGGCCCAGATGATTGTGGCCATGAAGGCAGTGTCTCTGGGCTTCGATCTGGACCGGGGCGAGGTGGGTGCAGTGCCCTCGCCTGTGGAGTTCATGGGCTACCTCTACTTCGTGGGCACCATCGTCTTTGGGCCCTGGATATCCTTCCACAGCTACCTACAGGCTGTTCAAGGCCGCCCACTGGTGAGGTCCTGGGAGGACAGGTGGGCAGGGACTGTGGGAGCCATCACTGGGCAGTGCTTACAAAGCCTTGATCCCCACAGAGCCGCCGATGGCTGCAGAAGGTGGCCCGCAGCCTGGCGCTGGCCCTGCTGTGCCTTGTACTGTCCACTTGTGTGGGCCCCTACCTCTTCCCCTATTTCATCCCCCTCGATGGTGACCGCCTCCTTCGCAAGTGAGTATAATCTTTGAGACCCCTGCCCAGCAGTGAGGGGGTTGGGTAGGGGCCTGGGGTCTCCCCACCTCTGATCCTGTCTCTTAATACTACTCTGTCTGTCTTCTGTTACTACAGCAAGAAACGCAAAGCCAGGTAAATGAGGGCAGGTGCTGAGGGTGAGGGAGGCTGACTAGGGATGGGGGCAGGGCTTAGGCCAGAAGTTGGAATCTATCTGACTGTGTACCTCATGACTAGTCAGAGATTGGATATCCATCTATAACTGTCCATTTGACCAAGATTGACTCTATGACTCGGTGTATGACTGACACTCTGACACATACTCTGTCTGACTGTCCATCTGTTTAGTTCTTTCACCATTCAAAGGAAGTTACATGGCTATAATGGGGAGTGACAAGTTTGTACTGGTTGGTGACTAACCTGTCTGTGACTCCAGCTAGGGGGATGTATAGGTTGTTTGCCTATTGCCACTGATCCCCTGAGTATGACTAGCTGTACCATTGTCTATGACAGAGTGTGTGACTGTCATTGAATAGGGTAAATCGAAGTTGATGATTCCTGCTGACCTCTGATCTGACTGTAGTGTGCTATGTGCCTGCCTGTGATTGATCCTGCCTTTGTGTCTGCCTTCTCTGACTGCTTGATATAGTCCAGCTGAGAGGTCATGACCAGGGATGAGCCTGCGCGTGTACATATGATCCACTGTCTGCCTCTGGTTTGTGCAGGACCGGATCTGCTATCTGATTATGACTCCCTCCCCCATTCACTGGCTGCTAATTATGTCTGATGCTGATGAGTCTTAAAAAAGTCACTTGACCAGTGTCACCCAGCTAAGCAGCCAAGCATTAATCCCAGGACAGATTTCAGAGCCTGTTCTTTTTCCAGCGCAGGATGCTTGACCATCTGATTGTGAAACTGCCAGTGTGTTTATGTGTGCATAATGGAACAGTTGACAGTCTCTGCAACTCACTAAGGGATTTTTTTGACTGTTTTATGGTCTCTACAAGGCTGAAAGTCTGATAACATTTGTGTCTGGCAGTGTGACTGTTTAAGGGTGCAGATCCATGCCATATCATAGGCCAGGTCACGTATCCGTTTAAGTTGCATTAAAACAGCTGCCTGACAGTGTGTCTGTGTGTCTGCCTCTTTTGCCACTGCATTTCTGTTTTGTCTGTGAACATCTCAGGCCAACCTTTGGGGCCTCTCTGACTTTCTTTTCTTTCTCCTCTGCTCCCTTCCTGACCCCTGGGGGCCCTAGGGGCACCATGGTAAGGTGAGTCCACAGAGCAGGGGTGGGGATGCTATCACGTGGTGGGGTGTCCTGGCAGGGCCTGGGCATGATGCCTCTCTCCCCTGCCTCTTTCTTCCCAGGTGGCTGAGAGCCTACGAGAGTGCTGTCTCCTTCCACTTCAGCAACTATTTTGTGGGCTTTCTATCGGAGGCCACGGCCACGTTGGCAGGGGCTGGCTTCACGGAGGAAAAGGATCACCTTGAATGGTGGGGAGGGCACGGGTGCCCCTTCTCCTACATGGTGCTGCCTAGACGAGCTGCAGGGAGGAGGGAGGGTACTCCCAGGGGAGGGAAGAGCCAAGACAAATGTGTAGCAACCAGATGGACAGAGTCCAACTGGATCTGCATGTGTCTTTTGCCTACAGGGACCTAACGGTATCCAAGCCACTGAATGTGGAACTGCCCCGGTCAATGGTGGAAGTTGTCACAAGCTGGAACCTGCCCATGTCTTACTGGCTAAATAATTGTGAGTCATCAAGTCACCACTCCAGGGGAGTTGGTAACCCTGGCCCTTTCGCACATTTATGCAACAAATATTTACTGAGCAACTACTGTGTGTGGGCACTGAAGATACGGCAGGGACAACAAAAAGTCACAAAGGGACTGGTGTGTAGCTCAGTTGTAGAGCATTTACCTAGCATACCCAGGTCCTGGGTTCAATCCCCAACACTACAAAAAAAAAAAAATCACATAAATCCTTGTCCTGGTATAACTGGCATTTACAAGGAGAGCAGATACTATAGAAGAGAAAAAAAAACACAAATAGATTAGGTGGTGATAAGTGCTCTAATAAAAAGAAACAATAAGGCAGGTAAAGGAAATCCAGGTTACAAGAGTAGGGAGCTATGTTTTAATTTAAAATAAATTAGCCAGGGCAACTCTGAATGAGGACAGGGCATTAGGACATTTGAACAAAGACCTGAGGAAGGTGATGGCGCAAGGAATGCAGATATATGGGGGAAGTGTGTGACAGATGGAGGAAACAGAAAGTGCAAAGGCCCTGAGGCAGCTTGGTGTGTGAGTAATAGCAAGGTCATTAGGGCAGGGTGCTAGGAATGTGGCTCAGTGGTAGAACTTCTGCTTAGTGTGTGTGAGGGTCCGGGTTTGAGTCCTAGCATTGAAAAGAAACAAAAAGAGGTTATTAGGGTAAGCAGAGTGAATGAGGAGGCCGATGGTAAGACATGTGACCCATGGAGGGGGACTTTGACTTTTTGAGGCAGTCAAGGGCAGGGCTCTGCATAGAAGAGGGCCATGGGCAATGTGTTAGGTTCCTGCCACTGTTAGCAACACAGGCCAGCAATAGTGGCGGGCAATGGCAACAGGGCACACGGAGAAGAGAGAAGAGATCAGATTCTGGATACATTCTGAAGGAGGAACTAACAGGATTTGCTAAATTCTGGGAGTGGGGAAGAGCAGATGGAAGGTGATTTCAAGGGTTTTTGCCCTGAGGACCTGGAAGGGTGAAATTGACATTGAACTTGGGAAGACCATGGGATAAACATGTTGGAAGGGAAGATCAGGAGCTAGGTTTTAGACATTTGAAGGAGGAGGCCATCTTAAGGATTTTATTCTGGGGTCCCAATAGATGGTGGGGATCAGGGCTCTCGAGGAAGGGCAGAGGGACTCTCCAAAGAGCCTTAACCCACATCTCTCCCTGCCAGATGTTTTCAAGAATGCTCTCCGTCTGGGAACTTTCTCAGCTGTGCTGGTCACTTATGCAGCCAGTGCCCTCCTGCACGTGAGCAGGGCAGAACAGGATGGTGGGGGGATGCATGGTGGGGGTGGTAGAGTCTCTTCCTCACTTACCTCACTGCCCTTGGGTCCCCAGGGCTTCAGCTTCCACCTGGCTGCGGTACTCCTATCTCTGGCATTTATCACTTACGTGGAGCATGGTGAGTATAGGGCCTAGTCAGCAGACAGATGGAATGTTGGTAGGAGTCTGGAGCCACTGTCGCCTGAGGCTAAACTGACCCCTTATCTTTTGCACTATCCCAGTCCTCCGGAAGCGCCTGGCTCGGATCCTCAGTGCCTGCGTCCTGTCCAAGCGGTGTTTGCCTGACTGTTCACACCGGCATCGCTTGGTGAGGGTTCAGCCTGGGCAATCTTATGCCCAATGCTTCCCCCCAGAAATGTCACTTATGTCTCCATCTTGTACCTGTCTCAGAATACCCAGCCTACTATTCTCGTCCTGGAGCCATCCCCATAACCTCACCTTTATTCACTGGCATCTGTTTCTCTAACAGGCATTTATTGAACACCTGCTGTATACGCACCTGGCATTCATTCCTCCAAGGAACATTTATTGAGCACATGCTAGTTCTAAATGCTGGAGATGCAGTAGTGAACAAAGGAGACCAAAGTCCTGGCCCTTTGGGACAAACATGTTAACAGGGGAGACAGTAAAATAAAAATGTCAATGAAGTCTAATAGTTTGTCAGGGGCCATGCGTGGTGGGCATGCCTGTAATCCCAGCAACTTGGGAGGCTGAGGCAGAAGGATCACAAGTTTGAAGATATGCTCTGCAACTTAGTGAGGCCCTAAGCAACTTAGTGAGATCCTGTCTCAAAAATAAATGAAAAGGGCTGGGGATATGACTCAGTGGGAAAGTACCCCTGGGTTCAATCCCCAGTACCAAAAAAAAAAAAAAGTTTGTCAGGGTACAAGTAGTACTAAATGTAAGGAAGAGGGGATGGGAAATATGGGGGGTGGTTTCCATTTTAAATAGGGTCAGGGGAGTCCCCCTGGGTGTGGTGACTTTTGAGTTTTAAGTGAAGGAGGCGAGGGAGGGAAGCATTCCAGGTAATGGAAAGACCCAGTGTAAAAGGCCTGAACATGGGAGTGGGCCTGGAATCATTGACAAACAGTGAGAAGGTCAGGGTGTCTTGAGCAAAATGAGGAGGATGGGGTTGGGGAAAATATGGGCCCTCTAGGTTATGGCGGGATTCGTTTTTGTTCTGTTGTTGTTTTCATTCTGTTTGCCAGAAGAAATACAGACAACTCCCATTCGTCTCCCACCTGGTACCAATGTTCATCACCATAAACCCCCAGTTCAAAGTCCCACCATTTTTGCTCCTCTGGCTAAAGGCTCGCATCTCCCCCAACCTGGATGCTCTCATGGTTAACAGCACCCTCATCCTTGGATACTTCTGAGCTCCCATAAGAGGCCCCCTGAACCATCTCTTTCCTATCTTGGGGTACCTGGACATCTTCCTTCCCGGGACTCACAGTGCCTTGTGTGTCCCCCTGGGCTTTCCTGCACAGGTGGAGGTGGGGGACAGTGAGCAGGTCCAGCTGCCAAGTGTATCCATTTGTCCCCCACAGGGCCTGGGGGTGCGAGCCTTAAACTTGCTCTTTGGGGCCCTAGCCATCTTCCACCTGGCCTACCTGGGTTCCTTGTTTGATGTTGATGTGGACGACACCACAGAGGAGCAGGTGAGGTGGGGCCCTTTGTGGTGGGGGTGGCTGTGAATCAGGGATGGGACTTCCTGTTCATGGACAGAGTAGGGAAGCAAGGCATGAGCTCTGCAGGTCATGTTTCTTAGCTTCTGCAACAAGCACAGTTTGTTCCACCCTTCCATTTGTCCCACGGATTGAGCCACACTGTCAGCTCTTTTCTCTGAGTGAAGGGTGCAAAATGTGTATACTTACTTTCCTTATAAAATTCATTTCATAGAGAGAGAGAGTGCAAAATCCAGGTTTCACTGTTTCGTTTTACTTTTATTTTCTTTTTGTGGTAATGGGGAATGAACCAGGGATGCTCGACCACTGAGCTGCATCCCCAGTCCTTTTTATTTTTATTTTGAGACACTGTCTCACTAAGTTGCTGAGGCTGTCCTCAAACTTGCGATCCTACTACCTCAGTCCCCGGAGTTGCTGGGATTACAGGCAAGAGCCAGTGCGCCTGGCTTATTTAACTTTTTAAAAAGTATTATATTTTACTCAGGTTGAGTGTGCAACCTCCAAATTCTGTTCCTTAAAAATTTTGTTTGCTGGGCATAGTGGTACATGCCTGTAGCCTCAGCTACTGGAGAGGCTCATTGAGCCCAGGAATTTAGGAGCCAATTTGGGCAACGTAGTGAAACTCTGTCTCAAAAGAATAATATTAAAATTTTTACACTATTTTAGTTAATGTTGAGTGTGCAAATTCCAGATATTACTCCTTTCAAAATTGAGAACAGGGGCCTGGGGTCGTGGCTCAGTGGTAGAGCACTTGCCTAGCATGTGTGAGGCACTGGGTGTGATTCTCAGCACCACATATAAATAAATGAATAAAATAAAGGCATGCTGCCCATCTACAACTCCAAAAAAAAAAAATTTAAAAAAAAATTGAGAACAGGCTGGGGTTGTGACTCAGTGGTAGAGCACTCTCCTAGCATGTGTGAGGCCCTGAGTTCGATCCTCAGCACCACATAAAAAATAATGGTATTGTGTCCACCTACAACTGAAACAAAACATTAAAAAAAATTGAGAATAGGGCTGTGTCTATGGCTTAGTGGTAGAGTGCTTGGGCACTGGGTTTGATCCTCAGTACCACATAAAAATAAATGAATAAATATAGTGTCCATCTACAACTAAAAAAATATTAAAAATTGAGAACAATTTTTAAAGTAGTGTTTATTCAAGTGACTCTTGCAGAATCCAGATTTTGGTGCTTATTTAAATTTTTAACAGGAAATAAAACTTTATTTTTTCCTCATTAGGAAATTTTTAATTTTTATTCAGTCTGAGTGTGCAAAGTCTTAGTTTGGCTTCCTTTCTATTCTTTGTTTTTTTTAATAAATTTTTTGTTTTATTTTCGTTACAGTATTTTAGGACTGTGCAGCAGGAGGATTATAAATTCCAGAGCAGTCTCAGCAAATTATCAAGGTCCTAAGTAACTTAATTTTTTTAAAAAGGCTAGAATGTAGCTCAGTGATAACATGCCCCTGAGTTGAAACCCAGGAACCACCCCTACAAAAAACAAGTCAATATTTTAGGGGTAGAGGTGTATCTCAGTGGTAGAATGATTGTCTTCTCTAGGTAAGGCCCTAGGTTCTATCTCCTGCATTGGAAAAATAAAAGAAATATTAAATATATTTACAGGGAAAAGTCTTGCTCCCATGCTCTATCCCTTGCCCTCTTACAAGTAATTACTTTTATTTTTATAAAAATATCATTCCAAAATTCAAGCATATCAAGCAAATATAGAAATATGTATTAATTATCACCCTCCCTGTTTTCCTACACATAACACATGAATCACACTGTTCTGCAATTTTTGAAAATCTTCCACATAAGTACATAGTGTCCTCATTCATTTTTATTTCTATTGTGGGGATGTGACACAATTTAATATGTTCCTAATTGATGGACACTTGGTGATTTCCCGTCCTTTCCTGTTGCAAATGACACTGCAGCAAGAGCTCTTGTACCCATTTGGAATTACACAGATGCAGACAGATCTCTTTAGGATCTATTCCACAGAGTGTCAATGGAGAAGTTAACTTTTTGTGTTCTCACCAGCAATGTGTGAGTGCACCTGTTGCCCCACCAACAGACTGCCTCTCAGACATTTTGGATATGTTTGCCAGTTAGGAGTAAGATTATGAGTGAAGCTGAGCATTTTTTCATATGCTTAAGAGTCATTTGTTTTTCCTTTACTGAAAATGGCCTTCACACCTCCTTTGATAATTTTCATCATTTAAAAAAAATATTTTGCCAGGTGTGGTGGCGCATACCTGTAATCCCAGCGGCTCAGGAGGCTGAGGCAGGAGGATTGCAAGTTCAAAGCCAGCCTCAGCAAAAGGGAGGCACTAAGCAACTCAGACCCTGTCTCTAAATAAAATACAAAAATAAGGCTGGGGATGTGGCTCAGTGGTCGAGTGCTAATTCCAATCTCCATCCCCCACCCCAAAATTATTTCTAGCAGCTCTTTACATATTAGGGAGAATATGGGTCAGAGAATAGAATTGCATTGTCTCATTTTAAAAAAATATTTTTGAGTGCTTCTGCGGACCAAACCCAGGGCATTATGAATGCTAACCATACAGTCTACCACTGAACTGTACCCTCAGCCCCTTAAAATGATTTTAAAGTAAGAAAACAAAAACTATACCTGGTAACCTTTCATATGTATATACCAAGGTCCTTATATCACCTAGGGATACCATGGAGTCACAGAACGTTCTTGGGTAAAGGACGGATTTTCCTGAGCCCCTTTTTGTCCTTGTTGAATAGAACCATCACCTATTTCTCTCCCACAGGGCTACGGCATGGCATACACTGTCCACAAGTGGTCAGAGCTCAGCTGGGCCAGTCACTGGGTCACTTTTGGATGCTGGATCTTCTACCGTCTCATAGGCTGAGGCATATGGCCCTTATAGCCCCCTCAAGACTCCTCCTCAGGGTGTCAGCTCTGATGGGGGGTGAGAGAAGGCCCTACTCCTTGACCCCTCTCCATTCATGACACCACCCACACACCCCTACACGTGGGCACACATATTTCCATGCCTGTCAATCCCCACCCCACCACGAGGGGGAAAGGGGGTGCTCTCTGCTGGGGCCTAGGGGTGGGGGATATATGGGGAAGCAGAGAGGGGGGAATGCAGTGCCTCCCTGCCTGCCTTCTCCCTTTTTATATACAGTTTGTTATTGTCAAATAAAAGTAGAAATACACAATAGGCTCTTTCTTCACTGATCAGATGCGAATAGAAATGTGAGGAATGGGGGTACAGTTCAGATAAAGGTTTGGAAACGGGAGACCATGTTGAGGGAGCAGTTTGTGATTGGTTCGTTGTTTGGAATTGGATGATGGGTTCGAGGATGGCAGTGTCCTTGTCCTGCTTGACTTGAGTGGACTGGGTACAGATTTTATAGCTGAATATAGGGGAGGTCTGATACTAATTGGCCAGAAAACATGGATCCCTATTCTGATTGGTTGCTCTGGGACAGACGGGAGGGAACACTTGACAGATGAAGGGTTGACGCTTATTGGTCCCTAGGACTGAAGGTTGAGGGTTCTAATTGGATGGATCTGAATTGTGACTGGTAGCTCGGTTTGGGTGCCCAGGTTTAGCATTATTTCATTCTGGTTGGCTTTTTAGAATTGGCACAGTTGAGAGTCTCAATGCCAATTGGCCAGCAGGACTGAGAGGACTGGATTCCAATTGGCTCTTCTGACTTGAAGTCGGTAGAGGTGAGGATCACTGCTGCTATTAGGACTGAGGAGTTATGAGAGTAGAAGACCGGGGCGGGGAGGGGAGGTTGCAGTGTGCATGATGTGATCTGCCTGTCATATTATAGTTTCCTTGCATTAGTATTGAGGGTTGGTCTGGGAACTGATTGGTTGTCTGTAAAAACAAAGGCAGAGGTGAGAGGAAAATGCAACGCTGTCCCTCCAGCAAACGTGGAGTTTGTACATCTAAATTATCTCCGCTGCGATTGATGAGGGATCTGGGAAATTGAAACCAAGAATCGTTGCAGATTGGTTACCGGTGGAAAACGCCCACCAACCTTTGCCGGTCCCTGCCTCCACCCCACTCCTGACTTGGTCTCAGCCAACAGCGAAAATGGCACCACGCGCGAGGATGGGACCTGCAGCACACGGAGATCTCCTATTGGTTGGGAGGCGCCTTCCCCGCTTCTCCATTGGCCTGCTCCTTTAGGCGGGGGAGCCGTGAGGGGATGGGCCCGAACTAGGATGGTATCAAGCGAAAGTCAGCCTAGAGAGATCGGGAGCCTGTGGGAAACGGCTGCTAGCTGCTGCAATCGCGCGGCTTCGGTGAGTGCTCTCCGCCCGACTCTCCACTCCATCCCCTAGCTCTCCACCACCTGATGGCCCGCCCTCCGCCTGCCTCGCAGCCTCTTACTCCCCACCCTTGCGCCTGCGCGGGACCCCTGGCTCCCCGCGGTTGTCTGGACGACGGAAGGCCCGCCTTCTTGTTAGGCAGCTGGACTGGTGGGTTCTGGTTCTGATTGGTGGTCTCTGTGTTTGACTCCCCTTTTCCTCTTTAGCACCGCCCGGGAGACCCCAGCCTCCCCTTACTGTAGCGCAGGTTGGCAGCTGTTTCCTGCAGGCTCTAGCTTTCAAACGCTGGGCCTTAAATCCCATGCCCGAGGTTTCCAGGACTCCGGCGGGAGGAAATAGCTTTCCATTCAGTGGTGCAAACATTGGTCCCTGCAATTGACCCTGGCCTGGGTCCTGTGTCTTGCCGTTAAACTGTTAGCCCTACTGGGCGAGTGCTGCATGCTTTTAATCCCAGCGACTCAGGAGGTTGAGACAGGAGGATTGCAAGTTCGAGGCTAGCTTCAGCAATTTATCGATACCCTATCTCAATAAAAGAAAGGGTTGGGGATGTGATTAAGCGCTCCTGGGTTCCCAAATTGTGACCCCTGAAGACTGGGACCAGATCTGGTACCTGTCACCTCCTCTAGACTGTGATCAATGAGGGCTGGGACCAGTAAGGGCCTTGTTCCTGTGTGTCCTTAACAAGATTGTGACCCCTGAGGGCTAAGCCAGAGACCTGTTTCCAATTACTGGAGCTCCCAGAGGGCTGGAAGGAGCTTTCAGTCTTTCTGTGGCCTTATTATAGTCATGTTCTTAAAACAGTAGGCAATTTCATTATTGTTTATCTATAAAATTAGATTATTTATAATCCAGTTTTACAGTCAGTCCATTAACTGGTAAATTCATCTATTTACATTTCTTGTAGTAATAAATTATTTGGATTTAATTTAATTATCTCATTCTGCTTTTTATTTGCCCAGGTCTTTCTGTTCCTTTTTTCTCCTCCCTGTTGATCCACACGTGGCTATTAGCCCACAGAAACATGGCCACCAACACAGGCCCCTTCCACCCATACTGGCCTCGGCACCTGAGGCTGGACAACTTTGTGCCTAATGATCTCCCCACCTGGCATATCCTGGCTGGCCTGTTCTCCGTCTCTGGGGTCCTAGTTGTGACCACATGGCTATTGTCAGGGCGTGCTGCAGTTGCCCCACTGGGGACTTGGAGGCGACTGTCCCTGTGCTGGTTTGCAGTGTGTGCATTCATTCATCTGGTGATTGAAGGTTGGTTCGTTCTCTACCACAAGATCCTCCTTGGAGATCAAGCCTTCTTATCCCAACTCTGTGAGTCCTGAGTTCTTGTGCTATGGGAGGGAACTTCCTGGGCAGGGATTGGCTTAGATGTTTACCCACCCACAACTTCTTCAATTAATTTATTTAAAAAAGTTTATAAAACTTTTGTATTTCAAAAGTCATGGGTCAAGAAACAAAGCCATTTAAATAAGTATGCAGTGAAAATATGCCTTCTCTCCACCAGGTTTCCCCCAAATCTCTTAGGTGCTATTAGTAATTGTTTCTGGGTCTGGGGGTGTAGCTCAGCAGGATGAAGAGAGAAAAATAAAGTGTGTGTACTTTAGTATGTGCAAGGCCCTGGGTTCAATCCCGAACACACACACACACACACACACACACACACACACACACACACACATTGTTTATTTTCCCTTCCTGAGTTTATTTACACATAGGCCTCAGTTTGCTCAATTGTAAAAGGGGGATAATAGTAATTATCCAACTATATGTAAGGGATTTGGAATAGTGGCAATTATTTACTATTATTTTTATTATCATTACCTTTTTATGTAAATTGTAACAAGCTATATATACTTCTGAACTTTGATTTTTGTGTGTGTGTGTTTGTGTGTGTGATAGTGGGGATTGAATCCAGGGGCATTCTACCACTGAGCAATATCCCCAGACCTTTTTATTTTTTCTTTTATTGAAGAGAGGGTCTTGCTAAGTTGCCCAGGCTGGCCTTGAACTTGTGATCTTGTGATCCTCCTGCCTCAGTCTCCAAGTCACGGGATTACAGATATGGACCACTGTGCCCCATTGAACTTTGCTTTTTTAAATGAGGCCAATTCTAGCCAGACATGGTGGCTTGTGCCTATAATCCCGGGACTCAGGAAACTAAGGCAGGAAGATCTCCAGCCTCAGCAATTTAGCAAGGTCCTAGGCAACTTACTGAGACCCTGTCTCAAAATACAAAGGGCTAGGGATGTGACTCAGTGATTAAGCACCTCTGGCTTCAATACCTAGTACCAAAAACAAATAAATTAAATAAACTGAGGTTACTCCTTATCATAAAGAGATTTGTTTGTTTGTTTGTTTTTTGGGGTACCACAGAATTGAACTCAGGGACACTCAACCACTAAGCTACATCCCCCAGCCCTATTTTGTCTTTTATTTAAAGACAGTGTCTCACTGAGTTGCTTAGTGTCTCGCTTTTGTTGAGGCTGACTTTGAACTTGTGATCCTCCTGCCTCAGCCTCCTGAGCTGCAGGGATTACAGGCATATGCCACCACACCAGGCTCATAAAGAGCTTTCAAAGCATAGATGTAACAAATTTATTTGATTTGCACTGTCAATACAATGCATTTCCCTCTAACCTGCTGTCTTGACAATATTCCTTTCTGGTCTCATGAATAAAGCTACTATGAACATTCTAATACATGTCTTTGTGTTGACCAAACTACTTTCATTTCTTTGGGTAAATATGTAGAAGTACAATGGCTGGACCATAATTGTGGTAGGTGTATATATAACTTTATGAAAAACTACCAGGGGCTGGGCATGCAGCTAAATGGTAGTGTGCTTGCCTAGCATATTTGAGACCCTGGGTTCCATCCCCAGCACTGGGGGTGGGGGACAAACTACTAAACTATTTTCAAAAATGGTTGTACCTTTCTGGCACAGTGGTGCATGCCTGTAATCCCAGTGGCTCAGAAGGCTGAGGCAGGAGGATCTCAAGTTCAAGGCCAGCCTCAGCAACTTAGGAAGGCCCTAAGTAACTCAGCGAGATCCTGTCTCTAAATAAAATATAAAAAAGGGTTGGGGATGTGGCTCAGTGTTTAAGTGCCCATGGATTCAATCCCTGGTACCAAAAACAAAATGGTTGTACCATGATCCATTCTGACCAGCAGACTAGGACAGTTCTAGTTCCTCACATCCTCACCACATTTGTTATTGTCAGATATTTCTGAAATTTTAGTTATTCTAATGAATGTGAATGATAACTCATTATGATTTTAATTTGTTTTTCCTTAATAACTAATGAAAGTTTGAGAACCTTGTAGCTGGACACTGTGGCACATACCTGTAGTCCTAGTGATTCTGGAGGCTGAGGTAGGATTATTACAAGTTTGAAGCCAGCCTTAACAATTTAGCAAGACCCTGTGTCAAAATAAAAATAAAAAGGACTGAGGAAACCAGGTGGAGTGGCACATGCCTATAATCCCAGCAGTTTGGGAGGCTGAAGCAGGAGGATTATAAGTTCAAAGCCAGACTCAGCAAATTAATGAGGCCTTAAGCAACTCAGCGAGGCCCTATCTCTAAATAAAATATAAAAAAGGGCTGGGGATATGACTCAGTGGTTAAGCACCCCTTGGTTCAATCCCCAGTACCAAAAAAACAAACTGGGAGTCTAGGGATGTAGGTCAGTGTTTAAGCACCCCTGGGTTCAATTGCCATCAAAAACAAAATAAATAAAAGGGCTAGGAGTGTAGTTCAAAGGTAGAGCACCCCTGGGTTCAATCTCTATTACTGTAAACAACAAAAAAATGTTTGACCACCTTTCATGTTTATTGACCATTTGGAAATCCTCTTTTGTGAAGAACGTTTTCAGGTCTCCTACCTATTTTTACATTAGGCAGTTCTGAGTTTGGGGTTTTTTGTTTTTTTTTTTTTTGGTTTTTTTTTTTTTTTTTTTTTTTTTTTTGCTTTTCTCTGTGCTTGGGGATGGAACCCAAGACCTTGCACATGCGAGGTAAGCATCTACTACTGAGCTACAACCCTAGCCCAGGTAATCTTTTTCTTATTCTCTGTTCATTCTTTCATTCACTCATCTGTTGACCTGCATATGTGCTCTCTCTTGCACACTCTATGCCTCTCTCATTGACTGTTTCACTCACTCCATCATCATTTTATTTTTGGCAGTGCTGGGGATTGAACCCAGGGTTTTGTGCATGCTAAGCAATTGCTCTACCGCTGAACTACATCCCAGCCCCCACTCACTCACTCATCTATCTACATCTGCCTCCTTTTATGCCACAATGCTTTCTTTCTTTTTTTTTTTTTTTTTTTTTTTTTTGGTTCTAGGGATTAAACCCAGAGATGCTACTTATACCTTAAAGCTACCTTTTACTTATTTTGCTTTTTTTAAATTTTGAGACAGGGTCTTGAAAAGTTACCCCAGCGTAGCTTTCAACTTTTGATCTTCCTGCTTCAGTGTCCCTAGCAGCTGGGAATACAGGTGTGGGCTACCATGCCTGGCCAAACCTTCTTGAGTAGCAAACAGTCACAGCAACACTGTTCTATGTCAGACACACACATTATTTTTAAAAAATTTTTATTTGTTCTTTTTAGTTATACATGACAGTAGGTTGTATTTTGACATATACATACATGGAGAATACCTTCCCATTCTTATTGTACATGATGGAAACAATATACACATTATTAAACTTTAGAATCCAAACTGCTACCCCATTTCACAGATGAGGAAACTGAGGCACGGAGAGGTTATGAAGTCTGCCAACTTATAGGGGCCCACAGCTCTCACAAAGGGAAGTTCTTTTTCTTCCTTAATTCTTCATCTGCCTCTTTCTTTTCTTCAGGGAAAGAGTATGCCAAGGGAGACAGCCGATACATCATGTAAGTGTTTGCCTCTGTCAGTAGAACCCTGCATTGATTTGGGGTGGTGGTGAGTCAGAGAGCTTTAATAGAGTGCCCTGTGCACAGATCACACTAATTCCAATGTCCCTCCATCCTTTCTCCTGCAGTGGTGACAACTTCACTGTGTGTATGGAAACCATCACGGCTTGCCTGTGGGGACCACTCAGCCTATGGGTAGTGATTGCCTTTCTCCGCCAGCAACCCCTCCGCTTTGTTCTACAGCTCGTGGTCTCTGTGGGTGAGGCATTGGGCACTAGAGGGATTGGTGGGGGAATCCACAGACATAGGTGTACCCCTGTGGGTAGTTATCTTTCTTGATTATGTCCATCCAGAAGCAAGTAAGCCTGAGTGACCAGCTCCCTGAAGTACTGAAACAACCATTCCCCCCTCTGAGCTTGCAACTCAATTTCTCTTCTTCCTACATCACAGAGTCCCCTGTGAAAGTTATATGTGTTATCCTATGCTTTCAAGAAGCCCCTGGATCCTCCAGGATCAGGATTCTGAGTTCTCTTATCTAAGATTGAGTCTCCTTGTTATTGTTTTTTGTTTGTTTCTTTGTTGGTTGGTTAGTTTTTGGGGGGTTTTATTGCTTTTGTTTTTGTTTTGTTTCTTTGTTTTTTGGTACCAGGGATTTAACCCAGGGTCACTTAACCACTGAGCCACATCCCCAGCACCTTTTTGTATTTTGTTGAGAGACAGGATCTCACCAAGGTGCTAGGGCCTCACTAAGTTGCTGAGACTGGCTTTGAACTTGTGATCCTCCTGCTTCAGCCTCCCGAGCCTCTGGGATTGCAGGCATGCACCACCGTGCCCAGCTAGTCTTCTTGTATTCTTAAATTGTTAGCTTTCTTTAATTCTGGATATATGAGTTCTCTTTAGCCCTGGAATCTAAGCTGTCTTGAATTTTAGGATTTTGAACTTCCTTCAATTCTGGAGATATAAGCTCTCCTGAGTTCAGAAATTCTCAGTGCTAGTTGGGCACAATGGTACACACCTGTGATCCCGGCCACCTGGGAGGCTAAGACAGGAGGATCAAAAATTTGAGACCAGACTGGATAACTTAACCAGACCCTGTCTCAAAATAATTATAAAAAATGGACTGGGGATATAGCTCAGTGGTAGAGTACCCCTGGGTTCAATCCCCAGAGCTGCCAAAATGTTCTAAATGCTCTGATGTCTAGAATTTTCATTTTTCCATTTCTCAAATTTTTAGTTCTATGATTTCAGAATTCTTAGCTATCTGAGTTTAGGATCCTAGCTCTGAGACCTTAAAGGATGACTTGGGAAATACCTTGGAAGAGAGTCTGGGTTGGCCTCCTCTTCCTCACAGCGGCTGCTCCTTTCCCCTCCTGCCTCCCACAGGCCAGATCTACGGGGATGTACTATACTTCCTGACAGAGCACCGTGACGGATTCCAGCATGGGGAATTCGGCCACCCGCTCTATTTCTGGTTTTACTTCGTCTTCATGAATGCCCTGTGGCTAGTGCTACCTGCAGTCTTCGTGCTGGATTCCGTGAAGCAGATCACTCATGCCCAGAGAACAGTGGACAGCAAAGTCACAAAAGGCAAGAGCAAGCAGAACTAACAAGCAGGGAACTGGTCTGGAACACTGACTGATGAGGTGTTCTCTACCCACCTTAAGAGTCCATTCCTACTCCCACAGGTTGGAAGGGAAAAGCTTATTGATATGTGACACTCAGACTGATGGGTGGCCACAAAAAGGGCCAGAGATGAGAAAGATAGGGACTGTATAGAACTACTGCCAGGAGCCATTGGGAACAAGACATAAGGCAGGAGGTTCATGATGGTGGCAATTTTTAAAATCAGGAAATAAAAGATCTTAACTTGAATACTGAGAGATCTTTAATTACTAACCCTAGAAATGCCCTATGACTAATCTCTCCTTTACTCACTCATCTGCAGACCCTCATCATCATCACATCGACCTCCCATCTCCGACTTCACAAATTCCCAGCACTGACCTCACATACTCCCATCATTCATCCTAAAGACCCCATAACTCACTACGTGGACTCCCCCCATTAAGACACCCCATCACTCACCCCATAGACCCCATCACCAATTCCATAGTCTCTTCTGCTAATCAGCCTGAACCTCCATAACATAATGCCACAGACTGGGTGGCTTAAACAACAGAAATTTATTTTCTCACTTCTGGAGCTAGTCAAGGTGTCGATAGGGTTGATTTCTTCTGAGAGCTCTTCTTGGCTTGCAGGTGGTTGACTTCTATGTCCCCACATGGTCTTTTCTCTGTGCACTCAAGCTCCTGGTGTCTGTATGTGTGTCCACACTTCATCTTAGGAACCAGTGAGATTGGATTGGCCACCCTAACAGCCTCCTCTAAATTAAAAGCCTTATCTCCAAATACAGTCACATTCTGAGGTACTGGAGTTTAGGGCTTCAACATGTAAATCTGAGGAGGACATGGTTCAGTCTATAACATTCTGATCTCTGTTCTCCCCAAATTCATGTCCTTCTTGCATATAAATTACATTCGCCCATATCCAAGCAGTCCAAAACTCTTTGCCCATTATGGCATTGACTATTTTGGGGGGTGAGGGGATGCTGGGAATGGAACCCAGGGCTTTGCACATGCTAGGCAAGTGCTCTACCACTGAGTTACACCCCCAACCCCTGCATTAACTTTAAATCCCAAGTCTCACCTAAATATCATCTAAATCAAGCATGGGTGAGACCAGAGGTATGACTCATCCTAAGGCAAAAATTCTTCTAGCTGAGAACCTGTGAAACCAGATCAGTTTGCTGTTTCCAAAATGAAATGGTAGGACAGGTATAAGATAGATACTCCCACTCCCAAAAGAAGAAATTGGTAAGAAGAATGAGATCACAGGTCCCAAGTAAATCCAAACCCTAACAAGGCAAATTCCATTAGATTTTAAGGCTTAAGAGTAATCCTCTTTGGCTGGATACTCTGTCCTCTGGCTCACCAGGGTGGGGTCCACACCTTCTGGGCCACCTGGGGCAGCAATGTTGCCCTGTATGCCTGATGCACTACAACCAAATTGGTGGCCCTGCCCTCCAGAATTGAGGAGGGCGCAGTATTACTGTTGGGATCACTCCTCCCTTTTTCTGAAGGGTAATATATGTTTACAGTCAGAAATTTCTATTGTTTTGTCCTGTAGAATCTTAGAAGTCAAACACCCTGCCTTCTTTTTGTCCCATCTCTATTCCCTTTAGTCCCAGCTGCCCCAGTGTTTCTGCTGGTATTGCCCCATCTTTATTCTTGGCTTCTGCTGAGACGGCAAATTAGATCAGTGCAACACACTCATGATTTCTTTTTTTTTTTTTTTTTTTTTTGGTGCTGGGGATCGAACCCAGGGCCTTATGCTTGCAAGGCAAACACTCTACCGACTGAGCTATCTCCCCAGCCCTCATGATTTCTTTATGGAGTAATTTTCCAGCTGCACCCATGATGTTTTCTCCTGAACACTTTTTGATTTTGTAATATTGGATAGGCTGAGAATTTTATGAATATTCACATTTTTGTTCTTTCCTGCCTAACCCTTCCTTTACTTTTCTTTTTTTCTGTACTAGGGATTGAACTCAAGGCTGCTCCACCACTGAAATACATCCCCAGCCCTTTTTATTTTGAAGCAGGGTCTCACTAAGTTGCCCAGGCTGGCCTTGAACTTATGATTCTCCTGCCTCAGCTTCCCAAGTAGCTGAGATGACAGGTGTGTGTCACTGTACCCAGCCTAACACTTCATTTTTCAATTGATTCATCCCATCCCTCTTTTTCTATAAGTAGCAAGGAGAAACCAGGATACAGCTTAATACTTTGCTTAGAAATATCAGCTGCCAGGCACTGTGGCACATTCCTGTAATCCCAGCTACTCAGGAGGCTGAGGAAGGTGAATTGGAAAGTCAAGGTCAGTCTCAGCAAATTAGTGAGGCCTGAAGCAACATAGCAAGATCCTGTCTCAAAAATGAAAAAAAAAATCAAAAAAGGAGGCTGGGGATATAGCTCAGAAGTTAAGCACCCTGGGTTCAATTCCCAGTTTAAAAAAAAAATCTCCTCAGCTAAATATCCAAGTTCATTACAAGTTTTTATCTTTCGCAAAACATTAAAACAAATTCAACCAAGTTTTTGCCTTCCTTCCAGTTCCCAATAACATGTTCCTTGTTATCTGAGGCCTTACCAGAAGCACTTTTAACATCTGCATTTCATTTTTGTTTTGTTTTGCAGTAGTGGGATTAGAACCCAGGACTTCATACATGCTAGAAAAGCGTTGTACTACTGATCTACATCCCGAGCTCTAAATATCCATATTTCTTGAATAGTCTATTCAAGGCAGAAAATAATACCATACACTGGGAAGCTTATAAACAACAAATTTACTTATCACAGTTCTTGAGGTTGGCACAGATATATTCAGTTTCTGGTGAGGGCCCACTTCCTCAGGTGGCACCTTCTTGCTGTATCCACATCTAGTGGAACGGTAGAACTCCAGAACTCTAGTCTCTTCATTTCTTTTTTTTTTTTTTTGGTGGGGGGGGTTCTATGTGTTGGGATTTAACTCAGGGGCACTTTAGCACTGAGCCACAACCCCAACCCTTTTTATTTTGAGACAGGATGTTGCTAGGTTGTTCAGGGCCTCACTAAATTGCTGAGGCTGGCCTCAAACTTGCCATCTTCCTGTCTCAGCATTCCAAATCGCTGAGATTACAGGTGCGCACCACCGCCACCATGCCAGGCTCCTTTTTTATTTTTTATTTTAAAACAGGGTCTCACTAAATTACCCAGACTGGCCTTGAACTTGCAATCCCACTGTCTCAGCCTGCAGAGAAGCTGGGATTACACCATGCACCACCATGCCTGGCATAATCAAGGCTTTTTCTAGCATGTACCTCAACTCTTCAAACCTCTACCCAGTTCCAAAGTTACATTTATGTATATTATATGGGCACCACACTTCCCAGTACCAAAATGTATATTAGTTTACTAGGGCTGTCATAACAAAAATGCCACAGAGCAGGTGGCTGAAACAACAGAAATTTATTTATTTATTTATTTATTTATTTATTTATTTATTTATTTATTTTATTTTTTGGTACTAGAAATTGAACCCAGGGGTACTTTACCACTGAACTACATCCCCAGACTCTTTTATCTCCACTAAGTTGCTTAGTTACTTAGGGCCTTGCTAAATTGCTGAGTATGGTATTGAATTTGCAATTCCCCAACTCAGCCTCCTGAGTCACTGAGATTACATGCCTAGCTTATTTATTTTTTTAAGTGAGCGTCAACTTTGTTTTATTTTATTTATTGTAGTGCTGGGGATCACACATACTAGTCAGGCACTGTACCACTGTGCTACATCTCCACCCCAGAAATTATATTTATTTATTTATCCATTTATTTATTTAGGTACTGGGGATTGAACGCAGGACACTTAACCTGTGAGCAACATCACCATCCCTTTTTATTTTTTATTTTGAGACAGGGTTTCACTTAGTTGCTCAGGGCCTTCATAAGTTGCTGAGCCTGGTCTTGAACTTGGTATCCTCCTACCTCAGCCTCTTTGCTGGGTTTGCAAGTGTGCATCACCATGCCTGGTTCAGAGATTTATTTTATCACAGTCTGGAGATTAGAAGTTCCAAGTTCAAGGTGTCAACACATTTAATTTCTCATAAGAGCTTTCTCCTTGGCTGGTAGATAGCCACTTTATTACTGTGTCTCTATGGATTCTTCCCTCTGCCTGTTCATGTTTTTATCCTACCCTCTTCCTCTAGGGATAATAGTCCAGTTGGGTTGGGGCCCACCCTACCATTGTCATTTTAACTTAATCACCTCTTTAAAAGCCCTATCTCCAAATATAGTCACATTTTGAGGTACTTGGGTGTAGGGCTTCAATATCAACTTAATTTTTCAAGAATGTAATTCAACTCATAACACCCCTCTGTGTTCACCCCTCTAACTTCCCAATAAAGTCCTGTCTTAGTCAGCTGGTGCTTCCATAACACAATGCCAAAGACCAGGTGGCTTAACAGAAATTTATTTTCTTACAGTTCTGGAGACTTGAAGTTCCAAGATTAAGGTGTCATCAGGTTTGGTTTCTCTCTTGCTTGTAGATGGCTGCTTTCCTGTGGTGTCCTCATATGGCCTTTTCTCTGTGTGCTTACACCTCTGCTGTCTCCTCTTTTATAAGAACACTAGTCCTGCCAGGCACAGTGGCACATGCCTGTAATCCCAGCAGCTTGGGAGGCTGAGGCAGGAGGACCTTGAATTCAAAGGCAGCCTCAGCAAATTAGTGAGGCCCTAAGCAACTCAGTGAGACCCCTCTCTAAATTAAAAAAAAAAAAAAGACTGGGTGCTGGCGATATAGCCCATCACGTACAGTGCCTGACTCCCATGCTGGAGGCCCAGATTCGAGTCCCCAGCACTGTGGGATTGCGGAAATAACAAACAAACAAAAAAAAGACTGGGATGTGGCTCAGTGGTTGAGTGCTCCTGGGTTCAATTCCCCAGTACCCTGAAAAAAAATTCCTGTATAGAATAGGTAGGCACATTTATAGAGACAGAAAGTAGATTATTAATGGTCGCCTAGGGCTAGACGGGGTTGGGTGGAGGCAGGGAGAATAGAAAGGGACTGGTGGTTATAGATTTATTTTTGGGGTGATAAAAATGTTTGAAATTGAGACTGTAGCTGGGCACAGTGGTGCACACCTGTAATTCTAACAACTAGGGAGGCTGAAATAGGAGGATTGCAAGTTCAAAGCCAGCCTCAGCAATTTAGCGAGGCCTCAAGCAACTTAGCATGACCCTGTCTCAAAATAAAAGAGAAAAAGGGGGACTGGGATGTGGTAGTGGTTAATCGCCCCTGGGTTCAATCCCTGGTGAAAGAAAGAAAGGAAGGAAGGAAGAAAAGAAAGAAAATTCGATTGTAGTGGTGGATGCACAACTAACCATCAATAAACAATATACATTTTTTCATTACATCCCCAGCCCTTTTTTAAATTTATTTTTATTGTAAATGAATGGGATACATGTTGTTTCTGTTTATACATGAAGTAAAGGCATACCATTTGTGTAATCATCCATTTACATAGGGTAATGGTGTTTGATTCATTCTGTTATTTTTTCCTTCCCCCCCACCCCTCCCACCACTCTTTTCCCTCTATACAGTCCCTCCTTCCTCCATTCTTGCCCCCCTCCCACCCCCCATTATGTGTCATCATCCGCTTATCAGCGAGATCATTCGTCCTTTGGTTTTTTGAGATTGGCTTATCTCACTTAGCATGATATTCTCCAATTTCACCCATTTGCCTGCAAATGCCATAATTTTATTATTCTTTATGCCCAGCCCTTTTTATTTTTTATTTTGAGACAGGGTCTCACCATGTTGCTTAGGGCCTAAGTTGCTGAGGCTAGCCTCCAATTTGCAATCCTCTTGCCTCAGCCTCTGAAGTTGCTGGGATTACAGGCATGTGCCACTGCACCCTGCAACAGTATATTTTAAATGGAAAAAGAAAAAGAACACTAGTTGTATTGGACTAGTGCCCTGCCATTATGACCTCATTTAACTTTAATTACCTTCTTAAAGATTCTATCTCAAATACAAGCACTTTGGATGGTAGTGTTTCAACATAAGAATTTACTTTGGAGGGTACACAATTAAGTCCATAATATTCTTTATCACTGACTCCCCACAGATCTCCTGGGTGCCACATCCCACACCTCACTTGCCCCCCAGAATTCAGCCTTTTGACTCCTGATAAATCATCCCACAAACACCCTATCATTCACTCCACAGCCCCTCTGACCATGATCCACACCACATTCCCAACAGCTGACCCCATAGACCTCCATCATTCATGCACCATATTCCCTATCAGTTACCCTGTACACCATCACTCAACCCATAGTCCCCTATCACTCACCCTAAAGTCTCCTACACTCACACAGAAAACAATATGTTACTGCATAAACTGCTATCACTCACTTTACCAACCCCATCACTGACATCACAGTGACATCACTCATCCTCCAGATCCCTTATCAATCACCCTATAGACTCTCCATAACTCATCATTTTTGGGCAGGTATCAGGGATTGAAACCAGGGCACTTTACCACTGAGCTACATCTCAAGCCCTTTTTATTTTGAGACAGGATGTCACTAAGTTGCTTAGGGCCTCACTACTTTGCTGAGGCTGGTTGAAACTTGTGATCCTCCTTCCTCAGTCTCCCAAATCACTGGGATTACAGCATGAGCCACCATGCCTGGCCCCATAATTCATCTTGCAGAACCCATATCTCATATCACAGACCACCCCACCATTCAACCTTCAGATTCCATCACTCATCCCACAGGCCTCTTATCATTCACCATTCATGGTATATAACCCATTACTCACCAACAGATGCCACTAATCACCCCCACAGGCCCCTGTTACTTACCCTACAGACCACCTTTTACACACCCAGAGTCCCTTCATTCCCCCTACAAATCTCCCATCATTCTCCCTACAGATTACCTATTATTCACTCCATAGATACCCCACCCTCACCCTATGGAACTCTTCCTCACTCACTCTGAAGACCCCATCCCTTATTCCATACTCTATCCTTGAGCAATTGATTGCTTGAGGAATTTTGAAGAGATGACAAAGAATGAATAATAAAATCACACATTCTTGAATACTGGTTTCAGGTGACCTGTGTAAAGCAGGACTTCAATTCAAACCCTGACTCTCTTCAGGCCTATAGTATAGCTTTGGAGAAATGACTCATTATTAAGGACAAATCCCTGCATAATCTGAACTCATTTACTTCCTCATCTAATATACTATCACTCTATTGTTTACTCTATATAAATTCATGCTGACCTTGCTGTGCCTCAAATTTACCAGGCATAGCCCAACTTTCTGTTCATTGCATTACTATTATCTGTGCAACTTACTACCCTTTGATTTTGAGATTGTTTTTCCCTGGCTTTCGATGTTTTTGTATATAAAATACAACTACTAATAATGATGATTACCTCATACGTTTTTTAATACAGTTTAAATGAATTGATATATGTAGATGGTTTAGCATATAGTTTGTATTTGTTGAATTGAAGAATGAATAAACAAATAAAAGAGAAAGTTCTCCTCAGGACTATGACAAGGGACTCCTTTTTGATCTCCTTGCTTCCAGTATCTTTCTGTCCAAATTTTTCTGCAGTATCAACACTGGAGTGGGCTGGGGTTGTGGCTCAGTGGTAGAGCACTTGCCTAGCATTCGATTCTCAGCACCACATTAAAAAATAAATAAAATAACATTGTGTCCACCTACAGTTAAAATATTTACAAAAATAAATACAAAAATAAAGACTGGAGCATCTGACCATACCTCTGTCTAAAAGCTGTACTCCATGACCTCAGGATCAACTCCCAGCTTGGGGCCAAGGGTTTCCTCATCCCACACTATGATAGCTGAAATGAGAGGCAGGCTGTTCAACTTGTTTTCATCAGCAAATTCAGCATGGGGCTGGGGACATAGCTCAGTGGTAAAGTGCTAGCCTAGCATGTATCAGGCCCTGGGTTCAATCCCCAGCACCAAAAAAAAAAAAAAAAAAAAAAAAAGAAAAGAAAAGAAAAAAGAAAAGAAGCCAGGTGTGCAGGTGTGGTGGTGGATGCCTGTAATCCCAGCCACTCAGCAGGCTGAGGGAGGATGATCATGAGTTCAATGACAGCCCCGGTAATTTAGTGAGGCTCTAAGCAATTTAGCAAGACCCTGTCTCTAAATAAAATATTAAAAGGGTTGGGGAAGTGGTTCAGTGAGTAAGCACTCCTGTACCCCCTCAAAAAAAGTTAGACTAAAAAATAAATAAATAAAAGTTAGCCTATCCATACCACATTGCATTAGCTGAAGTCCAGCCATCTAACAAAACTCCTTGGTTAGAACTAACATTTGTTAGTGCAAGCCTATATTTTGTCCAAATCACATGGATGCTGTAAAATAAAGTGGGAAGAATACCTCTTTTTTTTTTTTTTTTGCGGTGCTGGGGATTGAACCCAGGGCTTTGTGCTTGCAAGGCAAGCACTCTACCAACTGAGCTATCTCCCCAGCCCAGGAAGAATACCTTTTTGCATTTTGCCACACATAAATTTTCTCAGAAATGGCCAAAATATATTCAATCATTTAGTTGATATGTATTGGACACACTGTGTGTGTGTGTGTAATTTACCAGGCATAGCCCAACTTTCTGTTCATTGCATGGAAACCAAACCCAGGGCCTCATGCATACTAGGCAAGTGCTGTAGCACTGAGTGATACTTCCAACCTGACAGACACACTTTAATATCAAGACTGACTTCAACGTGTTGTGAGGATTAAATTAAACAAAGGCAAACATTAAAATAATAGAATGAGATCAACATCGTTACTCTATGTACATGTATGATTATGCAAATGGTGGCCTACTTCGTGCACAACCAGAGAAATGAAAGTTGTACACCATTTGTGTACAATGAATCAAAATTTAAAAAAACTAGGACCACAGTCTCAAAGCTTTAAGAAATAAAATCTGTCATAATTTAAAAAATAAAAAGTTAGGACTTCAGGAACGTGTAAAAATGGGTTTTGAGCCAGCTAAGTTGCTTAAGGCCTCGCTAAATTGCTGAGACTGATCTCAAATTTGCCATCCTCATACCTCAGTCTCCTGAGTAGCTGGTATTACAGGAATGCACCATCCCGTCCAGCCCCTAAGCAATTCTGCGAGACTCTGTCTCAAAATTTAAAAAAATAAAATAAAAAGGGCTGGGGATGCAGCTCAGTGGTGAAGTACCCCTGGATTCGATCCCCAATATTAAAATAGTAATAAAAATAAAATTTTTTGAATAACTAAGTATAAGAAGCAATACAAACTGCAAAAATCATAAATGTAGAGGTCCACGAATTCTCACAATATACAAATTATTTTTAAAATGTCTCTGGATTAAGGATTTTCTTTTCCCGTCTAGTAGATTCATTTGAATTGAGGGCCATAGTATTTGAAACAGATGACATCATCTGTCAGCAGAGGCGCCGGACAATTTGGAGAGGTGTGTCGAAACTTGACGTCCTCACGCAACAGCTTCCTTTCCCTGCCCACTTCCATCGCCCGAATGGGATCTCAGTTTAATACACCCATACATGAATCCGGAAGTAGACTGCCAAAACAACCCGCCACGGAACCAAAAGAGGCGGGTCCTCAGAAGGCGCCTGCACACTAGCGGTGGAGAAGCAAAATGCCCGGCTTTGCGGAGGTGGAGCTCCGCGTAAGGGTACTCTAGGCGCATGTGCAGAGGCGACCTCCCGCCTGGGCCAGGTGGGAGGGGCGGTGGGGGGGCAGGGTCGCGCGGTGCCCTCTGCGCCTGCGCCCAGGCGCAAGGTGGGGCCGCGAGCGCCCGCACTGTAGGGTGCGCGCAGGGGTGGGGGGCAACGGTCAACCGTCACCCTGAGGCAGGCGACGGCGGGATGGCGACGGCCTCCGGGTCCTCGGACTTGGTGGGATCCGGAGCGCCCCCGCCTGGCGGGGCAGCCCAGGCGGCGGCGGCAGCCGAGGAGGAAGAGCGAGAGGTGGTACGGGTCCGAGTCAAGGTGAAGCTGGCGGCCGTTTGGCCAACCTGTCCCGGGAAACCCAGGGGAAGCGAAGGCGGTGGCTGTCATAGGATGGAGGGCGGGACCTGAAATTTGGGGCGTTACCCGAGGGGTGAGGCTTGAAGGCAGAGTGATGATTGTGGTGGGGAGGGCCTGAGGGCATGGGTCCTAGGGACACATCTTAGGGCGTGGGACTGAAAATGAAGGGGCAGAGGCCTATTATGAAATAGATGGGTGGAGCTTGTGGATGAAGGGGCGGGGCTGTAGGATAGGAGGCGGGGTCGCAGTGGTGGAGGGGTGGGGCCCTGACTAATGACTGGGATGCACTTAATGACTGAAAGGGGAGCTCTGAATCAGATCTGAAACAGAGATGTTGAGGATGTACTTGGGGGGCTGAGGATGTAGTTCAGCGGTAGAGTATTTGCCTACCATGTAGAAGAACCTGGGTTTGATCTTCAGCATGGCAAAAGAAAGATAAAAAGCGCACTTTGGTGCGAGTCCCTACCCTTGAGCCCCTGTGCTTGTGGGGATAGAAACAGTTAAATAAATGAGATACTTTGGACACTGGTGAATGCCATGAGGAACGAATGAAAAAGGTTATGAACTATGGAGTTAATTTAGCCAAGGTTGTACAGATTATACAGGGAACCCCCCCCCCCCGAAAATGTTAAAGGGGCAGGGATCCAAATTAAGATGGGTCACCTATGTGAATTTCATGGCAGGGGGCGATGTGGGCAAGAGTTCTAGGCTGAGGGAACAGCAGGGTACAGGCTGGGGGTTGGGGATGAGCTTGGCATGTTTCTGAAAGTTCCCATATTCCTGGAGCAGCAAGAGTGAGGGAAAGGAAGGAGGTGAATCAGAGAGGCACAGGTGGTAAAGGGTCTTTGATATGTAGTCTGAGGAAGAAAGATGTAGCAATAGTTACAGCAAGCAGTGATAGTGACCCAGAATAGGGTGGTGTGATTTGCAGAGATGAGGAGAGTCAACAGATCACTTCAGTGTAATAGTGTTCTAAGAGAGCAGATTGGGAATTAAGAAAAGAAGATGATGCCTGATCTGTGAGTGATCCAGATGAAGCAAGTGGGAAGGATGTTCCAGAGAGGGGGATCAGCACACAAAAGCCTGAAGCCAGTATGTGTTTAAGGTAATGTCCAACAATTTGGTACTACCAAATAAAGTAAAAAAGAAGTAACTGTGGTTAAAGTTAAAAAGAAGTAACTGTGGTGTGACCAGTTGGGGCCCCTAAGGCCCACCTGCTGGGGACCCTAGGGTTGTCACTGAAGAGATTTATAGGACAGTGTTAGAGATAGATATGCTAGATTGGGTGCAGTGTTGTGGCTAGACTGGGCATCATGATGCTGACAACCATATTTGAAAGTATATAGCAAGTTTGGGTGCCTGGACTATTGCTATATCCTCCTCTTCACTGGACCCCTTGCTTCTACCCTTGCCCTCCACAGTCTGTTTGCAGAGCTGCCATAAGGAGCCTGTAAGTTGGGCCACATCCTTCCTCTGCCCAGAAACCTCCTGTGGCTCCCTCTCACTTAGAACAAAAACCAAGGTCCTCACCATGGCCTAGAACACCTCTCCAATCTTGCCTTTGACCATTTCTTACTCACCCTTCAGCATGGTGATGTGGCCCCTCATGACCTACCCTGTATTTTCTCTCTCCAGAAATGTGAGAGCTTCCTGCCACATGAGTTCCGCTCTTTTGCTGTAGACCCCCAGATCACCTCTCTGGACGTGTTACAGCACATCCTCATCCGAGCCTTTGATTTGAATGGGTGAGTAGAGGGATACTGGGGACTGGCCAGTGGGCCACTCACCTTGACAGCAGTTGTCCGGCTTTTTTTAAATGGGATTTTGGTTTACTTTTCTATTACAAATTATCCCACAGTGAACATCCAGATATGTATAGCTTGGAGTACATGGGGAAGTCTAGTTTCTACATAGTATAAATTCCTAGTAGTGGTATTGCTGGATTAAAGGGCTTTTTAAACTTGCAGTGGATATTGGCACAATGCTCTGCAGACAGGTTTTACCAATTTAGAATCTCATCAGTAGCATATAAAATACTTGTTTCCCTCATACCCTCACAGCTATAAAACACTGCAAAATTTGCCAGTCTGGTAGCTGAACATTGGTATCTCTTTGGGGCAGATGTGATGGTTATTTTGTGGTGGTGGTGGTGGTTTTGGAAGAAGACATGCCCATGGTAACAAATGTAAATAGTAAAGAATTGATGGGTATTTAGAATGTTTCCATGGTTACAGTGATTATCATATGACATACTTCTTTGCTTAGTTTCACAAGTATAACTGAAGAATAAATTCTTAGTTGTTACTTGACTTTGGACATAAACACTTTTTGTTGTGAAAAATAACAAACATACAGATCGCTTTATTTTTTTATGTAGTAAGAAGGCTGCTTTCTTCCCACTTCTGTCCCTCAACTACACTGTTACTGTCCCCAGAGGGGATCAACATTTTACCAGTTTTCAATGTGTCCTCCAGATATAAGCAGGTGTGTATCTGTTTCTGTGTTTGTGTAACAAAGTGGATATAAACGACCTGACCTCAAACTACCCACCATCCTTAGTATAGTACCCAGCAGATAGTAGGAAGTCGTTTTTAACACCTTCCATATTACCCCTCTTGTTTTGGAAACTGTCCCTGATGCTTCCAGGGCACTAAGGACCTCTGAGAGCTCCCTCATATCCTCTGTCCAGGAAGAAGAACTTTGGCATCAGCTACCTGGCCCGGGACCGGCTAGGACAGGAAGTTTACCTCTCTCTCCTGTCTGACTGGGACCTCAGCACTGCTTTCGCCACTGCTTCTAAACCTTACCTGCAGTTGCGTGTAGACATTCGGCCCTCAGAGGACAGTGAGTACCCAGTGCCTTGGAGCACTGCCCTGGGACACACCTTTTTTCCCTGTAGGATGACTCCACCCCTTACAGTACATTCCTTCAGTGGGCTGGGCAACAAGGTATCCTGGGTTCAGATCCTGGCTTAGTCACAGGGCTTTAATCTCTTCACCTATAAAACAAAGATGGTGGTATCATAGGGCTATCGTGAGGATTAAATAGGGAATTCACATCAAATGCCTAGAACAATACTTGGTTACATAGGGAATGTTCAAAAATGTTAGTGCTTGCCAGGTACAGTGGCACATGCCTGTAATCCCAGCACCTTGGAAAGCTGAGGCAAGTGGATTACAAATTTGAAGCCAGCCTCAGCAATTTTGGGAGGCCCTAAGCAACCTAGCAAGACCCTGTCTCCAAATGAAAAATTTTAAAAAGGCTGGAAATGTAGCTCAATGTTTATGTACTCCTCGGTTCAATCCACAGTACAAAAAGAAAAAAAAGTTAGCTCTAAAAATAATTATATTATATTGTTATAACATATAACTTAGTGATATATGTTATACAATACAATAGTACAGCTCTAGTATTATGTATTTCAGTTATAATATCTAAACGTAACAATGCCCATTATATTAATGGTAGTTTTGTTTATTCATTCATTCATCCTGTACCTCTATTCATTTGCACTTTTGCTCAGTAATTGATTTGTTCCCTTAATCTCTCAGCTATTTCTTTTCTTTTCATATTGTTTCCTCCACTTTTGCCTATGTTGGTCCCTATAAGCGCACAGATAAATTAGGACATGGTCCCCAAAATTTGATTATGGACCAAACACATTAGTTAATAGTATTTTATCAGTGTTAAAGTTCCTCAGACTTACCTCAGTCTGTTTTTGCTGCTGTAACAGAATACTACAGCCTAATGACTTTATGAAGAACAGAAATTTATTTCTCACAGTTCTGGAGGTAAGGAAGTCCAAAATCAAGGTTCTGACAGGTTTCATTTCTGGTGAGGGCCCTCTTGCTGCGTCCTCACATGGCAGGAGGGATAGAAGAGCAAAGTGAAGGGCTGGGGAGATAGCTCAGTTGGTAGAGTGCTCACCTTGCAAGCACAAGGCCCTGGGTTTGATCCCCAGCACCACAAAAAAAAGAAGAGCAAAGTGAAGGGAATGAATGTTGTGTGATCACGTAGTGTAAGAGCAGAAGAGAATGAACCCACTCCTTCAAACCCTTTTATAATGGTCCCAATTCCATCCATGAGGCTCTGCTCTCATGACTTAATCATCTCTTAAAGGCCTCACTCCTTAATTGAGGTTCTGTATCCCTTATCTGAAATGCTTAGGGCCAGAAATGTTTCAGATTTTGGTATTTTTCAGATATTGGAATACTTTTAGAATTGGGCATTCCCTATCCAAAAATCTGAAATCTGAAATGCTACCAAATCCTAAACACTTTGAGCATTATATTGATGCACACCCAAAAGTTTTGGGTTGTGGATTTCAAATTGTTGGATTAGAGAAGTTCAACCTGTTCCATCACATTGGCAATTAAGTTTCAACATATGAATTTTGAGAGATGTATTCAAACCATAGCAGTATGGTAATGGTAGCAAGGCTATTTAAGAAAAATATCCTTGTTCATTGGAAAAAACAAGTAAGAACAGATAAAGTGTCATGATGTCTGCAAATAATTTGGCAAACGTTTATATGTAGAAGGGAGTGAGATAAAGCAAATGTGGCCCCAAAAAATGTTATGAAGTTGGAATCCCAGCAGTTCTGGAGACTGAGGTAGGAGGATTGCAAGTTTGAGGCCAGCCTCGGCAATTTAGTGAGAGACCCTGTATCAAAATAAAAAGCAATAAGGGCTGGATGTAGGTCAGTGATATAGTGCCCCTGGGTTCAATCCCCAGTACAGGAAAGTATAACAGGATCAAGGTGAGAGATGTATGAGTAGTGAGTGTATTCTTTTTTTTAACTATAATGTATGTTTAAAGTTTTTTTTAAGTAGGAAGTTATGTAGTAGAAGATATCGTTCCCAGCTTGAGGGAGCTCACATAACTAGGATAACTGAGGCATTTTATTGACATCATAGTAACGTATCAATAGCCAATATGGATTGAATACTTGGGCCATTCTATGCATACAATATTTTTCGGTAAATTCTCCATGTAACAGAAGAAAGACCTGAAGCTCAGAGTGGTGACAGGAATTGTTCCAGTCACACACAGAAAGTTGAAGGGTAGGATTTGAACCTAGTCAGTGAATAACTGGCTTGGGTCTCCTTGGTTTGTTTTGTTTTGTTTTGTTTTGTTTCTGTTACCGGGGTATAACATTAAAGCATTCAGTATGTGTGCAACTGCTGAATTTGGCAGGTCAGATCTGATAAACAATAGACATTCTACACACAATAGCACTTATTTTAGTAGTAATATGAAAGCAAGAGTAAAAGCAAAAGTGATGAGTGAGAAAGAAATAGAAGAAATTACATCACCAGATCAGGGAAACACCAACACCTGAAGTCATGTAGCTGGGGAGTCCTGGGGCAGCTTTTCAGGGTCCTGACTGGGAAGTCCCAGGCAGAGTGTCCTCTCCACTGGTTATGCTCCAAAGTCTTACTCCCAGCGGGGCTCTTTAAATACAAATTAGAACAAAGAATGCTGCATTCTAACAACCTGCATGACCTAGTGTTCCTCTCAAGGATACTTCATCGCCTCAAGGACTGGACAGATCCATTAAATGGAAGGAGTATTTGCTTTAAGATAAGTGAATGTCTCTGAGTTCCCGTGAGTGAGCCTAACTGAGAAGTCTGCATTCTTTAGATGTTCTAGCAAGGATGTGCAAAGGTCACAGCAGGCACATAGAGAAGATCTTTAATATTTTCCTTAGCACTTTACGGGGATTGAACCCAAGGATGCTTAATTACTGAGACACGTACCCAGCTTTTTTTATTTTTTATTTTGAGACAAGGCCTCCCTAAGTTGCTGAGGTTGGTCTTGAACTTGAAATCCTCCTGCCTTAGCTTCCCAAATTGCTTGGATTATAGGTATGCGCCACCACACCTTGTCCTAGTCCTTGTTCTTTTTTAAAATAATTTTTTAGTTGTTGATGGACCTTTATTTTGTTCATTTATTTATATGTGGTGCTGAGAATCAAAACCAGTGCCTCACACATGCTAGGCAAGTGCTCTACCACTGAGCCACACCCCAGCCCCTCATCCTTGTTCTTAACCATTTGACTCTACAATATTTGGAGTTTAAGATTGGCAGCTGAGGGAAAGAGGGAACAAAAGTCAGACAGAAAGGTAATGACAGAGGATGCATGGGAAGACAAACAGAAGATAGATAACCAGAGACAGGAACTTCTGCCACTGCATCAGTGACTTAGGTCAGTCAACTAATTAATTCCCTAGGCCTTGGTTTCCTTACCTGTAAAATAGATAAGTAGCACTATTTTGGTAAATAAATTAAATCTGCCACTAATTAACATGAGGATAACTCCAACTACATCAGAACTGAGAGTAATACCAAAAAAGTATCTCCTAACCCAGTTCCGTACTTTTTTTTATTGTAAACAAATGGGATACATGTTGTTTCTCTGTTTGTACATAGAGTAAAGGCATACCATTTGTATAATCATAAATTTACATAGGGTAATATTGTTTGATTCATTCTGTTATTTTTTCCCTTCCCCCCATCCCTCCCACCCCTCTTTTACCTCTATACAGTCCTTCCTTCCTCCATTCTTGCCACCCTCCCTAACACTAACCCTAACACTAACCCCTCCCAGCCCCCATTATGTATCATCATCCGCTTATCAGTGAGATCATATGTCCTTTGGTTTTTTGAGATTGGCTTATCTCACTTAGCATGATATTCTCCAGTTTCATTCATTTGCCTGCAAATGCCATAATTTTATCATTCCGTATGGCGGAGTAATATTCCATTGTATATATATATATATATACCACCGTTTCTTTTTTTTTTTTTTTTTTTGCAAACAAATGGGATACATGTTGTTTCTCTATTTGTACATGGAGTCAAGGCATACCATTTGTGTAATCATAAATTTACATAGGATAATGTTGTTTGATTCATTCTGTTATTTTTTCCCTTCCCCCCCATCCCTCCCACCCCTCTTTTTCCTCTATACAGTCCTTCCTTCCTCCATTCTTACCACCCTCCTTATCCCTAACCCTAAACCTAACCCTAACGCTAACCCCTCCCACCCCCCATTATATGTCCTTATCTGCTTATCAGTGAGATCATTCGTCCTTTAGTTTTTTGAGATTGGTTTATCTCACTTAGCATGATATTCTCCAATTTCATCCATTTGCCTGCAAATGCCATAATTTTATCATTCTTCATGGCGGAGTAATATTCCATTGTATATATACACCACAGTTTCTTTATCCATTCATCAACTGAAGGGCATCTAGGTTGGTTCCACAATCTGGCTGTGGTGAAATGAGCAGCAATGAACATTGATGTGGCTGTATCTCTGTAGTATGCTGATTTTAAGTCCTTTGGGTATAGGCCAAGGAGTGGGATGGCTGGGTCAAATGGTGGTTCCATTCCAAGCTTTCTGAGGAATCTCCATACTGCTTTCCAGAGTGGCTGCATTAATTTGCAACCCCACCAGCAATGTATGAGTGTACCTTTTTCCAGTTCCATGTACTTTTAATCATTGTAGCTTCGTGATAGGTTTTTTGTTTTTGTTTTTGTTTTTGTACCAGGGATTGAACCCAGGGATGCTTAACTACATGATCTACATCCCCAGCCCTTTTTTATTTTTTTTTATTTTGATACAGGGTCTTCCTAAATTGATTAGGGCCTTATTAAGTTGCTGAGGCTGGATTTGAACTCAACCTCCTGCCTCAACCTCCTGAGTTGCTGGGATTACATGTGTGTGCCACCATGCCCAGCTGTGGGTTTTTGTTTGTTTGTTTGTTTTTTTGGCACTGGGAATTGAACCAAAGGGTGCTGCTTTAACCCCTGAGCCACATTCCCAGCCCTTTGTATTTTTTATTTTGGTACAGGGTCTACCTAAGTTGGTTAGGACTTGTTAAGTTGCTGAGGCTAGCCTAGAATTTATAATCCTCCTGTTTTAGCCTCCCAAATTGCTAGGATTACAGACATGTGCCATTGCACCCAGCTGGAGTTGCATTTTTTTATACCTTTATTTATTTATTTATTTATTTTTAATGTGGTGCTAAGATCTAACCCAGTGCCTCATACATGCTAGGCAAGTGCTCTACCACTAAGCCACAACCCCAACCCTGGAGTTGCATTTTATAAAACTAAACTAATATTTAATTACTCAGTGAATTTATTCTTCCCATTAAAAATAAAAACATTTAAAATAATGCTCTGCTTAACCTCAATTCCCTATTCTTTTGCCATGAGGGAACCACTTAAATCAGTTTGATGTGTAACCATTTCTTGTATCTACACACACATTAATGTATCCACAGAGAGATATGTGAGTGTATCCATATTTATGTGTATATGCACAAGTGACTTTTGCTTAACATAAATGTGTACATTAATGAACGAGTGCCTAACATGGAGCTATTATTATAAATACTGTTAAGGGCATTCTTGTGATCATTTTCATGGCTGCAAAAGCAGCAGTCATGTTGTGACCACCTGGGTGGCTCAAACCTGTTTCCTGGGAAGAACCCAGTTTTGGTCACTTTTTTTTGGTGGTGGAGGCAGTATCAGGGATTGAACTCAGGGGTGCTTAACCACTGAGCCACATCCACAGCCCTTTTTAAAAAATAATATTTTGTAGTTGTAGATGGATATCATGCTTTTATTTTATTTGTTTATTTTTATGTGGTGCTAAGGATTGAACTCCATGCCTCATACGTGCTAGGCAAGAGCTCTACCATTGAGCTGTACCAGTCCCTCTAGCCCTTTTTAATATTTTATTTAGAAACAGAGTCTTGCTGAGTTGCTGACACTGCCTTTGAATTCACAATCCTCCTGCCTCAGCCTCCTGAGTTGGTGGGATTAAAGGCTTGCACCACTGCGTCCAACAGTTTCTGTCATTTCTACAGTTGGGAAATTACAAAGTTTAGACCTTGGCCCAATTTGTACATTTGTGATATGAATCCTCTTTTTGTAAAAAAAGGAGTAGGATTTATTCAAGTGTGAAGATTAGAAACAGAACTCTTCACAGTGGGAAGAGGGGACCCTGATAGGTCCTTCCCAATATGAATCCTCTTTGGGTCATATGTACTATAAATATTTTTCTAAGTGTTTCTTTTGTCTTATGACTTTGTTTATGGTGTCTTTTTTCTCCTATTAAAATTTGAAATATGTACTCTTTTACTTTATCTTTTTCTTCATGATTCCTGAATTTCTTCTCTTACTTTAGAACATGTTCCCCATTTACAAACTTACACAAATTTTTTCATACATTTTTCTCCTAATATGCTTATTTACTTTTTACAGATAAATTTTTGTCAACATTGTGATAAATAGATCTATTTTTAAAAAGTATTTTAAAAATCAGATAATTATGCCAGCATCATTTATTAACTACCTTCTGTTTTTCCTTTCTTTCTTTCTTTTTTTTTAATTTTTGATCTAATGATCAAACCCAGGCCCTCATGAATACTAGGCAAGTGCTTTACCACTAAGCCACACTCCCAGCCCAGTAACCATCTTTTCTTTACTGATTTGAAATATATCTCTCTTGTCATATTCTGAGTTCCCATATATATTTGGATTACCTTTCTGGGGCTTCTTTTTTTTTTTTTTTTTTTTTTTTGTATCAGGTATTGAACCCAGAGGCACTTAAACACTCAGCCACATCCTTAGCCTGTTTTATTTTATATTTATTTTTATTTTGAGATAGGGTCTTTCATATGTGTGTATATACACACACACACACACACACACATATATATATATATACACATATATATATATATACACACATATACATATATATATATATATATATATATAGTCTCCAAGGGTCATGATGAACAAAATAACACAACAATAAATCAAGCACAAGGGGAAATGATGTAATCAAGAGGCATAGTAAATACAAGGTATATGTGCCTGCTGCTAGTGTAACATGCACAGATTTACAGTAAGCTTTTTTCTTTTCGGGATTTTTTTTTTTTTTTTTTTTTTTTTTTTTTTTTTTTTTTTTTGCGGTGCTGGGGATTGAACCCAGGGCCTCATGCTTGCACTCTACCAACTGAGCTATCTCCCCAGCCCTGTAAGCTTTTTTATAAATAGACGTATACTCCAAAAATAATGATAAAAATATCATATAATAAATGCGTGAGTAGCATTCTCATTTATTTTCAAGTACTATGTACTATGTGTACATAGTAATGTATGTGTAATGTATGTGCTATACATTTACATGACTGCAGTGAAGTAGGTTTGTTTATTCCAGCATAACCCCAAACTCATGAGTAATGTGTTGTGCAACAAAGACTGACATTATTGGGCACAAGGAATTTTTCAACTCCATTATAATCTATGGAACAACTGTCATATATGTGGTCCCCCGCTGAACAAAATGTCATATGCAGTGCATGACTACATATATTATTACATTATTTTTATTATTCATGTATTTGAAATTTTTTTTACTGGTGGTGATACTGAGATTTGAACCCAGAGCCTCACACATGCTAGGCAAGTGCTCTACCACTGAGCCACATCCTCAACCCAATGACTGTGTATATTGAAAACTTGTGTTCTACCACCATTTACCCTTCCTTTAAAAAAAAAATGTTGGTGCTGGGGATCAAAGCCAGGCCTCACACTTGCTGAGCACATACTCTACAACTGAGCTATTCTCCCAGCCCTTTGCACTTCCTTTTTGTTTTCCCCTTTAGTGGTCATTTGCTTAGAGAACTTCTTCATTGTCCTCCAATTGGGTATATGGGTTAGATGTACTGTAATGGTCAAAATGTCTTTCTTAGCAGGGTGTGGTGGTGCATGCCTGCAATCCCAGCAACATGGGAGGCTGAGGCAGGAGGATCACACATTTGAGGCTAGCCTCAGCAATTTAGTGAGACTGTAATCAACTTACTGAGACCCTGTCTCAAAATGAAAATGTCTAGGATGGTAGCTCAGTGATAAAGTGCCCCTGGGTTCAATCCCCAGTACCAAAAAAGAAAATTTCTTTCTTGGGTTGGGGGTGTAGCTCAGTGGTATAGTGTTCCTCCATCATGCACGACCCTGGGTTTGATCCCCAATACTGCAAAAATTGGCTGAATAGGTCTATATGTCTTGACTGGGTGTGGGCCCATTGGATCTCAGGCTTTTCTTAGTATTCTGTGGGTGCCTGAGCTATTGTCCTCTTGATTCCAAAGTTGTGTCACAGCAGTCTATTTCCAGTCTGACCTTCGTTTCATTATAAGCAACCTATTTTTTTTTTGGTATGAGGGTTTAAACCCCAGGAGTGCTTTCCTACTGAGCCACTGAGCTACATCCCCAGCCACCACCTTTTTTTTTGAAACAGGGTCTCACTAACTTGCTGTGACTAGCTTCAAACTTACAGTTCCCTTGCCTCAGCCTCATGAGTTGCTTGGATTACAAGTTGTGTGCCACAGTGTTTAGCTTGTTTTTCTTCTTAAAAGTTGCCAACCCAGTTGGTCCTATCTATCTATCACTAGGATTATAGCCATGTGCCACCACACCTGACTGAGAGACAGGGTCTTGCTCTTTTTGTCCAGGCTGGTCCCAAATTCCTGGTCTCAAGTGATCCTCCTGCCTTAGCCTCCCAGAAGCTGGGACTATAGGCACTCATCACCATGCTCAGCTCATTAGTATTATTATTTCTTATGTTAGTCCTTGCCCCAGTGCCTGGCATATAGTAAGCATTCAATAAATATTATTACTTTATATCATTAAAATGGTAGAGGGCTGAATGTGGTGGTGCATACCTGTAATCCCAGCAATTCACAAGGCTGTGTCATGAGGATCAAAAATTCCAAAACAGCCTCAGCAATTTAGCAAGGCTGCAAGCAACTTAGTGAGACTCTCTCTGAAAATGAAAAAGGAATGGGGATGTGACTCAGTGGTAAAGGACCCTTGAGTTCAATCCCCAGTACCAAAATAAAAAATAAAATATTAGAGGCTTCCCAGCCATCTTCTGAGATATTTATTACAAAAGATTTCTTCATGGTTTGATATTTTTACCTAATTTGGATAGTATGGGAAGAGTGAATGGGAGTCATTGTCCTTTAGGCATCCTGGCTTTGGAAGGAGAGGAACCAGGCCCTCTCTCTCATCCTCATTCTCATAGCACTTTACTCTGTGTACCCAGGCCCACTGCTGGAAGACTGGGACATAATCAGCCCCAAGGATGTCATTGGCTCTGATGTGCTGCTGGCTGAGAAACGGTCATCACTGACAACAGCTGCCCTGCCCTTTACACAGTCCATCCTATCTCAGGTGGTCTCAGGGACCCTGGGGACCTGATTGTGGTTGGAGGGCAGAGCCTATCTAGAATCTGTGATCCAATGCATGCTGGTTGTCATCTGCCCCTAGCCTGCCCAACTGACTTGTGGCCTCTTTCCCTCCTTCCTTCCCAGGTGGGTCGAACCTTGTCTAAAGTCCAGCAGGTGCTCAGCTGGTCATATGGAGAAGATGTCAAGCCCTTCAAGCCACCCCTGAGTGATGCTGAATTTCACACATACCTGAATCACGAAGGTCAGCTCTCCCGACCCGAAGAGTTGCGCCTGCGAATCTATCATGGTGGTGTAGAACCCTCGCTGCGAAAGGTAAACCTGTCTCAGTCACTTGTTGCATCCATCACTGCTGTGCTCATCGGTAGTTCATGAGATACATGCTTTGGGGCACTCTGTTGTAGGTGGGGTGGAGATACTCCAAGGCAGGAAGCTATCTTCCAGGTGGGGCTCGGAGCCAGTACTGGGAAGGCAGACTTGGCACAAGGAGTTGAGAGGCCCCAGGGACTGGGTGGGTGGTGATGATACATAGTGTTGCAGTGGCTCACCTCTGAAACCTTAGACTCATCCTGTTCTTTGATCCCTGGCCAGGTGGTGTGGCGGTACCTGCTGAATGTGTACCCAGACGGGCTTACAGGTCGTGAGCGAATGGACTACATGAAACGCAAGAGTCGCGAGTATGAGCAGCTCAAGAGCGAGTGGGCCCAGCGAGCAAGCCCTGAGGACCTGGAGTTCATCCGCAGCACTGTCCTCAAGGATGTGCTGCGAACTGACAGGGCCCACCCCTACTATGCAGGGCCTGAGGATGGCCCACACCTGCGGGCACTACATGATCTGCTCACCACCTACGCTGTTACACACCCACAGGTGTCCTACTGCCAGGGCATGAGTGACTTGGCCTCTCCCATCCTTGCCGTCATGGACCACGAGGGCCATGCCTTTGTCTGCTTTTGTGGCATTATGAAGCGCCTGGCTGCCAACTTCCATCCTGATGGCCGCGCCATGGCCACTAAGTTTGCCCACCTCAAACTGCTTCTTCGACATGCTGACCCTGACTTCTACCACTACCTACAAGAAGCAGGTGCCGATGACCTCTTCTTCTGTTACCGATGGCTACTGCTTGAACTCAAGCGTGAGTTTGCCTTTGATGATGCCCTCCGCATGCTTGAGGTCACCTGGAGCTCACTGCCCCCTGATCCTCCTGAACATGAAGTAGAGCTTGTTGGACCTCCCAGCCAAGTAGCAGACATTGGCTTTGGTGGCCACAGGGGGCGGCCCATGCGACAGAGGCACATGTTGAGGCCTGCAGGTGGAGGAGGCAGTGCCTTCGAAGATGCTGTTAAACACTTGGCCACATCCAGCCAGGGGCCTGGTGGTGGGGGGCGTCTCCTGAGACAAGCCAGCCTGGATGGCCTCCAGCAACTCAGGGATAACATGGGCCCCAGGAGGGACCCTTTGGTCCAGTTACCCCACCCAGCTTCCCTCATTAGCTCCAAGTCCCTCTCTGAGCCCTTGCTGAACTCCCCAGACCCATTGCTCTCCTCCTTTTCCCGCCCTGACTCCCCATCTTCCTCCTCTCCACCATCTACCCAGGAGGCCTCTCCTGCTGGTGACATGGGCATAGGATCCCCCCTGATGCAAGAGTTAGGCTCCCCACGAGATACTCGGAAGTCCTTGCCACCCCCACCCCCAATGGGCCTGCCCCCACCCCAGGAGTTTGGCCGGGGGAACCCATTCATGCTCTTTCTTTGCCTGGCCATCCTGCTGGAGCACCGTGACCACATCATGCGCAATGGGCTGGATTACAATGAGCTAGCCATGCACTTTGACCGCCTAGTGCGAAAACATCACCTGGGGCGTGTTCTGCGCCGAGCCAAGGCTCTGTTTGCTGATTACTTGCAGTCAGAGGTTTGGGACTCGGAGGAGGGGGCTGAGGCCACAGCCCCATCTTGATTGAACTCCCTCCAGACCCCATCAGTCCCACCTTTGCCATCAGGGCCCACACGTGAGATCCCACCTCCCTGCCTGCCAGCCCTAGACCTGTTGGAGCCTGGAACCATCTCTCCCCAGGTTTGAGTGTGGAGGGCTCTGCTTTGGCACTTTTCTGTTTTTGTTCTTTTGTTTTTAAACAACAACTTTGAACACATGAAGGTTACTGTGGTCTGTGTGTTTCTCTGCCCTCTTCCTGGATTTCACTGTAAATGAAGTCTCCAGGGGCTCTTTACCTGATGGGGCCAAAATACTTCAATTAGTGGAGAGTGGTTCCTGTTTCCCCAGTAGTTGGGAGAGGGCTGCTGAGAAGCTTTTGCAAGATTCAGCACAAAGAGTGCAGTGTCTAATGCCCAGTTTAAAAAAGACAAAGGTGGGGGGAAGACTGGGATGTCATGGCCTATTTAGAAACACTGGGCCAGCCACCCCTTGCATTCCATACATCACCATTTCTAGGATTTGTTCCCTTCTCTCTGAATCTTAAGCACTGATGCTGGCAGCCCTGGTCAGGGATCTAAAGTTACTATCTTATCACATCCTTTGGAGCCAGCTTGAGGGACTGTGACCTTACTGTGCCTAAGGCCCTATATTGTGTTTCCAGCTCATGGGTACCTGTCTTAACTGTTTTAGCAATAGAAACCATTTATTTTCCTTCTACATCCTACTAATATGGACAAACAAATCAAGCACTGATAAAACCCAGGCCCTAAAAGAATTCTCCTATTTATTTGGATGACAATAATCAAAAGCAGTTCCTTTTCCCCCACTTCTCAGAATGTGGGGTTCTCTAAGGTTGGGTGCTGTCCTCTACAAAGGACACGGAAGACAGCGGGTGAGCTAACTGGGGGTCCTCAGATCATGGCTTAGCTGTGCTAAGTTCTTGCCAGAAGTTGCATTGGGCAATGGTGCCAGAGAATAAGGGGCATCAGGGCAACCATCCTCTCATCTCTTTCCCCCCAGATTGCCAAGGATGAGGTAAGGATGAACCTTAAAATCTCCCATCATCCCTAGTATTGAAGGTGGAAGCTGACCCTTCCTCACATGAGGGCTCAATCACTTGTAAAGCAAGATAAGACCATTCTGTGTTCAGAGTGCTCAGCTACCATGGACTTACTTAGTGCATACTGTGGATAAGGGACTTTGACTCCCCTGGAGGGAGTTTCACTATATGGGGGTGACTGGTCCTCTGGAGATCTGAAATGTCCGTTTTGTCACTACCCAGTTGACCTTTGGGGTATATTCTGTGATTAATGAGCTCAGATATGTGAATGACCAGACAAGTCAATTTTGTATATGCCAGCTTGGGACCTTTGAGGGCTGAAACATCGTTTCTGTGAGAAGGAGGCTCATATGTCCCAAAGGACAGAACTCTATTATTCCTCTGGGGTACTTGGACCTGGTTCCTGCCAAGATGGTAGATGCTGATTCCTTTCCCTGAAACCATCCCTGGAGAAACAATAGAGGGAAACGTGGATTCCAGAAACTGCAGTACAGCTCTGAAACCCATGGGGGAAATGGAAGGCTATCTTTAACTGGCATATTTTAAATATTTTTTAGTTGTAGATGGACACAATACCTTTATTTTTTTATTTTTGTGTGGTGCTAAGGATCGAACCCAGTGCCTCACACATACTAGGTGAGTGTTCTACCACTGACCCACAAACCCAAACCAATTGGCAATGCATTATAAAGGGCAGACTGCTAGTGGCAGCAAACAGAGGGTAGGTTAGGGGAAAAGAAATATTTTGGCTCTTATCTATTCCCAATGTTGCCTTGGGAAGGTTGTTGCCTGCTTCATCACTGCAAACCCCAGCTATGGGCAACTGGAGGGCTAGTAGTACCAGAGCAGCAAGTGTCCTGCTGGGGAAAGTAATGAGCAGTCAGAGGCAATCAGAGCTCCACCATTCCCTGCCACCCCAGAAACCAGGGCTGGTGAATTACTGTATGGAGACTGCCTCCTCTTAAAGCTGCCTTTCTCTTGGTTTAAAGGTGGGCCCCTCACCAGGACATTTTCAGGTGGTGTAAGAGCAGGTGGGAGTGATAACTGCTTTTGTGGCACCTTGGACCATCCATCCTCTGGCTCATCTCTCCACACAGGTCTCTTTATCCCTCTAACTCCTGGTGAGTGAGCAGACTGATGTCTGGCCTTCAGTCATTTCTCAATATATTTTACCAGCCAGACCAGCTGATAACTTCAGGGCAATAAGAGTTCACTGGCAAAATAACTACCACCAGAGAAAAACTGACTGGATGGATGGGTCAGTTATCTATTGCTGTAAAATAAACTATTCCCCAAATTTAGCATCTTAAAACAACAAGGATTTATTATTTCCGTTTGTGAGGGTAAGGAATCTGAGAGCAGCTTAACTGGGTGGTTTTGACTCAGGCCACTCCTGAGATTTCAGTCAATTTGTCAGCCAGGACTGCATTAATCTGGAGGCCTGGCTTGGCTGTTAAAACCCATTTTCACATGGCCCTGTTGGCCAGAGACTTCAGTTTCTCACCACTTGATCCTTTCCATGGGGCTCCTCACAACATGATCTGAGCAAGCGGGCAAGAAGCTATGACCAAGTCAAGACACAATGCCTGTTACAACTTATTCTCAGAAATAACATTATCTGAAGATGGATGTTATTTAATTGGTCACATAGACCAATAGTAAAACATGGGAGGGGGCCACACAGAATATGAATACCAGGATGCAGGGATCACTGAGGGTTATAGTGGAGCTGGCTACTGTACTGGGTAACATAATATCTGAAGCAGGAGTATTAGAACAGACGGATGAAAAAATTTAATTAAATATAAAAAATGACAGATAATATCAATATAAAATAGGGAAAAGTTTGTAAAAAGACCCTCAGAAATTTAAGGTAGATGTTTGATGGTAGAAAAAAAGAAGCAAATTATATATTGTAAGTAGGGGACATGAAATGAGATGTCAGAATTAAGTCCTCATATAATAGTAATTACAAAAATATATAAAACACAAAGACCCTCACTGAATTAAAAGTCCAACAGTATGCATACACACAAATATTTAGAAATGCTGAATGTGAAAGGATGAAGAAAAGATAGAGCAGATTAATAAAAGACCAAAGATAGCTGATGGCCATCCTAATAGCTAAGAAGATAGAATTGAATGCTAAGATTCCAAAGAAAAAAAGCACATATATTCATTGACAAGATGTGTCTGCCATAAACATGTATATTCCTAAGAAGCCCTGGATAATACATTTTTGAGCTTGAGTTATATATCTGAATTTTTATGTTGATATACATTACATAGGTATGTATATATGTAATATATAAAACCCTCCACTTAAGAAATGAAGAAGACTCCTTTTTTGTTTACACTTAATAATTACAGAAGTAAATCATGTTAGGGCACAAAGAAGACCTCAGTAGATTCGAAAGTATCAATATAAAGGGCCAGGTGGGTAGGTCAGCGATAGAGAACTTGCCTAGCACACACAAGGCCGTGGGTTCAATGCCCAGCACCATACGCAAAAAAAGTTATATTAAAGCTGGGCATGGTGGCACATACCTGTAATCCTAGTGGCTAGGGAGGCAGAGGCAGGAGGGTCACAAGTTCAAAACCAGCCTCAGCAATTTAGTGAGGCTGTCAGCAACTCAACGAGACTGTGCCTCTAAATAAAATACAAAAAAAATAATAATAATAATAGGGCTGGGGATGTGGTTTAGTGGTTGAGTGTACCTGAATTCAATCCCTGGTATCAAAAAAAAAAGAGTTCTATTAAGCATGTTCTCTGACCATATATAATGCAATTGATAGCAACAGAAAACTAAAAACAATGGGCACGGTGGCACATGCCTATAATCCCAGCTGCTTAGGAGGCTGAAGCAAGAGGATCAAAAGTCCAAAACCAGCCTCAGCAACCTATGGAGGCGCTAATCAACTCAGGGAGACCCTATCCCTAAATAAAATACAAAAATAGGTCTGGGAATGTGGTTCAGTGATTAAGCACTCCTGGGTTCCATCCCCGGTGCCTAAAAAATATATAGGGGTGCATGCCTGTAATCTCAGTGACTCAGGAAGCTGAGGCAGGAGGAACACAAGTTTGAGGCTGACCTCAGCAATTTAGTGAGAACTTGTCTTAAAATAAAAAAAGGACCAAGGATATATAGCTCAGTGGAAAACAGTCCCTAGGTTCAATCCCCAGTACAAAAACTAAACTAAAATAAAAATTCTGAAAATTTGCGGGACACAGCAAAATCAGCTAAGAGAACAAAGGGGATAGTTTTAAATATGATTATCAAGAAAGAAGAACAATGACTGAAAAAGATTATCTAAGCATTCAAATCAAGAAGTTGGGAGCTGGGCATGGTGGTGCACACCTTAATCCCAATGACTCAAGAGGCTGAAGTAGGAGAATCTGAATATCAAGACCAACCTCAGAAACTTGCTGTCACAAAATAAAAAAATAAATAAAAGCTGGGTTCAGTGGCTCACTTCTGTAATACCAGTGATGGGGGGCTGAGGCAGGAAAATGACAAGTTTGAGGCCAGCCTCAGCAACTTAGCAAGGCCCTAAACAACTTAGCAAGACCCTGTCTCAAAATTAAAAAAATAAATAAAATGGGCTAGGGATATAGCTCAGTGGTGGAGCAACCCTAGGTTCAATCCCTTGTACTACAAAATAAATAAATAATAAAGTTTAAGAAAATTAAAAGTTACTTTTTTGGCTGGAGTTTTAACTCCATGGTAGAGCACTTGCCTAATTTGTGAAGGCCCTTGGTTCTACCTCACCCCCAATGTTAAAAAAATTGCCCACACAAAAGAGGCTAACATTTTAAGTTAACACAATCAAAAAAACAAAAGGCAAAGTTGCCAGAAAAATTTAAATGTGCTCAACTACATATAAAAAAAGAGAAAATTTGCATTTAACAATACTTTCTCAGAAAAATTAAAATGGTAGTCGAAGACACTATATGTCATTGTAATGAAATATTTTGGGTCCCAGATCCAGATAGTTTGCAAATGATGCTTTTATCAAACTTTCCAGGATCTGTTAGTTCCCATTTTATACAAATTATTCCAGAAAATAAGAAAAGAACAAAAGCTGCCCAGCTCATTTTATGAGGCTGGAATAATCTTGATTCTAAAAGCACATGAAGATACCTTAAGAATAAAGTTATATAGCCATTTCACTTCTGAAAATACATCCAAAAATTCTAATAAAATATAGCTACCTGAATTCAACAGGATTTTTGTTTGTTTGTTTGAATTTGGTTTTGTTTTTTCTGGGAGAGTTACTGGGAATTGAACCCAGGGTCTTGTCTTGTCCATGCTAGCACCACTGAGCCATACCCAGCCCTTTTTTCTCTATTTTTTTCTGGGGGTGGGGGTGAGTAATCAGGTATTGAACCCAGGGGTGCTTAACCACAGAGTCACATCTCCAATCCTCTTTTATTTTTTATTTTGAGACAAAGTCTCACTAAGTTGCTTAAGGCCTTGCTAAATCGTTGAGGGTGGCCTCAAACTTGTGATCCTCCTGCCTCAGATTCTCAAGTGGCTGAGAATTACAGGTGTGCACCACCACACTGAGCTCAACAGTGCATTTGTAAAAAAAATAGTAGAATACATCCCAGGAAAGCAAACATGATCCAAATTAGAAAATTTGTGAATATAATTTACCACATTAATAAAGGAGAAAATCATATGATTATCGCAAAGCAGCAAATGATTTAATTAGGTTCTATACCTGTTTATGATATTAAAAAGAAAAAAGAACTAGCAAACCAGAGAACTTCCTTAACCTGATAAAGGTAAAACTTAGAGCAAAACTTAGAACAAAAATGCCTAGTAGAGAAATTGTATTCTTTTCTCTCTCTTTTTTTTTTGTGGGGAGGAGGGCTGGGGATGGTATGCAGAGTTGCCTGCATTGATAGGCAAGCACTCTAACACTGAGCCACACTCCATCTCTCTAACAGAGAAATTTTAAGTGCATTTT